>NC_047090.1:88622688-89258028 GCF_902459505.1 Geotrypetes seraphini | reverse complement strand
TAGGCAGTGCAAGTTCATTAACTCTTTGCAATTTCAGGAGGTTCTGCTGTATGACCAGCAAGTGAGATGTTTGCCATTGTATCTTGCTTGGCCATGTGTCACAAAAGAAACAAGGGCACACATTAAATGAGTATAATGTCCAAAGTACCACATCTAAGAGAATATTTGAAAAGGAAATGCTAAAACATCATTCCATACTTTGGAGCCTTACAAACTGTCCACAAGTTAGCTGAAAGCATCCTATATTCACTTAATCCCAAGCTAAATATCCACCAACACACATTAAAAGACATTTTAGTGGTTTTGTTTAGTTCCTTAATTGCTCAGATTCAGTTTACCTGTTAATTGCTGAGTGAAATGCTTAGAAGCAGCGGGTACATTAAAGGGATTATTGACACATAATCCCTGCCTCCCAGTGGATTGTTTATGAATTCTGCTTGCACAGATTGTAACAGTGCCAGAAGTAATGAAATGTGGGAGGATATTATAACCAATAGATGAAAGAGACCGAGCAAGGGCAAGCAGTACTAAAGCGAACGTTAGGAGCTATTAGGAAAGGAATGGAAAACAAAAAAGATAATATTATGATGCTTTTGTATTGCTCCATGGTGGGACCACACCTTGAAAAAGATGTCGAAGGGCATTTTCAATATGATGTTTAAATCCGATTTTGGACAGTTTAGGAAAAATCATCCAAAAATCCAGTAGAGAAAATGGTAATTTTCAGACCAGAAAAACATGTATCTTTTTATTTCAAAAATAAATTTCCCTTTCTGGTGGGCAAATCTTTGCTCCAGCTATAGATATGAAAGGATGAATGCCGATAGTTTAGGACAGGTAATATATGTTGACATCATATATTACCTCACTATAGTAGGTCTTTGATTGTGAGTCAGATTTTGTTTATTTTCATACACATCCAGGGAAGGGTGGGGGGGGGGGGACTATTTCTGTCCTAATTTGATCTTTGAATATTTACATTTGGGATTGGTTGGGAGGATGGGAGGAGATTACTAATTTGAATAGGGTAAGGTTATTGGGAAAATCTATGCTTCTGTGTTTTATTGAATATTCATTGGGTGGCTGAAAATGGTTGGTTATGTATATTTGTAAGTTAAATGTGCTTTTATTGATATATTTGTGATATATTTGTGTATTGCACTATTGAAGTTTGGAAAATCAATAAAGAATTTTAAAAAAACAAAACAAACAAAAATGGCTATTTCTTAGATGTGTTTGTCCTCAGTATATCTTTTTGAGCAATTAAAAAAAAATCTAAATGAGAAATGTAATGTAATTTATTTCCTATATACCGCTACATCCGTTAGGTTCTAAGCGGTTTACAGAAAATATACATTAAGATTAGAAATAAGAAAGGTACTTGAAAAATTCCCTTACTGTCCCGAAGGCTCACAATCTAACTAAAGTACCTGGAGGGTAATAGAGAAGTGAAAAGTAGAGTTAGAGGAAAAATAAAAATAAAATAAACATTTTAACAAGACAGCATTGATCTAAATACTTGGAAGGTAGAAGAGAGGAGAGAAAGGAATAGAAGCAGAATGGGTTAGCGTCAGTGATGAAGTGGAGCAAGTAAGTTTGAAGTTTCCAGAAAGGGCTTCTTCAGGGAAGAGACTTGGTAGACAGTCCCAGGATGCCTATGTCTCCTCCCCTGCGATGTTCTCCCATCCATGCATTCCCTCCCAGACACACTGCCCGTGCCCCATCTGCTCCAAGGAGGCTGCCCCAGATGAGGCCCACGGTGAATGCAGGATTCTCTCCTCTGCGGGAAAGCCGCCCGGAGCCGACAGTCGATCTTCTTAGCGGATTGCAGGGTGGGAAGAGTTCACACTCTTGGTAGGATCGGGTCTGTGTGCTCTCGGTGGTTGTGGCTGGTCTCGTTGCTGCTTAGGTGTAAAAGCAGTTGATCTCCACTGCTGCTGATATTTAAAAGCAGGCAGATTGATCTCTCCAATGGACTGCAGGGGGAGGAGTTCACACTCCTGGCAGGATCGGGTCTGTGGGCTCTTGGTGGTTGCGGTAGGTCTCGCTGCTGCTTGTATGTAAAAGCAGTTGTTTTTCTACTGCTGCTGATATTTAAAGCAGGTAGATTGATCTCTTAAACGGGATATTGGGGGAGGAGCTCACATGCCTGGTTGGATCGGGGCAAGGGCTCCTATTATAGGCAGCTGGTCTTGCTGCTACTTAGGTGTTAAAGCAGTTGATCTTCCTAGCGGACTGCAGGAGGTGTGGAGCTCACACTCCTGTCTTGATCTGGTCTATGGGCTCTTGGTAGTTGCGGTTGGTCCCAATGCTGCTTAGGTGTAAAAGCAGTTGTTCTCCCACTGCTGCTGATATTTAAAAGCAGGTAGATTGATCTATCCAATGGAATGCTGGGGGAAGATCTTATATGTCTGGCTGGATCGTGGCAAAGGGTTCCCGGTAGTGGCGGCTGGTCCTATTGCTGCTTAGGTGTAAAAACAGTTGATCTTCTTATCGAATTGTAGGGGGGGGCGGATCTCACATTCCTGGCAGGTTCGGGTCTGTGGGTTCTTGGTGGTTGCGGATGGACCCGCTGCTGCTTAGGTGTAAAAGCAGTTGTTTTCCCAATGCTGCTGATATTTAAAAGCAGGCAGATTGATCTCTCCAACAAATTGTATGGTGAAGAGCATACACGTCTGGCTGGATTGGGACAAAAAACAGCCATTGCACATCGGATGCAGTGGTTTATTACGGGGGTACGGTCCACCTCAGGTGCCATGTTGGTGGGGATACAGAACCCCCCTCCTCTGCCCCGCCTCGTCCCATTCCTCCCCACGTGCGCCCCCCCTTCCCTTCTCCCATATCTCTAGTTGAAGTTGTGGTTTGCAGCGGCCAACAACGTACTCTTTGCGATCCCCATTGGCTCTCCTGATGACATCACTTCCGAGTGCCATGCATAGGAAGTGAAATCAGAGGGAGAGCTGACGAGATCGTGAGTAGCACGTTGTTGACCGCCACGAGCAACAACTTCAACTAGAGGTATGGGGGAAGGGGGACGCACGGCATGCGGGATCGGGGAAGGAGCAAGGGGAGGAGATGAGGGTGGGGGAGGGGTTGCCACTGCCCTGGGCGCCTCTCACCCTCGCTATGCCATTGGTCAGAGAGGTCATTATTCTTAGCAGACTGGCCACACAAACATCCCAGCAGAGCACCCTAGGGGGCACTGCAAAGAACTTCACATAAAAGGTCCCAGGTACAGACACCTCACCATAACCTCCTTAAATTGTATGGTGAGCCCTTCCAAACTCACCCAAAATCTACTGTACCTAACAGAATACCACCCCAAAAAGCCCTTATGCCTGCAGGTGTCACCTATATGTAGGTACATTAAGTTTTGGATGGCTCTTACTTTCTACCAAGTGTACTAGTTAGAGTGAGATATGGGCCTGTGTCTCCTTCTCTGAAGTCCTCTGAACTGACCACTAGGCTACTCCAGAGACAGGCTTGTTGCTCTAATACAGTGGTCTCAAACTCAAACCCTTTGCGGGGCCACATTTTGGATTTGTAGGTACTTGGAGGGCCGCAGAAAAAAATAGTTAATGTCTTATTAAAGAAATGACAATTTTGCATGAGGTTAAACTCTTTATAGTTTATAAAACTTTCCTTTAACAGTTTTACCTTATGCAAAATTGTCATTTCTTTAATAAGACATTAACTATTTTTTCTGCGGCCCTCCAAGTACTCTATTTTTTCTGCAGCACTCACATTTAAAGTTTAATATCTTTTCTTTCTCAAAACTGGCACATTTCTATTACTAAATTGAAAATAAAACAATTTTCCTACCTTTGCTTGGTAATTTCATCAGTCTCTGGTTGCACTTTATTCTTCTGACTGTGCATCCAATATTTCTTCTCTTCTTTCAGCCTCCTGTATGCTTCCTCTCCTCCAGACCTCATTCCCTCCCCCAATTTTTTCTTTCTTTTTCTATGTCTGTCTTTCTCTGATTCCTTGTCCCATTTTTTGCTTTGTTTCTGGCTCCCTGTCCCCCCCTTCTTTCTTTTTTCCTTCTGGCTCCCTGCCCTCCCCTTCTTTCTTTCTTCCTTCCTGCCCTCCCCCATGCCACCGCCGCCAGGGAATAGGCTGCTGCTGCCGCCATCGGGAACAGGCCGAGATCTCCACGGGGCCGACCAACTCTCGCCGCCCGACGTCAATTCTAACGTCGGAAAGGATGTTCCGAGCAGCCAGGCAGCGATTGGCTAGCCAGAACGTCCTCTCGACGTCAGAATTGAGGTCGGGCGGCGAGAGAAGCAGGGAGATCATAGAGCATGGTGCCGGCAGTGAGAAGGGAAGGGAAGCAGTTGGGCACCCCTGCTCTAGACGAGCCGCGAGCCGCACTCTATGAAGAACAGTGGAGGGTGACAAGTTGTGCGGACCGCCCCCCCTTGGTACGCCACTGGAGCAGCAGCGTGTCTGGCCGGCTCATTCCATTCAAAGCCGTGGGTGGCGGCTCCTTGCGAGATCCGCGCCTGCGTCTGAAGCCTCTCTGATGTTGTGATGTCAGAGAGGCTTCCGATGCAGGAACGAATAGCGCAAGGAGCCGCCAACCCGCGGCTTTGAACGGAACGAACCGGCCAAACCAGCTGCTGCTCCAAAAGGAAGGGAATGATCCAGTCCAGACCGCGGGCCGCAAATAAAACTTGGAGAGTCACATGTGGCCCGCGGGCCGCGTGTTTGAGACCGCTGCTCTAATAGGACTAGCCGTAACACCTGAAGCTGACATATTGACTAGTATGTACAGTTTAATTCAAATCTTTGGGGGATTGGAGGGGGTCAGTGACCACTGAAGGAGTAAGGATGGACTATGCCTTCATTCTTGAGTGGTCATCTGTTCAATTTGGCCACCTTATGGGTACTTATTTCTTATTAAAACAGGTCTAGCCTCAAAACGTTCAAATTTTGCCCTGGGCATTTTCTGCAATGTTAGTGTTGCAGAAAAATGTCCAAATCATAAGTTTGGCCTAATTCTACCCAATATATGCCCCCAACATGCCCCCTTGAGATTTAATGCCACTATTTAATATACTAATAGTTATACCGGAATCTTATCACTTCACATACAGCGGCTACATATATAAGAGATTTTTGTATGGACCTTCAGAGTGCAGCCAGGCATTGCATACTACTGGCTGCTAGTCTTCATCAGTCCAATCTTTTGTTGAAACTTAGTTTTTTAATAGTGATTAGCTTCACTGTTTTTTTTATATTTTTATTTCTTCCATATTCTTTAACCTTTTTTTTTTTTTTAATCATTTATTGTCCATAAATTAATATAGCTACTTAGCTTATAGTAGATTCCTTAACTTTCATCTACGCCACCTCACCTCTCCCGACATGCATGTTTGAAAAGAAACTTTCTTCAGGGTCGAGGGGCAGGATAGGGAAAGATGGAAAGTACAGAGACCTGCGAGGGGTTGGAAGGGAGAGAGATAACAGACCAGTGGAAGGGGAAAGGTGAGGGAAGGAGAGAGAGATACCAGACCAGGGAATGGAAGGGAAGGTGGAAAGTGAAGTGAAAGATGCCAGACTGTGGGAAGGAGAGGAGAGAGATGCTAGACTGTGGGAATGGGGGGGGGGGGAGGAAGGAGAGAGATATTGGACCACTGGGAAGAGGGAGGGAGGGAAGGAGAGAGATGTCAGATTATGGAAATGAGGAGGAAAGGAGAGAGATGTCAGACCATGGAAACGATGAGGGAAGGAGAGAGAGAAAACAGACCACGGCAGAGGAAAGAGATAGGAAGGGAAGGAAAGACATGGAAAAGTAGGTTTTGAGAAGAAAGCAGAAAAATGGAAAAAAGTTGAATGTTAAAAGTTAATGGCAAAGATGAATACAGGGCAGAAAGTGAAGAAGAGAAAAACAGTCAATGGAAAGAAGGCCTTAGAACTCTGTTAAGAGCACAGTCAGAAGGAAGTGCAACCAGAGAGACTGGGAAAGGATGATTAGAAAAATAAAATCACCAGACAACAAAGGTAGGGAAAATGATTTTATTTTCAATTTAATGATTGGAATGTATCAGTTTTGAGAATTTATATCTTCTGTCTATATTTTGTACTATATTTGTCTATTTTTCTGTAGCTGTTACTGAGGTGACATTGCATATTTTAAAGTCATCCGCCTTGACCTCTTTGAAAAAAAACAGAAAATAAAGAATAATTAACATTTTCTCTGCATACAGAGTGCTTTGTGTAGTTTAATTTTGTGGTTACCATTATGTATTGTTCATAAGATTATATTGTGTGTATATGAAAAATGAATGGAAGAAATTGCTTTACAATTAATACTATTATTATGGAGGCAGGTCTGGGACAGAGCTTGGGCGGGGGTACTCGGTTGATATTTGTTAGACTTAGGGGTACTTGACTTGAAGAAGTTGAGAAACACTGGCCTACAGTACACTTATGCCTGCAAGTAGTACTTTTCTATATGCACTTACATGTATGTACAAGACACACATGACTTCACGTACCCAATTGCAGAATGATCTTTTATGTGTATTTAAAATAGAGTAAGGCAGAAAAGGAAGAATATTTGGAAATAAGAAGAAAACAGGACAAAGTAGTCAAAGTCCTGGCAAGTTTCTCTCGTGTTTTGTAGTTATGGGAAACCTGCTCAATACATAAGGCATTAATGTGCTCTTTTTATCAGTTTTATCAGAAATAAATAATTTACAGATCAACAAGGTTCTTTTTTTTTTTTTCAAAGGTAGCACCTAATAATTATATAAGGAAGGACTGCACACATTTTTTCTTGGCTGGCTGAGACATAGCATTGGTTTCATTCATTAGGCCTTGTGTTTTCAGTAAAGCAAGAAGTCAGTGATGTATCAATAAATATATTTTCTAGTACTCCCTGTGGTGTTCTTTTCCTCTCACTCTCTCCATTGTGCAATTCCCTCAAAAGATAAATCTCCCAAATAAAAATATCTATCAGATGGTATGACTTAGGATATCTTGTGATTCACAATACATGAGATCCCACTGTTATTTGTCTCTTTTTCCTTTATCACCATAGGTAGTTTGTTATACATTTCAACAGCGTTGATAGTGGAAAGGATGTTCACTTTGGAATTGTTATTAACATTATGCACAGAGTATGTTTAACTGTCTAGTTTCAAGCACTGAGCTTCTCTTTCATGGTTGCTCAGGTACCCATTTTGAAAAAAAAGTGTATTTCTATATTTCCAAATTGGTATAATGTTGGAAAACGTGTGAGCCATTAAAGAGAGTTGTACATTTTCCAGCATCTAGAGCAGGGGTGTCAAAGTCCCTCCTCAAGGGCTGCAATCCAGTTGGGTTTTCAGGATTTCCCCAATGAATATGCATGAGAGCATACAATGAAAGCAGTGCATGCAAATAGATCTATGCATATTCATTGGGGAAATCCTGAAAACCGACTGGATTGTGGCCCTCGAGGAGGGACTTTGACATCCCTGATCTAGAGGTAAACTAAGATGATAACGAGGCTTACCTTCTTCTTCACTCACAAAAATGTGACCATCTTTGGGAAAAGGTAACTAAAGTCATCAGAAACAAAAAAATTAGATTTTAATAAATTCAGTTAAAGCAAACAGTTTGTAATACAACAGTCCTTTTATGTGAAAAATAACTAAAAGTTACAGAAGTTCAAACATATAACTTTTTCAGACTTCTTATAGACCCATGACATGAAAAATCAGCCATTCTCAACATTTTGGATCAACTACTTTAGTTATCTTTTCCACTAGACGTCCACCCAACCAACCTGTCCTGAACTCCAGATTTCTCTCCTCCCCCCTTTCCTTTGCTTAATGGTTACAACAGTGGGTTATGTGTTTGGAGGTAAAGAGGGCCATTTTCAATATGGCATCCAAATCCAAGCTTAGATATTTTGTGGAAGACGCACAAAATCCAGTACTAAACAAAAATCCCATACTGAACATTCCCATTTTCAAAACTTCAAAACGTCTATCTTGTTTTACAGATGTGTCTATCTTTTTGAACCATTTTTGAAAAGAAACCCCACACATCCAAAACAACACGCAAAACAAACCGTTGGGATGTAGGAGGGGCCAGCATTTTTAGTAGATTGGCCACACAGACATCCCAGTAGAACAGTGGGCACACTGTAGTGAACGTCACATAAAAGGTCCCAGGTACACATCTCACCATAACCCCCTTACAATGTATGGTGAGCCCTCCAAAACCAGTCATAACCTACTGGATCCAACTATACACCATAAAAATAGTTTTTATGCTTGCAGGTCCAGTAGGTTGTGGGTGAGCTCCAACTTTCTACCACAATTGTGGTATATGGGCCTGGGTCCTTTTCTCTGAAGTCCATTGCACTGACCACCAGGCTACTCCAGAGAACTGCTTGCTGCTCTAATAGGACTGGCCATAATATCTGAAGCTGTCATTCAGACAGGTATGTACTGTTTCATTTATATTATAGGGGGGTGGGAGGGGGTCAGTGACCACCTGGGGAATGTGGGAGGGGGTCACGCTTACATCCCTCCAGTGGTCATCTGGTTAGTTTGGGCAACTTTTTGGCTTTTATTTATAGTTAAAATAGGTCTCGCCTCAAATGCCCAAATTGTGCTCTCGACATATTCTAAAATGTTCGATTATGGCAGAAAAATGTTCAATTCCTAAGCCTGCCCTACTCCCACCCATACCACATCTTTAACATGCGCTCTTGAGTTTTAGGTGAACTGGAGATGAACAGCAAGGAAATCCATCTGAACAATGATTCTTTTTTTGAGCCACGGACCCTTTTAAGAATCTGATGAAAGTTATGGACCCTCATCCCCAGAAATATTTACATAAACACAACTTTGCATGCAATGAATATAATGTATTTTATTTATTGAGATTTGATTGTCTCATACATATATAACAGGGGTCTCAAAGTCCTTACTTGAGGGCCGCAATCCAGTCAGGTTTTCAGGATTTCCCCAATGAATATGCATGAGATCTATGTGCATGCACTGCTTTCAATGCATATTCATTGGGGAAATCCTGAAAACCCGACTGGATTGTGGCCCTCAAGGAGGGACTTTGAGACCCCCTGATAAATAATTTATACAAAGGGCTCCTTTTACTAAGGTGCACTATGCTTTTTAGCATGCTAAACGCTAACACATACATGTTAGTTTATGGACGCATTAGCGGTTAGTGCGTGCGAAGATTTAGCATGCACTAAACACTGGCTAAAATGCTTAGCACACCTTAATAAAACAGGGGGAAAGTATTATTAAACTTTAGAGTAAACAATCTAAAATAACCCTCCTTTTTTTTGCAAAAAGAAATGGCTATTCATTATAATTATGAAATACAATCCTCTTGTGCAAATTAAAACAGATCTACTAAGTTTTCTACTACCATTACTACTACTACATTCCCTCTCGTTATCTGTGAGAAAAATCAACAGTTTCGGGCTGTATAGTGATATAAATGTTAATTTTTACCTGACCCTCACGGACCCCCCTGAAACCTATCAATGGACCCCAGGTTAAGAATCCCTGATCTAGAAAATAGGTTTCAAAACTAGTGACTTGGAAGGGTTTGGCAAGAAAAACATCCATCTACCCCTTTAGGCTACTTTTAGTTATTTTTCTTTTTTTCTTTTTCTTTTTTTTTAAATAAGCCCCAGTATCACTTAAGGGCTCATTTGCAAAAGAGAAAAAAAATTTTTTTTAAAGGCATAACTAATAATAAATTTATTTATATACTGCAATGCCTCATGATTCAGTGCAGTTTACAATAAGAGCTAAGAAGTGTAAAAACACAGCAAATTTACACCACAAAACACAGTACATTATATACTGTATATATTTGCACATGTTTCTTGCTAAAACGTCCCAGTCGTGATTTTCAAAGGCCTTAGTTTAGACCAGTGTCTCTCAGACTGTGCCAAGGCATAATGGTGTGCCCCAAAGAGATTGCAGGTGTGCCATGAGAGATTCCAGAATTTTACTTTAATTTTAAAAATTCCCTTCATAAGTAGAACAGATGACATGTACGTCATGTACAGAAGAGTCTGGATACAACTGCCCAGACAAGCATCTTTCTTTGACTTGATTGATTTGACTTGATTTGATTGATTGGAAACTAACGTCACGTCATTTTATTTTTATTTTTTATGCAGTAATCCTAATTTCAGCAACAAAGCAATCAAGGCTTTGTTACCGTTTGGATCTTCTTATCCTTGCGAACTTGGATTTTCAGCTCTGACAGAAATTACATTTTAAAACAAGAGAACAACTGCAGATGATGAATGATGAAATGCGTGTTTGTCGACATTTTGAGTTAGTTTGCATTCAAAAACAAGCACGTCCATCGCATTGATTAGCAAGTCTATCCTATCTACTTTAGTTTCACTGTTGTTACAATTACCCACACATAGCTTAAAGAACTTTAAATAAATAACTCTCAAATTTAATTTTGTATCAGTTTTGCAATTTTATAATTTCGATTATAATGTGCCATGAAAAACATTTGCTCCGTTTAGTGTGCCAGAGCTTAAAAAAAAAAGTTTGAAACACTGTTACAGATGTTCTTCTAGGCTGGTATCCCCTGTTCATCTAAATTCCAAGGAGGCATGTTGAAGGCGTGTTTTGGGCGGGCTTAAGACTTGGACATTTTCCAGCAATAATAGAACATTTGACGAAACGTCCAGGGCACCATTTAGACATTTACCCCCTCTTTTACTAAGGGCTCCTTTTACAAAGGTGCGCTAGGGCCTTAACGCGTGCAATAGCGCATGTTGAATTCCCGAGCGCTGTAGATTTTTGGCTACTGCGCGCTATAGCACGCAGTAATTTTATGCGTGTGCTAAAAACCCTAGCGCACCTTCGTAAAAGGAGCCCTAAGGTACGCTAACTGATTAGCGAGCGCTAATCAAATTAGCGTGCGCTAAACGCTAACGCATCCATAGACTAACATGCACGCAGTAGCTTTTAGTGCTCGCTAATTTGATTAAGGCATGCTAATCGGTTAGCGCACCTTAGTAAAAGAGGGCCTTAGTGCTAGACCTATTTTAAAAACGAATGAGGGACAAAAAGGTTCTCAAACTGATCAGATGACCACTGGAGAGATTAAGGCATGATCCTCCCACTTACTCCCCCAGTGGTTACTGATCCCCTCCCACCACCCAAAGATGTGAGAGAAACAGTACATTCCAGCCTGTATTCCAGCTTCAGAAGGCCTCACAGACACATCTGAGCAGAGCAGAGGGGTACTCTAGGGGGTACTGCAGTGAATATCACATTAAAAGTTCCAGGAACACGTCTTAACATAACCTTCTTGTATTGTATGGTAAGTCATCCAAAACCTACTATACCTACATAAAGATGACCCCTGCATGAATAAGGGCTATTGTTGTGGTATAGGTATATAGTAAGTTTTCAGTGGGTTTTGGAGGGCTCACTTTATAATATAAGCAGATTATGGTGGAATTTTTTTATGTTATATTCACTGCAGTACCCCCTTAGAATGCCCCTCTGTTCTGCTCCAGATATCTGTGGCCAATGTGCTACTTGTACTTCCCAATGGCTTATTTGTGAGCATTTTTCATTTGGCCATTTTTTTTATTCAAAAATAGTAAAAAAAAAAAATAATAATAAATAAAGAAAAAGATTCACTAAGAGCTAACACAATTAGAAATGGTCATTTTCAAAAATAAAAGACACATGTTTGGGTGTTTGTTCTATGTGCTTGCAGTGCTTATCTGGTGACTTTAGGTTGGTTTTGGTGACTTAGACCATGTTTTAAATGGTCTAAGTCACAACGTCCAAGTTTCGTCTATGCTGTGTTGTAACACGTTCAGTTATACATGCAGTACGACTAAGTCTAAGCTGGCCCACGTCCGCCCAATTCCCGCCCTCGACACTCCTCCTGAAACACCCCGTTTAGTTCTAGTCATTCAGTGGCACTGTGAAGGCCTAGGTTGTTTATAAATATGTCCAAAACCCGGTTTTATTATCGGCACTTGGACGTATTTTTGACAATGTTCGTCCAAGTGCCGACTTAGGCTGTATTTTGGATGTTTTTCACTTTCGATTATTATGAGCCCCATAACCTTTCTCCAGATACTATGTTTTTTAAAATAAGGATCAGATTTTCCTAACTAAAAACCATGGTAACTGTTTATATTTAAAGCAAAATGGCATTTGCGTGTACTGTAATTATAATTTTAGGTGGTGGCATTTTTTATTTAGGTGAGGTGGCTGGAATGATTGTGGGCTTATTGCATGTTTGTGTTGGATCATGTATCCCAAATTTTATTGAAATTGGCCAGGTTTTGACAGAGCCATATAGAAAACAAGTTTTGTGTATGCTTTTGAAACACAACGTACAAATATACAGACACACAAACATACACCATAATAGAGATATACAGAAATAAAACATTTTTCTTTTTAATTTTTTTCTATTCATGCTCACATACAAACAGATATACAGACAGATATAGTTACAGATAGGTAGATTTATATGGATTATTGAATGTCACATCTTGAGAGTATTTGTGAGAACGTCACCTAATATACCATATTGCACAATGCCCTGGTGCAGGAGAAAGTTAATGTATGTAACTGTTTTATGCATCATGTTCTGTTCATTGAAAGTGTTTCTAAAATCTTCACATATGAGATACACATAATATACACATATGATATAACATCATATACACATATGATATACACATATGATATACATATAAATTTTATTTACTTTTGTTCCTAGGTAATAAGTATTCTTTCTTAATTGCCTATGCCACAAAAGTATAGAAAATGGCTATCATTCCCCTCAAAGTTTGCTTTTGTGGCCAGGGCATTGATATTTTGAAATTTACCTTTTTTGTAGAACATTCCAGATTGATTCCAAGCTGAGTAAACTTAGGGGCCCTTTTACTAAAGCGCAAACATCTAGAAGATGCATTATGCTATGCATGCGGACAATTGATCGAGACAAGAGGGCATACATATTTCACAGAAGCATCTGCTAAGACGTGTGATGCCTAAAAGGCATAACTCTGCATGTCAGTTGGGGATCAAGACAAAACTTGGACACCTCACTTCACATGTGAGAACTGCCAAAAAACTCTGGAAGGTAAGAAAATTTTGTTTCTCATTAGGATGGCAGAATTTTCTGCTATAATATTTCTTAGAATGCTTAATTTTCTTAATATTTAAATTTAAAAATTTTCAATTTTATTTGATAATATATCATATATGAAATATGTTGCAGGAATCTCATACATAATAGGAATAGGTGGAATAATTTTATTGCTTTCATTATCACAATTTCATTTTGTTCTTCTACAGGATGGTACAGAGGGGAAAAGAGAGCCATGGCGGGAACCCACTGACTACTCAAACAACTGCTACTTCTGCATAGTGGACCCCTCCAAATGTCAAACTGGCAAGCCTTCATCTGCAGTCATATATCTGGACATTCCTTCATCCATTGCCCCAGTACCACATTGCCCTGAGCTCCCCATATCTACTTCCCCAGAGAGAGAGAGCAACTGTCAGAATGAGGAAGATGGTGTAGATCCAGTTTACAATATCAGTTGTGCAGTTGATGAGAGAAACCTGTACTATCCAGATCAACGACTTGATCAGAGATCTTAGTCACACTATATCCAATGACTAGGTTTTGACATCTAGGCTGAAGCAGTGGAACTTGGATGAAAATGTGGAAGTCACAGGTCAGAAAAAGCGTCACCAAGCTTTTTCTACTTTCTTCACCCCTCAAGATGGGCTCTGTTTCTGCCACAAAGTGACCAGTCTGAAGCAATTGGAATAACCTGTAACCCAAGAGTACCGTCTCTTCAATGACAGCTCTATAACAGGAACAAGTACCCATCTCTTCCACTGGCTGCACCTCAAAGAGGATTACAACAGCATCAAGACCTAACTAGGCACCATGAGGTATGATGAGTTCAGCTGAGAGGTCATCGGAGACTTCAAAATGGTGTCATTCCTAATGGATCTGCAAGACGGTTTTACCAAGCTTCCCTGTTATCTTTGCCTTTGGGACAGCAGGGACACAAAGACAGGACTAGCCACAGCAGATCCGCGTTATGCGTGGAGAGAAACAACATCAAATGGGAACTACTGGTGGACCACTGGAAGATGCTGATGCCACCACTGCACATCAAATTGGGCCCATGAAACAGTTTGTCAGAGCTCTAGATAAGGCGTCGGCAGCCTTCAAGTACCTTCAAGACATCTTCCCTAATCTGTATAAAGCAAAGGTCAAAGCTGGTATCTTCACTGGACCACAGGTAAAGAAGATCCTGGACTGCAAGGAATTTCCCAAGAAGCTAACTAGGAAAGAGAAAGTGGCTTGGAACAGCTTTTGTTGGAGTGGTTCGGGACTTCCTAGGCAATCACAAGACCAAAAATTATGTGGAGTTGGTTGAGAATGTAGTGAAGAATTACAGTAAAATGGGCTGTAGGATGTCTTTCAAAGTCCAAGTCCTTGATACTCATCTTCAACATTAAGGGAGAAGACAGGAGCATAGTCAGAGGAGCAAGGTGAGTGCTTCTACCAGGATATACTGGTCTTCAAACGCCGCTACCAAGAACAATATAATGAGAACATGAAGGGAGACTACATCTGGGTGCTGATTCGTGAAAGTGACTTATAATTGCAAATGTCAAAAAACTACTCACTTCTAAATCTTCTGTAGTCATTTTTGTATAACTTCACTATAAATACATGTTGATTGTGATTCATATGTTGCTTTTTATAACTTTATAAGAATGAAAAGATGTTCATATTTTAAATAAGTAAATTGCAAAATTTGACTATCCTGCTCACAAAAGCAAAGTTTTAGGCATGAGTAATTAGGAAATTACATTTACTGCCCAGGAACAAAAATCATGTTACATCTTGTTATGAGAAACACAGTTAATTCTCTCAAATCTTGAGAAATACTATTTCACTAACAGTCTAGTTTCTCAAGATTGCCGTATACTTCATTTCCTCCCAAAAAAAATGCATCCGATTTATGGATTTCCTGCATGCAGATCCAGAGCCATTTATCTGACGCTGCCTTTCTCCCTCTTGCCCCGTAGGTGGAATTGACAGGCAGCAGCGTGTTTGACTATGTTCACCCAGGAGACCACGTGGAGATGGCGGAGCAGCTGGGCATGAAACTACCCCCAGGGCGAGGCCTCCTCTCACAGGGCACAGGAGAGGATGGAGCCAGCTCAGCATCTTCCTCACAATCTGAGACCCCAGAGCCAGGTGGGATTTGTAATCATCATGAATAGCTTGGCAGGCAGGACCTTTACCAAATGATTGAGCTTTAGTTGCTGGCAGGAAATGACTATAAATAGACTAATGGTGTTTAGCATTTCAGTGTGATGCTCACTTCCATGCAATAATTAAATAAGGAAAAGATCTGAAAATAAAGGGATATTTTTAAGTATAATAGTGCAGATCTAATTTCAGATGAATGGTGCAAACAAATTAAAGCAGTGGTTGCCTTAATTTCTCTTTAATATCACCCCTTCTGTTTTTGGTATAGCTTTTATGCAGCCAATAGGGATGCGCATTCAATGTGAACATAGGAAATATTAACATTACCCATGTTGCTTCATGTTATCTTACACAACAGGAAAGAAGCTTGAAATGTTGGGGGGGGGGGGTTTTCCATTGTTGTTAAAGGTACATAATATAGGTCAGAAAATCACCCCCAAGGCACACAACCTAAACTCCCAATAATCACCCAACATGCCAACCCCCTCCAATCATCACTCAATCTACCTCAAACCCCTTCTGATCCTTTCCAATCCCAGCTCTAGCCCTAGCTCTTACTGGGGTCTTTGAAGCTCAAGTGGAAGCAGGAATGATTCTCAATTGCTCCTTCTGATGGCTGTGCTAGGATATAAATGGCACCCTTTATTACTAGTGGTAATATTGCAGTATTACTGCTAGGGGTTAGCTGCCAAATAAAGGCAAAATACCATTATTTGGTAGCTAAACCCCTCGGGGTCTAGGAGGATTCAGCACAGCCAGTTCAGCATGTTTCAGCATAGCACGTTTCAGATTCAGCACAGCCTGTTTCAGCTTAGCTGCTTCTCATTGGTGCATCTTTCCTTTCCCTTCACCCACCTGCAGTTTTTTTTCTCCCGCCTCTGCATCATCTGGTGACTCCAAGGTTTGAAAGGGGGAGGGGTCTCATCACAGATCAATCGAGCGCATCGTAAGGTTTCTCTTCATATTAGAATAGAAAGTTGTCCAGAGGGAAGAGTTCCAGGGTAAAAGGTTGACTTTGAAAGTGCGTCTTAATATTTAGGGCTCCTTTTACCAAGCTGCGATAGCGTTTGTAGCACGCGCACAATTGCCGTGTGCGCTAAACCCGCGCTACGTGGCTAGAACTAACGCCAGCTCAATGCTGGCGTTAGCGTCTAGCACATGCGGCAATTTAGCACGCGCTAAGCGCACGCTAAAACCGCTATCGCAGCTTAGTTAAAGGAGCCCCTAGAGATGAAACAGCCCGCCCTGAAAGGGCCGTGATGGAAACGGCTGTGATGAATGTCATGGGCTGAAAGGATCGCTCTGAAAGAGCTGTGCTGAACTGGCCGCTCTGAAACGGCCAACCCCCAGTATCATGAGATGACCTCTAGAGTTCAACAGTAATATTTTGAACCTGGTACGGCAATGAGCAGGAGCAACTGGGGATCATTTCAGGTCCCACTAGAGCATCAGAAACCCTGGTAAGAGCTGGGGCTGGGGTCAAGAGAGTAGGGTGGGTGTAATGTTAACACTTGGGAATGAGGGAAGAGGGATGATACTGATATTTGAGAGGGTTTGGAAGGAGTCGGGAGTGAGTCGGGCGATGATCAGAGTGGGTTGGGGGTGGGTCAAGTGATAATCAGTAGGTATGAGTTGTGATGGCAGATTGAATGGTTTTGCCACAAGCTTTATTTGTAGGTTTGTATAGCCGGCAACCATAACAAAAATACATTGAAACAAAATCTTTTTGAAAAGAAAATGAAAAAACAAACAAATAACATAAAAAAACTGAACAAAACCAAACTGTTTTGCTTGAATGTTCTTAGCATATAATAAATTAACAAGCAAAACTTGTTACCCAGCAAGAGTACCTGAAATAAGTTTTTCCAGATGTTCATTTACCAGAAAAAAAGAGAACATGCGTGTAAAGCTGGGATAGATTCCTGTTTCTTTTATTTCAGCATTAGAGAGGCACTTGAAAGATGTGAATAGATAAATTAAGGCTAGAAAAGAAAAGAGTAATGGCTACAGTTTTAAAATGCCTTTTCCACCCTCAGTATTTAATTAGATCAATTGTATAGAGTGCCGGGGAGAAGTGACATTCCTCATTGGAATTCTTTCCAGGCCTCGTATAGACTTTGCATTCTGAATGTTCCCATTTTCATTGTGTTGTACTGATGATAATTTAAGTATTAGGGGAAAATCCATTTATAAATTAAACAAAATGACTTGATATCCATCAGTCCCCTAGTTCATCAAGCTGTTCAAACAGGAGGAAGATTGGCTGGTCGGTTTGGGTCTTCGGAGAGCTCTGGTAATTAGATCTGTGAAGGATTCATTCTTTGCTGATTGGGGCTTTAAATTAATTGAAGTTCCACATTTGTGGTTTTGTCCTTTTTGTACTCTTTTTTTATTTTTTTTTTTTGAGGAGATATTTCATATTCTTGTGTGGTGGAGTGCTTGGCCAAGCAGCAGTGGTTTAAATGTTAATTTTTCTCTGGAGAAGTTTAACAGCTTTTTTTTGTTGTTCTTAATGAATATGAGGCTACGGTGGAGTGCAAAGTTTTACAGTATTTGCTTTAACGTGGGGAAGAGAGATTTTGAATAGCCGAATGAATGTTTGGACTACACTGTGGTCTGCTGTTTCAAAACACAGGATAGAAATGAAAAAGGCGCTTATACGTATACTAGTCTGTAAGCCCGTTACATTAACGGGTGCTAGAATAGATGTGTCTGTCTGTCTGTGTTTCTTTCTCTCTCCTTGGCCTCTGTCTGTATCCTTCTGTCTTCCCCCCTCCCCCCCCCGAGCAAAGCTGTCTGCCCCAGCATACCCCTCCCCCAAAGCAGCCCCCTTTCCCTCTCCCTGATTGTCTCTCCATGGCCCCCCTTCTGTATTTCCCCCCAGAGTAAAGCTGTCTGCCCCCAACACACACCTCCCCCAAAGCAGCCCCCTTTCCCTCTCCCTAACTGTCTCTCCATGACCCCTTCTGTCTTCCCTCCAGAGCAAAGCTGTCTCTCCCCAGCACACCCCTCCCCCCAAAGCAGCCCCCTTTCCTTCTCCCTAACTGTCTCTCCATGGCCCTTTCTGTCTTCCCCCCAGAGCAAAGCTATCTGCCCCCCAGCACACCCTCCCCCAAAAGCAGCCCCCTTTCCCTCCCCCCCTGTATTGTTCCCATTCTTACCCTCCCTCCATCCCGGCGTCTTCTGGCCTGCTCCTCTTCAAAACAGCCTGCGATAGTGACTGGCTTTAGTGAACTTCGCAGGCCGCTCTCCAACTCAGTAGCACATTCCCTCTGACGCGATCCCGTGCGTCAGAGGGTACGTGCTACTGAAGTTGGAGAGCGCCCTGCGCGGTTCGCTAAAAGTAGCCACGATCGCAGGCTGCTTTGAAGAGGAGGATCAGCGGCGGCGGCGGTTGGTGAGTGAGGGCGGAAGGGGGGAAGCTCCAGTGTGTTCCCTGCCAAGGACGTGGGCAGGGAGAGAGCTTGCCTGCGCTTCCTCCAGCGGTTGGTGAGTGAGGGCGGAAGGACGGGAGTGGCCAGAGTGATCCCTGCCACCGCGTTCTAAAATAGAATACCGCCACGGATCACAACTCACAGCGGCAAGGATCACGCCATTTTAAAAGCGCATGAGCGGGTAAGGTTTTATTATATAGGATTCAGTAGGGATGGGCAGTTGTTTGCAAAGACAGGAAATGCCAATGGCATATCCTATGTTACATGTGATTAAGGAGGTCTTTTACTGATTGGGCCCTGCGCGCTAAATGCTAACGCGCCCATTATATTCTATGGACGTGTTAGCATTTAGTGCGTGCTAAAGCAATTTAGCCGCCTTAGTAAAGGACCCCCTAAATGAAAATGAGCAGAAAAATCATGAAAGTTTGCATTTTTCATTTGCTGATAATCGAGTGCACTATTTGCAAATAACGGCAAACCAATTTAGTAATAGCACACATTCTCTCTGACCCTATAGGGCTCCTTTTACAAAGATGTGATAGGGCCTTAACCCGCGGAATAGCGCATGCGCTAAAATGCCCTGCGTGCTAGCCGCTACCGCCTCCTCATGAGCAGGCGGTAGTTTCTCGGGTAATGCACGCTATAGTGCGTGCTAATCCGGTGCGTGCGCTAAAAACGCTAGCGCACCTTTGTAAAAGGAGCCCATAGTGCTCTTTCACCCAAATTCATTATATGGTGCTGATTTAAAATGGGCAGCCAATTAAATTGGCTAATTGCCAATAATTGAGTGCTAACTGGCACCAGTTTGGAATTGGGTGCTTATTTTGCTATGTACTACTATTTATCATTTCTATAGCACTTCTAGATGTACGTAGCGCTGTACCTGTTGTAAGAGACAATCCCTGCTCAGTAGAGCTTACAATCTAATCAAAACAGGCAAGCAGGACAAAAAGGGGTTAGGGAATTTCTCACAGAGGGAATGATAAAACAGACATGGGTACTTTTACAAGTTAGTGGGAGTCAGGAGTTAAAAGCCGAAAAAGTAGGCTTTTAGCCTAGATTTGAACACTGCCAGAGACAGAGCTTGCTATACTGACTCAGGCAGGCAGTTTCCGGCATTTCGCTATGTGCTATTCTGTAATAATGTGCACCCAAATGCAACCTAAAATGGGGTGTGGCCATGGATGGCGGGTGAGGGACATTCCTAAAATTGTGCTCAGTGTTATAGAATACAGTGGTACCTCGGAATCCGAACTTAATCCATTCCAGAACCCTCTTTGAGTTCTAAGACAGTTTTTCCCATTGAAAATAATAGAAACTGGATTACCGTATTTTCGCGGATATAACGCGCACCTGTGTAAAACGCGCACAGGGGTATAGCGCGCAGAAATCACGATGATATGTACCAAAACTTTTCTATACCGCGCTCAGGCATATAACGCGCATGATGCCCGACGCTCCTTTCGCCCGCCCTGACTTTCCGTGCGCTGTCCCGACTCTCCGTTCACCCCCCCTGACTTCCGTGCACTGTCCCCCCTTGAAGTCCTGTCCCCCCTTGTAGGTCTGTCCCCATCCTGAAAGCCTGATGCCCCCCCCCGACGTCCGATACATCCCCCCCCCCGGCAGGACCACTCGCACCCTCACCCCGAAGGACCGCCGACTCCCCAACAATATCGGGCCAGGAGGGAGCCCAAACCCTCCTGGCCACGGCGACCCCCTAACCCCACCCCGCACTACATTACGGGCAGGAGGGATCCCAGGCCCTCCTGCCCTCGACGCAAACCCCCCTCCCCCACCAACGACCGCCCCCCCAAGAACCTCCGCCCGTCCCCCAGCCGACCCGCGACCCCCCTGGCCGACCCCCACGACCCCCCCACCCCCCTTCCCCGTACCTTTGGAAGTTGGCCGGACAGACGGGAGCCAAACCCGCCTGTCCGGCAGGCAGCCAACGAAGGAATGAGGCCGGATTGGCCCATCCGTCCTAAAGCTCCGCCTACTGGTGGGGCCTAAGGCGCGTGGGCCAATCAGAATAGGCCCTGGAGCCTTAGGTCCCACCTGGGGGCGCGGCCTGAGGCACATGGGCCAAACCCGACCATGTGTCTCAGGCCGCGCCCCCAGGTGGGACCTAAGGCTCCAGGGCCTATTCTGATTGGCCCACGCGCCTTAGGCCCCACCAGTAGGCGGAGCTTTAGGACGGATGGGCCAATCCGGCCTCATTCCTTCGTTGGCTGCCTGCCGGACAGGCGGGTTTGGCTCCCGTCTGTCCGGCCAACTTCCAAAGGTACGGGGAAGGGGGGTGGGGGGGTCGTGGGGGTCGGCCAGGGGGGTCGCGGGTCGGCTGGGGGGGGCGGTCGGAGGTTCTTGGGGGGGGCGGTCGTTGGAGGGAGGGGGGTTTGCGTCGAGGGCAGGAGGGCCTGGGATCCCTCCTGCCCGTAATGTAGTGCGGGGTGGGGGTAGGGGGTCGCCGTGGCCAGGAGGGTTTGGGCTCCCTCCTGGCCCGATATTGTCGGGAAGTCGGCGGTCCTTCGGGGGGGGGGGGGATGTATCGGACGTCGGGGAGTCGGCCGGGCAAGAGGGCTTGGGCTCCCTCTTGCTCCGATCGTGGATGCGGGTGCGGGTGGGAGCGCGTGCAAGCGGTCGTTCGGGGTGGGGATGCGAGCGGTCCTGCTGGGGGGGTGAATCGGGCATCGGGCGGGGTGGGAACTATGTTTAAAAACTTTTCTATACCGCGCTCAGGCATATAACGCACGAGGGGTATGCGCGGTAGGTAAAATCACGTATAACGCGCGCGTTATATCCGCGAAAATACGGTAATCCGTCCCTTGGTCCCACAAACTCAGATTTTCAAATAAATTTAGCAGTAAACACACTGGACTTGTTTTGTAATCAGGTCTCCCTGGCATAGACGGCAAGATCGGGCCCCCCTGGCGTGTCAAAGCAGCTCCTGATTGGTGAGGCCTGACTTTAGTACAGGAAGAGGTGGTCGGAGCATACAGCGAGTGATTTTCTTCACTCGCCGGTGCTCCAGTGTCCCTCTCCTGCCTTTCCAGCTGTCCTCTCCTGGTCAGCAGATCACGGTCGAAAAATACCGCAAATAATCGGGACCGCCAACCGCGAATTCGCAGGGGAGCACTGTATATCAAATATGTAATAAATTTGGAAACTTGGATTATAGAATAGCATTGAGAACCAATTTTTTTTTTTCCAGCACCAACTTCTGAATATCATTTACTGAATCTAGCCCTATGTATAAAGAAGGCACATTGATTTGAAAGAGTACACACTTTTAATGGCATTGCCCCAGAAACAAAAATTAAGACCTACCACAACAAAATAAAACCGTACTGCAAACAACATGAAAAACGATTTGAAAGAAAAATTTTGGGATCATTTTCCCCTTGGTAGGAGTCGGGCCCATACTCCCAAATTTGACTTGCATTATTGTATGCGGATGGTATCTTTCTTCCGGATGGATGGACAGACAGTCTGAATCACTGCTGTAGCACTTTCTGCACTGATTAAGAAACATAAAGCGCAAAGTTGATAGGAAACTTGTGCAGTTTAACAAGAGCTGTTAGAGAGTTTCCTTGTTATTAGCAGAGCACTTACTAAATTAATTTTACCGTAAATAAATTTATACCATACTATTCCCTCCTCTTATCATTTCATCCTAAAGATGCACTTCATTTTTTAATGGATTTATTTCAATGTATTACCTGCCTTTTTTAAATAATATCATCAAAAAGTATGGTTGCATTTTGATTAAAATTGTGATTAGTCATGTGATTAAAGGTATGTTGTTGTTTTTTTTCCCCACTTCAGCTCCTTGTGTCTCTAGACAAGTCACAACCCCTCCTCCCCCACCCCCACTGCTTTTACCAAGCTGTTCTGCCGACTACTGCGAGCTAAATGCCGAGTGGCAAATTCTAATCTTAAGGGCAGCTGAGCATTTAACTCGTTCTGCTCCGCAGCGGAGTTTGATAAAAGGAGGGGTTAATCCTCCATTTCCCAGAGTCACAAGGACCTGCAAGGGGAAAAAATAGATATATGTCTTTATCAAATGATTGATTGCGTTTACAAATTTTTATGAAAATGAACCCTAAAAAAATTAAAGAATAAAAGTAATGAAAAGACAATTCAAAATACAAATTGAAAAATTACAAATTAAGGCCCCCTTTTATCAAGTTGTGCTAGGGATTTTTATCGCCAGTCGCTGTGGTAAAAGCTCTGATACTCATAGGAATTCTATAAGTGTCCGAGTTTTTACTGCAGCGACCAGCGATAAAAAAAAACCCTAACGTGGCTTGACAAAAGGGGCCTAAAGAATCTAAAACAGCCTTATAGTTTTCACGATTACGTCAGAAAAGCAAGTTTAAATGTAAAAGATAAACCAGTGGTATTTTCACAGTATACAGTGGTGCCTCACACAACGAACTTAATTCGTTCCAGGAGCAAGTTTGTTATGCGAAAAGTTCGTTATGTGAAACGCGTTTTCCCATAACAATACATGTTAAAAAAAATAATTCGTTCTGTAGCATAAAATATGCTAAGATGACATAAAAAAAGATAAATTTTTGGTTATTATTTTTATTTAGATACATCTAAAAACATAATTGTTTTTTAAAACAACACACATTTTTTAAATTTAAAGACAGACTAAGTAGAGTCTAATTTTACAGTGAGAGAGGGCAGAGTCTCAGCGGCAAAAACTGGGACTTAACTGTTCATTTTTTTTTTTTTTTCTACCATGTTTCCCCGATGATAAGGCAGGGCCATCAAATAAGACAGCCCCCCCTTTTTAGAAAAAAATGTAAAATAAGGCACCCCCCCGCAAATAAGCCACCCACCGATACCTGCGCTTACCCGAATCGGGTGGTACGGTGGGTGACTCCGTGTGGTCCCTGGCACCCCCGACACGATCGGGGCAAGAGGGAGCTCAAGCCCTCTTGCTCCCCCGACTCCCCGACACGATCGGGGCAAGAGGGAGCTCAAGCCCTCTTGCCCCCCCGACTCCCCGACACGATCGGGGCAAAAGGGAGCCCAAGCCCTCTTGCCCCGCCGATTCCCCAACTCCCCGACAATATCGGGCCAGGAGGGAGCCCAAGTCCTCCTGGCCACGGCGACCCCCTAACCCCACCCTGCACTACATTACGGGCAGGAGGGATCCCAGGCCCTCCTGCCCTCGACGCAAACCCCCCCTCCCCCCAACGACCGCCCCCCCCCAAGAACCTCCGACCGCCTCCCCAGCCGACCCGCGACCCCCCTGGCCGACCCCCACGACACCCCCAACCCCCTTCCCCGTACCTTTCTGTAGTTGGCCGGACAGACGGGAGCCAAACCCGCCTGTCCGGCAGGCAGCCAACGACGGAATGAGGCCGGATTGGCCCATCCATCCCAAAGCTCCGCCTACTGGTGGGGCCTAAGGCGCCTGGGCCAATCAGAATAGGCCCGGGAGCCTTAGGTCCCTCCTGGGGGCAGGGCCTGAGGCACATGGTCGGGTTGGGCCCATGTGCCTCAGGCCCCGCCCCCAGGAGGGACCTAAGGCTCCCGGGCCTATTCTGATTGGCCCAGGCACCTTAGGCCCCACCAGTAGGCGGAGCTTTGGGACGGATGGGCCAATCCGGCCTCATTCCGTCGTTGGCTGCCTGCCGGACAGGCGGGTTTGGCTCCCGTCTGTCCGGCCAACTACAGAAAGGTACGGGGAAGGGGGTTGGGGGTGTCGTGGGGGTCGGCCAGGGGGGTCGCGGGTCGGCTGGGGGGGCGGTCGGAGGTTCTTGGGGGGGGCGGTCGTTGGGGGGAGGGGGGGTTTGCGTCGAGGGCAGGAGGGCCTGGGATCCCTCCTGCCCGTAATGTAGTGCAGGGTGGGGTTAGGGGGTCGCCGTGGCCAGGAGGACTTGGGCTCCCTCCTGGCCCGATATTGTCGGGGAGTTGGGGAATCGGCGGGGCAAGAGGGCTTGGGCTCCTTTTTGCCCCGATCGTGTCGGGGAGTCGGGGGGGCAAGAGGGAGCCAGGCGGAGAGAGGGCAGTTAAGCGCAGTGCCTGCGCGGAAGGATGCAGCTCGGGCGACTTCGTTGTGTGAAACGAAGTTCGTTGTACGAATCAAGACATAAAGTTCGTTGTGCGCAGCGTGCGCTGTGCGAGGTGTCTGTTGTGTGAGGCACCACTGTACATATAAGCTAGTATTTTATATCAAAATATTAGCCCAGGTTTGATTGTTATGCCAGAGAAACTAGAGAAGGGTTATGTGAAGTTGAAATAAATGAGTCATCTGTTCCTAATTGCCCCTTCGTTAAACTGCCACTTCAGACATTGTGCTCCCTTTCTATACAGCTTGGAGCCTAGGGCTTCCCAAACCTGTCCTGATGACCCCACAGCCATCTTCACAATGAATATGCATGAGATATATTTGCATAGATTGAAGGCCAGGTCTATGCAAATTGGTCTCATGCATATTATGTTTGTTTTATTTTATCTGTAGGTCACCTAGAGACATTGTTTTGCACTTGGCAAACTACAGTGAAATTGATTAAATACGTAAACTGTGGCTGTGGTGTTCCCAGGACTTAGAGTTACCATAAGGCTCCAGAAAAAGGAGGACGGATTGAGAGATCCAAGTTTTACTTCCATTACTTTCAATGGAAGTAAAACCTGGATGCCTCAAACATCCTCCTTTTTCTGGAGCCATATGGTAAACCTAGGAAGCTGGACTCTAAACTAAACTAAACTAAACTATACCTTAAGTTTATATACCGCATCATCTCCACAAAAGTGGAGCTCGACACGGTTTACAGGAATTAATATAGAAAGGAACTCCAATGGAAAGGAGAAGGGCTTAGTCAAAAGAAAGAAAGAGGGGACTTAGTATAATGGAGAGGGAGGGAGTAGTTACATTTTAGCAAAAAGCCAGGTTTTCAAATGTTTTCGGAAGCGTTGGAGGGAGGTCGAACTCTTCTAGTGCTCTCAACTAGGGTTGTGCAGTCGTTCAAAATGATGTGGAAATTGTCCACAGTACAGTATATCCCATGCCATTTCATGTTGTTGGCCCAGGCTCCATTACAGAATAGACTCCCACTGCACGGCTTTGGGGCCTCTGAATGGAAGTGCCCAATGACAGAACTGACCTCTAACTGCTTAGCACACTTTAGTAAATAAATTCCTTAACCCCCTGATATTCAGTGCTATTTAACGAGCCAGGAACAGCTTCTGGCCAGTTAAATAGCATTTGGCTGGCTAACTGCTAGTATTCAGTGTGAGATAGCCAGTTATCTCCACTGAATAGTCACGGTTAGCAACTAACTGCGAATATTCAAGCACTGGCCAGCTATGTTTAGTGGGCAAATCAGACCGCATAAATAGCTGTTCTACCTTTGCCCGCTATTAAATTAACCAGCCAGCACTGAATATTCGCTGGAAACAGCTCAGCACTGAATATCTGGGTTGGGTGCCGATTTCAGGCGAACATCACGCTGCCCGGCTAAATATCGAGTTCTATCTGTCCTAAAATCATTATCAGCTTTTACTACTTTTTTCTTAAAGGTCAAAAAAACCCCATTTATATCCAAGTTTTATTTTCAAGACTTTTATTTTTTGAATTGCATTCTAATGTTTGGGGTGTTCAGAGCTGGAGATGGTGATCTGTAATTTTGTAGGGGGATGGGAAGGATTTAAATATGCAATTACTATGAAAATGAAGAGGCCAGTGAGTACGGAAGGTGTCGGGATCTGTGATGTGTTCAGTGTAGCATTACTGACTGACTAAAATCTAAATAACGTTTGGCATTGTAATAAAAGGGAATAAGTGAGTAACCCAGCCTAGCAAGCAGTGAGACTTTGCCATAATAAGAATTTTCTTTTCTTTTTTTTTTAACCAGTGGTAGGTCCTTGCTTTGTCCTGCATTATAACGACTTGAAAAAAAAATGAGGCGGGCCAGCAAAGGTTTCCCAGAGCCTCTCTGGTATGAACCCCATGGCCTCCCAAGTTGGCAATAATGTCCTGGACTGTGAATTACTAAAAGAACTTCCTCAACCAATGAATGACCTATTAAAAAAAAAAAAAAAGAAAGAAAGCTGAATTCCTAAATTTAAGCTCCACATTTTCTGACCTATTTTCAGCGAGTTAGAAGCCTAAGGGCTCCTTTTACTAAGGTGCGCTAGCGTTTTTAGCGCGCGCTTAAGATTAGCACGTGCAAATCACACGCTAAATGAAAAATACTAACGCAAGCTCTATGGAGGCATTAGTGTTTAGCGCTCATGGCATTGTAGTGCGCGCTAGAGCACCTTAGTAAAAGGAGCCCTAAGTTTTCAGCTGAAAAGTCATCTTAATTTAAGAACTTGTTATGCTTATAAATTTAGGTCTAACTAAGCAGTGCATTTTAGTGTTAGTAGCCCTGAAGATTGAAGGGGCTATGGCCTCAGAATCGGAGCCTACGCATCGCAATAGCAGTCACAGGCTAAGAAAAATAAAAATAAAAAGGGACAAAGGCACACGCAGACAACTGAGTGCAACGCGGAGGCGCGCGCCGAAGAAAATGACTTTTAAAGGGCTCTGACAGGGGTGTGTGGGGGGAACCCCCACCCTCCCCCACTTTACTTTATACAGATCGTGCCGCATTGTGGGGGCGTTGTGGGAGATTTGGGGGGTTGTAACCCCCCACATTTTACTCAAAACTTCACTTTTTCCCTAAAAAACAGGGAAACAGTTAAGTTTACAGTATAATGAGGGTAGTTACAACCCCCCAAACCCCCATAATGCCGCCGCGATCTGTATTAAGTAAAGTGGGGGGGTTCCCCAACAAAACCCCCTGTCGGAGCCCCTAAAAACACTCTTTTTCTTTGGCGCACACTTCCCGCTCAGTTGTCAGCGCATGCCTTTGTCTTCGGCGGTTTTGTCTATGAACCCTCTGCACATGCTCACTTTTTGTGCATGGCAGGCAAGAAAGGGCGGACAGTGGAGCTGGGGGGGGGGGGTTGACACACAAATTCCAGGCCCACTCTCCTTGGGCTCAGGTTCACTCAGTATCAGCTATGTCCCCGGTTTGTGTGCTCTAACCCATCTCTCCCCATTCAATCCATGCAAAGTTCTGCTACACTACTTAGAAACATGATGGCAGATAAAGGCCAAATGGCCCATCCAGTCTGCCCATCCGCAGTAACTATTATCTCTTTGTCTCTCTAAGAGATCTCGCGTGCCTATCCCAGGCTTTCTTGAATTAAGACACAGTCTCTGTCTCCACCACCTCTTCTGGGAGACTGTTCCACGCATCTACCAGCCTTACTATAAAAATGTACTTCCGTAGATTACTCCGGAGCCTATCACCTCTTAACTTCATCCTGTGCCCTCTCATTCCAGAGCTTCCTTTCAAATAAAAGAGACTCGACTCATGCAAATTTACATCACGTAGTTATTCAAACATCTCTATCTCCCCTCTCTTGCCTTTACTCCAAAGTACACAGATTGAGATCTTTAAGTCTGCCTTATGTCTTATGATGAAGACCATGCACCATTTTAATAGCCTTCCTCTGGACCGACTCCGTCCTTTTTATATCTTTTTGAAGGTACGGCCTCCAGAATTGTACACAATATTCTAAATGAGATCTCACCAGAGTCTTATACAGGGGCATCAATACCTCCTTTTTCCTATTGGCCATACCTCTCCCTTTGCACCCTAGCATCCTTCTAGCTTTCGCGAGAGCCATCATACTCATACACACTTCATTGGCTTCCTAGCCATTTCCAAATACAATTCAAACTCCTCTTACTGACTTAAAAGTGCATTCACTCTGTAACCCCTCAATATCTCTCCACACTTAACTCCCCGTATGCTCTGTTCATCGGACAAGTTCATCCTATCCGTACCCTTTTTCTCCACTACCAACTCCAGACTCCATCCCTTCTATCTTGCATCATATGCATGGAACAGACTGCCTGAATCATTATATCAGGCTCTGTCTCTATCGCTATTGAAATCCAGGCTAAAAGCCCATCTTTTTGAGGCTGCTTGCAACACCTAACTCCCACTCACCATAAAATTACCTTTATAACATAACATAAAAACTCACTTGTATACCGCAAATACCGTTATGTTCTATGCAGTTCACAGAGATTAACAATACAAATGAATTAGCAACCAGTATCTAACTTCCAAAAGATTCTGTAAAATGATGCGTCTTTAAAGCACGCCAAAACTGTTGATGCGAGTTTGAAAATGTGAATGTGAGTCAGATCTCTGCAAGTGACTTCCCAACCCTTATATGTCCTGTCTGTCCAAATTAGATTGTAAGCTCCTCTGAGCAGGGACCATTACATATGCAAATGCCTTTCAGGGCTATAGAAATGATAAATAATAGTAGTAATCAGCACCATTAATTGACAATTAATTCAAAATTGACATAAATTGGCATTAATAGGACGTTATGTACGCAACTTAGTATGCACGCTGCCGGAAATGTTATGCATCAGTTTGATTATGTGAATCTGGAAAAGGGGCATACTTAGGGGCAGATCACAGATATTCTTTCCAGTTATGCACAAGTTTTTAGCATATGCACCGATGTACACAAAACCTAGGTTTAGGCATTTAGGTGCATCAACTGAACCTTAGTTCTTAATTTCTTTGAAGCTCACCATTTTCCCTCTTCCTATTGTTTTTTCCCTTACTCGTCTTACTTACTATCATTAACTTGTATTTCTTTCCCAATTTTTTCCTTTTGTACCATATGTTTTGACAAGTCAGTCGTATTTATCTGGTTGGTTTCCCCTTGATAATTGTAATTCATCATTTTACTCCTTTGTACATCGCTTAGAATTTTGAATAAGCGATTAATCAAATCCATAATAAACTTAAAACTTGATTTAGACCAGGTTTTCCTTGGCCTAAATGGATGCACCTAAAAGTTATGATGCATAACCAGTGCTAAGCACGATTCTATAAGTTGCACATAACTTTTACAGAACCGTGTTTAGCGTTGCACTAGTTGGCACAGAAATTTTTAGGCATGGCATATGAAATCAGGCTCCTAGCGCCTACTAAATAAGAGGCAGTAAGGGCTTGATTCTATAAATGGCATCAAACTCAGTGCCGTTTAGCGCAGTTGCCAATCCTCGGCTAGGCATTGTTAATAGAATCACGCCTAACAGTGCCTAAGCAGTCTTAGACACCAGCAGGCATTGAATCCTTGGGCGCACTGCCATTTAGGCCAGGGTTTTCTTGCACCTAAGATAGGCGCCTACTGGTGGCTAAGTCAAACCATGCCCAGAATCCACCCCTAACCATGCCTACTTGCGGTAGGCATCTTGGTATAGATAACTAGCAGATCATTTATTTTTTAATCGCCTTTAATTGGTTCTTATTTTATTGGTAATTATCAGCATTAATTAAACCAATAAAAAAATTAAGTTAGGCGCCTGCGGCTAGGCACGCAGATCTAATAGAGAATGACACGGAGACAAATTTCTCCCCGTCCCTGTAGGAACTCATTGTCCCATCCTGTCCCCACGAGTTCTTTTCCTGTCGCTGCCCCTTTCCTGCAAGCTTTGTCCTCATCTGCAGAAGACTCAAACACTTTAAAATCATAAGTGTTTGCGGCTTGTGCAGTTAAGGCAGAGCTTACAGGAATGGGACAAGGACAGCAGCAAAATTAATGGGGATGGGACGTGGAAATTGAGTTCCTGTGGACGGGGACAAATTTGTCCCCGTGTCATTCTCTAGCGCCTAACTTTAGGTGTCTTTTATAGATTCAGGGCCTAAGTGCTCCCATGTTATGTCTATGCAAGTGCTGTGAGCTAATGACTTGCAATAGAAAATCATTATTCAGAAAAACACCACCTATAAGGGCTGCATTAAAACACATTAAGGTCAAATTTTACTGCACAATACTAAAAGCGCCCTAAAGTTAGAAGCATACATCATTTGATGATCAGACCCAAAGTATAAAAGTATAATAAAAACAAAAAGAAAATGTCTGCCTTAAGTCCCTCCAGATCTGTCATTGTTTAACGCAATGTCCCATCTTAAAGCTGCCTTGTATTTCTAAACACTAGATAAAAATAGCTCCTCGACCTTTAAAAAAATATACCTTAACCATAAAGATATACATTGGAATCTTTAGGGTTGCATTAACTCTTTAGGATTAGAGTATATATTTTCAGAGAGAGGAGCTGTGCATCAGCTCCCCGTTATGTATATTGTATTTTTAAAACTGCACACAAGCATTTTGGTCTTTCAGTACGGATCTCATTTGTTCCGTGGCCACAATCACTTAATTCCATGCTTGGCACTGGGCACCATCTTGGTGGGGGTGCCAGTACCACTCCTCTTTCTTCCCCTGGCGATGGGAGGGGGGTCTCCTAAATTCCTCTACAGATATCAAAGTGGTTTCTAATAGATTGAATTAGGGTTGCCAGATTTTATGATTGTAAAATCCGGACACCTTAGACCCGCCCCCCCAGGCCCACCCCTCACCACCCCAGGCTGCCCATCTCCACCCCAAGCCCATCCCCCGCTGCCTACTTTGGTTGGGCAGGAGGCAATCCGCGCCTGCGCAGATTGCCTCCTGCCCAACGTGATTCAGAGGACATGGCCAGGGAAATCCGGACATCTGGTAACCCTTGATTGAATAGTAATCAGGTGCTCTAACCATTTTCCCTATCTGTCCCAGTGAGCTGGTACCTGGGGCAATGGAGGGTTAAGTGACTTGCCCAGAGTCACAAGCAGCGGTGCTGAGGCAGCAGCTGTAACCACTAGGCCACTCCTCTATTTGTTTCATTTTTGAAAATTGCTCCCTCTACCTGTGGGCCAAAGTACATGCCAATGGTTCTTGGAATTTGTGTGGCTATAATGTCCTATTGTTTTGCTGTGACTGTGGCTGATCTGCACTGTCCCCCCCAACCCTCCCCCCCTCCCACAGCAGCTACCACTCTAGGCACTCTCCTAGTCTACCTGAGCACTGCTGTATTTCCCAGCATACTCGGCAGGGGAGGGGTTATAGAAACAAAGACAGCCTTGCATCACTAGAAGGCTCTCGGAGACTGCCAGGTAGAAGGAAGGGAACATTTGAGAGGCTGTGTTTTATTTTCCAAGCCAAAATGCCTAGAACCTGACTGATTTGGCTTTATGAAGACCTCTCGCTGGTTCTTCTCATCCCAAGTGGGATTCTGAAGTCAGGCTCAGGAGTCACGTCGCTAACGCTTCATCCTGCCCCTGGTCCCAGAGCAAAGCAAGTGTATCTGCAGCACTTACTGCTGGACTGCAAATGTCAAACGCAAGGCAGAATGGATTTAATATTAGTGCTGGTCAGGGTGCTGAGGGAGCTGTTAATAATGCCATGCCAGTTATTGGTCTGAAGCCTTTAGAAACCAAAGAAAAAAGGCAAAGATTTCCAGCTGGGGAAAGACACCACAGTGCATCAGATTTTATTGCCTCTATATTTCCAGGTATGTAGCACTGTCTTTCTGTAACGATGCAATCCTCTTTCATCTGGCAGAAATATTGGGGATCATTGACTGGCTAGATAATAGTTGAGTGATTCCACATGCTAATACTGAAAACCAGGGGCCTGCTCATACATTGAGACACCAATGCAGCAATTTTCAAAGCCAGTTAGTTGTGTTGAAATGGATTCATGCAACTAAACTGCCTGTTTAAACAAAGCACTCCTCAATTGGAAGAGAGTAATTGTGGTCTTCCATTGTGCAATTGCTTGTAATCAGACTTTAAGGATCTAGGGCAGAGGAGAAAGACACGGGCCTAGATGCACTAAACGGGGTCGGTACGTCCGCATGGGTCTGCTGCGGTCCAATTTTTGGCCAATTCCAAAAGGGCGACTGATGCTCAAACAAGCTTGCATGCAAAATGATTTAAGCGGAGGCTCGTCATAATCCCCGTCTGATCCCGCCGATGAATCGCTGTGAAAGCAACTCTCACACACGCTTAGAGGCGGTAGGGGAAGCCTGAACAGCAGAGAAGCAGGGGAAGCCCCGAACCAACCTCCTGCCACTCAGCTCTTTGGGGAAGGAAACTTTTTTTCTTCTTTTTTTGTAATGAACACAGATGTGCACGTTACCCATGCACAATATCTGTCCCCCCCCCTTTTTTTTTTTTAATCGTGCTACCCCCCGCCCTCCCGACCCCATCCGTCACACCCCGACGACAACCGTGGCTCCTCAAACTCCCTTCCCGGTGCATCCTGGGATGCACTGGAGAGGTGCCTAAGACTCCGATTGGCCTGGATATCAAAGGCCCCTCCCATAGGATGAGCTTAAGGTATCCAGGCCATTTAGGGCCTTAGGCCACCTTTCCGTTGCATCCTGGGATTCACCGGAGAGGGGCCTAAGGCCCTAATTGGCCTGGATACCTAAAGGCCCTCCCATAGGAGGAGTTTAATGTATCCAGGCCAATCAGGGCCTTACGCCCCTCTCCAGTGCACCCCAGGATGCACGGGAAGGCCTGCCATTTCGAAGAGGCGGGCTTGCTAGCAAGAGCTAGTGGGCGTTCCTCTTGCCAGCTTCTACAACGAGGTATGAGGGAGGGACTAGGGGAGTTGCTTGAGATAGGGGTTTCTGAGCTGACCCCCCTAGCCCACCAGATCACCAGGGCTGTCTTTTGGAGTCTTGGGTGGGGTGGTGGGACAGGGGATCTTTGTGTAGGGTGAGGAGGGGTGTCGTGGGGAGCGAGAGGGAGTGCTGTGGGGAGAGTTGTGGGGGAGTGTCAGGGGGGGTCCAAGGGGTCAGGAAGGCACAATCGAGTTGCTGAGGCAGGAGGGAGTGGGCATCCCTCCTGTCTCTCTGGGTACGCTGCTGTCACTGGGGCAGCCATCATTGTTGGGGGGTACAGCAGCTCATCATCTCGCTTTTTTTTTTTTTACGGGGCAGATATTATGCGTGTGTAAGACAGCATCTGTGCCCATTAAAAAAATGTATGTTATAAATGTATTAATTTCAGGGCTGAACTGTGGGTAGGACAGTTAAATGACTGGTCCTGACCAGTCGCTTTTTCGGATTGCTAAAGGCGATCACTTTTTTTGTGCATCGGGAAACCATGTTAGAGCATCAATTGCTATGCTAGTTTACATGATATTTCAATATTAATGACTTTATTTGCATGGCCAGTTTGGAGAATAAGCGATCGTGCACAAAACCACGTGGTGAGCCATTTTGTGCATCAGGTCAGCAATCCGCTTGTCGCTAAACCAGTCAAAACCAGTTTAGCAATGATCACTAGATGATCGCTGACTTTAGTGCATCTAGGCCACTGTCCCGTGTCAATTTTCAAATAGCACTTAGATGTTTGGCACTTTGCCAGATATCTCAGTGCCACTTTAGTTTCCTTTTCAGAAGAAATGAACATGTAAAACTATATATGTACCCCCAGATTTTATAAATGGTGCCCAAAATCACATGTGCAAATTTGGTCACAGGCTCAATTTGTGTGTGCAGTTTAGTTAAGTAACGAGCTGATAATTATCAATAAATTGGGCTTAACAACCAACAATTGTAGTTAATTGGTCCAGATGGAATTTGTGCATGCATATTTCTCAGCACTATTCTAGAAATATGCGCCCATAAAACTTTTAGCGTGCATCTAAAAAGGGAACATTACCATGGGGGAGCATTCACTAAAGATTTGCACAGTATTATGGAATTCAGGGGACCCACACCTAACAATGCACAAGGATTTACACTAGGTGGCGCTATTTATAGACTAGCACTCGGCGTGCATTTTTTTTTTTCAGGGAAGGTGCCCACATTTACTGGATTTACTTCTTATTGAGTTCTACATTCAGTTAAATTCTATAGCAAGCACAAAAAATTATGCTCGCAAATTTGGCACGCACCCAACTTGCATGCACAGTTTAATTGCAGAATGAGCCAGTTAGCGTCAATAATTGGGATCTTAACAAGCTAATATTGGTGCTAATTAATTTTAACTAAAAATTATATGCGTAATTTTAAGTGTGGGGTCCATGCCTAAATTTTACACATGAGCCATATCGGGGGCACGGAAACGGAATGTTCATGAGCAGATCATGGTCATTCCTTTGATTTATGTGCATAATTATGGATTAAGGTAGATATGCGTCTGATTTACGCATGGGAATTTGTACCACGTTTCAATCTGTAGGCATGGTTCCCAGGTATAAGCGCTATTCTATAAATCATACCTAAAAAGGTTCAATTCTGGTTGCCTTATCTCAAAAAAGATATAGCGGCACTAGAAAAGGTTCAAAAAAGCGCGACCATGATGATAAAGGGGATGGAACTCCACTCGAATGAGAAAAGACTAAAGAGGTTAGGGCTCTAAAGCTTGGAAAAGAGATGGCTGAGGGATGATATGAATGAAGTCTACAAAACCCTGAGTGGTGCAGAATGGGTACAAGTGGATCGATTTTTCACTCCATCAAAAAGTACAAAGTCTAGGGGACACTTGATGAAGTTACAGGGAAATACTTTTAAAACCAATAGGAGGCAATATTCATTCACTCATAGAATCGTTAAGCTCCGGAACGCATTGCCAGAGGATGTTAACGTAGCTGGTTTTAAGAAAGTTTTGAACAATTTCCTGGAGGAAAAGTCCATAGTCTGTTATTGAGAAAGACATGGGGGAAGCCATTGCTTGCCCTGGATTGGTAGCATGGAATATTGCTACTCTTTGGGTTTTTGCCAGGTACTAGTGACCTGGATTGGCCACCATGAGGACGGGCTACTGGGCTAGATGGACCATTGGTCTGACCCAGTAAGGCTATTCCTATGTTCTTATTTATAGAATAGTGCTCAGCTGATATTTATTAGGTACCATATATAGAATCTAGCCCTATATGGAGGCACCAGTATTGGATGCCTGTATATCTAGTATTTATGTTTGGCCTGAACGTACCAAAACCAGATATAATCTGGAGCATTTTAGTCAAATGTATACGTAGACATATAGGCACTTTGAATATCGGCCCCACTATTTTTCCAGCGTATACATGTACAATAAAGTAGATATAAACAAGTGCATCTACCTCCCCCCCTCAAACTAATTTTCTAAAAGGCACGTATGCTGCCTTTGTAAAATATTAGCAAGCAAATATCGGTCCACTTTCAGTTGTGCCAGAATACATACAACCCAAATGTCAAATAATGCTTTTAATAATCATCATACAGAGGAATTTCTAGCTCTTTATTTTCAGAGAGGTTTCCAAAGTAAAAGTATAAATTCCAAGTATACTTTCTGCAGGAGTAGCCTAGTGGTTAGTGCAGCGGCCTGAGAACCTGGGGAAAGGGGTTCAGTTCCCACTGCAGCTTCTTGTGATTCTGGGCAAGTCACTGAACTCTCCATTGGCCCAGGTACAACATCAGCATAATATGTAACCCACTTTGACTGTAGCTACAGAAAGGCAGTATATCAGGTCCCACTCCCTAATGTCCTGTCCTAATGTGTGCTGGTGTTGATGAAAGTTCTCTAAAAATAAATTGGGAGAAATTACCCTATATGATGGTCCATTTTGTCACACTGAAAAGTCCTGGCTAGGAGTTGAGCAAGTGGCATATGATCCCCTGGCAATCTGAAGCCTCCAATTGGATCAAAAGGGATCAGGGAACTAAGCCTGCCACGGGACAGACATGGAGCCCAAGGGGTAAAAGTTTAGCCTTTCCTTATAACGAACTGTCCATCCTCTTTATAATTTTGTTTGCCCTTCTCTGTATCTTTTCCAGTTCTGTCCATTTTAAGACTTGGCATTCAGAACTGCCCACGATGCTCTAAGACACTGGTTCTCAAACCCTGCCTGGGGGACCCCCCCAACCAGTTGGGTTTTCAAGATATCCCTAATGAATATGCATGAGAGAGATTTGCATATAAGAGAGGTCAGAGATATGCAAATCTGGCTCATGCATATTCATTAGGGATATCCTGAAAGCCTGACGGGCTGGGGGTCCCCCAGGGCAGGTTTGAGAACTACTGCTCTAAGATGGAGCCGCATAACGGATCCATACAGATCAATTCCGTATCCTCAGTTGTGCTTTCTATTCTTTTCCAAACAATCCCTAAAAGCTTTTTTGAATGCTGCTTTATACTCTGAGCTGAAAACTCCAATACATTGTCCATGGGGTGGACAATTTCCAAAGCCATTTGCTTGGGTAAATAGTGATTCACTTAGGTAATACTGCTTGGCTTGAAATGTCCCTCTTCTGCCTTGCTTAAACTATGCGTAGACTTCTCCAGTATGTGTGCTTTTTGCTAGGTTAAAATGAGACATTCCCATGGGCATGTTTAGGTCAGGGGGGCCAAACAACTCATTTATTCTGATTTCTAAATGGATGTGCTATTTATGCCTCTCAGCTACCCATACAAATAACAGGTATAAAGTAGGGGGAGAGAGTTAAACAGTGGTTAAAGCTACGGCCTCAGCACCCTGAGGATGTGGGTTCAAACCCACACTGCTCCTTGTGACCCTGGACAAGTCACTTAATCCCCCCATTATCCCAGGTACATTAGATAGATTGTGAGTCTGCCAGGACAGACAGAGAAAAATGCTTGAACACCTGAATAAATTAATGTAAATTGCTCTGGCTTCCCTGGGAGAACCGTAGAGAAAATTGAATAAATAAATTCCTATCATTTTGAGAGACAATGCATATGCGGCAATTTATACACATTCGGTGTTGTCAAGCACATTAAATATGGAAGAACAGAACATGATAGCCAGGCAAAAACCATAGAGCCTATCCAGTCTGACTACCCACACCAACAGGGCATCTCAGAGGAGCCTATTCACCATTCACCTAACCGCTTTAAAGAAGCGCCCCCCTCCCTCTGTTCCTTCCCTCCCCCTCCCTCTCACATTCAAACCTTGTTTTTTGTTTGGGTTTTTTTTTCTTTTTTTTTCATCACTATAATGTAACTTTTCCCCTTCCTTTCTTGTTAACCTCACTTTTATGTCTGTCATTGTCAAATGTCTTTAATGTTCACTCTCCCCATTACTCTTTCTCTTTTATTAATTTTATAGTCTGTAAATATAATTTTACCGTGATTTTAACTTTTATTGTAAACCGGCTAGCTACTTGTTGATGGTCGGTATATTAAAAATCAATAAACTTGAAACTTGAATGTTCACAACCCAACCTGGTTTTCAGGATTTCTAGAATGAACATGAGGTCTATTTGCATGCAGTGGGAGTGGTAAATGCAAATAAATTTCATACATAGGTTGTAGAAATCCTGGAAACCAAGCAGGGTTGTGGACTTCAAAGACCGGATTTGAGGACCCCTGTTCTAAAGGAATTTAGGCACCTCCTTTCCTTCATACAATACTAAGCTAAGCAGGTATATACTGTAAGTGTTACCAGTTTAGGCAGGGGCATTCCTAATTGCAGTTGCCTACATGCCAAAGTACTGTATATGCATACTTTATTGTATTCCATAAGGTCCAAAAAAGCAACAGGGCAACCAATTTTCAAGAACCAATGTGGCAGAGAAACTAAAAGCAGATCAAATGAGAAAGTCCTTTCAAAATATATGGGTTTTATATATTTATTATTAACAGTTCTTGTAGTCCCTGATATATATAGCCCCTGGAAGGAGCGAAACATGGCTTTGTTGGGCTACTGTCTATTTTAAGAAATATTTTTTGAAAGGACCTTCTTATCTGATCTGCTTTTTGCTTATTTTTTTTTTTTTTTTTTTTTTTAGTATTCCATAAGATACATATGTAAGTGTATGTTCAGCCAAGCTTCCCCCATGTAGGGTTACCAGATGTCTGGATTTCCTCGGACATGTCCTCCTTTTGAAAAGCTTCCCCTGAAATTGTCGGGCAAGAGGGCGTCTGCGCATGTATGGATCCCGCACGATGTCATCACGCGCACGCATCCATGCATGCGCAGACGCCCTCCTGCCCAACTAGAGCAAGCAACATGGGCGGGGCTAGGGCGGGCTAGTGTAGGATTAGGGGCAGGACTGGGATGTAATGGGGCAGGGATAGGCAGGTCTAGGGATCTGGGTTATACAAATGTTAAGTCTGGCAATCCTACCCCCATGCATTTCAAACATTTGTTTGCATGTAATCACCTCCCCCACGTGCTCAGCTCTGCAATTCTTTGCTAGTAATGGAGAGCTTCTCAATATTGTTCCAGTAGCTTCTAGGTCCTATTTTTAAGTAGAACATAGCTCCTAGTATTGTATGAGGGTTGTTTGAAAAGTTTGGTAAATTTCCATGAGATGTGCCATAGACCAGTGTTTAAAAGGTACGCAGGGCGGGTGGGCTGGGCCCAACCTGGGGTGGGCCGGTCATGGGTGAGGCGGTGGGGCCAGTCAGGGTTGATTCAGGGGGGGTATCAGGCCGGGCCGGGGTGTCAGGCTACTTCAGACTCTTCTGCCTGCCCTGCTCTTCCCCGATCTCTCCTGTCTGCTTTCCCCAACTCCCCTGCTCTCTGCCGCCGTTCCCCGCAGAGCAGGCCTGCTTTAAAACCACAGGCTTGCACTGCAGGGCACAGCGGCAGAGATCAGGAGAGTCCGGCAAGCATGCTGTGTGACTGAAATACCTTTGAGGTGTAAAAGTGCAGTTTTTGATCCTGTAGGTATTAATCCAGCAAGCACAAGCAAAGTGCTTGACACCCAATCTCATACAACTGACAGGCTTTGTGTGCGCAAGAAAATGATTCGGGGAAAAAAATCTGTCCCCGGACCACCGTTCCCTTCACTGCCCCGTCCCCGCCATCCCCTTCACCGCCCCGTCCCCGTCATCCTCTTCACCACAGCATCTACCCTTCCCTTTCACCACCTCACCGCCCTTCAGTGGCCCAATAATCTCCCTCCCCCTTACCTTCGCGGCGCGTTAGTAAAGAAACTTACTGAAGCTGGCGGAGACTGTCTGCCTGTGCCTGCAGTCGCATGTGTGTGGGCGGAAGCTTCTCCTCTGATGCAACCGGAAATTGCGTCAGAGGAGAAGCTTCCGCCTACACATACGTGACTGCAGGCAGGCAGGCTTCGTCGGCTTCAGTAAGTTTCTTTACTAAAGCGCCGCGTAGGTAAAGGGGAGGGAGGGATGGAGGGAGCTAGATTTGGCCGTAGGGAGGGAGGGGGCCGCACGCGATTGGTGACCGCGCACCTTCCCTCACTTAATTAGGGTTAGGGTGAGCACTTCCCCCCCACCACCACCATTTCGGCGGGCAACTGCTACCGTGTCATTCTCTAGTGTGTGCTTCTTGCAATTTTTGTCTACCGAACCACAAACCCAGTTGGTTTCTGTTCATCACTTGTCTCCTGGATCCATTAAAACGTACAGCACAGTTTTCTCCTCAGACATGTCTACCTAATGAAGAAACGGGTTATTAAATGTTACTGAATTTCTAAGATGTGGTAATATGTGTTGGGATACATCACATTAATATATTTAAACAAAATTTTCAGAGGACAGTAGAATTCCATGGTAGTTCTTTTCCCTCAATTACTGTAATGTGAATTTCTTTCAGAATGAGACAGTAGAATACAGTTGTCCTTATATGGCTTCACTCCTACATAAGTATGACAAATTGCCTTATACTCAGTACAAGGTACCCTACTATCAGATATTAGAGTTTCTCTTTCACATTGCAGAAAGATGTACACAACGTTGATGCTTAGTAATATACTGTGTTAAAGCACTTCAAGTTTCAAGTTTATTTAAAAATTTTATAAACCGCCCAATCGGCCTTCTAGGCGGTGAACATTATGTTAAAAACATATATGGGATAGCTATACATCTTTAAAACATTTAAAAACAATCAGGAACAAAAAAGGGAGGAAAGGTAGAGCTACAATTTATCAAGTAAGAAAGAGAACATATAGGGAAAGAACAAAAGGGAGGGTATCTAAAAGTAGAATAAAACTTAGTGGTAGAGAGCTGTCACCTTTCATGCATAAAATGCAAGTAAGTTATATTTAATTTATGCTACTAAAGCTCTGACATTTCTAAAGGGTCTATGCACTCATGGGCTGATTCTATAAACGGCGCCTAAAATTGGCCTGCGCCTAGAAAAATGGTGCCGACCATGTGCCAATTACAGAATCGCGGCTAGCGGAGCCTATGTAAAAACTTAGGCCCTCTTTTACTAAGGTGCGCTAACCGATTAGCGTGCGCTAATTGATTTCGTTCGCGCTAAATGCTAACACGTGCATGTTAGTCTATGGACGCGTTAGTGTTTTACGCACGCTAATTCGATTAGCGCACCTTAGCAAAAGAGGGGGGTTAGGCGTCTGAAATGTAGGCCGGGGTTTTAAAGGCCTGCATTTCAGGCACCTACGTTTTAGGAGAATCATGCTTAGTGGCATCCAAGTCATGCTCCGCCCATAGAAATGCCCACTTAGGTGCCACTAAGTGCCAAGCGATAGGTGCCTATCTTTTATAGAATTGGATGGGCGTCCGTCACCTAATTAAATTTTTTTTTTTCAATTATTGAGGCTATTAAGGGTATTTTGCCAATTAACCCCCCTCCTTTTCAAAGCCACACTAGCATTTTTAGCGCAGGCCGCAGCGGTAACAGCTTAGATGCTCATAGGAATTCTATGAGCGTCCGAGCTATTATCACGGCGGCCAGTGCTATAAACGTTAGAACGGCTTTGTAAAGGATGAGTTAAGTTAGGTGCCCTGTATAGAATCAGCCCCTAAAGGTTTTCTCTGATTTTTGTCTCTTTGGGAATAATGCTTAGTTTTCAGAGCCCTAAATGATACAAGTCCTTCTTCTTTGCAGCATTTACTCTAAATACCAGCCCGTTTCTCTTCTTTTCTACTGGCGGGGAGTGTGTGGTGCAGTGGTTAAAGCTACAGCCTCAGCCCTCTGAGGTTGTGGGTTCAAACCCACACTGATCCTTGTGACCCTGCGCAAGTCACTTAATCCGCCCCCATTGCCCCAGGTACATTTGTTAAATTGTGAGCCCACCAGGACAGACAAGGAAAAATGCTTGAGTGCCTAAATAAATTCATGTAGACCATTCTGAACTGCCCTGTGAGAACAGTATAGAAAGCTGAATAACTAAATAGTGTGAAAAGCTTCAGCTTCTGATGACCAGAGCTGGTATTGTGACATCATAATGCCTAAGAGCCAACCTCATCAGTGATGTCACAATGGCTTGATTGTCCCATACTTGGCTCACTTTTACTACATTTTGATTTATAGAGTGGCACAGTGGTTAAAGCTACAGCCTCAGCACTCTGAGGTTGTGGGTTCAAACCCACACTGATCCTTGTGACCTGGGCAAGTCACTTAATTCCCCCAATTGCCCCATGTACATTAGATAGATTGTGAGCCCACCAGGACAGATAGGAAAATGTTTGAGTCCTGAATAAATTCATGTAAATCATTCTGAGCTCCCTGGGGAGAACAGTATAGAAAATTGAATACATAAATTCTAGTTCCTATACTGTTTTTGAGATGGGAAGACTACATACAAAAAGCATGGCGCAGTTGTACTGTAGATCTGAAAAGAAACATGATATTCTGTGTTGTTCTATATTTTCTAATGCTTCCTAACATTGCTTCTTTCATTGCCACCTCTTGTTGGCTACCGATGCACTCCAGACCACACCACTCATGGGTTAATAATAATAACAATAATTTTATTTTTATATATCGCCATACCCGGGGAGTTCTAGGTGGTTCACATAAGTTAATCAAATTACAAACAATGCAATCATTGAAATTAACATATTAAATGCATATGATAAAGAAAAGGAAGAAGGCGGAGTTTACATCATCCTCATTAAATGTCACTCCGACAGGAAAGCTAACAGAACTGTAAATGATCCACGCTGCACTTAAGTCTCAGGAGTAGGGCCAGGACAGGGGTGGCCTTGTCATGGGCTCTTTGTTTGCCTATTTTCCACCAGCAATGGTCTGTCATTTGCAGGAAATGTCAGCATATCCCATGCTGTTGGATATCATTAAGCAATATTAAGCAATGAAAATGAGCAGATAAAAACAAGATGTTTTGTGGGATGGTTTTCATTTGCCGAGCGATAATAACCAGTAACATAGCAAATGTTGGCAGAAAAGAGCTGTTTTTTACTGTAGGACTGAAGTCTATGAAGTTACATGTTCCTGGACTATCTATAATTGGCTATCTGCCTCAACTACAGCAGAGTTTTTGTCCAGTAGCCAGACAGATTATTTCTAGTAGCCCATTAAAGTGGTTCTAATAATTCTCTATAATTTTGGCTTATGCACTATGCAATTAACAACAAATTATGTGGGGAAACCCCTGTTAATTCAGATCCTTCTGGTGACCAGAAGAGACCTGGTGGTGACCATAAGAGACCTGAGTGACCAGTGGTGACTGGAAGAGACCAGAGAGAGATAGAAAGCCCAGAGATGCCCCGTGCACAGCCATCAACAAAAATGGCTGCCGTGAGTTCCCACCATCTCACAAGACTACATTGAGAACTGACAGCAGCCATTTGTGTTGACGGCTCAGCACGGGGCAGGAGTGTAGGAAGATCGCTTCTGCCCTGCTTCACTGCCAGATCACTAGGTAAGGTGTAGAGAGGTCCAGGGTGGGTCAGAGTCAGCCCTAAAAGTTATTGGTGATTTTTCCTGCTCTGCCCCTAACACTTCCTCCCCACCCCCCACCCCCGAATATGGAAGGAGAAGTGTTATAGTATCGTAGCAAAGAAGGCTTTGGAGTCTCAGGCCTTATCCAGTACAGAGCTACATCTGAAAATCTTCCTTTTTCTTGTCACTCTCCACATAGCAGTTTACAGCTTCTTTCAGTCTAGCAATTTCATTTTTGGTCTTCCTTCTTTCATTAATATGCTTGAAAAAAATGTTGTCGCCCCTCCTTATATTTCTAGCCATTTCTTTTTCCACTTATACTTTCACATCTTTCAATTTCATCCAATACTCTTTTTTTTGTGTTTCGCATGGGTTTTTCTGTTTCATGAATACCCCATTACGACACTTAACAAGAACAGAGCAGAACGTAGTATGTAATATGCATCTAAATAAAGATGCCACTTATACATATGCAGTCATGCAATTTCATAAAAGCCATTTTCTGAATGTAAAACAGGCTTTACATTTTCCAGGAGGTTTATCAAATTACCCATGTTAAGAATAGACCAGTTAGGCATCAAAAAATTGCTGCCTGTTTTTTTCCAGAAGTTAAGTCAGTGCAGAAGGAAAGCAAGGTGTTTAGAAAAAAAAAACCCAAAACACACAAATTGCTTTGGAGAAAGGATGGGGAAATGTGGAAGACGTTTCATAAAAACATAGCGGCAGGGTAATTAAAACAAAAAAAACATTCTATACGGTGGCAATAGAAAGCCCAGAGATGCCCCGTGCACAGCCATCAACAAAAATGGCTGCCGTGAGTTCCCACCGTCTCACAAGACTACATTGAGAACTGACAGCAGCCATTTGTGTTGACGGTTCAGCACGGGGCTGGAGCGTAGGAGGATCGCTCCTGCCCTGCTTCACTGCCAGAACACTAGGTAAGGTGTGGAGAGGTCCAGGGTGGGTCAGAGTCAGCCCTAAAAGTTATTGGTGATTTTTCCATATTCACGGGCCTGCTCTGCCCCTAACACGCCCACCCCACCCACCCCCACCCCGAATTTGGAAGGAGAAGTGTTATAGTGAATTATTTGGTGCCCTCTGTTCTATTAAGGAAAATAACTTCCCAGTTTTAGAGGCTGAGATTTCTTTGCAACTTTATGGTCTAAAAACTATGAGGTAATATTCAGTCATTGGCAATGAGCATTCAGGCCCGAAATCTCTAACCGGCACCAATTTTTTTTAGGCACCAATAGGCACCTAAGCTCAGTAAAAAAAAAACAAACCCCACCATTTAAACACTATTTTAACAGAGTTTCAAGGCATCTATTGGTGCCTAAAATATCAGCAACAGAATCATGCCTCTGTAGGTGCTTTAAGTCGCCTAATGCCACTGCGGGCATGGCTAACGCCGGAAGTGGCGTTAGGCGACCTAAAGCGCCTATGGAGGCCTGATTCACATCAAAGGTAGGTGCCAGAAATGTAGGCCTGGAAAACCCTGGCCTACATTTCCGGCGCCTACCTTTGCCGGAGGCGCAATTCTGTACCCAGCAATGTTGCACGATTGGCATGCGAACGGCAGCCGCTATTAAGGCAACCACCACCAACAGCGCTGGTTACAGAATCTGGGCCATGTCCAGACTTTGGCATTGAATATCCAGTTTATGCAGAGCTGGCCAACCCATAGTACTGTAGCTGGTTAAGTCAATATACGGAACTTAACTGGCCTCGGGTTGCCACAGAGATAGGACTGTGTTTTATGTGGCCCCATTTATGTGGTTATCCTGGCAGGTTAAGTGCTGGATATTGGCACTTAACTGACCAAGTGCTGAGTCTGCCCTTGGAACACTCCTAAAATAGCCAGTTTTCACTTAGGCACTACGAGGGAAATTCTAGAAATGGCGTCTTTAAGTTAATTGACAAATGCCATTTAAAACGACAAGAAACAGCAAAGTAAAAGCTCCTAAGTAATATGTGCCCGAATCGTGCCTATGTAGGCACTTTCTGGTGCTTAACACCACTAAGGATGCCTAATGTCAGAAGTGGCATTAGGCGCCATAAAGCGCCTATGTAAGCGTGATTCACAACAAAGATAGGTGCCGGAAATGTAGGCCTGGAAAACCCTGGCCTACATTTCTGGTTAGGGTTACCAGACGTCCGGATTTCACCGGACATGTCCGGGGATCCGGACGGCTTTTCAAAACCCAGTCTGGGTTTTGAAAAGCTTCCTCGAAATCATGTCGGGCAGGAGGGCTTCCGCACATGCACGGTTGCCCTCCTGCCCAATGAGAGCAGGCACTGGGGGGCAGGGATAGAGTGGGATTGGGGACAGGATTGGGGCAGGGATGGGGAGAACTGGGCGGTCCAGGGGGGGGCGGGTCTAGGGGGGGTGTCTAGATTTTACTAAATTAAAATCTAGTAACCCTATTTCCAGTGCCTCTTTTTCCCAGAGGCGTGATTCACTATACAGCGCTGTTGCGTGATTGGCGGCCGCTTTATAAGCGGCTGCCGATATCCACGCCGTATAAAGAATCTGGCCCTAACTAATTTTCAGTGAAGATAACTGGTTAAGTGCTGCTGAAAATTAGGGGATAGCTCCGACCAAGCGATTTAACCAGTCAGTATAAGATCTTTTGTGAATTACAGGCACTTATCCCAAACAACTTTGGATCAATCAAGAACCCTCTTATCAAAATATGATTATTTTGATATGTGAATAAAACAAATGCATACTCCTGCTCTCTGGGTCTTATCCTTTTTAGGTGATGAAGAAAGGCGATGACTTCTTATAGTTCATCGACATAGGCCTGTTTGCCATAATCTTCAAACTGTCTTCTATCAGATCCATTCTGAATAAATCCTTCCCTGGAGCCCTCCTGTTCTGAACACTGTAGCCAAGTTGCAAACCTCCCGGTTTTGTCAAAGATTATAGAAAGAGCAATAATCAATCATTTCACATTTCACTTGTGTTTGATATACACATGTGAAAATCTAAGCCATTTACAATAATAAAGAATTTTTGGTGGAAGAACCAAATAAAGGAGAACTGACTGCTGGACATGATGGACCACTGGTCTGACCCAACAGCAGCAATTCTTATGTACATTAGGGAGCCTAATCTATAAGTCATTGCCTCTCAAACTTTTATACTCTGGAATACTAAACGGAGCAACTGTTTTTCGTGGCACATTATAATTGAAATTATAAAATTGCAAAACCAACAAAAAATTAAATTTAGAGGGTCAAGACATGCATGCATGAGTACACTTGCACTCTCTCTTTCGCCTATGTCCCTCCCAACTTGTTTCTCTCATGTACGCCCCCAGCTTTCACCCAGTGTTTTTCTCTCTCTCTTGTACCCCCTTCCAGCCTTTACTGGTCTCTTTCTCTCTGTCTTGCCCTCCATTCTTGACCAGTCTCTTTCTCATGCTCCCCTCAGCCTTCACCAGATCTCTCTGTCTTCATCTCATGTACCCCCTTCCCCTGCTTTCACTCAGGACTGGAGTCTCAAAACTTATCCCGCCTTTAACGATAGTTGCTAAACCGGCTCCAGCCACTTTAGTGTGGCAGTATTTTACCGCCCGATTATCAGAATGGCTCACTGTGGTCTTTTGTGAGCTTCCTAGCAGCTTCCGACTCTGCCATGCAAATGTATTACAATGAGGTCATTAATATTAAAATGGCAGTAAAATAGGCTTTTTAATATTTAAATGAGCACTCCGGGCGATTCTCTGTCACCTCTATCTTCAAGCACAGCACCGGCTTTTGATGACCATGTGGCTCATGCTAAAAAAAAATTTTTAATACACCATTCACATAAATTAGAATAATAGTTTTGGGGAAAAAAAATCTCAAAAGCATGCGTCTTGGGCGCATGTATTAAGGTGTGTCATATGTATGCTTGCTGAAAGCCGTTGCACCTCCCCTCCCTTCCCCTCCATCCAATAGTACTAGCACAACAACTTGACATTTGCTGATAGTGACGCACACCTATGACGTGCCACAATATGCATGCCTACAGCTTAGCTTTTCCCGGCACATGCGCGTATTAGCACCTCTTTCCGTGGACTAGTCTGTGCATGTACCGATCGCTATCACCAGCGACTCATCTCATGTAAATTTTGCAACCCTCCGTGAACCTCATTTGTATGTGTGGTTCTTGGAGAATGACTCGCCTTTTTTAAATCGTTACATTTACGGCTGTGGCAGCAGTCCCTCGGATTATACTGGCATTCAGTCTCTTTCCCTTCACCTGGCTTCAGCTTCTTACCGCAGGATCCCTGCTTGAGCAACCCCCCCCAAAAAAAAAAATATTGAGTAAACTCCTTGATTGTGTCCAGGGAGGGGTAATTTTCATTTGGTTTAGTACCCCTCATTATTTTTAAAAGTTGGCACCTGTGGAACAAACTCTTTTACTGTGTCAAGGGAGGGAATATTTGTGTTATGCTTAACACCCCCAGTCATTTGCAATGCTGGCTGCTATGAGGAACAAAAGAGAATCAGGGACATGTGTGTATGTTTCTGTGACAGAAAGATAGAACGTGAGTGTATATGGTTTCTCAGAGAGTATATTGACTGTGTTCCTTGGGGGAAGGGGGGGTTGAAGAAAGACAGAGAAAGAGAGTCTGTGTTTGAAGACCTGGTTCTGCAAAAAGCAACCCATGAGCTTCCTGTGAATGGAAAGGTATCCCCTGCCAAGTTTGGTTGTATTTACTCAAATGATGTAAAAATGCATAGAAAGAAAAGCTAAACATTTGACAAGAGAGACATTAATTCACAATCTGCATTTCAAGGTGAATCAGCCGAGTTGTACTGTGGCTTTCTTGTGTTGAAAACATTTTCAAAAATAAAAGCAAGTTATCTCATTTACAATCAAGCCGAGGTGTCTGCCGTACGTCAAGGGGTAAACGCTGTACCAGTCAGGAATTGAATATTTTTAGCCTCGAAATACACTATAAATTGTCATAATAAATGCATGCACCTGCTCATGAGGAGTAAAGTCTCAAGTGACTCCCACAAGGTCACCCTTAGCAAATGTGAATAGACTTTATTCTGCCCTGTCACCATTGTGTATTCTATCACCTTACTTTAGAAAATAAAAGGACAATTCACTTTTTCCCCAAATAACCCTGCCATCAGTTGCTCATTTGAACGAGCTTCTTTGTTGTTTTTTGGGGGTTTTTGCAGCCTTTCTGTTCCTCCTTACTGTATCCTGCAGATTTTTGGGCTACAACAGAAGGCATAGCAATTGTTTGCATTGGGGGTGATAGAGGAGGGGAAAAGGGAAAGTAATTGGACAGTCTTTTAGGAATAAAAATTGTATTGGAACAATCCTGTACTTCTGCGGTACCTTGGATTTCAGGTTTGAAGAGAATTATGAGTTGCTCAAAAGAACAGATCTAAGAATATCGGGGATATTGCTGTCCCTTATATTTATTCCTTGCATTATATAAAAATTAAAACTATGCAGATTATGATGCAAATATAATCTAAATATATAAAGGTGCCAAACAAATTCAGGAGATCTTTAACTAAGCACGGATGTAAAATGACCTTTTTTTCGATTTGCGAAAACAAAAAAGAAGATCCAACAGATCTGCAGTGAAGATACGATAAACCAACGACAAAGAAAGGAACTGCAGACAAATTGTTGTGTACAAATAAACCACTTGGTGCAATATGAGCCCTATCTCTTTTCAGCAGCCCATTTTGTTTGTGCACTACACAGTATACAGATCAGGCATATTTGTTGCGTTTTAGGCGACACAACCTTTTTATGGGACCCCTGAAGAAGACGTGTTGATCGAAGCACGGACCGTATTGGGTCCCATATTGCAAGAAACAACAACTAAGGTGATCATTTGGTACTCAGTCTCTTTTTATTGCAATTGACTCGACACGATCGTGTTTCGGCCCAAGGGGGCCTGCCTCAGGATTCTTGTGATTTGATCATAATAGGTAAAAACGTACAAATTCACAATATTCTTTCACTCACTGTGAGAAGGAAAGGAAAGCAGTACACGCTGGTCCTCCAAGCAGCATTCGTGGCAACTAAGAACATAAGAAGTTGCCCCCGCTGAGTCAGACCAGAGGTCCATCTTGCTCAGCGGTCCGCTCCCGCGGCGGCCCATCAGGCCTAGTGCCTGAACAGTGGTCCCTGATTAATTTTGTAACTTACCTCTAATCCCATCCCTATAATCTACCTCTACTCTTATCTGTACCCCTCAATCCCTTTGCCTTCCAAGTACCTATCCAAAGCTTCTTTGAACCCCTGTAGCGTGCTCCTGTTTATCACATCCTCTGGTAGCGCGTTCCAACTAAGAAAAATAAAACCACACACAGATCAGTTTTCAGAGTTTAGCCAGCACTGAATATCTCTGCAACACCGTCAGTGCTGGATAGCTAATTGGATAAAGGTTAGGAAAGCAATATTTCTGGCCTAACTATATTTGGGTAGGTATCTGGAAACTGTCTGCATATTGCCATTTTCTGGATAACTATCATTAGCTCTGACCTCACCCAACCACATGGTACCTGAGCACTCTCCGGACAGTGCCAAGTCTGTGAAGATATGCGGTGGCTCTATTCCAATAGTGCAACTTCATTAAATACCTGTGCTAATCCTTAGATTTTTTTTTTTTTTCCATGGAGCCATCAGAGGTGAGCTTCTCAATTAATAAAATGAGAATACTTTTCACCAAAAATTCTTCATTAGTTCCGTATTTTTAAACACCTCAACAGGGCAAATAATTTCTTAGCCTCTTATAAGCAAAATATACTTTAGGACAGTGTTCTTCAACCTTTTTACACCTGTGGACTGGCAGAAATAAAATAATTATTTTGTGGACCGGCATCGGTCCTCGGACCGGCAGTTGAAGAACACTGGGCTAAGTCGTGGGCCAGACCCTGCCCATCTCTACCCAATCTCCACCCCAGACCCCACCCCCATAATTGTAACACTATTTTTTCCATTCATTATTCATAGATACATACAATATAATCTTATTAACAACACATAATGGTTAACCACAAAATTAAACTACACAAAGCACACTGACAGCAGATGTAAATTCTCAAATTTGACATAATTCAATCACAAAATTCAAAAATAAAATCATTCCCCCTACCATTTTTTGCTGCTCCCGGTGTTATATTCAGGCCGGCTCCCTCTTCCTCATTGATTCAGTGCACAAAGCTGCGGGCAGCAGCTCCTTGCACATCCCGCACCTCATCTGGAAGCCTTTCCTCTGACGTTGTGACATCAGAGAGAAGGCTTCCGGTTCAGGCGCAGGACGCGCGTAGGAGCCACTGCCCTTGGCTTTGTGCAGTGAATCAGTGAGGAAGAGGGAGCTGGCTTGAAGATAACGCCATATCGATTGCACCATGGACCGGCGGTTGAAGAACACTGTTTTGGACCTGATGCACATGCCGGCCCTGTGGACCGGTGGTTGAAGAACACTGCTTTAGGAAGTTTGAAAGTGATCTTAAAAACTTACTTATCTCTTGTCAAGAAATTATATCAGAGGGGGAAATCACTGCCTTAGTCATACTGCTGAATATCCATAGCCAATCTAGCACGCTTGAATTGGGCTGATCTAAAGCTAAGGGCCTGTTTTACAAAGCCATGCTGCCGGCTGCTGCGCGGTAACAGCCCCGAAGCCCATAGAGATTTAAAGGGCTTTGGGGCTGTTGCCGTGCGGCAGCCAATAGTGCGGCTTTGTAAAACAGGCTGTAAGTATATTCTACTATTAACTACTTTGAATATTGAGCATATAATATAACTTTATCCAGTTATCATTATCTGAACTTATCTGGATATCATAGGAAAAGGTTTTTGAACTGGATACAGTTATTGTACGTTGAACAGAGACTGAGAAATATATTTTGAATTTATCGCACAATCACTTTTGATTTTGTACACATTGAGTACCGTTAGGTCCAGGGATGTTTCATAGCAAGTAACCTGTTTGGGTAAATGCAAACTAACAACTCTTTTGAAACAGGGGTTCCTATATGTAGTTGTATAAACTGAGGACCCTCGGTACTTACACTTAATTTATTATTTTTTATTCCACATATTTTACAATTCTATGCGAATTACAAATTATTCAGGTTCTCAAGCATTTTTCCTTAACTGTCCCTGTGGGCTCCCGCTCTAACTAATGTACCTGAGGCAATGGGAATTAAGTGACTTGTCCAAGGTCACAAGGAGCAGTGCGGGATTTGAACCCACAACCTCAGGGTGCCAAGGCTGTAGCTCTTGCCACTGCACCACACACTCCCATATTTAATTAGTTATTTAATTTTTTGACATTGAGTGCTTGTGAGAGAATATTTCTTTTCTCTTTTTTTCTCTTTCTGCATTGGAAAGATTTTGACGTACACTATTAGCCATCTTTCTTTTGGTGGGTTTGTTAGTAGTACAATGCCAGTTAAGCCATTTGCCAGATTACAGTAGCTATTATCTGGATAATGGCTTTGAATATGGACCCAAAAATGAATAGCATAGGTATAGGGACAACATGAGAAAAAACTGTACAGTAGCAAGAACAGAGTCCTTCAGCTAGATTAGAGGTAGTGGTAGTGGTGGCAACCTGTCACTCTTTGTTTTTCCGCTGCTTGTTTTCTGGGTGTCATAAATAGATGACTTAAAGTGTCATCCAAGACAAATGGCCTTTAATCATCTAATGCACTCATTTATCCTAAGCCCTAACCTTAGTCCTAAATTAAGTCTATTGCCGCAATGTAACTTCATCTATAAACACCCATCAATCCTACGTGAATTTGATCAGTGCATTTAAAAAAACATAACAAGCTAGACACTTGTCAGCCTTGCTAAGGCCATGTCCCATTTAAAAATTGTTTGGCAAGAGGCGGGTCACAAATCCAGGCTGCTTAATGGAATTTTAAAAGCTAAACATGCAATGGTCTAGCTTGTCCAAGCATGCTAAGTGCTGCATGAAATAATATTTAAAGGTATATTGCACCAATTAAAAATATGCACATAGTTTTGACTTAGTAATACTACAAGGATAGTTCCACCATAGTACCTTTTTGTAATTTTGTTTGGACATATTCATCATTACCGGTTGGATATTACCTTACATTACATTAGTGATTTCTATTCCACCTTTACCTTGCGGCTCAAGGCAGATTACATAAGAATTGCTATGATCTTAAGAAGTACATATTGAAGAGATATGAAGAAGTACTTAGGAATAGACTGAATATTATCTAATTTGCTAAGGGTAATGTAGGCGGGATTCAGAACATTATTGGTTGAGTTATATTGGTTTTATATATTTTTTGAAGAGTAGGGTTTTTGTTTCTTTTTTGAAGGTTTGGATTGAAGTCAGAAGGTTGGTGAGTTGTCTGTCCAGTTTCACTGCTCTGGTGGCCAGTGGGTTGTCATACATTTTTCTTCGTTTGACATTTTTGGTTGGTGGGTGTGCGAATATTGTGTGGGTTCTTCTATGTCTGTTTGGGGTGGAATGAGTTAGTCAATTGTTCCAATAGGTAGGGCTGTTTCCTTTTATAGCTTTGAATAGTAGGCAATGGAATTTGAAGTTACTCTGGCTTGTATTGGGAGCCAGTGTGAGTCGTGGTATGCCTCTGTGATGTGGTCGTATTTTCTCAACGAATAGATAAGTCTTAGGGATGATTCCAACGTGCCGGAACTTGAAAAAATATTCACAGGAGATCAAGCAGAAAAATTAACATCAATGGAGGTAAGCCTCGAGGATGTACATAAGCAGATAGATAGATTAAAAAGTGACAAATCTCCGGGCCCGGACGGAATCCACCTTAGGGTTTTGAAGGAACTAAAGGAGGAAATAGCAGAACTACTACAGCGGGTTTGTAACCTATCTCTGAAAACAGGCGTGATTCCGGAGGATTGGAGGATAGCTAATGTTACGCCCATCTTTAGAAAAGGATCGAGAGGTGACCTAGGAAACTACAGACCGGTAAGTCTAACCTCGGTTACGGGGAAAATGGCGGAAGCACTGATAAAAGAAAGCATTGATGAACATCTAGATAGAAACAAACTGATGAAAACAAGCCAGCACGGCTCCTGCAAGGGAAGATTGTGCCTAAAGAACTTATTGTACTTCTTCGAAGGAATTAGCAAACAAATGGACAAAGGGGACCCCATAGACATCGTATACTTGGTTTTCCAAAAGGCCTTTGACAAAGTACCCCATGAACGCCTACTACGGAAACTGAAGAACCATGGGGTGGAAGGAGATGTTCATAGATGGATCAAAAATTGGTTGGCAGGTAGGAAGCAAAGGGTAGGAGTGAAGGCCCACTACTCTGACTGGAGGAGGGTAACAAGTGGTGTTCTGCAGGGGTCGGTACTCGGACCGCTGCTGTTCAATATATTTATAAATGATTTAGAAACAGGGACGAAGTGCGAAGTAATAAAATTTGCAGATGACACCAAACTATTTAGTGGAGTTGGGACTAAAGAGGACTGTGAGTATTTACAAAGGGACCTGAACAAACTAGAAAAGTGGGCGACGAGATGGCAGATGAAGTTTAATGTAGAGAAATGTAAAGTCTTGCATGTAGGGAAAAGAAACCCAAAGTACAGCTATACGATGGGAGGGCTGGTAATGGGTGAAAGTACTCAAGAAAAGGACTTGGGGGTAATAGTGGACAAGACAATGAAGCTGTTGGCACAGTGCGCAGCGGCCTCTAAGAAGGCGAATAGAATGCTAGATATTATTAAGAAAGGTATTACAACCACAACGTTGTATCGGACGATGGTGCGACCGCATCTGGAGTACTGCGTCCAATATTGGTCGCAGTACCTTAAGAAGGATATGGCGATACTTGAGAGGGTTCAGAAAAGAGCAACGCGATTGATAAGAGGTATGGAAAACCTTTCATATGCTGAAAGATTAGAAAAACTGGGGCTCTTTTCCCTGGAAAAGCAGAGACTCAGAGGGGACATGATAGAGACTTACAAGATCATGAAGGTCATAGAGAAAGTGGAGAGGGACAGATTCTTCAAACTTTCAGAAACTACAAGAACAAGAGGGCATTTGGAAAAATTAAGAGGGGACAAATTCAGAACCAATGCTAGAAAGTTCTTCTTCACCCAAAGGGTGGTGGATGCCTGGAATGCGCTTCCAGAGGGTGTGATAGGACAGGGTATGGTATCAGGGTTCAAGAAGGGATTGGATGAATTCCTGAAGAAAAAGGGTATAGATAGAGATCATTATACAGGTCCTGGACCTGATGGGCTGCCGCATGAGTGGACTGCTGGGCAGAATGGACCCTTGGTCTGACCCAGCAGAGGCACTGCTTATGTTCTTATGAAGTTGTTTTATTATTGTTGCTGCCAACTGGCGCTGATGCCCAAAAGGCTGAAGGACAAATGCCTCGAATAATGGATTATGCCATGGGGTTAAATGAGCAAAGGCTGTGGCCCAGAATTCCTTGAATTCTATTGTCATGTTTGTCTGTATCATCATCAGAGTTTAGTTTCTGTAGCTTTACACAGTGACCCACTGTTCTACAGCATGTGTTCTCAAACCCAGTCCTTGGGACTAACCCAACCAGTCTGATTTTCATGGTATCCACAATGAATATGCATGACTTAAATGTGCATGTGCTACCTTTATTATATGCAAATCTGTCTCATGCATATTCATGTGAGTATCCTGAAAATGTGACTGGCTGGATGTGTCCTCAGGACTGGGTTGAAAACACCTGTTCTAGAGTATTCTTTCCTCTAAAAAGGTTTACTTCCTGTGCCTGATTTATCTAATGTCCTCAGACATTCATGAATAGCTATTTCCGTGAGATAAATTCTAGGGCAGCTCTCCAGAAGACACAGAAAATGAAGGGAGAAGTCGGCACCACAAACAGGAAAAACAGGGAAATAATGGAATAAATGCAAGCTATGGCCCCCTTTTATCAAGCTGTGTTAGAGTTTTTAATTGTGGGCCAAGATGGTAAAAACTCAGATGCTCGTAGAATTTCAAGTGGTAGGGAAGAGTTGGGAGGTGCTCAAATGGCGGGGAAGAGTGGGGATGGTAGCGCACAGTGTATTGATGACGGACGCCACCACCCCAGGTACCAACCTCTCTTGCTACACCGCTGGGTACTGATCTGACTGTGCGCACAGGAGAGGGGTAACGTGAGTATAGCAGCTCTCACAGAATATAAGTCATGCATCCGAATTCTGTACAGATTGAGGGAAGTGAGATGTCTAAGCAGAAGGCCTGAGAGTAGCGAATTGCAGTAGTCTGTAAGTGTGAGGTGATGAGGGCATGGATAAGAGTTTTGGTAGTGTGCTCAGAGAAGAAGAGTTAGATTTTGGGAATATTATAGAGGAAGAACTGGCAGGTTTTAGCAATATGTTGTATCTGGGTGGTGAAGGAGAGAGAGGAGTCAAAGATGACCCCAAGATTATGAGCAGACAAAACAGGAAAGATGAGAGTGTTGTCCACAGAGATAGAGAATGAGGGAAGCAGAGAGGTGGGTTTAGGTGGGAAGATGAGCCATATTTTAGCCATATTCAATTTTAGATGATGGCAAGACATCCAGGCGGCAATGTCAGACAGGCAAGCTGAGACTCTGGTCTGGGTTTCAGTAGAGATATTTGGCACAGAGAGATAAATTTGGGAATCATCAGCATAGAGGTGATACTACAAGCTGTGGGAGGAAATCAGCGCTTCAAGTGAGCAAGTATAGATTGAGAAAAGGAGTGGTCCCAGGAACCTTCTGGCTACAGCCTCAGCACCCTGAGGTTGTGGGTTCAAAACCACGCTGTGCCTTGTGACCCTGGGCAAGCCACTTAATCCCCCCATTGCACCAGGTACATTAGATAGATTGTGAGCCTGCCAGGAGAGACAGGGAAAAATGCTTGAGCACCTGAATAAATTCATGTAAACAGTTCTGAGCTCCGTATAGAAAATTGAATAAATAAATAGATATTTTCCGAAGTTACTGATGCCACATTACCAAGCACAATTGTATACTTTCTTCAGGGCCTGCCAGATTATTACAGTACCATTCAGTTCCTTGGGAAGTTTTCCCCCAGGAAGGCTTTTAAATTCTAAAGAAAAGATGAGGGCAAACAGCTAAACCCAGAAATTATCACAGATGCCTTTCCTCTCCCACATTGTTTTGAAACTGCTGATAGGAAGAAAGCTCTCTATTCATAGAGATTGTCCCTTTTTTTTAATACACTTTATGATTTTCTTTTTTTATTATTATTATTATTGGTGGGGGCCTCTCTTGCGATTTGCTGGCAATTCAATTATAGCTTTACGGAGATAGCATTGAACCCAGAGGGAGAAATCCAGGCTGACAAGAAATATGACAGGACAGTTACAGAGTGTTTATGCAATTAAACTTTCCCTGACAATACTTGCGGAATGATGAATTCATGGGTGGAGGTGTGTGTGCACAGGCAGTGCCCCACAAGCTCTGCACATTTTTCATGATTATATAACTGTTAGGATCTTTCAAGAAACAGCCTGGAGTCTGGCGAGAGTGGGAACGCTATCTGCCAGCATGTTTACCAAAAGGTTTTGTCTCCGTCCTCCTCCCCATCCCCTTTTCTTTCCATCCAGTGGGTCTTGATTTGGCAGCTGGCAAAAAAGAAACATCTATTTGAGAGTTATGATTTAGAAATTAAGGTTTACCCGCATAGTCTGTCTAGATTATTAAGTTACAGGGAAATAATTTTAAAACCAATCGGAGGAAATTTTTTTTTCTCTCAGAGAATAGTTAAACTCTGGAACCCATTGCCAGAAGATGTGGTAAGAGCGGATAGTGTAGCTGGTTTTAAAAAAGGTTTGGACAAGTTCCTGGAGGAAAAGTCCATAGTCTGTTATTGAGACAGACATGGGGGAAGGCACTGCTTGTCCTGTATCAGTAGTATACAATATTACTACTCCTTGGGTTTTGGCCAGGTACTTGTGACTTGGATTGGCCACCGTGAGAACAGGCTACTGGGCTTGATGGACCATTGGTCTGACCCAGTTAGGCTATTCTTATGTTCTTATGAATTCTCAGAGAAAATTTGAAACTAAAACAAGCTCAGCAAAGGAAGAATATTATTATTGCAGGCCTCCTAACTTGTGCATTGAATATAACAAACATTTTCCGAAAAGAAAGGAGTCACACACACATTTACATTTGTTATTTGGTATGTAGTTTTCCCAGCTTATGCTATGGGCTGATGTAACTCAAGAGACTATGGAGCCCTGAACCAGCTTGTATCAGTGCCCCCTCCTCACCTGCAATGCTTCTGCCTCTCTCTATGTGAGTCCAATATTTCTTCCTCTCTCCTTTGATCCAGTCTCCTCTTCTCTCGCCTCCATCCTGGTTCAGTCTCTCTCTCTCCTCCTCCCCCACACCCTCCTTCCCCTGGGTTGGCATCTCTTCCTCTCCCTATAGTCCAGTAAACTGTGTTCAATTTGCTGCCAGTAGCAGATTATGACAGACCGCCTTCAGCCAGGCCCTGGATCTTCCCTCTGCCATGTCCTACCACTCTGATACAATTCCCTGCGGGTGAGATGCAGCAGAGAGAAGACCCATTGCCTGGCCGAAGGCAGCCTGCCTTAGACTGTTGCTGGCAACTTGCACAAAGTTTATAGAACTTTGGGAAGCAGAAGAGGGGAAGGAGTGATGCCAGACCTGGAGAGGGAGTTGTGAAGGAGAGAAAGAAAAAGAGACTGGGCTGGGGGGAGGGAGAGAGCCTGGACCAAAGGAGGGAGGGAGAGATACTGGACTTATTGGGAGAGGGGGGATGAGAAAGCTTAACCATTAGACTACAAGATGTCAGAGGCTCAGGGTTTTGGCACACTTTATTGCTTATACCTAAGCCAGTACATTACTCGATCCAGTGGTTAAGCTGGCCCTGGTATGCATATAAACACTAGCTCCTGCCTATCCCTTTCCCCAGGAGTGCATAACTTATGCACATATCAGGAGAACAGGTTTATAAAACATATTTCTGTGTGTAAAACACTTTTACATATGAAAATGCTTTTTTACAAAATATACCCTGCTCTCAAGTCTAAGCCTTAAATCTTATTGTTTATATGCAAAGGCTCCTGTGAAAAAGTCTACTAAAATATTAATGGAGCTAGAACTAGAAAAGGGTCCCTTTCTTTATTTTCATTTATTTATTTAGCTTCATTGATTATACCACCTTTCAAATGTCAATAACATAATCAATAACATATTATGGGGCCCTTTTACCACACAGCAGTAAAAAGTGGCCTTAGCATGCTCTTACATAGCTCGTTCCTTCACGCTAAAGCCATTTTTGGCCAATTTTTCAGTTTTCAGTATTAATGGACATGCGCTAATTTTCCCATTAGCATATGGCCATTAGTATGTGAGCCCCTAACACTACCCATTATGTAAGCTGTAAGGGCTCATGTGTTAGTGCTTACTGCAGCTTGGTAAAAGGGCCCCTAAACCACATAAACTTCACACAAGAGACACAAAAGGATGAGAATGAGATCAGTGGAATAGTAAAGGTAGAAGGTGACCCCCCCCCAGCGTCCCCCATGCCCCTGCTCCTTCCTGCCCCATTCCACACTCACGCTCTTTCTCCCCCACCCTATACCTCTAAATTTTAGCCAGCATGAATGGCTTTGCCAACACACTCCTTGTGCCAGCATTGGATTTCCCTCTGATGTCACTTCCTGGCCCTGTGACCTGGAAGTGACTCCAGACTGGCGTGAGTAACAGGTAGGAGAAGTTGCTCATGCTAACGAAGATCTACAGAGGTACGAGGGAGGGAGTGGAGGGATGGCACGAGCATGACATGGTAGGACTGAGAAGTATGGCACCCCCCCTTACTCCCCCTTACTACACCACTGAATTAAATTGCTCAAGAATAATGCATGCAATAGACTAATACATGGCAGAATATGCCAGTACTGACAACTGTCTAAGAAAAATAACTATTCAAGTTAAATTTAAAGCTTGTCTAAACCATAGGCATCAGAACAGGGGGGGACCATGGAGGCCTTGACTCCCCCCCCCCAAAAAAAAAAAAATTGTGTCTGCACAGTGCTTTGTTCAATGGGTCAGTGGCAGCTGGCAGCAATTCTCACATGCTGCCTACTGCCAACCTGAAAGCCTCCCCTTTGTTGTGTCCCACCCATATCTGGCAATTTCCTGTTTCTCCATGGCAGAGGGGAGGCTCCTAGGTTAATGGCAGGCAGTGTGTAAGAATTGCGGTTCATAGACAATTGCGCGCAAGACAATTGCGCGCAAGACAATCGCGCGCGGACAAAATCGCGCAGACAATGGAGCGCGAGACAACTGAGCGCAAGACAAATGAGCGTGAAGACAACTGAGCGCAAGACAACTGAGCGCAAGACAATTGAGCGCAAATTATTTTCACAAATGTGCACGAGCGAGACAACTGAGCGCAAGACAACTGAGCGCAAGACAACTGAGCGCAAGACAACTGAGCGCGAGCAACTGAGCTCAAAACAACTGAGCGCAAGACAACTGAGCGCAAGACAACTGAGCGCAAGACAACTGAGCGCAAGACAACTGAGCGCAAGATAACTGAGCGCAAGACAACTGAGCGCAAGACAACTGAGCGCAAGACAACTGAGCGCGAGCAACTGAGCTCAAAACAACTGAGCGCAAGACAACTGAGCGCAAGACAACTGAGCTCAAAACAACTGAGCGCAAGACAACTGAGCGCAAGACAACTGAGCTCAAAACAACTGAGCGCAAGACAACTGAGCGCGAGCAACTGAGCTCAAAGACAACTGAGCGCAAGACAACTGAGCGCAAGACAACTGAGCGCGAGCAACTGAGCTCAAAGACAACTGAGCGCAAGACAACTGAGCGCAAGACAACTGAGCGCGAGCAACTGAGCTCAAAACGGTTCATAGACAACTGAGCGCGGGCAACTCAGCGCGAGGCAAGGCAACTTCCCTCATTATTTTGGAGACCTTAAAAATGCATTATTAATTTTGTTAGGCACATGCCTCTGCCCTGCGCTCAGCGGCCTTTGTCTTGGTGTGGTCTTGACCTGACACTGTTAAAGCAGAGATGATAGGAATGGGAGAGGGACAAGGACAGCTACATAACTCGGTTCATAGACAATTGCGCGCAAGACAATCGCGCGCGGACAAAATCGCGCAGACAATGGAGCGCGAGACAACTGAGCGCAAGACAAATGAGCGTGAAGACAACTGAGCGCAAGACAACTGAGCGCAAGACAACTGAGCGCAAGACAACTGAGCGCGAGCAACTGAGCGCAAGACAACTGAGCGCAAGACAACTGAGCGCAAGACAACTGAGCGCAAGACAACTGAGCGCGAGCAACTGAGCTCAAAACAACTGAGCGCAAGACAACTGAGCGCAAGACAACTGAGCTCAAAACAACTGAGCGCAAGACAACTGAGCGCAAGACAACTGAGCGCAAGACAACTGAGCGCGAGCAACTGAGCTCAAAGACAACTGAGCGCAAGACAACTGAGCGCAAGACAACTGAGCACGAGCAACTGAGCTCAAAACGGTTCATAGACAACTGAGCGCGGGCAACTCAGCGCGAGGCAAGGCAACTTCCCTCATTATTTTGGAGACCTTAAAAATGCATTATTAATTTTGTTAGGCACATGCCTCTGCCCTGCGCTCAGCGGCCTTTGTCTTGGTGTGGTCTTGACCTGACACTGTTAAAGCAGAGATGATAGGAATGGGAGAGGGACAAGGACAGCTACATAACTCATATGGACAGGATGGTGAATTTAGTTCCTGTGTCATTCTCATATTGGAAAAAATAGTTTAATAAATCAAAGTAACAGGGTGGCCAGGTTACCCAGTTCCAGGCTGCAGATTTTGGGATAGTTCCAAATTTTTTTCCCAGGTGTTTTTGTCCCGTTACCAGACACATTAATTGTGGACTGTGAGACCTGTAATAGTGGAAGGTAAATGGGCATAGTGGGTGTTTGCATTGGGGTCATAATGAAATGCCCATAGTCTGATGCCTGCAGTGTCTATTCATCTGATCCATCTGTCAAATGCTAAGTTTCATTATTTCTGTTTGTCTTGCATGATATGTTTGTTGTATGAATTGTAAAAATTTGTAAAGCTGAATTAGCTTAATAATCGTTATATGACATAATATATGTTTTAAGTGTTTATGACGATCATTATGTCATTTTCTTTGTTTGTTTAAATCGTTATTCATGTTCAAACTTACAAGTGTCTTCATGCTCTGTCGTCTTCACGCTGAGTTGTCTTCAGGCCCAACAGATTTCAAAGATTAAAGACAAGCTTCACTGCCCCTCCCCACCGAATAAAACCCAAACAAAACTGTCCACAATTTGTTTGCAGCTTTCTAGTTATTGATTTTATGAAGTGTTTTAATATGTTAAAAGACAATAATAAACAATTTGTTAAATGACGTTAGTCATTATAAGTTCATAATGTCATTGGAGTTTGTGAGTGTAAAATAAATTCTGGAATCAATAGTTGTGTTATAATGTTTTTATTTCTGAGTAACTGTATTATTGAAGAAAGCATAATACAGTGAACATATAGAATGGATAACATAGATCTCCCAGGGCAAAGTTAAATGCAAAGTAAGTATTATTGAACACAAGTAAACATGATGTGAACAGCAAATAATAACATTGAATGATAAAGATTATTATAAGAATTTTGAAATTGAAAAGATTTTGAAATTGGTCTAAAAATAGGATGATGATGAGGGCGAAAGCATAAATTCACAGAAAGAAAAGTATTCTGTATGCTTGAGATTCAGTGTTTGAACTGGAGGATGTAAAAGGCTATGAACTTTAAAAGATCATATATAGAGAAACATACATAAATTTAGTCCATATAGAGTATGTTTTGTGCAATGCTAAAGTATTGTTTCCCCATCAAGCACAGGAACATTTGAAAAATGGACATAGTGTGGAGAAAACTGACTCTTTGGCTCTCATTCAGTCAGTGTGTGTGTGTCTGTGTGCAGTGTGAGCCACAATTGTGGTGAGGTACTTAGAATAACTGAGTACTTTGCAAAAATGTCATAGATTCACAGAGAAGATGGCTTCCTATTATGGATGTTGTGTGCCAAAACACAAGTTCTCCAAGCGTGAAGTACTCTGATTAACTGAGTACATGTCGCTCAATGCTAAACTGCTATTCCCCATCAAGAGGAAAGTTAGAAATATAGGTGAAATGGACTGGGCCTGGGCCAAACTGGCGCACCTGTTCAATGCTAGTGTTTTGACACTGCACTCAGGAAGTACTTAGATTAACTGAGTACTTTGCAAAAATGTCATAGATACACAGAGAAGATGGCTTCCTATTATGTATTTTGTGTGCCAAAACACAAGTTCTCCAAGCGTGAAGTACTCTGATTAACTGAGTACATGTCGCTCAATGCTAAACTGCTATTCCCCATCAAGAGGAAAGTTAGAAATATAGGTGAAATCGATTGGGTCTGGGGGAAACTGGCGCACCTGTTCAATGCTAGTGCTTTGACACAGCACTCAGGAAGTACGTATTAAATACATGCTATTACGTCAGGAGACCAGTGCCCCTGTTTTATTGATGGTAAGTAGTTCAGGATTTAAAGCAAACTAAATGTGCATCTCCTTACAAGAGGCATACAGGGAGATGGGTGACTAAAATTATGTCAGGTGTACACCTTATACATCTATCACATTTTGTGTGCACGAAAGGAAAGATGTTAACATATCACCTCAATGCATTTCATCTAATTTATACTTAAAGGATTAAGCATGATAAGTGTTATACTCTATTAAGAACATCTCTAAACAAGATAAGGTGTCAATCATGTAGCATTACAAATTCTACCTAGTTGACACAGCCATGTAAATTAACACTTATGTTTGATAAGGTTTTGCATTTATCCAGTACGCAGTTGTCCTTTATTTTCAATAAGTTGTATATTAAAATGTATTTTTAAAAGTATCATAGATATGATGTCAGATTTTTCTGATCATCGAAGGAGAGCTGGCAAGCCAAGTCCAGATGTGGGAGCTGAGACGGTAGGAGGCAGGCGAGTCATGATGCTGGAGACATGAATTGTGAAGTTGTAGTCACCACTGCTGCGACACAGGAGGCTGGAGGGCAAAGAAAACACTGTGGTAAGGGAGAGAGAGGGAGGGAGGGAGGGAGAGAGAGAGAGAGAGAGACACTCACAGGAGGACTGAAGATCCCACGAGACGGTAGGAGGCAGGCGAGTCATGATGCTGGAGACATGAATTGTGAAGTTGTAGTCACCACTGCTGCGACACAGGAGGCTGGAGGGCAAAGAAAACACTGTGGTAAGGGAGAGAGAGGGAGGGAGGGAGGGAGAGAGAGAGAGAGAGAGAGACTCACAGGAGGACTTAAGATCCCACGAGACGGTAGGAGGCAGGCGAGTCATGATGCTGGAGACATGAATTGTGAAGTTGTAGTCACCACTGCTGCGACACAGGAGGCTGGAGGGCAAAGAAAACACTGTGGTAAGGGAGAGAGAGGGAGGGAGGGAGGGAGAGAGAGAGAGAGAGAGAGAGAGAGACACTCACAGGAGGACTGAAGATCCCACGAGACGGTAGGAGGCAGGCGAGTCATGATGCTGGAGACATGAATTGTGAAGTTGTAGTCACCACTGCTGCGACACAGGAGGCTGGAGGGCAAAGAAAACACTGTGGTAAGGGAGAGAGAGGGAGGGAGAGAGAGAGAGAGAGAGAGAGAGACACTCACAGGAGGACTGAAGATCCCACGAGACGGTAGGAGGCAGGCGAGTCATGATGCTGGAGACATGAATTGTGAAGTTGTAGTCACCACTGCTGCGACACAGGAGGCTGGAGGGCAAAGAAAACACTGTGGTAAGGGAGAGAGAGGGAGGGAGGGAGGGAGAGAGAGAGAGAGAGAGAGACACTCACAGGAGGACTGAAGATCCCACGAGACGGTAGGAGGCAGGCGAGTCATGATGCTGGAGACTGTGGGTGGAGTGGGGTGGGTATGGTGTGAATGGATGTGAAGGGGTGGGAGTGTGGAGGGGGGTGGATGGAAAGGGGGGGAAGAAGGGGAGGGAGTTGTTTTTATACTCTTTTTGTATTTTTTCTGGGAGGGCGAAGGGCAGGAGGGGGAGGGAGTGAGGCAGGGGGGGAAGAAGGGGAGGGAGTTGTTTTTATACTCTTTTTGTATTTTTTCTGGGAGGGCGAAGGGCAGGAGGGGGAGGGAGTGAGGCAGGGGGGGAAGAAGGGGAGGGAGTTGTTTTTATACTTTTTTTGTATTTTTTCTGGGAGGGCGAAGGGCAGGAGGGGGAGGGAGTGAGGCAGGGGGGGAAGAAGGGGAGGGAGTTGTTTTTATACTTTTTTTGTATTTTTTCTGGGAGGGCGAAGGGCAGGAGGGGGAGGGAGTGAGGCGGGGGGAAGAAGGGGAGGGAGTTGTTTTTATACTTTTTTTGTATTTTTTCTGGGAGGGCGAAGGGCAGGAGGGGGAGGGAGTGAGGCGGGGGGGAAGAAGGGGAGGGAGTTGTTTTTATACTTTTTTTGTATTTTTTCTGGGAGGGCGAAGGGCAGGAGGGGGAGGGAGTGAGGCAGGGGGGGAAGAAGGGGAGGGAGTTGTTTTTATACTCTTTTTGTATTTTTTCTGGGAGGGCGAAGGGCAGGAGGGGGAGGGAGTGAGGCAGGGGGGGAAGAAGGGGAGGGAGTTGTTTTTATACTTTTTTTGTATTTTTTCTGGGAGGGCGAAGGGCAGGAGGGGGAGGGAGTGAGGCAGGGGGGGAAGAAGGGGAGGGAGTTGTTTTTATACTTTTTTTGTATTTTTTTCTGGGAGGGCGAAGGGCAGGAGGGGGAGGGAGTGAGGCAGGGGGGGAAGAAGGGGAGGGAGTTGTTTTTATACTTTTTTTGTATTTTTTCTGGGAGGGCGAAGGGCAGGAGGGGGAGGGAGTGAGGTAGGGGGGGAAGAAGGGGAGGGAGGAGTGGTGACAAGAGGGTGCAGCTCCCTCGTTAACAGTGGAGCCATTCACGGGGTGGGAGGGGTACCGCGAAGTGCTTCTAGCAAGACCTGCAGTGCCCCTGTCACGTGACGAATGTGTCGAACGGATTCTTCAGCACAGTCGTTCATGTGCTCCACCCCTGCTAAGATGGTAACCACCGCCGTGTAAATGTCCTCCACTGTTACAGAACTGGGCGGAGGATCTGTGTTTGTGGCAGCGTGAGCCACAATAGTGGTCGCTGCAACAGGGGTGGTGGCCGTTGCAGGGTTGGTCCCACAATCTCTGGTTGAGGGTCGGAGGGGGGCAAAACAGGTGGAACAACGGTTGGGGCTTTGAATGGGGAGTGGGGATGTTGACAAAGGCGGCGAAGAGGAGGGGGATGCCAATATATCTGTAATGAAAAAGAGCATGAAAAGCAGGTGGACATTGAAAAGACAATTATGTACAGTGGAAGCATCTATGAGACAAACTTGGTTCTTTTTGTTACATATGAACAAACCTAAGCATTTTATATTATATTATTAAAATTCAAGTGATGTCTTAAATCATAAATGTGTTTATTAATTGTACACTTGATGTACGTTGTAAAAATGAATAAAAGCTTTTACAGTACAAAAATTACAGAATAAAAATATCATAACACTTACCGGACTGGACAGAGAGGTCGCTAAATCTGTCCAGGATGGGGGTTGAGGCAGTACTCATTGAGGTACGTGGGAGGGCTGGGGGAGAGGCGATGACAGAGGGTCGAATTTCAGGGAAAAGTTTAAGGCAGAACTTGGGTTTAGGGGGTGGGAGGGAGGGGGAACAGGGCATTGGGAATGAAGGGGCAGGGCAGGGTTTGGGGCGTTTTTTTAGGGGGATCCTAGAGGGTGGTCTAGGGCGTCGGTGGGGGGAAGTTGGATGAGACTGGGCGGAGGTGGAAGGGGGTTGGGACGTTGGATGGGACTGGGCGGAGGTGGAAGGGGGTTGGGACGTTGGATGGGACTGGGCGGAGGTGGAAGGGGGTTGGGACGTTGGATGGGACTGGGCGGAGGTGGAAGGGGATTGGGAGGTGGGGCGTCTGCGGGGGATAAGGAACGGCCGGTCAGGGATAGGGGTGTCTTCCTCCTCCTCCTCCTCCTCCTCCTCCTCCTCTTCCTGATCCTCCTCCTCCTCTTCCTCCTCACTCGCATCTGAAGACATAAATGCATGTAGTGTCAGAAGTATATGAAAAACTGTTAATGTTTAAAATGTTTGTCTGCGCGCGATTGTCTTTCGAGTTTTTGACCTGTCAACGTTTAAAATACATGATTGTTCAACACAGATATTATGACTGCACACCTTATACCCACCCGATATTTTACTGTAACATACCTGGGGTGTTGTACAGATTGCGGCGGACAGCCCGGACCCATGCAGGGTGATGTAGCCTGAGCTCGCGGGCTTTTTTCTTCAAATCCTCAACCTATTACATAATGGAGAGACATGAGTGAGCCATGATATATGGTTCATAGAGAATAGCACGTGGACAAATCGCGCAGACATGATATATATATATGCATTGAAAGCAGTGCATGGAAATAGATTGCAAGCATAATAATTATGTAAATTTTGAAAACCCGACTGGAATACAGCTAATTAAATCAAATAAGTACATGAGAGACACCATTATCAACTGCACAATTTTTCAGCAGATGTATGATGACGCAGTGCGCGATTTCAGGAGATGCGTATCCATTTTTGCCTTCCGCGCAAAAAAAAAAATTCTTTATCCGCGCCAATTTGTCAGCGCGCAATTGTCTATGAACAACATGTATTTGATAAATACTTACGGAGCGCGGTGTGATAGCGCGGGCGTTGAACAGCTGCGCAAGTTTTCCCCAGGCCCTGTCCATTTCACCTATATTGCGTCTTTTCCCCTTAACGGGGAAAAGCAGTTTAGCATTGAGCGTGAAGTACTCAGTTAATATGAGTACTTCACGCTCGGAGAAGTTGGGCTTCCGCCCACGGAAACCCACATAGGATGCCATCTTCTCTGTGAATCTATGACGTTTTTGCAAAGCTTAAATACCAGTCACATGACCGATGTTGTGTGAATATCGTGAGATTTCCCCTTTTCAGCGCTGCTATTGGTTATCTAAAACACGTGTTAAATGGTCAATAGTCAAACAGATTTTACTACATTGTAGTGATGAAATGCACATATTAATTGAGTATGTGTGTATTTTATAGTATATAGTTTTGTAGTAATTGATTGAAACACAATTAGCGTTAGCATGGCGCGCATATGTGTTGAAACGCGTGATGACATCAGCTTGTCTCCATTAGTGCATAATGATGACGTATATCATCATACTAAAGTTATAGTACTTTTTCACGCAATTGACGGATTAGTTTCCCAGTGCGCAATTGACGGGTTTTAGTATAATGAGCGCAAGTTAAAAATGCGGACGAACAGAGTTAATGGGAAATCTGAATAAATGGTGATATTTGTAAATGCGGGTGGGGGGCCTAATTGCAAAGCTTAAATACCAGTCACATGACCGATGTTGTGTGAATATCGTGAGATTTCCCCTTTTCAGCGCTGCTATTGGTTATCTAAAACACGTATTAAATGGTCAATAGTCAAACAGATTTTACTACATTGTAGTGATGAAATGCACATATTAATTGAGTATGTGTGTATTTTATAGTATATAGTTTTGTAGTAATTGATTGAAACACAATTAGCGTTAGCATGGCGCGCATATGTGTTGAAACGCGTGATGACATCAGCTTGTCTCCATTAGTGCATAATGATGACGTATATCATCATACTAAAGTTATAGTACTTTTTCGCGCAATTGACGGATTAGTTTCCCAGTGCGCAATTGACGGGTTTTAGTATAATGAGCGCAAGTTAAAAATGCGGACGAACAGAGTTAATGGGAAATCTGAATAAATAAATAAATAAATAAGCTATTACAGTGTTTGAATATGGGAAACACATAAGAACAATAAAATTATATTAATTTTAAAAAGATCAGGGAGTCATGAGTAAATTATTGTAATTATTACACATCATTTTCCACTCCTAATATATTAATACAGTCATACATCACATATGTTTGTGAAGAGGGATGCAGAGAAAGCACAGTTACTTACCGTAACAGGTGTTATCCAGGGACAGCAGGCAGATATTCTTAACGCATGGGTGACGTCACTGACGGAGCCCCGGTACAGACCTTTTTAACTAGAAAGTTCTAGTTGGCCGCACCATGCGCGAGTGCCTTCACGCCCGACGGAGGAGAGCGTGGTCCCCAGTTAGGATAAGCCAGCTAAGAAGCCAACCCGGGGAGGAGGGTGGGACGTAAGAATATCTAGTGAGTAGTGTGTAACGTCACCCATGCGTTAAGAATATCTGCCTGCTGTCCCTGGATAACACCTGTTACGGTAAGTAACTGTGCTTTACTGCTCAATGCAGAAAGTAGGTATCATTATCCTAAGGTGTGTATCGGGTCGTTTGTTCATTCTTATCTTTGTCCTAAAGTTAAGTGACCTAATGTTAACATGAAAATGGAATCTAAGTCACTCTGCACTGATAATATGCCACCAGGTCAATTGTACAGGAGATGATTTAACCTACATAAATGAAGGAATTGAAAATTATATTTTTCTATTGGAATTGTGAACTTGAAAATGGATGAAATAAACCTTTTAGAAAATGTACATTTAGTGGAAGAACTTCAGATGTATTCATTTGGAAGCATTGGATGTTGGCAGGGATATGTTCTTTAGAGGATGTAATAACTAATAGTAAACTGCTTGACTTTTCACAATTGCAACATATATTTGGTCTAAATAAATCACAATATTTTATGCTTTCAGGTGGTATAACTTAATAGCTGGACTTGTAAATAAAACAACAAAACATGGTCTTAGAGACATTTGGAGCATTGAGATTAAGCATTCAATTGATGCATCTCAATGGCTACAACTTTGGCCTAAAAAATATTGCCACTATCATCTTGAGGCTGGGACATTAGATCATCTTTTATTGTATTGTCCATATATATTATTAGTTTAGAAATCAATGTTGCCTCAAATAAATAGGATGAAGGACAATCCAGTAGCCTTGACTTATTATTGTATTATGGCAAATTATGTATTTAATTATGTCGGAATAAATATGATTTCAGGAAATGTTATTCATGTTTTAATCTTACATCAAGTGTTAAAAAAAAAAACAAATTTTAATTTAAATGCAGCACTTGCAATTCTTTCTAACACTTAATTGTTTCCATTGTGTCCTTACGTGTTACTTAGTTGGATAGTACAATACAAATTTACATTTAATGGCATAGTTATTAATGTCATACTAACATAAAGAAAACAACAAAATGTTTTAAACATTGGTAAATGTTTATTAAAATATTGCATATGTGATAAACATGTAATACACATATGTTCAAATGCAGTGTCAACAACACAAAATCTTTCAGTTCACCATACATGATCTTTTATGTACAACATACTGAATTATATCTTTATTCGTTTTAAATCATAAACAAGTGTGCAATAATATATCCATTAAAGGTGGCACAGCAGTTAAACATCAGTGACAGTGAGTAAGGATGTGGTTATAGCAGTGAAAAAACATCAGGAGCAAATTAACAGACAGTTTAAGTGAAACAGTAGAAACAACAGTCTGGACCACCAAAAGGAGTGGGGGACATAGACAATTTAAAGTGTATCATCTGTTCATGCACCATGTGTGGAAATCACACATTTTGCTATACGACCTTTGAAAAAGAAAGACCATACACACCCTTCAAATTAAATGAGCAACAGTGGGAGAGAGTGAGATATTGGCAGAGCAGTTAACCAACATCTGTGAGAGTGAGAGCAGTGGTTTCAGAGACAGCACCTGACTGACATTCTGCTGGGGGGGGACTCTGCTTCTGGGTCCTGCAAAGGCCAACACCTGACTGCCATCATCACGTTTGCACCCTTGTCAACCCATTCTGGGTCCTGCAAAGGCCAACACATGACTGCCACCATCAGGTTTGCACCCCTGTCAACCCATTCTGGGTCCTCATCTTTTTCTGAATCTCATGGCTTCAGAGACAGCACCTGACTGACATTTCTGCTTATGTACTTTCTAGGCCACCAAAAACAAGGGAGGAAATGTACAATTTCAAGTTTTTCAAATTTTCCTTAACACAGCCGCTTTCCCTGAAGCCGCTCCATCCAAGACACCATCTGACCTTCCCTACGTGAAGGAAAAAGCCTTTGAACACCACCCACAACACCTTGAAAATGTCAAAGCGAGTACAGTATGCTTGAGTGGGTTACCTTGCTCGGCATAAAAAACCTTCACGCTTGGCACATGTCAGAGCAGTGGATACTAGGATAGGTAGGGGTCAGAGGAGGGCTTCAGAGAAGCAGTTAACCAACAGTAGTGGGAGAGAGAGATATTGGCAGAGCAGTTAACCAACATCTGTGGAGTGAGAGCAACAGTTGGCAGAGCAGTTAACCAACAGTAGTGGGAGAGTGAGATATTGGCAGAGCAGTTAACCAACATCTGTGGAGTGAGAGCAACAGTTGGCAGAGCAGTTAACCAACAGTAGTGGGAGAGAGAGATATTGGCAGAGCAGTTAACCAACATCTGTGGAGTGAGAGCAACAGTTGGCAGAGCAGTTAACCAACAGTAGTGGGAGAGAGAGATATTGGCAGAGCAGTTAACCAACATCTGTGGAGTGAGAGCAACAGTTGGCAGAGCAGTTAACCAACAGTAGTGGGAGAGTGAGATATTGGCAGAGCAGTTAACCAACATCTGTGGAGTGAGAGCAACAGTTGGCAGAGCAGTTAACCAACAGTAGTGGGAGAGAGAGATATTGGCAGAGCAGTTAACCAACATCTGTGGAGTGAGAGCAACAGTTGGCAGAGCAGTTAACCAACAGTAGTGGGAGAGAGAGATATTGGCAGAGCAGTTAACCAACATCTGTGGAGTGAGAGCAACAGTTGGCAGAGCAGTTAACCAACAGTAGTGGGAGAGAGAGATATTGGCAGAGCAGTTAACCAACATCTGTGGAGTGAGAGCAACAGTTGGCAGAGCAGTTAACCAACAGTAGTGGGAGAGAGAGATATTGGCAGAGCAGTTAACCAACATCTGTGGAGTGAGAGCAACAGTTGGCAGAGCAGTTAACCAACAGTAGTGGGAGAGAGAGATATTGGCAGAGCAGTTAACCAACATCTGTGGAGTGAGAGCAACAGTTGGCAGAGCAGTTAACCAACAGTAGTGGGAGAGAGAGATATTGGCAGAGCAGTTAACCAACATCTGTGGAGTGAGAGCAACAGTTGGCAGAGCAGTTAACCAACAGTAGTGGGAGAGTGAGATATTGGCAGAGCAGTTAACCAACATCTGTGGAGTGAGAGCAACAGTTGGCAGAGCAGTTAACCAACAGTAGTGGGAGAGAGAGATATTGGCAGAGCAGTTAACCAACATCTGTGGAGTGAGAGCAACAGTTGGCAGAGCAGTTAACCAACAGTAGTGGGAGAGAGAGATATTGGCAGAGCAGTTAACCAACATCTGTGGAGTGAGAGCAACAGTTGGCAGAGCAGTTAACCAACAGTAGTGGGAGAGTGAGATATTGGCAGAGCAGTTAACCAACATCTGTGGAGTGAGAGCAACAGTTGGCAGAGCAGTTAACCAACAGTAGTGGGAGAGTGAGATATTGGCAGAGCAGTTAACCAACATCTGTGGAGTGAGAGCAACAGTTGGCAGAGCAGTTAACCAACAGTAGTGGGAGAGAGAGATATTGGCAGAGCAGTTAACCAACATCTGTGGAGTGAGAGCAACAGTTGGCAGAGCAGTTAACCAACAGTAGTGGGAGAGAGAGATATTGGCAGAGCAGTTAACCAACATCTGTGGAGTGAGAGCAACAGTTGGCAGAGCAGTTAACCAACAGTAGTGGGAGAGTGAGATATTGGCAGAGCAGTTAACCAACATCTGTGGAGTGAGAGCAACAGTTGGCAGAGCAGTTAACCAACAGTAGTGGGAGAGAGAGATATTGGCAGAGCAGTTAACCAACATCTGTGGAGTGAGAGCAACAGTTGGCAGAGCAGTTAACCAACAGTAGTGGGAGAGAGAGATATTGGCAGAGCAGTTAACCAACATCTGTGGAGTGAGAGCAACAGTTGGCAGAGCAGTTAACCAACAGTAGTGGGAGAGTGAGATATTGGCAGAGCAGTTAACCAACATCTGTGGAGTGAGAGCAACAGTTGGCAGAGCAGTTAACCAACAGTAGTGGGAGAGTGAGATATTGGCAGAGCAGTTAACCAACATCTGTGGAGTGAGAGCAACAGTTGGCAGAGCAGTTAACCAACAGTAGTGGGAGAGAGAGATATTGGCAGAGCAGTTAACCAACATCTGTGGAGTGAGAGCAACAGTTGGCAGAGCAGTTAACCAACAGTAGTGGGAGAGAGAGATATTGGCAGAGCAGTTAACCAACATCTGTGGGAGTGAGAGCAACAGTTGGCAGAGCAGTTAACCAACAGTAGTGGGAGAGTGAGATATTGGCAGAGCAGTGGTTTCAGAGACAGCACCTGACTGACATTTTGCTGGGGGGGGGACTCTGCTTCTGGGTCCTGCAAAGGCCAACACCTGACTGCCACCATCACGTTTGCACCCTTGTCAACCCATTCTGGGTCCTGCAAAGGCCAACACATGACTGCCACCATCAGGTTTGCACCCCTGTCAACCCATTCTGGGTCCTCATCTTTTTCTGAATCTCATGGCTTCAGAGACAGCACCTGACTGACATTTTGCTGGGGGGGGACTCTGCTTCTGGGTCCTGCAAAGGCCAACACCTGACTGCCACCATCACGTTTGCACCCCTGTCAACCCATTCTGGGTCCTCATCTTTTTCTGAATCTCATGGCTTCAGAGACAGCACCTGACTGACATTTCTGCTTATGTACTTTCTAGGCCACCAAAAACAAGGGAGGAAATGTACAATTTCAAGTTTTTCAAATTTTCCTTAACACAGCCGCTTTCCCTGAAGCCGCTCCATCCAAGACACCATCTGACCTTCCCTACGTGAAGGAAAAAGCCTTTGAACACCACCCACAACACCTTGAAAATGTCAAAGCGAGTACAGTATGCTTGAGTGGGTTACCTTGCTCGGCATAAAAAACCTTCACGCTTGGCACATGTCAGAGCAGTGGATACTAGGATAGGTAGGGGTCAGAGGAGGGCTTCAGAGAAACTCCTGGGGGAGAGATCCTGAGCACAACAGTTTGCAGGCCTGTAGCTTTCGGGCCACCAAAAGGAGAGGGGGACATAGACATTTCTATTATCCTCAGGAAACTTCCCGTCTGAGCAAGGCCATATTATGATCACCCCTATTATAAAAAATGCGAATGAACCACCCAATTCCCCATCTAACTATAGACCGATCGCCAGTATCCCCTTATTCACCAAAATTGCGGAGGGGCTGGTAAAGGCGGAACTCTCTGCATACCTTGATAAATTTAACATACTCAGCGACTTTCAATCAGGCTTTCGTACTGACCACAGCACGGAAACCATCTTAGCTTCCCTTCTCGACCACCTACACACGCTCTTCAGTCAGGGCTCAAGTGCCTTAATCATACAACTTGACCTGAGCAGCGCTTTTGACCTGGTAGACCACACCATTCTCCTTGAATGCCTGGCTCACATCGGCATCTCAGACCAGGTCCTTAACTGGTTTCAGGGGTTCCTAAGAAATAGATCCTACAAAGTATGCAAGAACAACTCTTTCTCTTACAGCTGGGACAACACCTGCGGGGTCCCGCAGGGCTCCCCCTTATCCCCCACCCTATTCAACATCTACCTGGCCTCCCTAGGCAACCTTCTTCATAACCTCAAGCTCAAATTCTTCATTTATGCAGACGACATCACAATATCCATCCCACTCACCAACTTTTCACATGAAATACTCGACCACACTACAAACATCCTCAACCAGATCGAACTCTGGATGCTAGCATTCAGACTGAAACTAAACCCCGATAAATCTAAATTCTTCCTAGCCACCCCCAACGACAAAATCAAAGAAACTACAATTCAACTGAAAGGAATGACCTTCCCACTCGAACCAACCTTAAAAATCCTGGGAGTCACGCTGGATAAAAATCTTTCTTTAGAAAATCACACCGACCTCGTCATCAGGAAAAGCTTCTCTGCACTTTGGAAACTTCGCACTATAAAAAAATACTTCAATGACACTTCCTTCCGCCTTCTTGTACAATCCTCTATCCTCAGCATTCTAGATTATTGCAACATCATATACCTTAACGCCACGAAGAAAACAACCAGAAGACTAAAAATAATCCAGAATACCGCCGTGCGCCTCATCTTTGGCCTAAAGAAATGGGAACATGTCACCCCATTCTACCACCAACTCCACTGGCTGCCTTTCGAGTCTAGAGTCCTTTACAAATTCGCATGCTTCTGTTACAGGGCGGTAAATGGTTCCTCACCAAGTTACATCAACCCTCACTTCAACCTCTACCGCACCAACAAGAAATCCCGTCGTATTCAGCTGTTCGCCTTCCCCTCACCCAAACTTTGTCACTTCAAAAGATTCCTTGATAGAACTTTCGCCTTCCAAGCTGCCAAGCTGAACCCATGGCTAGCACAAATGATACTAGAGGCCCCCACTTACCTCAGCTTCAGAAAATCACTTAAAACTTACCTATTCCGCAAACAAGACCCAAACTGTACCCCCCCCTGACAATTTCTCCCCAATCCGGCCCCCTTATGAGGCCTTCCCCCCTTTTTTCCCCTCTTTCCGCATCCTCTGTCTAGTTCAAATAAAGCTGATAAATAATTGAAACTCTGTTATTCTGTACTTCAAATAACAAATCTGTAATTCTGACAAATAATTGTAAATCTGCCTGTCTAAGCAGACCCTAATGTAACTCAATGTAAACCGCCTTGAACTCGCATGGGTATGGCGGTATATAAAAATAAACTATTATTATTATTATTATTATTTCAAAGTGTCTCTCCTGTTCCTGCAGCATATGTGCTTGGGAGACCATATGGACATGTCAAAGCAAATTTCAAATCACAAAGTGCACACAATTGTAGCATAGCAACAGGAAAACCTGAACTTCAACATCAAACTCTACAGTTCCAGATTATGTGCTATACCACGGAGATATTGAAAGAGAGGTGTTTGTCCATATGTTGGCAGCAGCGTTGTTAGTCTTTGCGTCACTCTCACATACGTGCTCTTACTGCTGGGTGGTGCGCGGTTACCAGCCTGGAATCGAGCAAGCAGCTGTTCTGTGTGATCTTGCTCACGCTGTATATGTTCAAGGAGTTTAAAGATGGTTGGATGGTGGCATGCAACAGAGGATTGAAATGCATGGTGCCAACCTTCAACGGAATTATTGGTCCGAGGCAGTCCATCTTCCACACGGGAGCGCATATTCCACAGAGGAATAGGAAAAGGTGGCACCCGTCTCCCATTTGGCCGCAATCTCCCGATGTAATTGTCTTCCCAATAGTCATACACCAGGGTCAGTTCATCTGGTCGACTCTCCTCCAAGGTCTGGAAACACTCAGCAACATCATCCACAGGAACAAAACTTAATGCTAACAGCATTTTGGTGAACATTCTTACTCTCTCCTCATCTCTATAGCTGGCGGTCAGTCCCTCATGTTGAATTCTGCGCCACAATGATTGACCCAGATGGAACAGGCAGCCAGAAACTGTAGCATTGGGAAATACAGTGCGGGCAGCTTGCAGACTTGCTCTCTCAAAGTCCATCAAGATTGTCAATGGTGCCAACGTGTTTCTGGTTTCCAGCAGTTTCCTCAACACACGTTCATAGTCCTCCTCCCTTTTACTGTTCAACAACACGTAGACCATGGGAAGTGCACGATTGTCTACAAATGCATGGATGGTAAAGACTTGGACAAACAAATGGGGGGCAACTTTGAATGTCCCATCCATGAACCAATGTCCATGTTGCTCCAACACCTCAAGATTAGATTCTGTAGTGAAAATGAATATGCGTCTTTCATCATTTTCACCTGAATCCCACAACAGTAATTGTTCACCACGTGTGCTTCTTTGTAGCGGCTCAGGAATTTGTATGTCTCTTATGCACCTGGGATTACCCATTGCTAGATGGCCTGCATTTCTCTTTCTATTAACTGTTCTCTGCATGGAGGTGTATGCAGGCAATAATGTAGCGGCTTCTAAACTTGTACCAGCTGTTGTGCCATGAATGATCTGACGTGGCCTTTCAACCGTAGCCACAGCTCTTTCACGTATGTCTCCCATCATTCGATCAGCTTCAATTCTAGCATTGTTGGGTGCATGCACATGCGCCGTTATCTCAACAGAAGATCCATCAACGAGCCTCTTTCTTCTTCCCACACAGTCACGGCGCACACACCTCCAGGACGTGGATCCGTCTGCCATCACTCGGTCACGCCGATATCGATAGCCCTCATTAACCCAGTGCTCTCTCCCACGCTGTGAAGTTATTACTTCCATGTCTATGTCAAATCACTCCTGAAACCATACAATTAATAACATTATCCTATTTTGACTTGCAATTGATATACAATTGCCTATATCATGAATGCACTACTCAAAAGAACATCATACCTGTAAGACTGGAAGTATATCGATGAAACCCTCAGGAACTGTAGTCGACCTTCAACCCTGAACCAGTACCTGCAAGAATTATAACATGCATGTAAACTTAATGTTCACCCCCCACCAATCTCCAGCACACAAAAAAACATGCAAAGGTCAAATAGGTGAGGTTAGGCCATACATATGTAGAGTTTAGTGCTATGGCACAACACCATATACCTGCAAGGGTGCGATCCCTGTCAGGAAAACACTGAAGATGTCTGTCCTCTGTTGACTGTGGTGTCTTGATTGTAGTCTGTTGATTGTAGTCACCTTCAGTAGTAGATTAGATAAGGTTATTATATACATAGGACATACAAATCCCTATAGGTAAAGTTCAGTGCTATGGCACAACACCATATACCTGCAAGGGTGCGATTCCTGTCAGCAAAACACTGAAGATGTGTGTCCTCTGTTGATCGTGGTCTCTTGAATGTCCTCTGTTGATTGTAGTCACCTTCAGTAGTAGATTAGATAAGGTTATTATATACATAGGACATACAAATCCCTATATGTAAAGTTCAGTGCTATGGCACAACACCATATACCTGCAAGGGTGCGATTCCTGTCAGCAAAACACTGAAGATGTGTGTCCTCTGTTGATCGTGGTCTCTTGAATGTCCTCTGTTGATTGTAGTCACCTTCAGTAGTAGATTAGATAAGGTTATTATATACATAGGACATACAAATCCCTATACCTCTGTACTTACGTTGCCTCCAAGATTGAACTTCTAGACAACACTAGGGTTTCAGCAAATTCATATCCCTCAGCACATGACTGCAAGACTAAAATTTATAAGGTTAGCACATAGATATAACAAACAACACCCACTATGTCTGTACTTACCTTTGCAATCATACCTGTAATAGTTAAAATCTGGCTTGCCAACAATCATGGATTAAGAACGTCATTATACCTAATCGCAGACAGAAGGAAGGCAGAGAGGCCCAAAACAAGGACCCACAACAATTGTATACAATCACCCTCACTACACACCCAAGGCTAAAAGTGTACCCCAATAAGCCCTACCATCAGACTATTTATCCTATCCTATTGTTCCAATTTAGCAAAACCAAAAAATGAAGCTATGCATATACCTGTAAATGTGAATATCCTCTTATGTATGATACCTGCAAAAGAAAATGGTACCCAATGCCTTTATAAAACTATAAACCGTGAGCACACTCGGTTTTTAAAAAAATCTTTATTCATTTTAAATGACACATCATGTGTACAAGAATCAAAACATTAAAATGAAATACATCACATGTCAATCAAGTACCTCCCTTCCCAACCCACTTCCCCACTCTTACTTTTCCCAATATGAATGATAATAGTATAATTTAGACACCCTCCCAACAATAAGACAGTGTATCTTTAAATAGAAAATAGTGTATATTCATTACAGTAAGATGTTAATGTCTCCCTTTTTTATTGTTACTGTTCTTTCCATTTTGATAATGTGACATAATGAATTGTACCCAAAACTAGATACTTTCAAATTATTACTTATATGTTGAATGGTGACTCCTGTGCTGATATTTTCCTTTTTTTTTCTCATGCACTTACCCAATAATATTGCATCATTACATCATGATACAATCCTCAAATTAAACATATTCAGATACTAGTGTTGCTGGCATAAGAGTTTTTACCTCATGCCAACAAGTTTTTTTAGATATTTATTACTTTTAAAATCTATAACTCCATCCAATTATGCTTCCAATTAATATCCATCATCACATTATACATAATCTTAATACCATACCTCAACCTTCTCGCTCTTTTAACATGCGGGAAAACTAAGCGCAAGACGGGGTGTCCTTAAAAATCCGCGTTCCGTGCCCCTTTTCAGGTCCCTGCCCCTGACAGGGCTGGATGAGAAGGTTCATAGACAACGGCGCGAAAGACGAAAGCCAATTTAAGGCAAGGCGCGCCGCCGCACCAAATTACAGTTTTTAGGGGCTCCGACGGGGGGTTTTGTTCGGGAACCCCCTTCTGTTTACTTAATAGACATCGCGCCGGCGTTATCGGGGGTTTGGGGGTCGTAACCCTCCACATTATAGTAAAGTGGGGGGTTCCCCCCCCCTCGCCCTCCGTCGGAGCCCTAAAAACGGTCATTTAGAGCGGCGCGGCTTGCGCGCAATCGTCTATGAACCCGTCGGAGCCCTAAAAACAGTAATTTAGAAAGGTGCGGCATCGCGCGCTGCGCTCAATAGGGTGGGCACGCCTTTGACCCGGCGCGCCGGCGCGCTTTGGTTCATAGACAATTGCGCGCAAGACAAGATTTTTAAGGACCTGTGCGTTTAGATACGGGACCAAATCGCGGTTCATAGACAATTGCGCGTAAATATCACTGGTTCATAGACAATTGCGCGCAATACAAGAACTGAAAATGTAAATATCAACATACCTATATAAACTTGAGGATCAATTGCGCTGAGTTTTATGATCGCGATTGTCTTGCGCGCAATTGTCTATGAACCATACCCCCCTCCCTTTTCTTGCGCGTGAAGCGTAAATATAAACATACCTGTAAATGAAGAAATGTGGACGTTCGCTCTCACCAGAGGCGAGAAAAATCCGCGCAAGACAAATATTCGTTATAGATCAAGTACCAGCAAAACCAGATCTTTACCTATAACGGACACGGTCAGGCAGCGAAAGGAAGGCGGGAAAGGAAGGAGGACATATATAATGTAGAAACGTAACCATAGTAACGAAAATGCATTCACGTGACTTGTATTTAAATGCTGTTCGGAGAATATATATCATGAGATAACGTAACCATGGTAACGAAAATGCATTCACGTGACTTGTATTTTAATGCTGTTCGGAGAATATATATCATGAGATAACGTAACCATGGTAACGAAAATGCATTCACGTGATTTATGTTGAAAACGCAAAGAGTCAAGGGAATCATACATAACACACGTTGACGTGATGACGTGTTCACGTGCTGTACGTGCGCGTGTCCTCCGATGGTCAAGCGGCCTCTAGTGGCGCGCTCAGTTGTCTTGCGCTGAGTTGTCTTGCGCTCAATTGTCTTGCGCTCAATTGTCTTGCGCGGAGTTGTCGCTGCGCTGAATTGTCTTGCGCTGAGTTGTCGCTGCGCTGAATTGTCTTGCGCGCAATTGTCTTTGCGCTTATTTGTCTGCGCTATTTTGTCTGCGCGCGATTGTCTTGCGCGTTTTTGACCTGTCACCAGAATTGCTGCTGGCTGCCACTGATCCACTGAAAAGCAAGAGGAGAGTTGTAGAGATGCTAGATATGAGGTGAAGAAGGGGGCTAGGGAGAAAAGGAGAGACAGCAATGGTGTGGAGTGAAGAGAGAGATGCTGCTTGGAGAGACAGAAAATGTTGGACATGGGGAGGGGTGGGAGAGATAGTGGATAAGATGATGGAGGGGAAGGGGAGTGAGTGCATGGGGGGAGAGGGAGAAATATTGGCTTAGATGGACAGGAGAAAGGGGGAGATAGTATATTGGGAAGCAGGAGAAGTATTGCATAAGATGGTGGAGGGGAGAACAGATGGTGCATGGAGGAGAGAGGGAGAAATATTGGATTAGATGGTAAAGGGGAGGAAGGGATAGAGGGTGAAATATTGGATTAAATAGTGGAGGGGAGGAGGGGAGAGATGGTGCATGATGGAGAGAAGGAGAAATATTGGATTAGATGGTGAAGAGAAGGAAGGGAGGGATGATGCTTGGGGGGAGATGAAAGAGAGATGTTGGACCGAGGGCATATGGGAGGGAGAGAGAGATGTTGCACATGGGAGTGGATGAGAAAAAAGAGAGATACATAGAAGGAGAGGGTAGAGAAAAAAGAAGATGTTATATCCAGAAGCAGAAGGGAGTGATTCCAGACAATAGGAGTGAGGGAAGAGAGGAAGAATGCTGGACCATGGGGGATAGGGCAGGAGGGAAGAGAGAACAGACAGGGAAATGAAAAGCTACAAGGATGAAGAGCCAAGAAAGAGGGAGCAGATACTGGGCTAGAAGAGACTCAGAGCTAGTACTTGGAGATGTGCCTGCTGAATGGAAGAGAGTGAAAAGAAGATGAGGAAAGCTGAAACTAGTGACAACAAAGATAAAAATAAAAAAGAATATTTTTTTTAGAATAAAATAGTATTGTAGCTGTGTTGATAAACATTTATAAGCAGAAAATGGAAATATGGTGATCTATCTATTGGATTAATTTTAATATATATTTAACTAACTTTCAGAGACTAAAACCCCATTTTTCAGGTCAGGACAAGATACCATAACTGCAGTGTACTGTACTGACATGAGGAAGGAGGTTTTGGCCTCTGAAAGCGAATTGAAAAATGTATTAGTCCAATAAAATGATGTTATCTTGTTTTTCATCTTTTGTTTTATTTCTATTTTTTAATTTGCATTGACTTCTCTGAATATAAATGATAGTTAATTAAAATTTTCTTTGCTTTGTATAGTTTAATTATGTGAATACTATTATGTATCCTATATAATAAAAGGCTAACTCGCGCATGCGCACTCCTATTTGCTGTTCTGTGCGCTGTAGGTCTGTAGCTGCAGGAGTGCGCATGCGCGAGTCCCCAGTCTTACTTCTCTCTGACTACGGACCCACAAAGCCACCGCCGCGGCTCCTCTCTCATCTTCCGACGCAACTGCAGCGCATGAGAGGAGCCGCGGGGGCGCCTTTGTAAACGGCTCCCTTGCGGCGCTTTACAGAGAGTCTGACTACGGACCCACAAAGCCACCGCCGCGGCTCCTCTCTCATCTTCCGACGCAACTGCAGCGCATGAGAGGAGCCGCGGGGGCGCCTTTTAAAATGGCTCCCTTCTCCGAGTGCCCAGCCCCTCCTCCTTTTTTTGCGATCCATCGAGCGGCTCCCCAGCCTTCTTCCACCACCTACCGAGCCAGGCCCCGCCTCCCCGGTTCCACCCGACACGGCGCTGCCAGACCCGGACAGCTTCAAATAGGAGGAAATAACATTAGGACCCGACACTCACAGACCCGCGAGCAGGGTTGCCATGGAAACCCAGCCGCCATAACAACACAGCAAGACCGGTCCTGGAAGAGAAAGGGAAAGCAAGGCAGAAATTGGGTGAGAACAGGAGAGCAAAACAGTGAGAGGGGGCAAAAGGGGAAGGGGAGGAAGAGTGGGAGAAACCCTGGCCAAAACCAAAAATAAAAACAACCACTGCCACAGAGAGGGAAAGAGACGCTTCCATTTGGGCCAGGGAAGGGTGGGGCTTCTCGGTGGATTAATAGGCTCCAGGGACATGGGAGAAAAGGGGGCTGGAAGCTGAAAGGAAAAAGATGGGAGAAGAGGGCTGGGGGGGCTAAAAAATGAGTTTGGAGCTGGGGCTGAAAATAGGGGACATGTGAAGGAAGGAGGCTTTAACAGGCTTAAACACTAGAGGGGATCAGGAGTGACATGCACAGCAGGGGCTTAGAGGGCAAGAGAGCTGCAGTTGGAGAGACTGAGGAAGGGAATGTTCAGATAAAGAACAGAGACTGAAGAAGGAATAAAATAATAAAAAAAAGAGACACCTACAGGGAAACACAGGATCAGGAGCATACAGAGAAAACAGAAGCACATAAGCACATAAGCACATAAGCAATGCCTCTGCCGGGTCAGACCTGAGGTCCATCGTGCCCAGCAGTCCGCTCACGCGGCGGCCCAACAGGTCCAGAACCTGCGTAATAATCCTCTATCTATACCCCTCTATCCCCTTTTCCAACAGGAAATTGTCCAATCCTTTCTTAAACCCCAGTACCGTACTCTGCCCTATTACATCCTCTGGAAGCGCATTCCAGGTGTCCACCACCCGCTGAGTAAAGAAAAACTTCCTAGCATTTGTTTTGAATCTATCCCCTTCTAATTTTTCCGAATGCCCTCTTGTTCTTTTATGTTTTGAAAGTTTGAAGAAGTTTGAAGGAATCAGGAACATATACAAAAAGGAGAGCAGAGACCCCTGCAAGAAGAGAAAAAGAGCAAAGAGACTAGGGATGAGAAAGAGAGCAGAGATGCTTGCAGGGAGAAAAAGCTAAGCAGTAATGTTACAGCTTGAGAGTGCAGACTGAGGAAGAAAGCAGAGACAGCGCTACACAGGGAAATGGAGGGAGGAAAGAGACAGAAAGAAAAAGACAGACAGACATATATTCTAGCACCCGTTAATGTAACGGGCTTAACAACTAGTTGTTAATAAGATTATATTATGTGTATTTGAAGAATGAATGGAAGAAATGGAATTACAATTAGTACTATTATTGGGGGTGTGGGGTCTGGGGCAGAGCTTTTAGACCCCCCAAATAAAAAAGCATTCTTCTGCCTATGGTCTAAAAATTCAGATTTTAGGGGCTGTTTTAAATTTCAAATAAGAGCCTTCCAGCTGAAGGTTCACGGGAAGAGAGTTCCATAATTATGGAGCAACACAGGCATATGCAGTATTGCATGAAACATCCAGCCTCAAATGTTTATGAGAAGGAATTATCAAAGAGTTGTCTTGAGATGAACACAAGTTCTGCATCGGCTGATAAAAGGAGAAAGAGCGTATATATAAGTAGGAATTCCAGTATAGTAGGCAAGATGAGCCAAAGTTCAAAATGTTAAGCAATTCAAAATGAAATAGGTAAGTAAGGGCAACTATGAAGAAATGAGGAAAATGGTTAAAAATAAGCTAAAAAGATCAGTTGCAAAGGTTAGGACTGTAAACCAGGTGTGGATGTTATTTTTTTTTTTTTTTAACCATCATGGAAGCCCAGACTAGATGTATTCCACGTATTAACAAAGATGGAAAGAAGAGGACTTGAGCCAGCATGGTTAAAAATTGATGTGAAAGAGGCTATTAGAGCCACAAAAAATCCTTTAAAAAATGGAGAAAGGATCCAAAATAAGAAAATAAGAAAAAACACAAGCACTGGCAAGTTAAATGCAAAGCATTGTTAAAGAAAGCTAAGAAAGAATCTGAAGAGAAACTTGCCAAAGAGGCAAAAACTCATAACAATTTTTTTTTGGTACATCAGAAGCAGAAAACCTGTGAGGAAATCTGTGAGGCCATTGGATGATCAAGGAGCAAAAGGGGCACTCAGGGAGGTTAAGGCCATAGCGGAGAGACTGAATGAACTCTTTGTGTCAGTCTGTATGGAAGAAGATGTAAGAGATCTACCTGAACCGGAAATGGTTTTCAAGGATCTGAAAGAAATCTTGATGAATCTGGAAGATGTACTAAATCAAATCGATAAGTTAAAAGCGATAAATCACTTGGACCGGATGTATACATCCCAGGGTACAAAAAGAACTCAAACATGAAATTGCTTGCTGACCTGTTAGTGATCTGTAATCTGTCACAAAAATTGTTTGCAGTACATGAAGATTGGAGGGTGGCCAATGTTACGTGAATTTTCAAAAAGATCCAGGGGAGATCCAGGAAATTACAGACCGGTAAGCCTGACTTCAGTGCTGAGCAAAGGGATGGGCCAGCCAGGAACTTCCTCTCTGTTATCAGAATTGATGTCGGGTGGAAGGATTGTGCAGTCACTGCATGAAGATGATCTGTTAGTGCGGTGGTGGCTTGGAGAAATAGGCGGCGGCAGCCTGTTTTTAGCTTGCCTGTTCCGCTCCTTCTTAAAATGGGACATTTTGGCATCCCGAAGCTGTGCGTGGGGACAACAGAACAGGTGCGCTAAAAGTGAGATGGTCCCGTTCAAAACAGGGCGTATGGTCACATTAAGCATGACTGCTCCTTCTCAAAGAGCTATGGATATGCACAGCAAACATTTTTGGTTTGACTTAAACATCTAATTAGGGTTTTTCTTTTTTCAAATTCAAATTATTTGGATTATTTGAGTTTATTAAAGACAATGGGATAAGCCCCGTCATTTGCAGCATGCGGCCCTATAGGCAGGAGGGAGTTGGCTACCCTCCTGCCATTTTTTCATCCGAAGGTAAGGAGAGGGTCTGGGGATGTGTGAGGGGAGCCCAGGAATGTTAGGTGGATGTGAGGGAGGGGTGTGTGGAGATGTTGAGGGAGGTCCAGGATGTCAGGGGATCTCAGGGAAGGTCAGGGGGAAGGATGTAGGAATCCCCATCAGCTGAGCTGCCAAGAATCCCTGAAACTGGCTCAGCTGATGGGGATTCCTATGCTGCGATCAGCTGATGGGAAGCCTACGGATTTGTTTGGGGTTTTTTTTCGCTCTTTGGGTGATGGGAGGAGATCATGATCACTGAGGGAGTAAGGGGGGCATGCCTTAAATCCTTCAGTGGTCTTCTTGTCAGTTTGGGCACCTTTGTGGAACTTAGATGCCTGCAGTACATCCAGGTTGAAGCCCGCATAGTTCCCGCCCATAGCACACCTCCCAACATGCCTCTTTGATCTCTGGATACACAGCAGCTTAGAAGTGCTGCTGCAAGTGCATAAAGATGGTTTTATCAGCACTTGGACATCCCTGCTATTAGGACGTCTCAGTGCCGACTTAGGCTGGTTTTCGGACATTTTAAAGGTTTATCTTGTGTTTAACGTTTTAAAAATCAGTAAAATAATTTTATAAGTAATTCAGTGATTTATAAGTAGCTAATGTGCTTCTTTGAAAAAAGAAGTTACATGGTCAAATGTAAATTATAGATCAATCGAATTGCTGTATTTTGAATTATTTGAAGCCATAAGAACATAAGCAATGCCTCTGCTGGGTCAGACCTGAGGTCCATCTTGCCCAGCAGTCCGCTCACGCGGCGGCCCAACAGGTCCAGGACCTGAGCAGTAATCCTCTATTTATACCCTTCTATTCCCTTTTCCAGCAGGAAAATGTCCAATCCTCTCTTAAATCCCAGTACTGTATTCTGCCCTATAACGTCCTCTGGAAGCGCATTCCAAGTGTCCACCACACGTTGGGTAAAGAAGAACTTCCTGGCATTTGTATTGAATCTGTCCCCTTTCAACTTTTCCGAATGGCCTCTTGTTCTTTTATTTTTTGAAAGTTTGAAGAATCTGTCCCTCTCTACTCTCTCTATGCCCCTCATGATCTTATAAGTCTCTATCATATCCCCTCTAAGTCTCCTCTTCTCCAGGGAAAAGAGACCCAGTTTCTCCAATCTCTCAGCATATGAAAGGTTTTCCATCCCTTTTATCAGACGTGTCGCTCTTCTCTGAACTCTCTCGAGTAACGCCATATCCTTCTTAAGGTATGGCGACCAAAACTGGACACAGTATTCCAGGTGTGGGCGCACCATCGCCCGATACATCGGCAGGATAACTTCTTTCGTCCTGGCTGTAATACCCTTCTTGATTATACCTAGCATTCTATTCGCTCTCTTAGCGGCCGCTGCGCACTGTGCAGTCGGCTTCATTGACCTGTCCACCATTACCCCCAAGTCCCTCTCTTGGGTACTCTCATTCAATGACATCCCTCCCATCGTATAGTTGTACCTCGGGTTTCTGCTTCCCACATGCAATACTTTACATTTCTCAACATTGAACTTCATTTGCCATTTTGTCGCCCATTCTCCTAGTTTGTTCAAGTCCCTTTGCAATTCCTCACAGTCCTCTTTAGTCCGAGCTTCCCTAAATAGTTTGGTGTCATCTGCAAATTTTATTATCTCACACTTCGTCCCTGTTTCTAGATCATTTATGAATATATTAAATAACAGCGGCCCGAGCACCGAGCCCTGCGGAACACCACTCGTGACCCTCCTCCAGTCAGAGTAGTGTCCCTTCAACCCTACCCTTTGTTTCCTTCCTGCCAACCAGTTTCTGATCCATCTATGTACGTCTCCGTCCACCCCATGGTTCTTCAGTTTCCGGAGTAATCGTTCATGGGACACCTTGTCAAAGGCTTTTTGGAAATCAAGGTATATGATGTCTATGGGGTCACCTCTGTCTATCTGTTTGTTAATTCCTTCGAAGAAGTGTAGTAAGTTGGTTAGGCACGATCTCCCCCTGCAGAAACCATGTTGGCTGGTTATCAGAAGTTTGTTTCTTTCCAAGTGATCATCGATGCTTTCTTTTATCAGTGCTTCCGCCATTTTTCCTGCAGCATATTTGCTGCAGCCTTCGAATATCCTTCTGACGTATGCCTATATAAAGCGAATTATAATAGCCAAGTTGCTGAATCACTAGTGAGTGTATCAATATTTTCAAGACCTCTGTAAAAAGTAGTGAACAAATGGATCTAATGAAGCGTAATATGAAGAGATCTGCAATTGATAAGACAATTTGGAGTCCAGGATTACTCCTAAAATCTTGATTGTTATATCACATGGTTTAATATGTAATGATGGTTTTACCTGTTCTTTCTCTGTCCCTAGCGGGCTTGCAATCTGGGGTGTTTTTGTACTTGGGGCAATGGAGCGTTAAGTGACTTTCCCAGGGTTACAAGGAACTGCGATGGGGACTGAGCCCAGTTCTCCAGGGCACTTACTATTAAGCTATTCAAAGAGCCCCCCCAGGAAAAAAGAGACCAGACAGTAGTTTTTTTTTTGTTTTTTTTATTTGTTTATTCAGAATTTTGATTAAACGCTTTTTCGGAACTACAAAGCATTGAACAAGCTGTCACAGAAAAAATTGAGGTATGACGTGTACCGATTATTTTTAAAGATGGAATGTTAAGATTGTATTGAGAAATAGATCTTAAAGCTCTCGGAGGGTCATATGGGATCAAAAGTCTGTCTATAAATGCTGGTGTATTGGTCTGCAAAGTTTTAAATGTCAGAAGGGCGATTTTATAACTTACCCTGTATGAGACAGGCAATCAGTGGGCTTTTTGAAGCAAAGGAGTAACATGATCAAATTTCTTTGCGCCCGAGATTATCTTAATGGCTGTGTTTTGGATAAGCTGCAAGCGTTTTAAGTCTTTATGATAGATCCCTTTTAATAATGAGTTACAATAGTCCATTTTTGATATTACGAGTGCATGGATCAGAACATTCAGGGAACCAATATCAACTAGAGGGGCCAACGATCGAATCATCCTTAATTTATAAAAACAATTTTTAACCAATGCACTAATTTGTGGTCGAAATGTTAACTTATTGTCTATAAGGACACCTAAGATTTTAGTAGTTGTGATTGGTGGAAGTGGAGTATTTTCAATGGTGACTGGAGAAATTAATTGTGCTCCCTCTTTCCCGGGGAAGAGGAGAGTGTTAGTTTTCGAAATATTTAAAGAAAGCTTATTAGTATTTAACCAGTCGTGAACTTTATTTAATTTGTGATTAATTGACTGAATCTCATTTTGGCTATTGGGATCAATGGGGTGCAATAATTGAAGATCATCGGCGTAGGCGTAAACGGTAAACCCTATTGATTGACAGAGGGTCAGGAGAGGAGCCAAATAGATATTAAATAAAAGAGGTGATAAGATGGAGCCTTGTGGAATACCAAAGTTAGAATGATAGGATTTTGAAACTGAGTTATTGAAATGTACTGTAGAGGCTCTGTCAAGAAAATAAGAGCGAAACCATTCAAGTGCTTGGTCGGCTACACCTATAGAAGAAAGACGTTGCAATAAGAGATGATGATCGATAGTGTCAAACGCTGCTGCAAGATCTAAAGAGATTAATAGAACTGATTTATGTTGGTCAAGATAGTAATTTATACTTGTAGTGAGACCAAGTAAAGAGTATTCTGTAGAATGGTTTATTCGGAAACCAGTTTGATTAGGATGCAGAACATGCGTTTTTTCTACAAAATCAGACAGTTGTTGAAACACGATTTTTTCAGTTAGCTTGGATAGAAAAGGTAGATTTGCTATTGGACGGTAGTTAGAACAATCGTTAAGGTTATTTTTTGGATCTTTTATGATTGGAGATATGATAGAATGTTTCCATTCTGGTGGAATATTAGCAGTAGATAGGCAGGTATGGATAATCTGAAGAATATATGGTCCAAATAATGTGAAGTATCGTTTAAGAAAAAAAGGAGGAATGGGTTCTAATTTGGAACCTTTAATGTTAATACAATGCAAAATGTTTTCAATAGCTTTTAAAGATGGAAGGAGGAAATTGGATAGTGCAGCATGAAATGTCTTGTTCCTAATTATTACATTGTCATTTTCAGAAGGACTAGCTAAGTTTGCAAGGGTAGATACTTTGTTAGTGATTTTAGATCTGATCAATGAAATTTTTTCCTGAAAATAGTTTGCAAATGCTTGAGCTGTTGGAGATTCTTCAGTTTGGCTGATTTTTTCATTTTTAAATACTGTTAATTGCTTAAGAATTTTGAATAAGGTAGATGAGTTATTAGTTTTAGAAATTTTTCTAGCATAGAATTGTTTCTTAGTAATATTGATTGTTTGCCGATAATGCTGTGAATGTTTATTATAGTTGTCTAAGTTATGCTGGGTAGGTTTGGAGCGCCATTTGCGTTCCGCTGAGCGCATTTGTTGTTTTAAAAGCCCAAAGGAAGCATTAAACCATGGGTTTCTTTGTTTTTTTGAAGAAATTTTCCGAGTTACTAACGGCGTTATTTTGTCTAATAGAGATTTGCAAGCTTTATTCCACATAGTTACTTGTTCCGTTAAAGTTACAGAGCCGAATTTTTCTGAGTCTATTATAAATGCTGTTGGAACAAGTGAATAATCAATATGTTGAAAGTCTCTTAGAGTGACAATTTTAGGGGTTGGAAAAGAAGACTTAGGAGATGGCAATAATAATTTAGTTTGAATCAAGTAGTGATCGGACCAAGGGACTTGAAGTGAAATAGGTTGTGAAAAGTTTGAACTTAACTTACTGGGAACAAGAATCGCATCCAAAGTATGACCATGGGTATGAGTCGGATCTGAATTTAGTATTACAAAACTAAGATCATTAATATGGGTTAACAGTTCAGATGTAAATGAATTGGAAGAGACATCAAAGTGAACATTGAAGTCACCTAGAAGAAGAGTTAATTGTGAAGTTGTAGAGAAATCAGAAATTATGGACAAAAGATGAGTAACCACTGACTGGTTAATTGGAGGAGGAATATATAATAATAGTAAATCTATTTTAGGCTTTAACTTGGATAGATTGGATAGTATTGTTAGTTTGAGTTAGTTCTACTACTAAGGATAGACTAGCTTTGAAAATTATTGCAAGACCTCCGCCTTTCTTTCCGGTACGATGATTATACTTGTAGTTGTAACCTGAAGGACTAGCGTAGGAAAGATAAGCCTCATCTCCCTCAGAGAGCCAAGTCTCTATAATACAAAGAATGTCTAAAGAGTGTTCAATTATCAAATCTTTTATTACGTGATGTTTGCTACGCAATGAACGAATATTAATCATACCAATGTTTAGAGAATTAGGCAATAAAGCAACTAAAGTATTTAAAGTATAATTATTATCTAATTTAATCAGATTCAAAGGGTTGTGGTCTGTTGCAGGAACTACTGAGGAGGGTCTGTGGCCCCAAAAAAACGGAATTGAAGATGACTTAGGATCCATTAAAAAGTTGGAAGATACTAAGCAATAAAATACAATTGAAAAAGTGCAAAATTTTAAAAGGGTTTTACCAAAGGGCAAAAGAAAAGCAAATTTCGTAGATACAACAGAAAAAAAATTAAGAATAAAAGTACTAAAAAGTATGTTGGGGTAGAACCAGCATTGCCCCCAGCTTTGCACCCAAAGTTGCGCACAAAGGAGCGCATTAAGGAGCAGGACCTGCTCCTTGTTTGCAAACCACAGCAGGACATCAAGGGCAAAGAGTGTAGACTTCAGTTGTTTTATCAAAGTTATATATTCATTCCTCTTCCCGATCACATGGAAATGGAAGGGAGGGAGAAACCAAGCGGAGGCAGGATTGACTTTAGAAAAATCAGCTTTTTTACCAAGTGTAGAAGTGTAGTGCTAGCTGTGTATGATGTGGACTCACAATATAAACCTCATTGTTTACCCATAGACTGATGTATTAAATTCAAGCAATTGTGTACAGTATTCAAAGATAGCATTTGAAATCTCCATTATATGTGGCAAATGAGTTGGGAAGATATAGTTAACAGAGATCGCTGTGTTCTTCCAGCAAAGAGCTATTTCTATTGCCAGGCCTAGGTGTTATAAAGTTGTCTCTCATGAGACTTAGAGCTTTTTCTTATGTAGGTCTTACGTTATGGAATTCTTTGTTTGACAAATTCTTTGATGGTTTGTCATACTTGTCATTTTGTGAGCTGTTAAAAATAGAATTATTTCAGCAATATTATGGAAGTGAGCTGTTGTTATAGGATCTAGCAATGATTGACGTGTTTCTACTCATTTTAATTATTGTTTTATTGTGATTTTTGTTGTCTGTGAGCTAATTGTATTATATTTTAATAAGATTTTTATTGTACACCGCTAAATACTTATGTCAATAGTGGTAAATCAAATAAGAAAACCCAATCCAATCTACGGTATATAAATTTTTAAATAAATAAATAAATAATTGCAACCAACATATTCCGTGCCAAAGCTCTCATAGTAGAGCACTCAAAGAAAGCTTGCCAGTTAGCCACTTTTTTTACCTCCATAGTCTATGGGCTTCTTTTATCAAGCTGTGCTAGCGGTTTAACGCGCGTAATAGTGCACATTAAACCTCCAGCCGCACTAGCCGCTAACGCCTGCCTTGAGCAGGCATTAGTTTTCTGTCCAGAGCGGGGGTTAGCGCGTGATTAAAAGTCACGCGTGCTAACCCCGCTAGCGCGGCTTGATGAAAGGAGCCCTATGTTCTCAAGTAGTATATCCGGATTTCCAGAAAGCTTTCGACAAGGTACCTCACGAGCGTCTGCTAAGGAAACTGTGGAACCACGGGGTGGAAGGGGACATACACAGATGGCTCAGAAACTGGTTGGCGGACAGGAAACAGAGGGTAGGAGTAAAGGGACACTATTCTGACTGGAAAGGGGTCACGAGTGGAGTCCCACAAGGGTCAGTGCTGGGACCACTGCTATTCAATATATTTATTAATGAGTTGGAAACAGGGACAAAGTGCGAAGTTATAAAATTTGCGGATGACACAAAACTCTCCGGCAGGGTTAGATCTGTAGAGGAATGTAAAGAACTTCAAAGGAACCTGAACAAACTGAGTGAGTGGGCAAATAAATGGCAGATGAGCTTCAATGTAGAGAAATGCAAAGTCATGCACATAGGGAAAGGAAACCCGATGTACAACTACACGATGGGGGGGATGATATTGGGGGAAGGCAACCTAGAAAAGGACTTGGAGTTTTGGTGGATATAACAATGAAACCGGCGGCACAATGCGCAGTGGCCTCGAAAAAGGCGAACAGAATGTTGGGAATTATCAAAAAAGGTATCACTACCAGAAACAAGGAAGTTATCCTCCCGCTGTATAGGGCGATGGTGCGACCGCATCTGGAGTACTGCGTTCAGTACTGGTCGCCATACTTTAAGAAGGATATGGCGATACTCGAGAGGGTCCAGAGAAGAGCAACAAAAATGATAAAGGGCATGGAAAATCTTTCATATGCTGAGAGGCTGGAGAAGCTGGGGCTCTTTTCCCTGGAAAAGCGGAGACTTAGAGGGGATATGATAGAAATTTATAAGATCATGAAGGGTATGGAGAAGGTAGAGAGGGACAGATTCTTCAGACTGACAGGGGCAACAAAAACTAGAGGGCACTCAAAAAAATTGAAGGGAGATAGGTTCAGAACAAATGCTAGGAAGTTCTTCTTCACTCAGAGGGTGGTGGACACCTGGAATGCGCTTCCAGAGGAGGTGGCAGAGCAGAGTACGACTTTGGGTTTCAAAATGTGATTGGACAAGTTCCTGAAGGAAAAGGGGATCGAGGGATACAATTAGAGGGTTACTATACAGTAATAGATCACTTACAGGTCATTGACCTGGGGGGCCGCTGCGTGAGCAGACTGCTGGGCATGATGGACCTATGGTCTGACTCGGCAGAGGCAATGCTTATGTGCTTAAGTAGATACATTTGAGACACAATCAACCATTCTGAAGAAGAGGTTTCTGGAAAGAGGGCACAAACACCAATGAAAAATTTTCATCAACTCCGCATCATACAAAACACGGCGGTCCAATTAATTTTCAATCTGAAAAATTCAGATTATGTCGCACCTTATTACCAAAGACTACACTGGTTACCAGTCGAGGCCAGAGTCGGATTTAAGTTTGGTTGTATATGCTATAAAGGGCTCCTTTTACTAAGGTGCGCTAGCATTTTTAGCCCATGCTAAATTGCCACGCACACTAAATCCACGCTACGCAGCTAGAACTAATGCCAGCTCAATGCTGGTGTTAGCATCCAGCGCACGGCAATTCAGTGCGTGCTAAGCGTGCGCTAAAACCGCTATCGCAGCTTAGTAAAAGGAGCCCAAAGACTTACATTGTTTAGCACCTGATTATCTTGTGGATCATTTTTTTATTCATTAATTCACAACGCCCAAAATGTAATTGAAATTTGTTCGCTTTTCCATCAGTAAAGGGTCATTTATTGTATACAAGAGCTATTTTCAACGACTCCTGTCTTTTCAGGCAGCTTCTTGTAATACTTTGTAAATGTGTTAGCTCTATCTCTTAAAAGTAGTTCAGAAAATTATTGAAAACCTACTTATTTAAGAAAGTGTCTCACTTCCGGCTCACCACACAATTGTTTCCCACGTATTCACCTTTATAGGATCCCCCTCCCCCCAGACCCCTGAAGAAGACTTTTTGTTGAAACGCGGACCATGTTGGGCCCTGTATCCCTAGCGGACTAGGCCCTTTAAGGCTTTTATGTGGATAACCTATTTTTATGTGGATGAATTTATTTTTATGTGGATGAATTTATTTTATGTGGATGATTTTAGTGTACCTTTGGAACTTTGACACTTTCAAATAAAGTCCATTTAGGAACATTGTCACTCCACAGAGGTTTTTTTTTGTTTTCTCTGGATTTTCTTCTCTGTGGATATTTTGGGGTCAATTCCTTTTGTTTTTTTCTCAAATGCAGTTCTACCACTTATTTTCAGACTCCAGTGCAACAATGGTATTTTGATCTATCCCCTCCCTTCTGTGCAGCCTACAGGAAAGAGGAAGGTAGGGTGGTGAGCCTGGAGCAAAGTGGAGGAGTAGCCTAGGTTAGTGCAGTTAGCCTTTGATCCTGGCAATCTGGGTTCAATTCCCACTGCAGCACCTTGTGACCTTAGGCAAGTCACTTAACCCTACATTTTCCTAGGTACAAAATTTAGATTGTGAGCCAACTAAGGAAAAGTACCTATGTATGGGGCCTGATTCTGCAAAGCGCACCTAAATTAGGCACAGTTTGGACGTCCAAGATAGGCGTCCTTTATAGAATCACGCTCAGCACTGTTTATTGTCCAATTTTTGAGACATTCTTTAGAGAATAAGGTTTTAAGTGAGAGTTAGACACCCAAACAATGTCCTTAATGTTATAATATTTTATTATTATGATGTTATTAGAATGGTGATTTTATGGTGTTTTTCATTATAATTATAATACTGGGAGTTGGATCTATTTAATGCTTTTATTTATTTCTCTTCCATCAGAGAGTGACTGGGATTCAAACCAGCAACATTAGGGTAGAAGACTGTAGGTTTAACCAGTGTGCTACACAGTGAGCTAGCAAGTTAGGTCCTATAGGTATTGTAAAGGAAGTCTACTTTTCAGCATAGTTTGGATTTCAGATAGACCTGAGTTCTATGGATGGAACTTAGGCACAGTTTGGACATCCTTAATGCGATTTGCTAAATAGTTCTCTGGGTATTAATTTTTGCTTTATTAAACTCAAAATTCATTTAATAAGGCACCACATAAACAGGGCACATCAAAACAGATATATTGCATACAAAACCTGTTTTTGTGGACAAACTGCAATGCTATTTGCTAATTAGAGGAAAAGATCATTAACAGCACAGCACATGAAAAAACACAGCTTTATGTTCCTTGCTAAAAAGATACCCTCTTTTTCTAACTAAGCAGTGCTACAATCAGCTTATTCTTGAAAGCATAAGAACATAAGAAGGTGCCTCCGCTGGGACAGACCAGAGGTCCATCCTGCCCAGCGGTCCGCCCACGCGGCGGCCCATCAGGCCTATCGCCTGAACAGTGGTCCCAGACTAATTTTGTAACTTACCTCTAATCCTCTAATCCTATCCTTATAACCTACCTCTACTCCTATCTGTACCCCTCAATCCCTTTGTCCTCTAGGTACCTATCCAAACCTTCTTTGAAGCCCTGTAGCGTGCTCCTGCTTATCACTTCTTCTGGTAGCGCGTTCCATGTATCCACCACCCTCTGTGTGAAAAAGAACTTCCTGGCGTTTGTTCTAAACCTATCCCCTTTCAGTTTCTCTGAGTGCCCCTTGTACTTATAGTTCCTCATAATTTGAAAAATCTGTCTCTCTCTACTTTTTCTACACCCTTCATGATTTTGAAGGTTTCTATCATGTCCCCTCTAAGTCTCCGCTTTTCCAGGGAGAAAAGCCCCAGCCTTTTCAGTCTGTCAGTATATGAGAGGTCCTCCATACCCTTTATTAGCTTAGTTGCTCTTCTCTGGACTCTCTCAAGTACCGCCATGTCCTTCTTGAGGTACGGCGACCAGTACTGGAAACAGTACTCCAGGTGCGGGCACACCATTGCACGATACAGTGGCAGGATGACTTCCTTCGTCCTGGTCATGATACCTTTCTTAATGATACCCAACATTTTGTTTGCTTTCTTGGAAGCTGCCGCACACTGTGCCGACGCCTTCAAGGTTGTGTCTACCATCACTCCCAGGTCTCTTTCAAGGTTGCTCACCCCTAGTGGCGAGTTTCCCATTTTGTAAGTGAACATCGGGGTTTTTTTCCCTACATGCATGACCTTGCATTTCCCTATGTTGAAGCTCATTTGCCACTTTTTGGCCCACTCTTCCAGCGTTGTCAGATCTTTTTGGAGATCTTCGCAGTCCTCCATGTTATTTACCCTGCTGTATAGTTTGGTGTCATCCGCAAACTTAATAACCTCACATTTTGTTCCTGCCTCCAGGTCGTTAATAAATATATTGAACAGGAGCGGTCCCAGCACCGACCCCTGCGGAACTCCGCTCGTGACCCATTGCCAGTCCGAGTAGTGGCCCTTTACTCCAACCCTCTGTTTCCTGTCTGCCAGCCAGTTTTTAATCCATCGGTGGACCTCCCCTTGCACCCCGTGGTTCCATAGCTTCCTTAGCAGCCTTTCGTGTGGTACCTTGTCGAAGGCTTTTTGGAAGTCAAGGTAAATGATGTCTATGGATTCCCCTTTATCCACCTGGCTGGTTACCCCCTCAAAGAAGTTTAATAAGTTCGTGAGGCATGACCTGCCCTTGCAGAAGCCATGCTGGCTCGACTTTAGCTGCCCATAGTTGTCGATGTGTTCCCAGATGCTGTCTTTAATCAGTGCTTCCATCATCTTTCCCGGGACCGAGGTCAAGCTCACCGGCCTGTAGTTTCCTGGGTCTCCCCTTGAGCCTTTCTTGAAGATGGGCGTGACATTTGCTAGTTTCCAGTCTTCCGTAATCTCTCCAGTTTTTAAGGATAGGTTGCATATTTGTCGAAGTGTCTCAGCTATTTCGTTCCTTAGTTCCTTGAGTACCCTTGGGTGAATGCCATCTGGCCCTGGCGATTTGTCGCTCTTTAGCCTGTCTATTTGCTTGAGGACATCCACCTTGCTCACCTCCAGTTGGTCCAGATTTTCATCCTGTTTTCTCTTTGTGATCTCCTCGGGTTCCGGAATGTTGGTTGTGTCCTCCCTCATGAAGACTGACGTGAAGAACTCATTTAACTTGTCAGCTATCTCCTTTTCCTCTTTTACCACTCCCTTTCTGTCTCCATCATCCAAGGGTCCCACTTCCTCCCTTGCCGGTTGCTTCCCCTTGACGTACCTGAAGAATGATTTGAAGTTTGTTGCTTCTCCCGCCAGTCTCTCTTCATATTCTCTTTTTGCTTTCCTAACCACTCGGTGACACTCCTTTTGGTGTTTTTTATGTTCCTTTTGGTTGTCCTCTGATTGGTCCTTTTTCCATTTTTTGAAAGATGCCCTCTTGTCATTTATCGCCTTTTTCACTGCATTTGTTATCCACACTGGGTTTTTTGTTCTATTTTTCTTGCACCCTTTCCTGAACTTGGGGACGCACAGGGTCTGTGCTTCGTGCACCGTGTCCTTAAGTAGGGTCCAGGCTTTTTCTACAGACTCCATCTTCCTTGCGGTGTTGTTGAGTTTCTTTCCCACCATTTTCCTCATGGCATCATAATTCCCTTTTTTGAAGTTGAGTGCTGTCGTTGTAGTTCTATTCACCTTTGTTGATCCAATTTCTAGCCTGTACTGGATCGTGTTGTGGTCGCTGTTTCCTAGTGGGGCTAGTACCGCCACCTCCTTAGCGGGTCCCCCTAGTCCGTTGAAGATTAGGTCAAGAGTTGCATCCCCCCGTGTTTGTTCTGTGACCAGCTGTTCCATAAAACAGTCCCTTGTGACCTCCAGGAATGCAGTCTCCCTCATGCAGTTTGAGTGTCCAATACTCCAGTCTGTTCCCGGGTAGTTGAAGTCCCCCATCACCACCACACTTCCGCTTTTGCATACTTGCCTCAGTTCAGCCTCCAGATCCTTGTCGATTTCTTCCATTTGTCCAGGTGGGCAATAGTACAGACCCAATTTTATGTCTGCTCCAGTTCCTCTGGATAGCTGAACCCATAGTGATTCCAAGCAAAGAAAGTACATGAAAAAAATATATATAAATTGCATACATAACTTCATTTGCAAAAGCTGAAAAACTGAAAAAACAGATACAGACCTTATCATGGCTTCATTGCAAATGGAGGTGTGCAGCTGCACAATGCTGACCTCATTGTGAGATCATCAAAGTGCACCTGCAAGGTAGAATACCACAATTAAAATATGTGCTGGGATTTGAACCCATGACCTCTGGAAGATGAGCTACAGTGACTTCCTTTCAGCCATGGGTAACATGACCATTTATTTTTTTCATCAAAAACGGGACATCTACTAATTTTCAGTCCCACCCCCAATCCCGCCCTAGCCCCACCCCCCAATTTATTCCATTCATTTTTCATATACACACAATATCTTATTAATTCATAATTGTAACCATAAATTTAAAAAAACACAAAGCACACTGTATGCAGAAAAAATGTTAATTATCATTTATATTCAGGGGTTTTCAAAGAGGTCATGCAATGTCACCTCAGCAACAACTATAAAAAAATAGACAAATATAGTGCAAAATATAGACAGCAGATCTAAATTCTCAAAACTGACACATTTTGATCACTAAACTGAAAACAAATCATTTTTCCTACCTTTGTTGTCTGGTGAGTCTCTGATTGCACTTCCTTCTAACTGTGCATCCATTCTTTCTTGCTCTCTCTCTTCCTGTCCCCCCCCCCCCATCACCACTTTCTTTCTCTTTCATTTGTGATTGATGCTATCATTTAATATCCAGTGGAAGTTATTTCATACCAGCCAGGTTTCTGGGAGATGATTAAGTTTGCCTGGATTCAGTATGTCAGCATTCTACTCATTTTTCCTCTGGAGGCCGCATTATCGCAAGGATGTGCTGAGACTGGAGTCGGTGCAAAGAATGGCCACCCGGATGGTCTCGGGACTCAAGGATCTACCATACGAAAAACGGCTTGACAAATTACAGCTATACTCGCTCGAGGAGCGCAGAGAGAGGGGGGACATGATCGAGACGTTCAAGTATCTTACGGGCCGCATCGAGGCGGAGGAAGATATCTTCTTTTTCAAGGGTCCCACGAAAACAAGAGGGCATCCGTTGAAAATCAGGGGCAGGAAACTACGAGGTGACACCAGGAAATTCTTTTTCACTGAAAGAGTGGTTGATCGCTGGAATAGTCTTCCACTACAGGTGATTGAGGCCAGCAGCGTGCCTGATTTTAAGGCCAAATGGGATCGGCACATGGGATCTATTCACAGGGCAAAGGTAGGGGAGGGACATTAAGGTGGGCAGACTAGATGGGCCGTGGGCCCTTATCTGCCGTCTATTTCTATGTTTCTATGTTTCTAATGCCAGTATCACCTATTCCACTAGTGCCTTTGTACAAACAGCACCAGTGTTAAACAAGCTCACAAAGATTTAGTAATGACTGATACCAAAAAGAAGATGCCTTCTTGACTGTGTGTTTAGATTTTAATAAGGGGTTATGTCATTGTGGTTTTAGGGAAAATGCAGTGGGTTCTAATTTTCTTGTCTTATTGTCATTCTCTAGCCTCAGTTATTTCGCATTTACTTGGTTACTTGTGTCGAAGTCCTCTTCTGATGCAGACTTTGAATTCTCAAAAAGTTGACAAGATCCAGTTGCCATAGCCACCAGACCACTACCAGTGATACTTTCTTCTGGTAGAAAATGTTTCATCTCCTCATAAACTGACTCCCCTTGATCTGGACTTTCTGATTCACTAGAACATGCCTTTCTAGGATATCCTGTCATTTCAATGTATACTGGCTTCACGTCTTCTGGCTGGCCCGGAACTTCCTCTCCGACGTCAGAATTGACGTTGGAGAGAAGAACATAAGAACATAAGAATTGCTGCTGCTGGGTCAGACCAGTGGTCCATCGTGCCCAGCAGTCCACTCACGCGAAGACCAGTGCCCTAACTGAGACTAACCTTACCTGCATACGTTCTGATTCAGCAGGAACTTGTATAACTTTGTCTTGAATCCCCGGAGCGTTTTTTCCCCTATAACAGCCTCCGGAAGAGCTTGTGGGCTGGCCATTGTGCAGTCGCTGTACTTGCCTGGCCCTGTTGCTGCATCAGTGGCGGTGGGGAAGCTGAGAAAGAGCCCAGGCTCCGCGATTGCCTGTCCCATTATCCCCAAGCACAACTTCGGGATGCTCTTTTTCTGAAAATGGGACATTTTGGCATCCCGAAGCTGTACATGGGGACAATGGGACAAGGGATCTAAAAACGGGACGGTCCCGTTCAAAACAGGACGTTATGGTCACATTAGTCATGGGTGTTCCAACCATGAGAGCTTAGTGATCCTAGCCATGTGAAGGTGAAAATACCTGAGAAGATCATAGCTTAGCAGATTCCTAAGCTATCGTATCAGATGTGAGGAAGAAAGACATTAGTGGAAGCTGCTGTGACTCAGTGGATAAAAGCCCTGTTCCTATCTTTCAGAGTAGAGAATGACACGATGACAAAATTCATCACCGTTCCCTCCCTGCGGATAACCACGGGAAACCATCTTCATGTCATTCTTTAAGGCACAGGTGTCAAAGTCGGTCCTCGAGGGCCAGAATCCAGTCGGGTTTTCAGGGAGGGAAGAATCAGAATATGAATGGCCACAACCACTGACCCTCAAGCTTTGCTTTGAAGAATGCTGGTGTAGAAGGACTGAGGTTGAAATAGACACTAAAAAAATGACATGGGATTATTTTCCGCAGTTATCCGCGGGGACGGGGACGGTGATGAATTTTGTAACCATGCCATTCTCTATTTCAGAGGTCATAGGTTCAAAATGTGGGAACCTTATTTATGACCCACTCAAGTCTCTCCAGGCTCCATAGTTCCATTTCCTTTTTATCTACAAATTAATCATTGAGTGAGACTATTTAAACCTGAGCTTCATGCAGTTTTGTCAGCTTTTCTGTGAAGGAAGAGTCATGTTCATCTGTGAGAAGTAAAGCACACAGTCTCATCTCTTCTTACTAGTGGTGACTGTTTCTGTGGTCTCTTAATCCTCAAATTCTTCAAAAAGAGAACGATATTTGTAAATATTTGAAAAGATTCAGTAAGAAATATAGCAGGGTTCTACTTCCAAATGCTTTTCTCTTGTTCCATGGTTTCTTCATATTTAAAAAACAAAACCTCACAAAATAAACAGGAATTTTACAAATGATATGCTGCGGTTTCTATCAAGGGCAGAAGGAGTAAGCTTACTACTGGAAGGACAATTGTCATAAAGAGGTAGCTACTACTTGGGGGAGAATATAGATAGGATATATACCAGAGAACCTTTGACTGTTTTTGCTAGTTTATTGTCAAAGTAATCCTAACATAAAATTAAAAAGCAAATGGCATTTCATGAATTTTGTTGCAAAAAGCAAAGGCTTTTGCCAGTGGCTTGGATCCTGAATAGGAAGTATTTTGACTAGTTTGTTGTCATATTATGACCAAAAAATATGTTTTGTCGAGTATATATCTGCCTACGCAGGTGTTGGCAGTAAAAACTGGGAAGGCATGATATGATACCATGCCAGCACTTACCATCTGATCAGCATCATCACTTAGCAGTAAGATGTTGACTGATTTGCTGTCTCTGTGTATCTCAGTTTGTGATGGTTTTCTTGTGCATCTGTTTATTATGTTCTTTTATTTCTATCAAGTAAAGTAATTTGGGCCTAATGTTAAAAATAGTCAAAATCCTAAATTTAGATACCTACAGTAAAGGACCCTTTTTACTAAGCTGTATTAGGTGCTAACAAACACCTAACATGGCTTAAAGTGGTGTTCCATGGGGTGTACTCATGCGTCCTGCGGTAACTGCCACATGTGCACGTGCTAACTGTGCACTATAAATATTTTTTGATGGTGTGTCAGGGGATGGAGAGTGGGCATTCCTGTGCTGATCAGTTAGCATGCAAATTACCATGCTCTAACTTGTTACCATATGGATACCGTGTGAGCCTTTGCCATCTACAAAATGGGTGACAGTAAGGCCTCGATTCTATAAAAGACACCTAGAGTTAGACAATAGATCTGCGTGCTTAGCCAATTTAGGCGCCTATCTTATCCCCCCTCCTTTTATGAAACTGTGTTAGGGTTATTTATTGCAGGCTATGATGGTAAAAGCTCCGACGCTCATAGAATTCCTATGAGCGTTGGAGCATTTACTGCAGTGGCTGGCGATTTTTTTTAAAAAAAACCATAATGCGGCTTAATAAAAATGGGCCTTAATTTTCTGAATTGGTTTAATTGGTGCTGTTAATTGAAAGCACCATTAAAAGTCGATTCTAAAAATGATTTTAAAAAGTTAATTTGCGATAGGCGCCTACACTGAGGTACATGAAAAATAGGCGTGGTTAGGGGTGGATTCAGGGCAGAGTATTGGTGTGGAATGACTTAGGTGCCTATCTTAGGTGCCCTCGTTTAGGACAAGGAAACCCTGGCCTAAATGGCAGAGCCCCTATAGATTCAGCGCCTAACAGCATCTAAGAATGCTTAGGCACCACTAGGCATGAAGCTATAAATGACTTAAGGTGGTTGACTGACAACCATGCTGAATGAGGCCTAGGAGTTAGATACCGTTTATAGAATCAGGCCCTAAGTACACATGCTGAAATTTGACAAAATTGCCACATGTTAATGGCGACATTTGCGCAAGGCCATTAATTTAAAAAAACAAACCCCCAAAAAAACCCCAAGAAAAGGCTATTTTTATTGCAATTTAAAATATAACATAACATTCAGAATGCATGTTAAAGACAAAAAGCTGTGGTAAAAATGGCCTTAATGTGTGGAGGAAACCTGCATAAAGGTGTGTCTAAGGCCACTTTTTACTGCAGCATAGTAAAAATGCCCCGAAATTTATCCCCTATTTTTAACCAAACTTAGGGCCCCTTTTACAAAGCTGTGGTAACGATGCTGCTGCAGTAAACACTCCAGAACACACAAGAATTTAATGAACTTCAGTACATTTACTATGGCAACATTGCTATCATGGTTTTGTAAAAGGGATCCTTAGGTACCTTAGTTTTCAGCAGAAAATTCACCTAAATTTAGAAACTCAAAAGTTATACTCCTAAATTTGGAACTGCCATTTATTTGCTTAAATTTATAAGCCTAATTTAGGGCCCCTTTTTACACATGGTAAACGCACAGAAGCGCATTCTATTCCTATTGACTTCAGTGCATTTATAAAAGCAACATCGCTACCACAGCTTTATAAAAGGGCCCTGAGGTACCTAATGCTAACATAGAAATAAAACAAAACATAAAGAAAAAAATGATACTTTTTTATTGGAACTAACTTACAATATTTGAGTAGCTTTTGAAGGTAAGTACACCATTTTACTCAAGGTGGAAATTACATAATGCTTAGGGTTACCATATGACCCCAGAAAAAGGATGGATTGAGACATCCGGGTTTTACTTCCATTGCTTTCAATGGAAATAAAACCCGGATGTGTCAGTCCATCCTCCTTTTTCTGGAGCCATAAGGTAACCCTACTAATGCTGAAAAGTCAGGTTTTCCTTGCTCTAAATCTGTCCCTTAGGTAGATAAAAAGAAAGTGAGAGAACTGAAGAAAAAAGGTAAAACAAAAGAATCAATATCAGACATAGATGACGGGGTGGAAAAGAAGAAGACAGGGAGAATGAAGAAAGAGGAACATTGCTATCATGAAAAGGGCTTAGGTTAATCCTGGTCTCTCATTAACAATTCCTCTTGCTGGTTTTCTCCTGACTGGACAAAACTAAAATGATCAGTTAACACAGATATCTTCTGATGCAAAGCCATTGTCATGGTATGAGCCCTGACTTCTGCATGATTCATACCGAAGGTGACCATATGTCCCGTTTTCAACGGGACTTTCCCGTTATTGGACCGACCGTCCCATTGTCTATACCTACCACTTTGGGACGCAGAAATGTCCCGTTTTCAGGGACAGCGTCCCGATGCTGTGCGCAGGGACAACAGACCGGTGATCGCTTCCCCTTCCTGCCGCGTTAAAGCCTGCCTCCCTTCCTCCAGCGCCGATTCAAACACCACCCCCCCTCCCCCGGTCCACTGCAACCACTGCTTCTTGACACCCAGAAACCTTCTTCCCGACATCAATTCTGACGTCAGAGAGGAAGTTTCGGGCTAGCCAGGCAGCGATTGGCTGACCCAGAACTTCCTCTCTGACGTCAGAATTGACGTCGGGAAGAAGGCTTCTGGGTGGCAAGAAGCAGCAGCTGTGGCAGATCTGGGGGGGGGGGGGTTGAATCAGCACTGGAGGGAGGGAGGCAGGCTTTAGCATGGCAGGGAGGGAGGTAGGCAGGCTTTGGCATGGCAGGTAGGTAGGCTTGGGGGAGGGGGGTGGGACAAAGGCTGGAAGGCAGTGAGGGGGACATAGGAAGGAGGCACTGAGGGCACTTAGAACAGGGAAGGAGGCACTGGGGCACTAAGGACATGGGAAGGGGCACTAAGGGCGTAGGAAGGAGGCACTGGGGGCACTAAGGACATGGGAAGGGGCACTAAGGACTTAGGAAGGAGGCACTGGGGGTACTAAGGACATGGGAAGGAGGCACTGGGGGCACTAAGGACATAGGAATGAAGGAGGGAGGGAATAGAAAGGGACAATTGTTGGGCCTGAGTGCAGAAAGAAATGAAAGAAAGGATGCACAGTCAGAAGGAAACACAACCAGAGACTCATGAAATCACCAGACAGCAAAGGTAGGAAAAATGATTTTATTTTCAATTTAGTGATCAAAATGTGTCAGGTTTGAGAATTTATATCTGCTGTCTATATTTTGCACTATATTTGTTTATTTTTCTATAGTTACTGAGGTGACATTGCATATTTCAAAATCATCTGTCTTTCTTGACCTCTTTGAAAACCCCCCAAATATAAATGATAATTAAAATTTTTTCTGCGGATAGGGTGCTTTGTGGTTTTTTAAATTTTATGGTTACCATTATTAATTAATATGGTATTATATGTACATGAAAAATGAATGGAAGAAATTGGGGTGGGGCTAGGATGGAATTGGGGGTGGAACTGACAATTAATAGATTTCCCATTTTGATGAAAAAAATAAATGGTCATGTTATTCATACCACAAAGCCAGCCTCAAGATGGGGGCAACAAAGCAAAAGTTGCTCAGAGCAACACAGTCTCTTCAGCCAGCCCTGGTCCTGTCAGACCAGTTCAAAATCCCACCCTGGAAGGCCATTGGTTACCAGGAAATGCTGGACAGTAGAAGTCTGAGGCAGTTTTCCCTAATGTATGAAATAAACAGTAGAAGAATGGCTATTTTTCGACTAGGAGAGGTTGCCCGTTGAGAATGTGCTTCTAATAGAAGGCATTGTCAGGCAGAACGGGGGCAAATAGCACCTAGCTATGGCACAAGGGTCAAGAGCTAGATAAGGCATAGGCAAACCAAGCATGTGCCTAAAACCCAATAGTTAATGGAGGGACGTATCAGATGTGCATTGCATCCAGGCGGATAGGGTTGTGCCAATTTTCTAGATTTTTCAAGAATAGTTACGCTCTGGAATGCATTGCCAGAGGATGTGGTTAATGTAGCTGGTTTAAAAAAAGATTTGGGAAAGCTCCTGGAGGAAAAGCCAATAGTTTCCTGCTGACAGACATGGGAGAAGCCACTGCTTGCCCTGGATTGGTTGCATGGAATACTGATAATATTTGGGTTTTTTGCAAGATACTTGTGACTTGTATTGGCCTCTGTGAAGATGAGATACTGAGCTAGATGGTCCATTGGTCTGACCCAGTAAGGCTATTCTTATGTTCTTTCTCATTCTCTAGAAGCCAAAAGTATGGCTAAAGTGTCTGGACAGTGTTCAGAATTTGGACCCCTAGAGCTTTCCAATCTGACCCCCTCTGTGACTGAGCCTGCCATGCCTTCTTCCACTGTCATTCACAGCAGAGACTGTAGGGTGATAATAATAATAATAATAACTTTTATTTTGTATACCGCCATACCCAGGGAGTTCTAGGCGGTTCACATCTGTTAGTCAAAAATACAAACAATGAAGTCATTGAAGTTAACTGGTTGGGAAAGTACAGTGAGAATGAGTAGGTAGAGTTTCCTGATCTTTGGTGGTTGGGGAGACAGAAGTAATAAAAATGGGGGGGGGGAGGGGGTAATTAAGGGTTCTCTCCATGGAATAAGTGTGTTTTGAGTTGTTTTCTGAAGTCGAGGTAGGTGGGGGCATCAAGCACAATTTGGGTTAGCCATGGGTTCAGTTTGTCCACCTGGAAGGAGAAGGTTTTGTCAAGGAACCTTTTGAAATGACACAGTTTTAGAGAGGGGAAGGCGAATAGATGAATTCTGCGGGAGTTCTTATTGTTGCACTTTAAATTGAAGTGCGGGTTGAGGTGTCTTGGGGATATACCAAATACAGTTTTGTAACAGAAGCATGCGAACTTGAATAGGACTCTGGATTCAAATGGTAACCAGTGCAATTTATGGTAGAAGGGTAGGATTCAACCAATGGGAAAACTGTAGTCACTAGAAGGGAGGGGTGAATCAGAAGGAAATTCTGTGCTGTTCAAGCAGTGGCGTACCAAAGGGGGCGGGGGGCAGTCCGCCCCGGGTGCACACCCCAAGGGGGTGCACAGCCGGCCACCCACTGGGGAATAGGCTGCCGCCAGGGAAAGGCTGCCACTGCCGCCATCGGGAACAGACCGGCGCTGAGTTCTCCCTCCCTGCTTTTCTTCCCCGTGGGGCCGACCAAATCTCGCCACCCGATGTCAATTCTGACATCGGAGAGGATGTTCTGGGCCAGCCAATCACTGCCTGGCTGGCCTGGAACGTCCTCTCCGACGTTAGAATTGAAGTCGGTCAGCGAGATTTGGTTGGCCCTGCAGTGAAGGAAAACAGGGAGGGAGAACTCAGCGCCGGCCTGTTCCCGATGGCAGCAGTGGCAGCAGCAAGTTTCCCAATGGTGGTGGCATGAGGGAGGGCAGGGAGAAAAAAAGAAAGAAAGAAAGGGGGGGACAGGGAGCCAGAAAGAAAGAAGGGGGCAGGGTGAAAGAAAGAAAGAAAGAAATGGGGCACAAAGAGAGAAAGACAGACATACAGAAAGAAAGGGGGCATGGAGAGAGAAAGACGGGAGCAGGGTGAAAGAAAGAAATGGGGCACAGAGAGAGAGAAAAACAGACATACAGAAAAAAAGGGGGCATGGAGAGAGAAACAAAGAAGGGGGCAGGATGAAACAAAGAAAAAGTTGGGGGAGGGAATGAGGTCTGGAGGAGCGGAAGCATACAGGAGGCTGAAAGAAGGGAAAAAATATTGGATGCACAGTCAGAAGAATAAAGTGCAGCCAGAGACTGATGAAATTACCAAACAAAGGTAGGAAAAATGATTTATTTTCAATTTAGTGATCAAAATGTGCCCGTTTTGAGAATTTATATATGCTGTCTATATTTTGCACTATGGCAATAGCGGTTTTTAGCGCAGGGAGCCTATGAGCCTATGAGCGTCGAGAGCAGCATGGGGCATTCAGCGCTGCTCCCTGCACTAAAAACCGCTATCGCACTTTAGTAAAAAGGGAGGGGATATATTTGTCTATTTTTGTATAGTTGTTACTGAAGTGACATTGCATAAAGTCATCTGCCTTGACCTCTTTGAAAACCCGCGGAATATAAATAATAATTAACATTTTCTCTGCGTACAGTGTGCTTTGTGTTTTTAAAATGTTATTGTTGGTAGATCATTTTGACTTGGCCACGAAGGTAAGAGGGAGGGAGGGAGGGGAGCTGCTGAAAAACATCTAGTAATCCTTGCAGGCTTGACTGTGCAGGGAATTATTTTTGTAAAATCATGTTTTGATATGTGACTGGCATTATTTAGACTTTACTTTCTATGAATGAATAGAATGAAAATGATATAAAATTACTTGCTTTTTTTTGTGTGCGTGCGCTGAAGGAAAGTGGAGAGAGAGTGAGATGAGGACGCTGAAAGGAAATGGGGAAGAGAGAGTGGGGAGAAGACGCTGATTTATAAATTTGACAATTGTACAGAATGTTGTTTCTTTTTATACTTTAATATGATAAGTTCAATATAAAACAATTCAAGGCTTGTGTGGATGGAAAGGTGGTTTGCGGGGATGGGGACCGAGCTTACGGAGATTAGTCCAATAAAATGGTATTTTCTTATTTCTCATTATTTGTTTTATTTTTATTTGTTAATTTGTAAATTAGTGATTGTTATGTATCAGTTTTTTCAAATTTACATCTACTGTCTTTATATTTTGCACAGTATTAGAGGACATGTATTACTGTTTTTGTGGTGTTGTGGTGTTGCATTGCATACAGAGTCTGGTTTCTTGGCGGTTCAGTTTAACTTTTGTCTACATATTTCTGTTTTTAGTTTGTGATTATTCCATATTGGGCGAGGGTGTATCTCTGTTCTGTGTGTATGAAAAAAACATAGTTTTCAGTTGGCATTGACTGCAGGATCAATTGACTGTGCGGGATCTGGCTTGTTTAGTTTTACAATGTATGTGTTCTAGTGTAGTTTTACAATGTATGTGTTCTAGTGCTCACTGCAGTGTTTAAGATGCTGCCTTTTCCTAGGTACACTGTTGTTGTGCGATATGTGGATTGTTACTAAAAATCATATTTTTCATATAGATGGGGGGCATCAAAAAATGATGGGCCCCGGGTGTCATATATGCTAGGTACGCCACTGTGTTCAAGTGAGCTAGGGAGACTGAACTCTACACGAGGTACAGGGCTGTCCTTGGAGGAAGCCAGCCAAACCAGTGAGCATCCTTATGGAGAGGATGACGAGAAGGAGCAGAAGTAGGAGAAGGATGAGGAAAATGTAAAGTGGCTACTGCAAATTGAGGAAAGTGCCAGTACAGCCCCAGAAGAATATCTGTCTTTATCCAAAGATCTGAAGCAGAAAAGCTTGTATTAGAACTCCACTGATACCTGAACACATGGCTTCTAATGCAAACATAATGCCAAAGTTTTGCTCACTGATGCAGTAAAGCTAATCATATGTAAATTTGATGCATGCAGAATTTGTGTGCCGAGGGAAGCTAGTAGTGCGTGCATATCTGAGCAACAAAAGTATTGATAAACATCTGTACATGTGCTGGAATATTTATCTGCATATAAATATCAACGTCATAAAAATTTCTGAGCATAAAATCTTGTGATGCTGATACTAACATACAGAATATCATTCTAGTACATCTGCAGATACATTGTTTTTCTGCTCAGACCTATCTGTGGAAGCATCACTTCCCTCGTTCTGTCTTAAAAAGTTGTGTGTACTGTTAGGTTTGCAAATAAAATGAGAAACAGGCGCTCGGCTTTATCTTTGGGTGGGGGCCATTTTCCTTCTCTAGCACAAATGCAGGCATCCTGGCATCTCTCTCCCGCTCACACCTATATATATATATACCTCCAAATCCATCACTACTATCACACCTTGTTGCGCACACACGGGGAGCAGTGGGCGTATGGTAAACTGGATCTGACTTTCCTTTCCACTCCCACTCCGGATAATAAGATTTCCACTTGTTATGGGGAGGGGAGAGACTGATCTGGGGAGGAGTCTTTGTCAGCCCTGGTATGGGAATGGTCCAATGAACTGGGGGTAATGGTTTCCACACATGATCTCCAAATGCTCTTTCAGACACTCTTCCTTCATGTGAAGGTGGTCACTTTGCAAGAGACACGGTTTAAACTGCTACATAGGTTCTGCATTACACGCGCACGGGGGGCTGGTCATGGGGTTGTGGCCAGACGACAAATGTATCAAATGTAAAACCCAAACGAGTACATATCTGCACTCCTTTTTTGAGTGTCCACAATTGTCTTTCTGGGACTCTGTCCATCGCTGCTTGGCTGGTTTACTTCAGGGGAACATATCCTGGACTGGGACTGCTTTCCTATTAGGGGATGTCCAGGAGATGCAACGACATGGCTTGGTCATGTCCTCACAGAAATTCGTATTGCATTTTAGGGAAAAAACTTATTTTGAAGTATTGGACATCTAAGGAGGCCCCCCCCCCTTACAATCTATGGATTACTTTGATGACACAGCAAGCACGCTATGAGCTGGACACTTATTCGTCTCGCCCGCAGGACAGCTGGAAAGCCTATTGCACTTTATGGCCGCAGTTCTGCCATCATACTCTATGTATCTATGTATTAACGCCTGACTGTCAGTGTTTGTCTTATACTATTTTCTTTGTTGCATCTGATGTACTGCCTCTCCTGGACCGGCCTTGCCGGATTGAGCCTACCTGTTTGGAGAGGGTACGATCCCTCGGCGGGGAGAAAGCGTGTGTATGTGTGAGTGCGTATGCAGCAGTGTGTGGGTGCATCTGAGTGTAGGGTTGCACGGCTGGTGCATCCTGAGCACGAGGGATGGATGATTGTGTTGAATCGTTTGGGGATTCTGAATTCGTTTGGGGATGGTTTATTTCCAAAAATGGACGGGGGCTGCTGGATGGCGGGTCTTGTTAGTTCTCTCTTTATGGTCTTGCTGGTCTTCCTCCGACCCGATTATATAGCTTTTTAGTTTTCTCGCTGGGTGTGTATGGGTTCATACCTATTCTGATGTACTGTTTCTGTATTGGATGTTTCACTTGCTGTTCACTTGCCTACTGTCTTAATAAACATGATTTCAAAAAGAAAATAAAAAAAATGAGAAACAGGCATTAAATCATCCCAGAAACTACTGAAGAAAAAAATGAGCTAACCCTTCTATGCCACCTCATTGCAAAATCTTCTGCACACTTCTCTGCTTTATAAGAACATAAGAATTGCCATACTGGGACATCAAGCCCAGTATCCTGTTTCCAACAATGGCCGACCCAGGTCCCAAGCATCTGCTAGGTCCCAAGTAGCAAAACATATTCTTTGCTGCTTATCCTAGGAATAAACAGTGGATTTCCCCAAGCCATCTCAATAATGGCCTACAGACTTTTTTTTTTTAGGAAATTATCCAAATCTTTTTTAAACCCCGCTAAGCTAACTGATTTCACCACATTCTCTGGAAATGTTAGAAGCCTTATTACCTCTGATTTTAATATACTGTGCACTGGTGCTTTAACACAAGGTTTTGTCAGGGCTAATTTCATCACAATACCCTCTGTTTCTGGAGTAATAATAATAACTTTATTCTTATATACCGCCAACAATCTTGCGACTTCCAGGCGGTTTACAATAGAGAGAAACTGTAAGTAAATGCAATAAAGAGAAGCTGTAAATACAACGAATTAAAGAGTCTAGTAGGGGAGGGGAGGCAGTACGACACTTTTTTTTAATGGGGCAGATAGTGTGTGTGTAACACACGCACTTCTGTGCCATTAAAAAAAGAGAGAAAAAAAGCTTCAAGAGCTGAGTGACAAGAGGCTGCTTTGGAGCATCCCCTGCCACTCAGTTGTTTGGCATTCCACATGTATGTCCAAGTTGCTCTCAGAGCAACTGGTGGGACGGTATTATGGTGAACCTCTGTGCAAATCATTTGTATGGAAACTTGTTAGAACATCAATCGCTGTTCCAGAGTCGGCCAAAAATTGGCCAACAGCAACTCAAATGGGCTTGATGAACATGTTTTGTGCATCTAGCCCTGAGATCATAATCCACATATCCTGGCTTCGGAGTGAGGTTCAAAACTAACCCGCTTGGAAAAATTGTCCCCAAGACTTAGGATTCACTTCTGATAACTCCAACATTCTGACATTTGCACTAATATAACAAAAAATTGAAATACTCGTATCTGCAGGGCAAAAATTGTGCCTTTTTCTAAGCTTTTCTCAGCTTTGGCCACCAGAGCTTTTCTACCACCGAAGAGTTTGTCCACCTTAGGGATACTGCCTTATGATTGCTCCGAGCACCTACAGTCCTCTGACTAACCTCTTTGAAAGACTAGGAGTTGTATATTTAGATTCCTTGTACAGCTCGTTGTATGGAAGATGGAGATGGCTCAGGCCAAGTGTAAAACCTTTGCTGTTTAACCCTGGAGCTACTACTGTACCCAGTAGTGCTGCCCGATTCAGGAAAAAAAATTTTGATTCAATTCGATTCAGCCTATTGAATCAATTTTTTGATTCGATTCGATTTTCCTGCCCAATTGGGTGGTTTTTTCCAAACATCCTGGTGGGTTTATTTTATAAAATAAACAAATAACAAAAACCATTCACAGAACTCAAAAAAGAGACACCGATTCCAAAGCTATTTATTAAAATTTACTATAAACCTTAAATCTAATTATTTAAAATATTTCAATTATTAATTAATTATTACGGGGAAATGCCTCAGACTTAGGAGTAAATCTTTCCAGCTGGAACTATTCAAAAGAAGAATGAATTAATCTCTTGCCTCCTTATAAAATCACAGGCTAATTCCCCACCTCCCTACCAAAATATTTATTTTATTACTTTAATTAATTAAATAACTTATAACTTTTGATCTAATTTTAATTTCCTCGTAATAATTAATTAATAATTGAAATATTTTAATCAATTAGATTTAAGGTTTATAGTAAATTTTAATAAATAGCTTTGGAATCGGTGTCTCTTTTTTGAGTTCTGTGAATGGTTTTTGTTAATTGTTTATTTTATCAATATAGTACCATTCAAATTTTTGTTGTTTTGTGAGTTTATTTTATAGCCTCTTCACCCTCTTTGCCCTCTCTTACCCACACTGGTCCTGTGGTGTAAGCAAAATAAACAATCAAAAAATACTTTTCCTCTCTTTATTAAATCCTAGCTCACGTTTGCGGTCCAACGCCAGCTCTGGAAGGATACACATTTCAAATCTGACATATTGTAATCACAACACAGAAAGTTAAATTATTTTTCCTACCTTTTGTTGTCTGGTCATTTTTCAAATCTTGTTGGCCTGGTTGTCTTCTGATCAGGCTCTCCTTCTTTCTTCTTTCTCCGTGCTAACCATCCATCTTCCATCTCTGTCCTCCCCTTCTGTTTCCCTTTTCTCCCCCGGAGGTCTGGCATCTTTCCTTTTTTTCATTTCCATCCCCCTGCAGCTGCAGCGATGGACCCCACCATCCACAAATCCACCAGCTCTCCTTTTCTCATCTACCCTTTCATCCAGCATCTCTCTTCTATGTCCCTGTTCCTATGCTCCCTCAATGCCCAGCATCTTATCTCTCCCCATATCCAGCTTTTTCTTTCTCTCTTCCTTACCTCCTGTATCCCCTTCCCTAGGTACAGGCTTTCTCCTACTATCGCTCCTGCCATCCTTCACATTGCCCACCTAGTTTGGAGCAGTATCTGTCCCTCTTGTACTCTTCCCCTTGTGGTCTTGCATTTCTCTCTCCCTCTGCCTTTCTCCATTAGTCCAGCACCTCTCCTCTGCTTTCCTCCCCCTATTTTTGGTCTCTCCCTTCCCTTCACTTCACCCCAGGTCTGGCATCTCCCCTCCCCTCTCTTACTCCTTCCTCCTCCTCCCTCTGCACAGGCCTGCCTCCCCACCGCCAAAGGAACTCTTCCTCCTTCTGCCCTGAAGGCCTGCTCCCCGCCACGAAGACCTGTTCCCCCCACGAAGGTCTCTCCCTCCAGGAAGGCATTTTTTCTCTTCCTCCCCGCGTGAAGGCCTACTCCCTCCACATAGCCTGATCCCCCCTGCCGCGAGGACCACGGGCAGCTGCATGGATCGCTATAACACCAGCAAGCCTGCAAGCTGCCCTATTAGCCTAAAGAGGTAAGAGCGGGGAAGCTCGGGGAGGCAAGAGCGGGCAAGCTGGGGGAGGCCTTTCTGACCGACCCTCCCTCCTCAAACAGGAGCAGCAGCGGATGGCCAGCAAGAGTCAGCTTCAGCTTCTGCTTTAGGAAGGCACGGGGGAAGGGTCGGCCATTGAATTGGGAGGCCAAATTTTTTTTTTTATGGAATCTATTCGAATCGATTCACCTGATTCGAATCGGTGAATCGATTTGAATCATGAATCGGGCAGCACTAGTACCCAGGGCCAGTTTTAGACATGCTGGGCCCCAGAGCAGAAATTAAGGAGGGAGCCCCTGCCTGCCCCCTCCCAATTTCCCCACCCACCATTACTACCACATATAAAAACAACTTTAAATGACTTCTTCACACACAAAACAGACAGACCTTCACCATATACAGAACAATAGATCACGAATTAGAAATATGAATACCAAAACTGAACTGGACGCCCCAAAATGTTAAACTCAGCAAGTACCTCATTTTGTACTAAACACAATCAGTGGCATAACCATGACTGGGGGTTGGGCCTCCCACTTTGAGCTTAGGCCCACTCGAAATAAACATCTCCCTTGCAGTGGCTGGTGGGGATCCCCAAGCCTCATCAGCTGATGAGCACCTCCTCCCAGGGCAGGATTAATTCGTCGAGGGCCCCTAGGCACACAAGTACACTGGGCCCCCAGCCCCGCCCTACCCCACCATTCACCCAGGCGGAAACAGGAAGCTGCGTCAGAGGGAAGCTTTGGGCAAGCAGCACCGCTTGCACAATTACAGTTCTTGTTGCCTTTCTTACCTGCGTTGCTTGCTTGTCTTACTTTCCGTTAATGGAGGGCCCACGTTGCCGATCGGGGGAGCCTGCATTGCCGATCGATGCTGGAGGGGCCCATCGCCGTTTGGAAAAAACAATGTTGATGCCTTCCTTCATATGGCCCCCCTGACCATTTCGGGCCCAGGCACGTGCCTACTTGGCCTATTGGTTAATCCTGCCCTGTCTCCTCCCCGTCCTCAAGTCCAGTGACCAGAACTTCCCAAGTTCTGTAGCTTGCAACAGTATTTCAGAGCTACTGCTGCTGCCTCCCCCTCCCTTGGCTTTCATGCATGCATGAAAGCAGAGGCAGCTTGAGGATACGTTCACTAGCTGCAATGTTTGGAGATTTAGAGCTCCTTTTACTAAGGTGCGCTAGCATTTTTAAAGCATGCTGCATTGCCACATGCGCTAACCCTACGCTACATGCCAAAAACTAATGCCAGCTCAATGGTGGCATTAGCGTCTAGCGCGCGCTAAAACCGCTAGCTAGCGCAGCTTAGTAAAAGGAGCCCCTAGGGTTGCCAGGCTGGAGGAGGAGGCCATCAGTTGGCAGGGCTTGGGGATCCCCACCAGCTCATATTTTGCATTCAGGCAGGGAGAAAATTTGGTGCCCATCCTCCCATTTTGGACTCATGCCCCTCCCCCCAAATCAGCTGTATGGCTATGCCACTGAATACAATACAAATATATTTGTGATGTACATATCCCAAAGCTAACATGCTGCAGTTAATAAATTCAAAATAAAACACTTTTTTTCTACCTTGTATGTACATTTTGTTTTTTCATCATCTTGGTCCCCGTTTTCTTTCTGCTTTTTGTTTATCTTCTACTAATTCCTTTTTTTTCTCCTCCTCTCTTGCTCAATTCCCTCACTATGCCTGTCTCCAACATGTTGATTTTTCCCTTTCAGCTTTCCTCCCTTTTTTCTTTTCTGCCTCTATCCACGCAAATCTCATCCTTCTCTCACTCTTCTCCTCCTTCTCAATTTTCCATCTCCTCTCATTCTCTAGCTCTCCCATTTCCCATCTCACTCCTTTCTCAGCCTCCTATTTCCTTCTATCTACTCCTCATTACCACATTTCTATCTCTTGTACTCTTTGTTCTCTCACTCATCTTGTCATCCCCCTTTTGACCTCTTGCAAGTGGCATAATGTACCTCCAAAATCCCCCTCCTTCTCTTGTCAGGCTATATTTCCCTTATTCTCCATCACCTAGCATCTTCTCATCCCACCTGTCTTCCTTCCTGCCCCCATGGGTCCATCCTTCATCACCTCTCCCCATGGTCCAATATCTTTCTCTCTTTTTTCTGTTGTTCTTCTCTTCCCCCCTTGATGCTGAAGAATGAGAGAGAAGGAGGGAGGGAGAAAAAAGAGATGCGGCATCTCTCTATATATTTTCCACCCCTAGACCTAACATTTCTCCCTCCCTACCCTCCTTAAATCCCCATGTCCAGTTTCTCTCCCTTTCTCTTCCCATCTGTCCTCCTATCTCATATCTCTCTTTATGCCTGGGTAGACAGTGGCAGAAGGAAAGCATGCGGGGGGGGGGGGTGGCACAGGCAGCACTTCAGAACTGCAGTTGCGGTTGGCAGACCCCGGCAACAAAATTGGATTTGTTAGCAAGAACAAAGGTGGAGATGATATCGGATCAACGCAGTAAGAAGGGGGGGGGGGGGGAACATGCTGGCCCACAGGAAGCCCCCCAGAGCCTTGGAACCCTGTTTGCACCTGACCCACCTACTCAAGCCAGCCCTGTATAGTCCTACCAGACCAAGGTCTACACATGTGGACTATTATATCTGTATTTATTTGTGTTTTTTTTGGAAGAAGAAATAAATAAATCATCTTTTTAGAACATCATCATCCACAGTCTTTTGTTTTTATCATTTGAAACTATCTCCACCATATAAAAATGTATAAAAATCTAAGGCAGAGAGATACTGTAGGTCCAAGATCACAATTGGACAATTTCTTTTGAGAAACTTGATGCCTTCATTACAATTGTATATGTCCGTGTTGCCTGCAGCAAATGAGACTAGCCCATGAAAAGTCTTTCTTCGACTGTTTGGGGACCCAGATTTTTCTGACACCATGCCATGAAATAGATTCCACGCCTCTTCAGTTCTCACACATGCTTCTTCCAAGCTATCAAACTGCACAAGCATTGTGCCCAGACTTTATGTCATACGCTGTGATTTAAATATCCAATCAGAAATTTTTTTAACACGTTTATGTGGCTGACCAGCCACTAAAAACACTCAATGTGCATCACTGAAAAATGCTTAAAGAAATATACGTACATGGCTGGCTGAACAGAAAATATAAAAATTTCTTTTAAAATGTTGATAAAGTTGTGAAATTTATTATTTTGTTTTTTTTTGCAGAGTAGTAGCAGTTGACACACTGTGAGTGCATTTTTGGTTCCTGAAGCAGAAATGCAAAATGCATCAGACAAGTTTGGTAGCACTTCACATTCAACAATAGAAATAATGATTTTTAAGATGTGTCTTTTATCCACCATTTTTGTAAAAAGTAATAAACTTAAAATAGGTACTTAAAGTAAATTTTTATGCTTTTGATAGACATTTATACCTAAAGTGCTTTTTAGCACTGGTATATTCTGAGGCTTTTCCTCCTTTGGTTCACACTATAGTGGTATTTGTAGATATGTTATCTTGATGATTGAGTACCACTAACCTCATTTATATTTTTGTTGACATAAAGTCAACCGGCTCAGTTGAAGACAGATAAATTTGCATTAGTTTCAGAAATCTGAAGCTGTTTTACTGCTTGCTAGAAGTCAGGAGAAAATATGATGGATGGCAACTAGCTTTTTCCTACTAAAGCATGATATCCATTTATCGAGGATCTGGTGAGAAAACCTAACAAATTTGCAATTAAATTCTGGCTTCCAGTAGACACCAAAACTAAGGGCTCCTTTAACGAAGCTGTGTTAGCGTCTTTATTGTATGTACCTTTTTAGCGCATGTTAACCCCCGCGCTAGCTGAAAAACTACCGCCTGCTCAAGAGGAGGCAGTAGCGGCTAGTGCGGCCGGCAAATTAGCGCACGCTATTACATGCGTTAAACCGCTAACGCGGCTTTGTAAAAGGAGCCCTAAGTATCTTTTGAATGGCTTTCTATACTTAGGTAAATACAATCATTGACCTGCTGACCAATCTCTTTCGGAATATGTCAATTTCTGAAGCCTGATCATTTGTTGAAGATAAAGCAAGCTTTGATATTATACAATTTAGATTACGTAAATATTATGCTTTGGGGTTTTCTGTAAATAACAAATTCTGCAGAATGTAGCTGTAAAAATATTATGGAGGGGAAATAGGGTAGAACATGTTATACTGTATTTAATTAGAACTTACTGGTTGCCATTAAGGGCACAAATAGAGTTTAAAGTTTGTTTGTTTTTTATTTATATGGTATTGCACCAAATTATATTTCACATTTTGTGTACTATATGCTCTGAGGTGAAGTTTACATATAAGGTCAGAAATCTGATTGAATGTTCCAAATATATTTGAAATACATTTACAATCTACAAGGCATAAAAGTATCAAGGTTGGACAAGTTCCCGCTGAACCGGAACGAACGCAGGTAGGGCTGGTCTCAGTTAGGGCACAGGTCTTTGACCTGGGGGCTACCGTGTGAGCGGACTGCTGGACGCGATGGACCACTGCTGTGACCCAGCAGCGGCAATTTTTATGTTCTTATGGGTCAGGGTTCTCTTTTGTGGAATGCGCTAAGCAATTTAGAATGATTTCATCCTATAGATTATTTAGACAATAAAAAGAGGAAGTGAGTAAAAGAAAAGCTCAGTTTAGCACACCATAATAACATTAGTTACATGGGATATGATATTTTAAAGCATTTATTCAGTTAGCAAGTACTGCTAAGTGGATAAATGATAATGGCAGGGGATATTCAGAGGCACTAAGGTCCATATTCTATAAATGGTGCCTTAACTTAGGTGGAACACCCAACAAAGAGAGAGTCCTTGCCTTATGGAAGGGATACAGACAAAACAACAACAAAAAAAAGCAAGAGAGATGTCCTAACCAACCAATATATAAGCTTTATTGTTAAAAAGTCCCAACAAGGATTCAAGTTTCGGCAACAACGATGCCTTCATCAGGGGGACACTGATGAGCGTTTGTAGATCAATGGATAGACAGAAGTTCAACCAGGGCCAATAGCTTGATGTAAAACGCGATCACTCTGTACGCCTTAACTTAGGCGCCAGTAGGCATCCTACAAGAGCCCATTTAAAAGCAGTTTTAAAAAATTCTAGGCAGCTACCCGTGCCTAATAAAACAGTGTCTACATCATGCCTACAGAGGCACTTTACGATGCCTCTGTAGGTACTTTACGATGCCTTTGTTCATAATAAATTTTGCCTGCATCTTGTACACCTGTCTGCAGTCCTTTTCTTTGTCTTTGGTTTATCGTTCTTCACTGCAGATCTGTTGGATCTTCTTTTTTGTCTTTGCACTGCAAATATTACACGGGGCCTGAAACACTAATATACCATCTAGTGATAGAACAGAAGAAATAGAAATTGAACTACTACAGATCTCTGTACAAAAACTACATATTAGCAGAACACCACAACTGGATTACATGTACAAGACAAGGGACAAAGGACTCCAGATCAGCAATAGTGATATGAAGGCAAAAAACTGAACTTGAAACTACAAGAAGTCAAACTTGCTTATACAGCAATATTAGATAGAGAATTACTGTATTTTTCGCGCTATAAGACGCACCTGACCATAAGATGCACCTACCTATAAAGGAGGAAAAACCAAGAAAAGAAATTTCTAAACCAAATGGTGTACCCTGTCCCATCACCCAGCCCTGTACCCCTCTCTGGTGGTCTAGTGGTAGGCTGGGACAGGGCACAGGACAAGCCTAGTGACAGGTTGGGACATGGCACAGGGCAGGCAGGCAGGGCACCCCCATACCTTTTTTAAATTCCAACAGGACCCCCCATACCTTTTTGTAATCCCAGCAGGGCCTCCCCCTCCCCCCGTACCTTTTTGTAAACCCAGAGGTCCAGCGCTGTATCAGCAGGAACTTTCCTCGCTCCTGCCCTTCCCTCGCTGGACGGCTGCCTGAGTCCTGATCTGTTGCGGCAGTGAGCAGCAGAGCGGCGCACAAGGCAGGCGCGAGCTTGTGGCATACCTGCCTGGTCCCACGCCACTGCCTGAATGGCTGCTGTCAGTTCTTGCGAGTCCCACGAGAACTGATGGCAGCCATTCAGGCATCAGTGCGAGACCAGGCAGGCGCACAAAAAGCTTGCGCCTGCCTTGTATGCTGCTCTGCCATTCACTGCCACAACAGATCAGGATCACCAGGATTACAAAAAGGTACAGGTGGGGGTATTCGCTCCATAAGACACACCCTTATTTTCACCTACTTTTTGGGGGGAAAAAGTGCATCTTATAGAGCGAAAAATATGGTACATTCAAGATATCAGACATGTACATTTCCCAAAGCTGACATGTTCCAAATAATAAATTCAAAATAAAATACTTTTTTCTACCTTTGTAACCCTGGCCATTTTCTTTTTCCTTCAATTTGATCCACGTGTTTCCTCTTTTGTTCTTTTTGTCTTTCTAGGGTCTCCTGTTCACTTGACATTTCTTTTCTCTCCACATCCACTATCCATCTTCTCTGCATTGTTGTCTTGTCCGGCATCTCTCCTGTGTCCTTGTTCCTGCCCTCCCCTCATGTTCAGCATCTAACTTTAGTTTCCTTATCCTTCTCTTATATCCACTTCTCCACTCTCTGTCCCTATGTCACCACTTTTCCAGCATTGTCTCTCTGTGTCCCTGTTTCTTTGCTTACTCCACACCCAGCATTTCTTCTCTATGATATGTCCCTTCCCTCTTTCTTCCCTTCATCCTGCACCTCACATGATGGATCCAGCATCTCTTTCTTTCCCCCTGACCCCCCCCCCCCACCCTTGTGGTCTGACATATCTCCCTCTCCATATCTCTAATCTATGTTGGCCATTCTGTTCCCCCTCCTCGGGCCCAGCATCTCTCCCCCTTCTTCTAGTTCAGTCTCTCTCCCCTCCAGTCTCATTCCCCTTCCCAGCACACCCCCATATTCTCCCCCCAAACCAGGTGCAGCAAACCAGGCAAAGCCTATATCCACCCCAACAAGGTCCAGTACATCCCCCAAGCATCCCTCAACCAAGTTCAGCACATCCTCATACCCCTCCACAACCATGTCTAGCACTTCCCTGCCACCCCCAACTAGGTCCAGCACATCACCAAACCCTCTAAGTCCAGAACATCATCATCTCCTTCCCCACCCCCTAACAAGGTCCAACACATGCCCCCCCAAATCTAGCAATCCCCATACTTCCCCAACAAGGTCCAGCACAACCTCATGTCTCCCTATCTCCTGCTTTCCCTATCCCCTACCCAGATCTAGCATAGCTCCCCCTCCCTCACTTCCATGTTGGATCCAGTGCCACCCCCTCCCCACCCCCCAGCCTTCCAAATTTGCCTAGATCACCATCAACAGCCGCAATTAAGGGAGCCTGCCACTTACTGCTGTCAGGCCCATTCCTTTCGAGTGTTCCGCGCTTGCTGCCACTGCTAGTGATCCAGGCATGTTTGGAAAGCCGGCAGGGGGGGGAATAGAGATGTTTGACCCGTGAAGAGGAGGAGCCTCCCCTCAGCATTGTTTACCATTTTTGTTCCATCCCTCTCCCTCCAACCCCCTACAATGCCCCAGTACAGCAACTCTCCTTCTAAATTGCCCACTGTTCCTCTTTCCTCCATCTGTACCTTCACTGGCCTTCCAAATGTGATTGGCAGCAGTAGCAATTTACTAATGCTGCCCTGCCACCAACACTGGAGTCTTCTCAGCACTGCGTCCTACCCCTGAGGAAACAGGAAATTTCATCAGAGAGGATGGGATGCAATGCCAAGAAGACTTTGGGGCCGGCGACAGGGCGGCATTTGTAAATAACTGCTGCCGCCAGCCATGTTTGGAAGGTCAGTGAAGGTAGAGTTGGGGGAAAGGGAAACAGCAGCTAATTTGGAAGGAGAGTTGACAGCCAGGGAGGGAAGAAGAATGGAAGGAGAAATGGTGGAGGCAAGGAGGAGGAGAGATGCCGCTCCCTGGAAAGAACTTCCTCCAAACTTTCCTCTGGTCTTAGCAGTTGTTCAGCATGCAGTGCACTGTGTCTGTGCACAAGGGAGGAGAGAGGAGATTCCAATGAATCCAGCTTGATGCACAGCATGCATCAGTACATCAGGCGACTGGTCCAGCGTGACCTGAGCTGATCTGGTGCCAGCTGTGCGTATGCACTTCACACTGCCACAGCAGGGTCCAGACTCCAGAGCTGATTTGTAATTTTCAGCAGGTCACCACCTGCTGCCCCCAAATAGCAAAACCCAAATAAAAAGATGGCAAAAGAAGAAGCCACCTGGACACCCCATCGGAGCACTGAAAAGAGGACATTTGGTAACCTTAGGTATCCTGAAGCAAGGCCTTCTCAATGCACAGAAAACTAGAGGGAGTAAGAGACTCCACTCTCCTGTTCCCTGCTCTCCTCCTTGCTCCTCTCCCGCTCCCCCATATCTACCCTTCTCTTCCTGCTTCCCTCCCCTTACTCCCCTCCCCTTCTCTCTCTACGTCTTCTCACCTGTCTTTTCTTCGAATGCCTATAATTTTGTTGTCCTGTAACTTTATTGCGAATGTCAATTGTAACTCGTTCTGAGCTCCCGGGAGAACGGGATAGAAATCTAAAGAAATAAATAAATGTAAATAGCAACTGGAGTAGCTGGAAATGCTGGAATGGTGTAGCTGTTTAAAAGTCAGCATTTCAGGATATACTGGTGGGAGACCAGTCTGTTTTTGAAGTGAGAAATGAAGAAATGAGACTTCAGGATGGGAGTGTGGGACCAAGAGTGGGAGGAAACCTGGTTAGCCCTACAACAATGCCCTGAGAATTCAAAAGACTACTAACCCTGAGAGTGGGGTATGGCTGAGAAAGGCCAAGAAGAGGGCCAGGAAACAGTCACAAGGAGTGACCGAAAATAAACCACCTGGGTAGCCAAGAAGGCCCTATCTAGAAGGAAGATGGCATCTCCAAGAGGGAGTAAATTACATGACTTGCCAAAAGTCAATGGGCTTCAGGAGGTTAAGCATCCTAACAACAGCAGGAAGCCAGAAGTCAGAGAAGTGGCTGGGAAACAAATGAAAGTGATTCCTGGGCAAAGGAGTGAATTGCAACTGAAGCCCAGAAGCCTTACGAAGGAAAAGGGGAACTGTTATGGATAATAGGTAGAGGTTAAGTGCCTGTCTAAAGCCACTGTAGGCTAGAGGTTTCTGAAGACCTGGATTGGTTGTCTGCTATAGTGTCTCAAAAATGGGAAGAAACATAACCATTTGAAGATCATCCAGTGGAAGTTCTAGGACTGCTGACTTTTGGAGTGAGGTGCTTCATGAAGAAGTGGAAAATATCACTGTGAAAAGTGACCATCCCATGAACGGGGTGCTGGAAGTTTACCCTGAACCTGGGGACTAGGATATATTTACAGTGGGCAAGGATGAAAAAGAGCCTCCAATCAGAGATAGTGAAAGTAATACCCTGCCTGAGCCTCTTTGGTCACCCATTGAAAAAAATCAGCCAGATTTGTTTGGTGGTATTTTCCTTTGGTAAAACCATGTTGTTTTGAATCCTGTAAGTCATTGGATTCTAGAAACTATCTTTTCCTTCATTTTGACTCCATTATTTTTTCTGCCACTGACATGAGGAACACTGGTTTGTAGTTTCCCATTATCTTCCCTATCCTTACTCATCTCCAGTTCCATGGAACCTATCCCTGGTTATAGATCCTAGACAAGAAACAAGGAGGATGCCACCAGGAAGTAGTGATGGGAGAACTCTCTATCTAGTCCTGGACACTAGAGAGGTTCATGCTGGCAGGAAGCCAGAACTGCTTGTCAGGTCTTGACCATTAACGTCCTCTTTAGGGTTGTCTCTGGATGTCCCTTAGGCCATTTCACAAAGAACTTTTAGGGATCACAGAAATCATTTACCTCAAAATAGGTTATGATTCTGAGGATAGATCCTATCTAGTGAACCAGATATGACAATTTGTATGTTCTTATATTGTTTTGTTCAGTTGTACAGTATTGAATGCAACACATCTTGTACCCTGATCAAAGTTTGAACTGGATGTGTCAGCTATTCTTGCAGTAAACTGTTGAAATTCAAGAAGACAAAGTCTTCCTTCTGGATGTTTGGCTGCTGGCTTAATTGTCTCTCTAGTAATGCATGTGGATGGGTGTTGAGGATAGAACATTCCTTATTTTCAATATGTTAAAATAAAGCGTAATTATGAATTAAAATTTAAAGATCAATGCCAGCTTAACTTTGAACTCCAAGTTAGCTTCTGTGCACTTAAGGAACTGATAAGACATACAAATTTGATCAGGGATGCCTAAACTAGTGCGCACAGCTATATATGTTCTAGACAGGAAGAAAGATAGAAATGCAGAGTACTCCTTAGTTTTGGGAGGACTTACTGGCTAGTCCCAGAGACACACAGAGCCCCTGTTGGTGGGAGGCCAGAAATACTTTAGGGTTTTTAAACAGTTCCTTAAATATTTAGCAACCCAAAATAGCTTGCACATCTCTTCCAGGAGCACAAGGGCCTTAGCAAATCTCAAAATCAGCAAAGTCTTTAGATCCATTTACTATTAAATATGTTCTCCTCAAGCAAACAGCCAGAGTAATGCATATTACTTTGAAGATAATGTTTTAATATCTTGCACCAAATAAAAGGGTTAAAAAATACATATATAGGTATTTTTAATCAAGTTGCAGTGGTAGCACCAAGCAGCATTAGAGGCTCTATGGTTGCAGATGGCTGCAGAGCTCTCAGTGTTCAAGCCTGACTGACCCATTTCATCAGCACTGTCAGAGACTTGCACTGATACATGTTGACAACATTTAATCTTAAAAAATTGAAAGAGATGAATTAATATGCAAATTTCATCAGCTTTGTAATAAAAATGTCCTTGAAAAAAAACAGAGAACACGACCCCTGAGGAATTCTGTGAATTATCCCAGCTCAATTCTTTAACTTAGTCAGAGGTACGAGGGGTCCACAAGGAAATCAGGGCAGATTTGACTTGGAAATAATTATGATCAAGAACAAAACAGAAGCAGGTTGAATAAATGTAACAACTTGGGAAAAAGTCTTAATCCTGTTTGTTATTCACTCTGAATTAACAGGATTAGGTTTGGTTTTTGGAAAATAAAGACACACTACCACATTATTTTAACATCTATGTGGCATGAACTTACAGAAGCCCAGAGATGGATATGTGACTATATGACATACAGGCTGCTTGGACTTCAGAGATCCATAACAGGGGTTTTTCACTATAATTTCTGGAATTTTTGTAGTTAATCTTAATCTCTCTATATTTAGTTCCAATGCATCTATACTGTACATTTGACTGCTGACAATATATTATGTTGATATGGATACTAAAATACATACAGTACTTTGCTTGTGTGCATTTTTAGTATTATTTGGTGTAGGAATGTATAAATGTAGGATGAGAGGAAAGAAGGCAAACATTGATCTCCAAAGGAAAGGTTACATTGACCTAGATACAAATTCATCATAAAAATAAACCCATACCAAACAGAGAAAAAAGATAAAGGCCTGATATTTAAAGCTATTTATTAGCACTAAATAGGCCAATTGGTAATTCTCAGCGGCATTATCTGGATAAAGCCACTGAAAGTGATCAGTGGTCACCCTAGCGCTGTCTAGATAGTGAGGGGAGGTCTGGGGATAAAACTGAGGCAGAGCCAGGAGTTAACCAGTTAGGGACGACGTTATCAACATGGGTTACCTTTATGACATGAGTGGGCAACCTCAGTTCTTGAGGGCCGCAACCCAGTCAGGTTTTCAGGCTTTCCACAAGAGAGACACATGAGATCTATTTGCGTATTCAATGAGCAAATCCTGAAAACCCAACTGGGTTGCAGCCCTCAAAGACCAAGGTTGCCCACCATGCTTTAGGACAGGGATCTCAAAGTCCCTCCTTAAGGGCTGCAATCCAGTTGGGTTTTAAGGATTTCCCCCAATGAATATGCATGAGATCTTTGTGCATGCACTGCTTTCAATGCATATTCATTGGGGAAATCCTGAAAACCCGACTGGATTGCAGCCCTCAAGGAGGGACTTTGAGATCCCTGCTTTAGGACATGTTATTATACTGTTAACCCCAGTTATGAGTAACTAGATCTCTTTGCATAAAACAAGACTAGTCCAGGCTGGTAATGATGTCCCTTTGTTGCAATATTCAGTCTGCTAATCAGGTAACAATCTAGTTATTTGGATACCAGTCTGAATATCACTGAAAGAAGCACAGAAACATAAAAAGTGAAGACAAATAAAGGGCATCTACTGTCCCTTCCTCTCCCTTACAGATCCTATGCAGTTGTCCCAAACTTTCTTGAAATCTCTACCAGGTCTTCATCTCTACTGGGAGGCCATGCCACTTTGAGAATGACACAAGGACAGAATTTGTCCCTGTCCCCATGGTTAACTGCAGGAAACCATTCTCACATTATTCTTTAAGGAGAGAGGGAAGAATCAGAGTATGAATGGGCACAGCCACTGACCCTCAAGCCTTGCATTGAAAAATGCTGCTGTAGAAGGACTGAAGTTGAGAATGACACGGAATGATTTCCTGGGGTTATCTGCGAGGATGGGGAAAAATTCTGTCTTCATGTCATTCTCAAAGTAAAACAACCTCCTGGTAGAGATGAAGACTATATCTGACTTCAAGAAAGTTTGGAACCACTGCATAGGATCTGTAAGGGAGAGAAAGGGAGAGTAGATGGCATGGTTTTCATTTGTCTTAATTTTTTATGTTTCTGTGTTTCTACCAGTGATATTCTGTCCCCGTGTCATTCTCTATAATGTTACCATGTAGGCTTTTACCACATGACCTTGGGGCACCTAATGGATGCACCCAGAGAATTATAAGACCTCTGGAGATAGGAAAATATCTACTGTATCTGAATGTAACCCACTTTGCGTTACAAATGAAAAGGCATGAACCTTCCCTTCCCAATGATGCCTGTTTAACTTAAAAGAATCGTTTGTTGTTTGTAAATGTGGTTCATTCAATACTATGCCAAGGAGACACAGTCCCTATAGCACTAGGAGACTGCTTTGCATGCCTGTATAGAGAGGCTGGCTCATTGGGAACTGTCAAACAGCTGCTGCAGAGGAGAGATGGAATACAAAGCTAGCTAACTGATTAGATGCAGAGACCACATTAAAAACTGTGTTGTTATGTGGCAAATGAGAACTTTGAGAATTGATTTTGACGAGTAAACCAGGTAGATGTAAATAAAACCAAAACAATAGTTGTGGGTAGATGTTATGGTACCTCCAGTCAAACTGCATGTTTTGGTGGATCTCAAGGTAGGTAGGGCCTGACATAGACTCTACATGATGGGAGAAGAACATGACATCCTGTAATTTTTGATACATGATTATTTGAGAGTTTTTACAAATGCAAACTAGGGAAACAGAGAATATAGAAGCTGCAAACATTTGGGCATCCTTTCATTTAGTACTTATCATATAATTGTCAAAATTTTGATTATATATATACGTTGTGCATCATTTAACATTTCAGATAATGTGGGGATAAACTTTTGAAATAAATAATACATAGTTGGGGATTCTCCCAGAGCCTTGCAGTTGTAGGTCCTAAATTAATTACCAAATATCATTGCTGTACAATGACATGAATTCTATCCTCCCAGAGAATCTGGGAAATAGATCAAGGAATCCAAAAGGAGCAGAGCAGGCCAGGCCATTCATAAGCAATGTTTTTATTGTTTATTTGTATTTTTTTAAAGTAATATTTGGTTTTAATTACCGTATTTTTCGCTCCATAATATGCACTTTTTTCCACCCTCAAAAAGGGGGTGCATCTTATGGAGCGAATACACTTCCACCCCTGGCATTCTGCTGTTGCTCGTCTCCCCCCCCCGCCACTGCTGGTGCTGCTCGCCACCACAGGAAAAGAAGAGAAGGGCCGCCGGCAATCAGGCCCACAAGTCTTCCCCCAACGTCAATTCTGACGTCTGAGAGAAGATCTGGGCCCGATTGCATGCCGCTGGCCCTTCCCTTCATGGGCAGCAGTGCGCGAGCAGAGGACCAGGGACTAATCAGCACGGCAGGGAGGAAGGCAGGAAGGCTTCAGTGTGGGAGGGAGGCAGACTTCGGTGTGGGAGGGAGGCAGACTTCGGTGCAGGAGGGAGGAAGGCAGGCTTCAGTGCGGGAAGGAGGAAGGACAAAGTCTGGAAGGCAGTGAGAGGGAAGGGGCACAAACTCGGAACATTGGAAGAAAGGAGGGAGAGAATAGAAAGAGACAATTGTTGGGCCTGAGAAAGTAAGGAAGGAAAGAAAGAAAGAAAGAACTATCTAGTGCTCAAAAAGAAAAACGACGTTTGCAAATTATTCAAAACACTGCTTTCAAATTGATTTATAATGCCAGGAAATATGATCACGTAACACCATTGTTTATTGACGCTCATTGGCTCCCTATTAGCCATCGCATAATGTTTAAGGTCTTGTTACTTATATTTAAAACCTTGGTTAACAATGAACCTCAGTTTATATCAAAAATGCTAATTCCCCACAGCTCCGCACGTGCACTTAGGTCATCCTCTCAAAATTTACTAGTTGTTCCCTCTTTGAAAGTAATAGGCACACGAAGATCAGACATGTTCTCTGTTATTGGTCCTCAGAGGTGGAATGCTTTGCCCCAACATATCAAAAATGAAAAAGATATCCTTTCTTTTAAAAAATCCCTGAAAACATACCTTTTTAAAGATGCTTTTAACATTTAAACTTTCTTGATTTTATGATTTCTCCTTTTATAAATACCTAGTTTCCTTTTGTTTTTTCCATATATGTTTTCTTGATATAACAGATGTAACTTTTTACCCTCCTTCCCCTCCAATTAATGTCTGTCCTGTCTTAATTTTAATGTTTATTTATTTTGTATTAATGTTTAATTCTATCCAATTTTATAATTCTGTACATCGCTTTGTAATCAGATTTAGCGATTCATCAAATATTTAATAAACCTTGAACCTTGAACAAAGATAGGATTTCAGTTTAGTGATCAAAATCTGTCTGCTGCAGTATATTTGTCTATTTTTCTAGGGGGCTGGGTTCAGAGGCACAATTTGGTTTAGAATATTTTTTTCTTGGTTTTTCCTCCTCTGAATCTAGGGTAAGTCTTATGGTCAGGTGCGTCTTAAGAAGCGAAAAATACGGTAGATATTTTTAGTGATGTATAATTTTATATTGCTTTATGTCTTTTCTATTATACATTTTAGTTTTTAAGAAAATGTTTTTAATCAAATGTTTTATTTTTGGTGATGTATGTCTTTTTGTTATACATTTTAGGATTCCTGAGGCAGGCTTTTAAGCTGAAACAAGCGCGTGTCATTTTAGGAATGTTTTATGAATATTTTACGAGTTTTATGAATGTTCTATATACATGGTTAAACGAAATACCACTTACAAAATCTCCCCAAAAGAGAATTGAACACTCAGCAACAAGCACTGAACTCTGATACCATATGAAAGCCAATGAAAGAAAAAGCCTCAGTTATACAGGAGGGAGAAAAAACCACCCAACCATCCATCCATCATTGGCAGAAAAAAAACCTTTGTGGCTACTATATATATATCTAGAGAAGTGCAAAAAGAAAAACATAAGAATCAATCATATTTCTAATTTCACTGTGCTAGCAGCAACTACAAAATTAAATTGCAAGTTTAGGAAAAACTATGTGCAGCCAGCCTACGATCGTTTTGTGGCTTATGTGCCACTTCTTCAGGACTGCAAAGGCTCATATAGCAGGAAACTGTTTAACGCACTGCCCAGTCCCTCGTGGCTTATGTGCCACTTCTTCAGGATTGCAAAGGCTCATATAGCAGGAAACTGTTTAACGCACTGCCCAGTCCCTCCTGCTGACCCCCGCTTCCTGAAAAAATGCCCCATCCCGACACTCCCAAGCCCACCCAGATCTCCCCCTTACTTTTCTCTTGCAAGCCGGTCAGAGGGATGCTTACTCCCTATGGCCAGCAGACTCCACAGAATGGCAGGCATTCCCCTTCCCAGTGTATCCGGGGGAGGGGCCAAAGGCACTAACTGGCCCAGGCACCTAAGTCTCCTCCCATGGAGGGTGGACTAAGGGATCTGGCCTATTGTGGGCCACTCCCAGTACATCGCAGAATGCACTGGGAGGGAGGCCTAAGATTACGGTTGGCCTAAGATTCCGGTTGTGCTAATCAGTGCCTTAGGCCCCACCCCAGTGCATCCCAGGATGTACCAGGAAGGGACCAGCCTGCAAGAAAAAAGTAAGTGGGAGATCCGGGTGGGCTTGGGGGTGTCAAGGTGGGGGCATTTTTTCTGGAGGGGTTCCAGTAGGAGGGAGTGGGCATCCCTCCTACTGTTGATCTACTCCATCCCTCTTGAAATTGATCTTCAGGGGAGAGTTCCAGAAAGAGGGACTGGGCATCCCTCCTGCTGGTGATATTCGGGGGGTGGCAGCAGGAGGAATTGAGCACTCCTCCTGCCACGGATATTTGGGGGGGGCTTTGGATGTTCAGGCAAGAGGGACTGGGCATCCCTCCTGCCGGCTGACTTCGCGGTGGGACGGGTTCCCTTCTGTGGCCACTAAACTGATCGTGGCAGGGAGATTCCCTTGCCGCAATTAGTTTAGCGGCCACGTCTATTTGAAATGTAGGCCAGCACTTTGCTCGCCTAAATTTCTGGCACCTATTGCAGCCCTAGGGAAATGCCTAGGGCTGCCTAAACTTGTTTAAGGCCACTTCCAGGTGAAACCATGCCCAAACCTACCCTTGGGCAAGCTTAAGCAGCCTTATGCACTTCCCTAGGCTTGCGAAAGTACCTACAATGTAGGCAGCCTGCCTCAAGATGTTGGGTTTTTTTTTAAACGTGCTTCCTGATTGGCTGGTTAGACAGCGGTAGAACGCCCATCACCTCCCACAATCGTGACACCATTTATAGAATTTGCCCCTTATGGCCTCTTTTACAAAGCCGCACTAGTGGCTGCCACGCGGCAACAGCCCCGAAGCCCTTTAAATCTCTATGGGCTTCCGGGCTGTTACTGCAGCGCAGCCGCTAGCGTGGCTTTGTAAAAGAGGTCGTAAGTGTCTGCGGGAAAAACAGTGAGAAAAGGGGTGCCTCGAGGCTCTGCTTTGTCCACATTTTTATTTAATATTTATATGATTACCTTGGGCAAAAAATTTAAATCTTTAGGAGTAAACTATCGCATGTATGCAGATATCTTGGGGGGGGTTTCCCTATGAAGAACTTTCAGGAAGCAGAGTTGGATTTGAATAGATATATGAATGAAGTGACTGTGTGGATGGATAAATATGGTTTACAGCTGAATGTTGGATAAACTGAGATCATAGTTGTGAGAAATGGTGGTGGTGTATGCAGTCAGGATGAGTTCTCGGTTATGGGAACGCAGTTGTTGGTGAAGAGTGAAATGTTGATTCTTGGTGTTTGTTTAGATTCTGAACTCTCAATGGGGAGGCAGATTTCAAAGGCAGCCCAGGTGGAAGGTATGCACAACTACATATCCTATATAGATTGAAATTGATGCTTCTACCTGGAGATTTTTGTTCTGTGGTTCAGGCGTTGTTGTTAACTAGACTCGATTATTGAGTTGTCAAGACGGAGGTGCAAACCCTTGCAGCTATTAATGAATTCAGCTTCCAGATTGATTGTGGGTATCCCTAGGACTGGACATATTACTCCAGTTTTGAAGTCTTTACATTGGTTATCAATACAGCAGTGGATATATTACAAGGTGTTGTCGGTTCTTCATCAAGTATTATATTCTTCTGCTCCTTTATGTTTTTGAAATTTGTGGGAGATTTACCGATCCATGAGAAATCTGAGAGAGGAATGCAATTAATCAATCTGAAGGAAGATGAGGTTCATTATGTCAGATCAAAGATGGCCATGTTCACTATAGCTGGTTAAAAAAAAAATTTTGGAACTCCCTTCCTAGAGTTCTGAGAGTATGTCAGGATCATATATCATTTAAGAAACTCTTAAAAACACAATTATTTGTAGATGCTTTTTTGTAAACTCAGTGGGATTTAATTCTCCAGGTTTGGATGGTTTTCAATTTTAAGGGCAGATTAAGGTGAATATGGAATGATTTAAATTTATGATAGCATTTTAAAATGTTGCTACCAATTATAAACATTTCATATTTTTGTATTTGTTATTGTTTTGTTTGTTTTTACAATTGTGTATGCTTGATAAGTACACCGCTTAGATTTAAGCGGTTTTTACATTTTAAAAATAAATAAAAATTATAATTAGTGCCAAATTGCATCAACTAACACCAATTTTAGCCAATAATTGGTTGTTAAGGCCAACTAACATCTATGTTATATGCATAACTGACCTGGGGTCCTTTTACTAAGGCCCCCGCTAGCCATTTTAGCGCATGCTAAACACTAATGCATCCGTAGACTATAATGGATGCATTAGCGTTAAGCGTGCACTAAAACAGCTAGCACGCCTTAGTAAAAGGACCCCCTAATTCTATAACTTGAGGGCTCCTTTTATCAAGGTGCGCTACGGGGGTTAGCTCGTTGGACATTTCATCACGCACTAACCCCTGCGGCAAGCCAAAAAACTAATGCCTCATCAATGGAGGCGTTAGCGACTAGCGCGGCAGGCAGTTGAACGTGCGGTATTCTGCGCGTTAACCGCCTACCGCACCTTGATAAAAGGAGCCCTGAGTATGCACCTAAGCATTAATTTGGAGGTGCAAGATCACAGAATGAGAAAGAAAGCCCTCTGGGGATAGGAATATAATTTGTCTTCAGCTACAATTGGAAACTCTGATTCCTCTAGGGGCGGTTGATGCTCATCTCTTTTTCTTCCTGGGTAGATGCACGCATGAGTGTTTGGTTGTCTGGAGGTGTATGACTGCTGGGATGTTTGGTGAGTGATTGTTGTGACTTGAGGCTGGTTGTGTGAGGTTTGCCTAAGTTTGTCTGGGGGTTTTCTATTATTCAAAAATGTCAGTTGTGCTGGGCATCCAATCGAGGAGACTTTGTACTTTGCCTCATGGTTACCATGTTCATTCGCTTGTTGAATTACTTGGCTGTTCTGCCTTGCTTTTCTCTGCTTTTCTTTTGGTTTTAAGTTTCTTTGCAATTGCTAATAAAGATATTCAAAAAAAAATTTTTTTTTAAAATCCACCACCCCTTCCCCTTCCATGCTGTTTAAATTTCTGATTGTTGCAGTATAAGATGCTTCCTGTGATGGCATGACCTCTACTAGAAATAGCTGAATGCTGCCCAGATGAGACGTTGCTTCTTTTTGCTTCCAAAACTTTTTTTTTGTTTATTGCTTTTCTGAGTACTACACTCACAAGAAATTTTCCTTCCCTCTATGGTATTTCTTCTTTATACTAAGTTCCTCTAAACCAGTGTTCTTCAACCTTTTTACACCTATGGACCGGCAGAAATAAAATAATTATTTTGTGGACTGGCATCGGTCTGCAGCCCAGCGGTTGAAGAATACTGAGCTAACTCGTGGGCCATCTGGAAGCCTTCTCTCTGATGTTGCGACATAAGAGAGAAGGCTTCCAGTTCAGGCGCAGGACGTGAATAGGAGCCGCTGCCCGTGGCTTTGTGCACTGAGTCAGTGAGGAAGAGGGAGCCGGCCCAAAGATAACGCCGCATCAGTCGCACCGCAAACTGGCGGTTGAAGAACACTGTTTTGAGCCTGATGCACATGCTGGCTCTGTGGACCGGCAGGAAATTTCTGTGGACCGGCACTGGTCCATGGACCGGTGGTTGAAGAACACTGCTCTAAACCTTCTTTATACTAAGTTCCTGTAACCCCTTACTATGGAGTTCCTTCTTTATACTAGTTCCTGTAAACCATTCTGAGCTCTACCATTGTGGAGATGATGCGGTATACAAATTTAAGGTTTAGTTTAATTTAGGTTTAGTTTAGTTAGATTTTACAAGAAAAATTAGAAATACAATTTACAGAGGGGGGGGGAAGGAAAAGAATAATATACATTATTATCATATTTCAACATTTTTTATTTAGTTTTTAACAGGTACTGCTTTCAGAGTCAGGAACATTACATAGCATTAACAGTGATAAATAGAACAGAAAATAATACTGTATCATATTTAAAAAGAAAGAAGGTACAAATCAAATCCAAAACAAGAGCACATATTTATTGCCCAAAGTAGAAAGGAATTTCAGTCCCCATCATATTTCATCTTGTAATTTTTCAGTTTAGATGTTAAGATTTGGATCATGTACAAGATGGAAAATTATCAAGCCATTCTGTGATAGAGAACAGGGAAGAACATCTCCATGCCCATGCTATACCAGCTTCTTTTTGTTTTAGATCAAACCCCAGAATTTACATTCAACTGAACAGTCTGCTTTGTAGAGTCTGAAAATGTCAGATATGAAATATTTAAACTATGGAGCTCAGTGTTCGACTTTGAGTTATAAAAGTTTAATTTGGTAAGTTGGTAGCACTCCAGTAGATCAATATTTTTAATTCTACAAATCCATGTTTATTAACTTTCAAGGTTTAAACAGCATCACGGAGTCTATTGAAACTAAATTATAAGCGGCACTTTCGAGCTACAGGGCTGCTATAATTTGTTTTCTTTTTCCACATAAGAGACAAAGACAAAAAAGAACAAATAAGAAGAATTGATTACTTTAAAAATCATTTCTTTTATCTGCGTGCAAAAATAGAGCAAAACAGTTGACAATACAATTGTAGCCCTAATTAAGCTGCAAAAGACAAACAAAACAGTAGATGTGGTTATGTCATGTCACCGCCCAGGGCGAGTGAGGCAAGGCAGAGGTAAGATAATAAATTCATTACGGGGTGAAGACCTGTGCGTATCGCTTTGGCAGACATGGAAAGTGTAGAGCTGCTGTAACATGCACGCAGACACTGCACTTTCAGCTTGTCTTGAGCTATAGCTGAAAAGATTGTGAGCTAAATCCAAAGCCCCTTTCCTTCCTTATCCCTTCCCCTGTCCTTTCTTTGGGCACATAGCTATGTGGGTGCCTACACTGTGTATTAGCCAGGCCTTGCATAACTTCTGGGCACTGCTGACCTGAAGATCGGAGCTGTTCTCTTCCCACCAACAAGGACTGACTCCCCTCCCAACTCTTCCAACATATAGAAACCTACATTGTAAACTGAGAAAAACCACCCCAAAATGTTTTTTGTCGTATCTTCCACAGAACTCGACTGATTCTTATGAAATTTAGCGGTGTCAGGTCAAAAGCGCGCAGGGACAAAGGCGCGCCCAGACAATTGAGCGCAGCGTGCGCCGCTCTAAATTACTGTTTTTAGAGCTCCGACGGGGGTGGCGTGGGGGGGAACTCCCCCACTTTACTTAATAGACATCGCGCCACGTTGTGGGGGGTTGTAACCCCCCACATTTTACTGAAAACTTCACTTTTTCCCTGTTTTTAGGGAAAAAGTTCAGTTTACAGTAAAATGTGGAGGGTTACAACCCCCCAAACCCCCCATAACGCCGGCGCGATGTCTATTAAGTAAACTGGGGGGGTTCCCCAACAAAAACCCCCGTCGGAGCCCCTAAAAACTGTAATTTAGAGCGGCGTGGCGGTGCGCGCTGCGCTCAATTGTCGGTGCGCGCTTTTGTCTTTCACGCCGTTGTCTATGAACCAATTTAGCACATCGTGTCCTGAATGAAGTTGGTGTAAAATGTTGTAAATATTTCCCACAACCCCAAAACACTACCTTGTGAAAATGAATTGTTGCTATGGGATACGCGCAGAAGCAGATGATAGTTTTGTAAACAGTCTCTACGTATATCAAAATGGTTTTCACTGCAGAAGCTCGAATTCCGATAAAGAACTTGGTACTGCTAAAAGGTTACAGTAGTCTACGATTGTTGAAAGAGTTCCCACAGAAGGGCTGGAACAAAAATGGCCTTGACGTGCTGCTACGCAAGATCTGAGCAACGGGCACTATGGATTGTAAGCCAGGCAGTAGACGACTGTGCTCAATTCACACACAAAAGCACATTGACATTGTACGTGATCTTGTACTGAGCCGAGGAGGACGCACTGCAAGCACACCAAACAATCTGCCAAATAGCAAGAGAATCTCAGCCCATGCTAGGATAATTCATGATGATCTGAAATTAGCGTCTTAAAAAAGTGTTGTGCCCAAGAGTTAACTTTACACAACAAAGGCACATGCCTGAAATGGTGTAAGAAGCTTTTGACCAATTACCCAGAGCGTAGCATCAGCTTTATCTGGTTTACAGCTGAAAGATATTTACAGTAGCTCCACCAATTAGCACATAGAATGATCGCCTGTATGTGCCTTTAACAACATTGAAACGTGAGGTTAATGCCAAACGCCCATTGTGCACCCACCCGGCCTTCAGTCAATCTTTCATGGCTTCAGTCGCAATCTCAAAACTTGGATTCACAGATCTGTTCTTCATTGATCCACTGCACTCATCTCTCATCTGGTGGCAACATTAAGAAGTACATGTCACACATTTTCAAACGTATATATTAGATTTCCAGTGCTGACTCATTTTTGAGAGAAAAAAATAGTCGCCATGACTTACGAATCAACCCTCATATTATCTAGTTTGACTAAGTGGCAGTGAATCTGAATACTTTTAATATTCAGCTATTACACTTTTAAAGTAGATTGTAAGCTGTTCTGAGCAGGGACTGTCTATTGCATGTTAAATGTACAGCACTGCGTACACCTTTCAGAGCTATAGAAATAATAAATAGTAATAGTAGTAAAAGTAATAGCTGCCATGTCCATAAATCTGATAAGAATCTCAAAATATGGAAGATGGGGGCGGAGCCAAGATGGCTGACAGACCTGTGATGCTATTCTAGAGAACTTGTTATTTTAGATTTTTCCTTTTAAACTAGTTACTTTGCGATATTGGATTTCTTGCTGTTGAAATTACAATGCCACATACAAAGCGTAAGGGAATGGCGAAGGCTTTTCCACCATCGGCCATAGCATTGTCTCCCTTACAGCCATTGATTCAACAAATTCTTGATTGCTTTACCTCTGGTATACAGTCTATACTTAGGGGTAGGAGCCTTGCAGAAAGGAAGGATGGAGGAGCACCCTACTTTCAGGGGCATGATATATTTCTGTCTCCCCCCCCTACCTGCTGCTAATTCAACACCTTGCCCAGCAGAATCAAGGACTGAGCCCACTTTCAGTGGAGACTTTCCTTTGACAAAACCGGTGGAGAGGAAGAATACTTGGGATAGTGGAAATATAACTTTCCCCGTGGAGTTGACTATGGAGACCGTTTTGCAAGCTATTATGAAGCTTGATGTGATGGCTGGGAAAACAGCCCAAGATATGGCCACTCTTGTAAGCAAAGTTGATATCATTTCTCAAATAGTTGGAAAGGTTCAGCAGGATAGTTCTGAGAAGATTAACCAACTACAAATTGAAATGCTAATCTTAAAGACTCTATTTCAGCAGTTTATTAAAGATCAGAAATTTATTGCAAAAAAGATTGAGCAATTGAATAATTTTAACAGAAGATTGAACTTGAGGGTGTTTAATTGCCCATAGATGTTTTTAAGAAATTTCTAGTGGAAAATTTGAAATTCTCCATAGCAGCTATGCCTCCGCTCGCCAAAGTGTATTATTTACCTATTCCTAATACGAGAGTCATCCCTATGAATGAACAATTTTCACCAGGAGTGCAAACTCAAAATCAGCCTCAGAAGAATGAATTAAAAGATTTATCAGCTGTATTAGAAGACTGTCTCATTGATGTTTCTGATCGAGCTACTCTGATCAATCTGTGTGGTTATATCCTGACGTAATAAAGACAACACAGGAAAGGAGAAAACAGTTTCTGCTTATGAGAGAAGAAATTAACCCCCTCTTCTATTAAACTGTGCTAGCAGTTTTGAGTGCAGAAAGCCATACTGAATGTCCCGTGCTGCTCCCGACACTCTCTATGAGCATCACCACGCTACATACTGCTAGCGCAGTTTAATAGAAGAGGCCCTGAGAAGTTGGAAGCCACTTTATTGGCCTCTCTTTGCAAGTATGTGATTAAATATCTGGGATTAAATTTTTTTTTTTCTTCAATCTGAACATCTTAAATACTTTTAGGATTTAAAAGGGTTAACTAGTGATAATATATCTTGATAGCCAAAAGTGACTAGTAATAAACTGGGTTTTTTTTACCTTTACTTTAAATATTTTTCCTATAAAATCTCCTCTATATTCTCTGGACCCTAATTATATTGGGGTCTAAGGAAGAGGTTAAGTTCTCTTTAGTGTATTTTATTTTTCAATGTTTCTTATGAGTGAACTTTCTCTGACTTGCTTAAGTGAATTAACTTGCAATTATGGATGCAATTTAAAAAAAAGAATCTCAAAATACTGTATCAGGGGGAGACTAGTTAAGTAAACATAGGCCCATTCTCATCTTTATTTCCTACTTTAGTAAACTTTTCAATTTCATTTCATTATCTCAAAATTTAACAATTTTTGGACAGAGTCATCAGATATATTTAAGTGGCAGCTTTGTGGCAAGAAGGGACAACTCTTTGCCTCAGGTCCACTAAATATCTTTCTTAATTATATATAGGTATTGGAACATCATTTTATAGCCATTTCAATAAGATTGCTGGCAAAAGACCCTTTAAGTAGATTCATATCAATTTTAGCCCACTGTGCCTCCTCCACCCAAGTCTGCTTTCCAGCTTGCAACAAAGGGAGGGGGGGTCTATTTAATGCTGAAACTTTGCAGATTCTACTACTCCATGCTTTCTTTTCAGACTGGATTAGTCTAATGTAATTTATGCTGGAGTTCCAGACTATCAACTGAAAAGCCATCAGACAGTATAGAATGTGGTAGTTCACAAAAATTCAATCATGTCTGCCTCCAGTTATGTGGACAGACCTGACATTTTGGAGGCCCAAAGTTAACATGGGTGAGCACTAGGCCCACCCAAGGCCCAGCATACACACTGCCTTTCCCAACTCCCATCCCTCTTCCCCTTTAGCCCACAGCTTCACAGATTTCAACCACAGTCAGAACAGACCTTTTTATTCCCCCTCCGGCTTTAAGCTAAATCACCTAATTTCAGTATGTGAGGATTATATATTTACTCCTCACAAATACAAGTCTTCTCACAACTTCAACGACACTCTAAATTTTGGCAAATTCACTCAAGTAAATGTTCTAGAAAAGTATTTTCATAGATCACTCACCCTTCCTACCCAAGCAGAATGTTTTATTCAGGAATCAGTCTTTTGATTACGCTTTCATTTGATTTTCTGAGCAACTAAATAAAACGTAATCGCAATTTTACTCACTAGCTCTTTCCACAGCAAGCAAAACTGAATCTGAAATGTAACCTTTTCTACCTAAAAGGACTTTCCTTACAGTCAGCAACATTCTTTTCTTCACCCCTACTGACTAACTATATTAGCTAAAATTCCTCTTTCAACTTACTGCTTGAACCATCAGATAATCAAATTGCTCTCGTAGCTGTCTCCATACCATACTATATATTTTCTTATATCCCGCAATTTTCAGCAAGGAATCATCGCGGCTTACAATAAAAGTAGAGCTAGTTATTTCATTGGAAGTAGGTCCTAGAGAGCATATTGGGTGGAGAACTGTCAACTAAAATGAGAAGATTGGGATAGATAATTAGATTCTAGAGAGTGCATTGGGTCTCTTGCTAATTGATATGCACACTTTCTTGCAGGCATGCTCTTCTCTCAATGTACATGCCCAACACTAACTTTTTTTTTTTAATCTTTATTCATTTTTAAAACTCACAATAAGTGTAACATAAAATACAATCATTTTATACTTTAACATCACTTAATATTTCATCAAATTATAACTCATCAAATATCCCCCCTCCCTTATACCCAACAATTATTCATAAGCAAAAGAAATCATAAAATATTCCCACCCCCCACCCCACCCTGGACGTGTATGAACAAAAGGGAAAAAAATTAATATTTATTCTATGCAGTAATTTCAGTCTTTACAGTATCTTGTTAATGGCTCCCAAATAACCTGAAATTTATTAAAATTTCCCTGCTGCATGGCAATTATCCTTTCCATTTTAAATATGTGACACAAAGAGTTCCACCAAAAGCTATAATTCAGCCTATCCCAATTTTTCCAATTATTCGTAATCTGTTGTATGGCAACCCCTGTCATAATAAGTAAAAGCTTCTAAACTACATTTACAGATTTTAAACAATCACTGCTGTTTATTTTTATCAATTACATACTGTCTCTAAACTTCTTCGTGTTAATTTGTACACTATAAGCTCACCCCTAATTAAGAGTTCTTCCTCCAATAGACGCATGTACTGTATCATAGGCAGCAGAACGCTGCTTTGTTTGGGGGGGGGGGGCAGGAGCTCTGCTCTGGCATATGACCTCTAAACAGCTCCCGAATCCCCCACCTACCTCCTCCCAGCGCTTTAGTTAAATCTTCAGCAGCTGCCGTGCAATGTCCACGAGCAGGCCTGCCCACGGAAGTAGAATGAAGGGTTCTGGGGCAGACCTGCTGTCTGACGCTGCACGGCGGGTGCCCGAAGATTTAACCAACACCACCAGGAGAAGGGTGGGTGAGAGGGCTGAAAAAATTAATGACCGAGAATTTTGAGGGAGGCCATTGCCCCTGTGTCTTCCCCTGTTCCAACACCTATGTACTGTATAATACTAGCTCTAGCCTCAAAAACAGCTTCAGTCCAGTCAGAGTCTGTCTACTTCCATGAAGTTTAGAATAACATAAAAACAGAAACATGATGGCAGATAAAGACCAAATGCCCATCCGCAATAACCATCACCTCTTCCTCTCTCTAAGAAGACCCCACATGATTATTCCAGATTTTCTTGAATTCAGACACAGTCTCTATCTCTACCACTTCTTCCAGGAGAGTGTTCCATGCATCTACCATCCTTTCTGTAAAAATATATATATATATATTTCCTTAGATTACTCCTGAGCCCTCCTATGCCCTCTCATTCCAGAGCTTCCTTTCAAATTAAAGAGACTTGACTTTTACGCATTTACGCACTGCAATTTTGGGTGTCCCTAGGCACACTAATGGCTATGCTACTGCCACTCTATCTTGATTCTTCTACTTTGGCTCTCCATTGCATTTCATTTTCAACAAAAGTTACTTCTCCTGGCTTTCAAGGCACTGAGTCCTCATTCCCACAGCTACTTGGCCTCTTTGATTATGCCATGTTTCTTCTTGGGTGCTATATTCTCTCAATGACTGTTGACAAGACCTTTCTTCCCACCCACTCCCCATCACTGGCATGTTTGGAAATAACAAGGCAGAGCACATTTTATTTTTTGATACTGGGTTTATGGAACAATCTCCCTAAGTTATAGTTCAGGTTCCTCTTTCCCATATGCAAAGCTATGTGATGCAGGGTTCCACATTAAGAGTTACAACCCAGGAAAAAGATCTAGGTGTCATCGTTGATGATACTTTGAAACCCTCTTCTCAGTGTGCAGTATTGGCTAAGAATGCAAATAAAATGGTAGGACTTATCAGGAAATGAATGGAAAACAAAGATGAGAATGTTATAATGCTTTTGTATCATTCCATGGTGCGGCCATACCTTGAATACTGGTCACCACATCTCATAAAAAAATATAGCGGAATTAGAAAAGATACAGAGAAGGGCAACAAAAAAGGATAAATAGGATGCGATGACTTCCCCATGAGGAAAGGCTAAAGTGTCTAGGGCTCTCCAGCATGGAGAAGAGATGGAGTTTCTTTCTGCACTGCAGCAGTGACGGTTCATTGGCAGCTGTAGCACTGGGTGGAGTCCTGATTCTGTTGTGCAGCAAGTGTGGAGCCAGAAACCCTGACTCTGTCCATGACCTGTTCAATATCTCTAAAATGCAGCATTTAATATACTCGGTGATGTGGAATCTTCAAACCATAGAGACAAGCAGAAACATCAAAAGTGCTGAGGAAGATGGAGGGGAGCCTGAGCCTGAAAGAGTTAATCCACTTAGTGATCTACATTAGGGACACATCAATACTCCATATACCAAGAGAAAATAAAAACAGCTTTGCTTTGTAGCAGACTGTATTCTGTTGTTTAGTCAGAAACACCATTTGAGACCCTCTCCAGAGCTGTATAAAAAAACACCTGAGTCAGATGAAAAAAGGTTTTGCGTGTTGTAAATCCTGGAGAGTTCATACTACCCCAGGTGTTGATTTTCAGCACTTAACCGCCTCAGTTAAGCAGCTAGATCAGACCATATCAAAGTCAGTCTTTTATTTACATGGTATCATTCATAGGAGCCAACTTTCAAAATGATGGGAGGTACTAAACCCAATGGAAATTAACTGTCCCTGGACACAGTCAAGGACTTTGCTCAATATTAGGGGTTCTCACACACCCACAGCACCCACAGAGCTGGCTCCTTTGGTGTCAGTGCTAAATATCAGACTTAACTACGTGAGAGATAGCCGACCGCATAAACCTAGATTTTCAAAGCCAGTGCCCATAGTTACACCAACCAATAGACCTTCCTTAACTGCAGTCACATAAATGAAAGTTTCGCAAATAACTGTCAGCTCCTCACGTGCCCCTCCCAAACTCCACCCATGTGAGCACCCCACTGCTTATAGCAAAAAAACCTAAAATGTAGCTATGGCAAATTATAACCCGTTAACTGTATATCATACATGTTAACCTGTAACCCATTTTGAGCTCATTGGGGAGAATAGGATAGAAAACAAGTTAAATAAATATATAAAACTATAGTAGACTCTCAGTTAACCAGCACCCATAGGGATTGATAGATGTCAGATAAATGTAGTTTCTGGTTGCTTGAGAGTTACTATTAAAAACAGGCATACTATGCCATACCATAAACTGTTCCAGACAAACTACTGGACATGTGGTAGGCAAAGTGTGGGTGTACTCGAAAATTTCTACCAGAAATTGATTGTATTTTCATTTTTATTTAAAGTATTACAGTATTTCTTTGAAAAAATTTTTTTGCTGGTTGCTTGAGAGTTCTGGTTGCGTGTGCACACCCATGAATGTACTGCTTTTCTGTACAGTTATATAGACAAGTAGTGGATAAATATAGGCATCTAGTTATAGAATTGGCCTTTAAGGTTAGTTTAGAAGACTGAAAGCCCAGTGGGGATGAGCTAAGTTGAATCCCAGGATCAAATAATTCCCTTATGCCTGACAGGAGGGAGCAGTTTTAACTGGAAAGGGTGAAAGAGACCTTGAAGGTTTTGATTTTCAATATGTTTCTCCCTTATCCTAGCTCAGGGATAGGCAATTCCGGTCCTCGAGAGCCGGAGCCAGGTCAGGTTTTCAGGATATCCACAATAAATATGCATGAGATAGATTTGCATCTCGAGGAAGCAGTGCATGCAAATCCATCTCATACATATTCATAGTGGAGATCCTGAAAATCTGACCTGGCTCTGGCTTTCGAGGACTGGAATTGCCTACCCCTGTCCTAGCTGATCGACTAAATTTTTATCTCAATTTCCAGGCTGAAGGGCTTCTCTTTTGCCTCTGCTGAAATATTCAGAAGACTATCACATTAAAGTCCTTATCCCATGTATGCTGGTACCAGCGCAAAAGAAGCTGAGGTCAGCAGATGTAGGTGCACAAGGAAGAGAGGGTGATGTGATATTCTCTGTCCCTAAGATCTTCGACAAACTGCAGAGAGAGAGAGAAAAAAAACTGACAGGCAAGAAATGTCTCTGGCATTTCGACACTGTAGATTAATCGTAGATATATTGCCTCATCCTGAGTCCCCATCCTCTGTTTCATTCATCCCCGGAGCCAGGCTTTCAAGGTTTTCTCATTATGAGATGTTTCTTGTAATAAAAATTAATTGCTTATTAAAGAATTAATTAAAAAGTTTAGAGCCATAGCATGGGACTGAGCTCTTGGGGAATAGATCATTTTCAGTCCTTAGAACTTGCATTTGCTGCCTTGGTGGATATAGTATGTAAGGCATGCCCAGTTGGATTAGATGTTGAAAATTTAAACACAGCCATTCATGAAATGTGGTGTTCTGAAAGCAGTCAGCTAGGTTTCCTTCTCTTTTTAAAATGAATGCAAACGTGGTATAATTTCCCTAGCAATTGAATCAATTGGATAAATGATTTCTGCCCAGGGAAATTTCAGCTGATATGCACCAGACCTTTCTATGTGGATGATAGGCCACATATTCTAATGACTGTTCTCATAGATACTTGAATAATGTGGGTATTAGTGACATGTTAGTCCACTTAGCTGCATAAAATTAAAAATCAACAAACAAGTTGTGGGTCAAACCTTCTGTTAGATTAACAATTCTTTTTTGACTAGCTGTTGAAAATGATAGTTCCTAAGACTTAATTGTTTTTATTATGCTGATGATCTTGAAGTGGTGGCTTACACAGTCCCTGTAACTCCAGACATAGAGCATATCAATTCTTGCCTTAACATTAAAACCAAGTGGCTGGTTAGGAGTGGTTTTAAACTGCTAAGTCAGAGCCTGTTGACCTTACAAGTTGCTAAAATATTTGCAAAGACATTGCTGCTGTGTAGCCATGCTCACTGTGTAAATGGTCAGGAAGCTTCCAAAAACCCTGCTGCCTCCTTCACCCCAACTAGTGCCTGCTTTTTTGGATCATCCACTGTTAGAGATTATATGACCCTGTGGAGATCCATTTTGATTGGGTGTGTTTTTCTGATCATCCTCTTTCTCCTATAGTAAGGCTTTGCTCTTTGCATTGCATCAGATCCATTCTATTAGGTCCATTCTGGAACCTGGAAGCTTCAGACTTTGTTACATGGCTTGACTATTATAGGTCTGATACATTCAACGAAAGCTATTAGACTCCTATACATGTGTCCTATTTTCAGCCAATTGTAGGTGCCTTCATTTTCTGCTGAAAATTCATCTCAACACCTATGCAAGTTACTTTTAATATCCAAGCTGTAGCATCTTTTCACCTACTACAGAAAGGATTTTGACTAACACAGTCGCTGACCCTAAAGTGCAAGAAATACGAACCAGATTCAGAAAGCTGCTGCACTACTTAAAGAAAATCCGGCTGGCTATGGGATCACTGAGACACATTTGGGTAGCCCTGTTCTAAGGGATCCATTTGAGTTTTCCATTACTAGTACTATTTGCACAGCTTTTGGTTTTGAGAAATGTCATCATTATTTTTATAGATCCTCGGCTTGGAAAAGAGATGGCTGAGGAGAGATATGATTGAAGTTGACAAAATCCTGAGTGGTGTAGAATGGGTACAAATGGATTGATTTTTTTACTGCATCAAGATTTAGAAAGACTAGGGGGTACTCGATGAAGTTACAGAGTAATACTTTTAAAACCAAAAGGAGGAAATATTTTCACTCAGAGAATAGTTAAGGTCTGGAATGCATTGCCAGAGGATGTGGTGAGAGTGGTTAATGTAGCTGGTTTTAAAAAAGGTTTGGACAAGTTTATGGTGTAAAAGTCCATATTCTGCTGTTGAGACATACATGGGGGAGGCCACTGCTTGCCCTGGATCGGTGACATGGAATGCTACTACTATTTGAGTTTTTGGCAGGTATTGTGACTAGGATTGGCCTCCGTGAAGACGGGATACTGGGCTAGATGGACCATTGGTCTAATGGTCTGACCCAGTAAGGCTATTCTTGTGTTCTTATATTCTTAAGGGAGTATGGGTATGGAGACCCTGTTTCTTCTACCAGTGCCTGCATGAAAGAGAGAGAGGAAAAGAAGAGGTACTATACAGTCATGTGAAAAAAATTAGGACACCCCATGAAATATTCAGTTCTTTCTTAAGAAATGTTCACATATCGATGTAAAATCTTTTTTTTTTTTTTTTTTAAGGAAGTTTGCCCTACTTTATATAAACATAGAAAAATGACGGCAGATAAGGGCCATAGCCCATCAAGTCTGCTCACTCCATAGACCTACCCCCTAAGTCTGCTCTAGAGACCCCGCTCCAAATGACCCATCCTTAACTCCACCCTCTCAGGGATCCCACATGGACATCCCATTTATCCTTAAAATCTGGCACGCTGTTGGCCTCGATCACCTGTATCGGAAGCTTGTTCCAATAATCAACCACTCTTTCGGTGAAGAAATACTTTCTGGTGTTGCCATTAAATTTCTCGCCCCTGAGTTTAAGCGAATGCCCTCTTGTGGCTGAGGGTCCTTGGAGAAGGAAAATATCTTCTTCCACCTCGATATGTCTGGTGATATATTTGAACGTCTCAATCATGTCTCCCCTCTCCCTACGTTCCTCGAGAGAGTAGAACCGCAATTTGTTCAGCCTCTCTTTGCATGAGAGATCCTTGAGCCCCGAGACCATCCTGGTGGCCATTCGCTGAACCGACTCTGCTCTTAGCACATCTTTACGGTAATGTGGCCTCCAGAATTGCACGCAGTCTCACCATGGTTCTGTATAACGGCATGATGACCTCAGGCTTCCGGCTGACGAAACTTCTGCGGATGCAACCTAACATTTGTCTTGCCTTAGATGAAGCCTTCTCCACTTGATTGGCAGCTTTCAACTAAGACATTTAGTTTGATGTGCTGCAGTAAGAGTGAACATCATGGTGAGATCAAAAGAGCTGCCTGACTCCCAGAGTAGACTGCAAGATTCTAAAAGAAACCCTAAAATGTCATTACGAGACCTATAGCAGGCTCTTGCAACGGTTGATGTGAAAGTTTATACCTCTACAATCAGAAAGAGACTGCACAAATTTAACTTGCATAAGAGGTGTGCAAGGAGGAAACCTTTGCTCTCTAAGAGAAACATCAAGGTCAGATTGAAGTTTGCCAGAGAGAACGTAGACAAACACCAGGACTTCTGGAATAGTGTTTTATGGACAGAAGAGTCTAAAATTGAATTATTTGAACACCAGAAAAGAGGACATGTTTGGTGTACACCAAATACAGCGTTCCAGGAAAAGAACCTCATATCAACTGCGAAGCATGAAAGTGGATGTGTTATGGTTTGGGATTGCTTTGCTGCATCAGGACCTGGCCAGCTCATCATCATAGAATCCACCATGAATTCTACCGTGTATCAGAGGGTGCTTGAGGAACATGCAAGACCATCTGTAAGAAAATTAAAGCTGAAGCGGGCCGTACATGCAAGAAACCCATCAAACATCTCACAGCTAAAAGAATTCTGGGTCAAACTTTCCTCAGACTGATGTCAGAGACTGGTAGATGGCTACAAGAAGTGTCTCACTACACTTACTTCAGCCAAAGGGGGTAACACTAGCCATTAGGGTGTACGGTGTCCTAATTTATTCCTCAGTTAGAATACACATTTTTGTGGATATCTTTTGTTTCATGAGTAAATCAAGGAAAAGGTGGGGGGGGGTTTCAATAAGATTTTATTGAAAATTTTTGAAGAAAACACAACACAAGCAAACAATATAATACAATAAATAAAGTCAAAGGGTGTCATACATGTCACTTCCATTATATGCAAATCTCTCTCATGCATATTCATTAGGGATATCTTGAAAACCCAACTGGCTGGGGGTCCCAAAGACAGGGTTAAGAACCACTGCTCAAGTCAGTCAAACATAACTATAACTGGCAACTGGCAAAATTCTAATGAAAACAAGCTTTTGACATTCAAATACAAACAGGGTACAGTTTAATAAGATATGGAATTGTTTACTTAAATTCACAAATTGAATGTTATTGTATTTAATTTGTACTGTATGTTATGACACCCTTTGACTTTATTTATTGCATTATATTGTTTGCTTGTGTTGTGTTTTCTTCAAAAATTTTCAATAAAATTTTATTGAAAAAAACCCACCTTTTCCTTGATTTACTCATGAAACAAAAGATATCCACAAAAATGTGTATTCTAACTGAGGAATAAATTAGGACACCGTACACTCTAATAGCTAGCTAGGAAAAGTTTTGTTGTTTACCTGCAATTACATCACTTTCTTTTCCAGAGATAAATATTAAAAAAAAAAAATTTTACATCGATATAAACTAAACTAAACTAAACCTTAGGTTTGTATACCGCACCATCTCCATAGTCGTGGAGCTCGGCACGGTTTACAGGAATTGTAATGAGAAAGGAACTCCAAGGAAAGGGCTAGATGAAGATCGGAGGAAAGAAGGATGTTAGAGGGCTAGGATGTCAGAAGAGGAGGGAGTGTTAGATTTTTGAGAAAAGCCAGGTTTTCAGATGTTTACGGAAGGGTTGGAGGGCACTCAGGTTCTGAAGAGGGGAGGTAAGGTTGTTCCAGAGCTCGGTGAATCTGAAGGGGAGGGAAGTCCCCAGTTTTCCTGGGAGGGAAATGCCTTTTAATGAGGGGAAGGATAATTTCGATTTTTGGGTAGGTCTGGTGGTATTAAGATTTGAAGAGTTCCAAGAAAGTTGAATTAATGGAGGAAGGATGCCGTGGAGGATCTTGAAAGTTAGGCAGATGCATTTGAAGTGGACTATGGAAATTATCGGAAGCCAGTGAAGCTTGGAAAGGAACGGTGAGACGTGATCGAATTTACATTTTGCAAAGATAAGCTTGGTCGCGGCATTTTGAATCCGTTGGAGTCTGTGAAGGTTTTTCTTCGTTAGGCTTATGAAGATAGAATTGCAATAGTCCAGTCTGGAGAGGATGATGAATTGGACGAGAACGGCAAAATGTTTTTGATGGAAACAGGATCTTACTTTCCTCAGCATGTGTAGGCTGAAATAACATTTTTTTACCAGGGAGTTGAGGTGGTCATTGAAGGACAATGTAGAATCAATGATGACGCCCAGGACCTTGCTGGAGAATTCGAGCTGCAGAGTGGAGCCGGAGGACAGTGGGATTGAGGTGGGTAGCTGAACTAATTTTGGGCCAAGCCAAAGTAGTTTTGTCTTGGATTCATTCAAGTTTCAAGTTTTATTAAATTTGATAAATCGCTTATTAAATACTAAGCGAGTAACAATTAAACATATGTTATATACAACCTTAAGAAGGGGGGTAAGAGACCACTAACGGACAATACAGACGAACTGAGGTACATGAGGAAGGAACAAAGGTGGGTAAAAGTTACAAATTGCAGTTTCTCAGGAGAGAAGAAAACGAAAATCTAGTAGGGGAAAAAAACGTTAGGATTGGGTTTTAAAAAATTGTTTTAAAAAGTAAAAGAAACTTTACAATGAAATTTATTATAATCAAATTAAACTGATTTAAAAGAAGAATGTGTTTTAGATATTAAAAGAAGCTTTAAAAAGGAATGTTTTTAGGTTGGTTTTAAATAAGTTCAGGTCTTTAACTTCTCTGATATATAAAGGGAGAGTATTCCAGGTAAGAGGGGCCGTAACTGAAAATATGTCGTGACGTCTGGTTCAAATGTTCTTCAAAGAAGGAACCGTAAGCAGCCCTTGTGTTGTGGATCTTAGGGAACGAGTCGAGTTATATGGAATTAAAAATCGGTCTATGAATTGAGGTTCATTATTTGATAATGTTTTAAATGTTCATTTGGACGGTGTGGGCCCAAGATTGGAGGTTCGAGATACAAGAGGATATGTTCTCTGAGAGATTGGTGAGGTTCGAGTCTGTCTCGAGAAGGACAAGGATGTCATCAGCATAGGTGTAAATTGTTTCAAGGGGGGATAGATGGAGGAGTTTTAGAGAGGACATATAAATGTTGAAAAGGATAGGAGATAAAGGTGAACCTTGCGGGACTCCACAGATTGGTATCCAGGGGGAGGATGAGGTGCCATTCATGTTGACAATGTAGGATCGGGAACAAAGGAATTTTGAGAACCATTCAAGGACTGTAGAGGTGATGCCAATCTCGGAGAGTTGGTAAATTAGAATATCATGGTGAACAACGTCAAAAGCGGCGGAAAGATCGAATTGCAGCAGGACGGCGAACTTGTTGCGGGAGTGAAGTTGTTGAACCTTGAAGATTAGGGAGGTCAATAGGGATTCCCTGAAATTGGGGCGAAAGCCATTTTGGTAAGGTAGGAGAATGGAGAATTTCTCTAGATAGGATGAGAGTTGGGTCGAAATGATGGAATCGAGCATCTTGGTTAGGAGAGGGATATTTGCTATTGGGCGATAGCTGGATGGAGTAGAAGGGTCGAGGTCGGGTTTTTTCAATAGAGGGGTTAAGGCGATATGGCCCATTTCTAGGGAGAATTGGCCCGAATGTAGGGCGGAGTTTAGGAGTTTGGTAATGGAAGAGATGGCCTGAGTGGGTATTTCCTCGTAGAGGTAGGAGGGGAAAGGGTCTAAAGAACAATTGCAAGATTTCAATTTGAGACAGAGTTTAAGGATGAGGGATTCGGATACGTGCTCAAAGGCAGCCCAGAATCTGTCGGCTGGGATAGTGCTAGAGGCCATTAGAGTAGGGTTGGAGTCAGTGAGCACCAGGGAGTTGTAGGAGACTGCAGGTGGGAAGGAGCATCGTAAGGTAGTGACCTTTTCATTGAAGAACATATGTGAACATTTCTTTAAAAAGAATTGAATATTTCATGGGGGGTCCTTATTTTTTTTACATGACTGTATAGCCCAGCTGGAGCAGAGCAACCAGAATTCCCTCTGGGGAGAAACAACTTTACATTAAGAGCAGTAACTAAGAGAGGTAATATCAGTTTTCTGTAAATAGTAACTCTGAAGCAATTGCCCCAGTGATTTGAAGTCCAGGTTTAAATAATGCTGTCACAATTTGGAGCAGATCTATTTGGGCTGCTTTATTGATTGATTGATAGTAATATGCTGAGTGTGTGGATTAAGATGCCAGCTGGCCTCCTAATTGTGTTTGTCCTGGTTTTCTGACCCCAATTATCAGTCCAAAACCTCTGATAGTAACCCATCCTGATGATAACCTGGACAAAAAGGAGTTACGCTGATTAGTTACAACAATCCTTGATCTCCTGTACGATGCCTTTATTCTCTTTTATGTTGGTCAACAGCCCCTTTCCTTTACAAGTTCCTATGGTCTTTTAGGCAGTGGTTAAATCCAGTTTTTCACTCCTCTGTCTTTCTCAGTGGCAGCAATTTCTCTATACTCAAATCACACTTATCTTCTCTCTCACTCCCTGTAGCTCTATGTTCCTGGTATTTATTTTTCCTTTAGGTCACATCGCCTGCTACATTAAGGTCCAAGCTCCACTGCTTCTAGCATTCAGGGTCATTTCCCCAATACAGACTTTTTTGGGCAGCAGTTTCAATCAATTACTCTCTATTTCAGAGTCCAGGATCAGATCTGCCCAATGGCCAATCCCTTCTCTCTTATATACAGTATGTTTGCATTCTGTACATCAGCAACCGCTCTCTATTTTCTGTACTACCAGGAAATAACAGTGGGCCACAATGGCAACCTCTGTGCAACTCCTACTTCTTAAAAAAAGGAGCCAAGGCTTCTGTAGACCCCACAGTGTGGAATCCCACCTCCTGTAGGGGAAAATGCTTGCATAACTGAATGTAAACTGTGTAGACAATCTCAGTTGACAGATGGCATATAAATAATTTTTTTTTAACATGCTTCTTACTGGACCATCTCTAGGGATCAAGAGATAAAGCTCTTCCCTTAACTCAAGCTTTATATGAGTGATAGTGTACTTTCCTCAAAAAGCTTAACTTCACTTCTGTTGGGTCACTTTCTCAGAATAAACCACCCACTATTCAGATTTAATTGACTTTCCTTTGCAGCTACAGGAAGAACATTCCAGGCCCCAGCTCCAGAAAGAACATTTTGGCAGCCTAGTAGATTAATTGATGAATCTAATGTTTCTAGTCCTAAGCTCCTTAGTACTTTACCCCATCTTAAATCCACCCCTGTTACTACCCACTTTATAGTATCCTAAATTTTTGAATATAAATTTAGGCACTCAGTCCTTGCAAGTTTTCAGAGGCCAATTTAAGAGCGTAATTCAAAGACAGGTGTATACAAAGGGATGCTGAAATGTTCTCAGGCCAACCAAGAAGAAAATGATTAATATGGTTCAATCAATGATCTGAAACAATGTTAAAACAGAGAATTTTGTTTCTGCAAATTGGCACTTAACGAAATAAGATAACCCTCTTTTCAGCTACAGTGGCAAAATAATGCTCAGAATTTAGGAAGTTGGTTGGTTAGGCCGAGAAATTTTCAGCACTCCTTCGTAGATCCTTTAAATGTTGATCCTTGTCTTTTTCTTTTTTCTTGGTCTACTATTATAAACCATAAAATGCAGCAGATACAGAACATGGCCATTAGATTTCTCCATAAGGCCAAAAGATAAGCACACATCACCTCACTTCTGGCAGCACAACATTGGAATCCACTTTTCCACAGGATTAAATTTAAGATCATTATTCTAGCCCATTTGACTCTGTATATAGAAACTCACCTCTATTTAACTGCACTTCTGTAAGGGAGTCTATAGGAAATTACTGTTCCCCCTTAACAGCATTCCCTCACAGTCACAGAGCCACCTTAAAAAGTGGGCCACAGAGCAAGAAGAGATGATTTAGCAAGGGCAGAACAGAGAGGGTGTTTTCAAGGTAGGATAAAACCCTCAGCATAGAGCAGTCAGAAGAGGTCCTCTTTCCTGTGTCTCTAGCACAGCCGTGTAAACTGCAGAAGCTTTGCTCAGGTTAGCTTGGAACCTTGTTAAAATTGTGACTTTTAAACTGAGGGCCAAACCTGTCCAATTGTGCTGCCTTTTGGAAAGACAGATCAGTGCATGCTGTGGCCCTGCAGATGTTGGCCACAGCAGAGAACTTTATGAGCACTAGAACTATGCTTTGTTTATTTCCTCCTGACATGTAAGAGAAACAGGTCACTTACTTTTCTGTTTTCAAAATACTGTAGATTGAGTTTAGTTCACTTTTAAACCTCTCTGGCTGTGTTATTCAGTAGTGACCAATTCAGGTCACAAGTAATACCAACATTTCATGCTACTGATCCCAGGGCAAGTAGTGGATTCCTCCATATCTGTCACAATAGCAGACTATGGACTTTTCCTCCAGGAACTTGTTCAAACCTTTTTTAAACCCAATGCAACCTCAGTTGCCTTGATCCCTTCACTATGACTGACTTTTACAATTTTGTCTACTGCATATTCAGTCTTAACTAGGATGGTTAAGGGGCTGCAGGAGTTGCCGTATAGCGAAAGATTAGAGAAACTCGGCCTCTTCTCCCTCAAACAGAGGAAATTGAGAGGGGACATGATCGAAACATTCAAAGTACTGTTCACCCTCTCCAAGGTAGGGAGAACGAGAGAGCACTCTCTAAAATTGAAAGGGGATAGATTCCGTATGAACATAAGGAAGTTCTTCTTCACCCAGAGAGTGGTAGAAAACTGGAACGCTCTTCTGGAGTCTGTTATAGGGGGAAACACCCTCCAGGGATTCAAGACAAAGTTAGACAAGTTCCTGCTGAACAGGACGTTTGCAGGTAGGGATAGTCTCAGTGCGCTGGTCTTTGACCGGAGGGCCACTGTGTGAGCGGACTGCTTGGCACGATGGAACACTGGTCTGACCCAGCAGCGGCAATTCTTATGTTCTTATCAGGTATCTTCATCTGCATCACCTTCCTTTCTATTCCTGTTCACCTTAACAATCACATCACTGTCAGTTGGTTCTTCTTGCTCATCTGCCTGCATCCATTCTTATATGTTATTCTTAAAGCTCCGGCGTAATCTGAGGATATACTTTCTATGGAAAGGGTGGTAGATGCGTGGAACAGCCTCCCAGAAGAGCCGGTAGAAACAGAGACTGTATCTGAATTCAAGAGGGCCTGGGATTAGGCACATGGGATCTCTCGGAGAGAGAAAGTGATAATGGTTACTGCGGATGGGCAGACTAGATGGGCCATTTGGCCTTTATCTGCCGTCATGTTTCCTGTATTTCTACAAAACAGGAATGTGAAAAAGGCTAGCTCAACTGTTGCGCTGAGGATTCATCCCAAATCAACCAGTCTATAATCATCAGTGTTTAAAAATAATGGGGGATGCTAAACCCAATTAAAATGGTCCCTCCCTAGAGACTGTCGAGGAATTTGCTCAATATTGGGGGTGCTCAATCACCCACAGATCTGGCACCAATGGCTATAATTGTGGTAAAGCTTGGCAAAATACCTAAATCTTTTCTCCTAATTTCTGAAAGGAGGTTTCCAATCACACATCAAGCAGAAAGAAATTCCATAGGGATGATGGAAGGACACTAAAACTACCTCACAAAAAGACTCTAATCTCATTACAGATGGCAGAGGGACAAAGTACCATAAAGGCTGAGAAGGATTATAACTACCCTGTTTCCCCGATGATAAGGCAGGGCCATCAAATAAGACAGCCCCCCCTTTTTAGAAAAAAATGTAAAATAAGGCACCCCCCCCCCCCCCGCAAATAAGCCACCCACCAATACCTGCGCTTACCCGAATCGGGTGGTACGGTGGGTGACTCTGTGTGGTCCCTCCGTCTACCGTATTTGCCTCCATGGCTGCGTGCCGCGCCTCGTCATGAAGTGAAGAGGAGGAAGTGACAGGACTGCAGCGCGCGCACGTGACTCCGCGCAAGGAAACACAGGCAGCTTCCCTCATCCCTCCCTAACGGAGACTGCAGGAGTTTGTTCACGGCCAGAACATCCAAAAGTGAGACACGCAGACAGGTTTCTTTTGCTGTGAGCAATACCACTTACTGTATATAAAGCCTGTTTAAAATGCATACGGTATATAAACAACGGTTTCACATTGTCAAGTCCCCTCTGATGCTGCACTACAGAATAATCTCTTTACTGTGTTTCCCTGATGGAGAACATTGGGGACATTAAATGGTACAATATATGGTATGATAGATAAAGCTGGCCATACACGGTACGATTTTTCGGCCGACCGATTCTTCAGCCGTCAAATAACACATTTTTTTTAGAAAAAAATGTAAATAAGGCATCCCCCCGAAAATAAGTCCTAGAGCATATTTTGGCCTTCCAAAAAAAATAAGACAGTGTCTTACCATCGGGGAAACAGGGTAAGTAATGTAAATAATTAGGAAGGTCAGTTCAGAAAGTGCAGTGGACTAAAGTCCAAACCCTCAAATATTCAAAGCTATTTAACCATCCAGAAACAGTTGCTGACCGGTTAAATAGCATTTAACCAGCTAACCACAAATATTCAGCGTAAGAAAACTATTTATCTCAGCTGAATATGCAGTTTATTTATTCAGTTTTCTATATTGTTCTCCCAGGGGAGCTCAGAACAGTTTATATTAATTTATTCAGGTACTCAAGCATTTTTTCCATCTGTCCCGAAGGGCTCACAATCTATCTAATGTACTTGGGGCAATGGGGGGATTAAGTGGATTGCCCAGGGTCACTAGGAGCAGCATGGGTTTGAACCTACAATCTCAGGGTTCTAAGGCTGTAGCTTTAACCACCGTGTCACTATTAATCAGCTATATCTCACAATAACCAGCAATATTCAGGGCTGACTGTCTAAGTTTAGCAGGCAAATTGAACCACCTAAATAGCAGTCCTATTTTTGCCTGTTATAACTTAACCAGTCAGTACTGAATATCAACTTAGCCAGTCAAAAAAACCAAAACCCTGAATATTCAAATGTCAATCACCGGGAACAGCCTGGCATTGACTATCCAGGCTCGCCATTGATTGCAGGACTTAGGCAGGCTTCCTTCCGCAGTCTGAATATTGGGCCCAAAATTTTTAATTTGTTACAAAACTGGGAGCCATCACAGAGCGGCGCGGGACCAGGCAGGAAGCACAAAGGTCGTGCTCCTGCATTGTTTGTCATTCTTCTAAAGACCAAGGCAGACGTCCAGAAGACTGCCCTGGACCACCACCACTAAAAACGGTACCAGGACGGCTGTGAGAGGCTGTGGGCAGATTCGGACTTTGGGCTGCTGCGGGCTTTGGGAGGCTTCTGGCGGCTGTGGGTGGCTGTGGGTTTCCCAGTACCAGACCACAAGATGCACCTACGTGTAGAGAAGGAAAAACCAAGAAGAAAAAAAATTATGTACCAAATTTTTTTTCTCCTCTATAGGTTGGTGCATCTTATGGGCCGGTGTGTCATATGGTCCAAAAAATACGGTAGATCTAGTAGAGATGTGTCAACAGGGATCTTTATTGAAACCTTGCTGAAAATATACTACTGACTCTACAAGGCACATGTTTCAGCACATAAATGCTCTGGAGCAGACAACTGGTGACTGCACCTATGCTCACAATGGTTCATCGCAAAAAACGGCTGCAATTTGCACAGGAGTACCAACATTGAACTTGCACTGACTGGCAGAGGGTTGCCTGCGCCAATGAGTCACATTTTAATCGCCATCTAATGGATGGACTTGGTGGGTCAGGCGTAAAATTGCCAAGAACAAACACCCAGCAACCAATGTTGGACGTGCATATGGTGACAGTTATGGTCTGGGGAATGTTTTCTTGGTATGGTCTGGGTCCCTTAATATCTCTGGAAGGCTCTCTCAACCAATATGGGTGTCTCTCCATCATTGCTGATCAAGAATATCCATACATGTTGATGGTCTTCCCTATGGCCAATGGGATCTTTCAACAAGACAATGCAACATGTCATACCACCAGAATTGTACGTGAGTGGTTCACATACCACAACTAAGACTTCCAGCTACTTCCCTGGCCTCTGAATTCCCCAGAACTTAACTCAATTGAGCACATTTGGGATCACCTCGATAGACATGTTCATCGACTGGATCCATCACCATGCACCTGTCAGCAACTATCAGAAGCAGATACCTCTAGCATCTTATTGAGTCACTTCCATGGTGTCTGGCTGCTGTCCGTGCTGCCAGAGGCGGTTATTCTGGATATCAGCAGATAGTCATAATAATAACTGGTAGATATCATGGATGCAGACACTCCTAAAGGATCCCAAGTTATGGTTTATATTCAGTGATTTTTATACCGCAGTTCTTTTCCAGTGTGAGGTTATTGTGCAATTCTTGTAACACATTAAAGTCTTGATGATTGATTGTATTCTTTTTATAATTAGATGCAGTAATTAAAAGAAAGCCACTTAAAGTTTTCAGGCTGTACCTTTCCGTCAGTTCTATGGTATATCCTTCAGCATGCAAAGGGGAAATGCTGCTTCCTTAGACGTGACACTGTGAAAACAAGAAAATGGTAGATGGAACGATAAAGTCAGAAGAAGGGGAAGAAATGTTCTAGAGAAGAAAAGGAACTGTGTAGAACTGTGTAGATCACGCAGTATCTTTCCAATTCAGGTCACTTGCAGCGGAGGCCCAAAATGCAGCTGAGGAAACAGGGTCTCATCCCAGGCAGGGATGTTGTACACTCCTTCTTGAGGAAATAAATAAATCTGGTTTGCAGCATAGCCAAATAATATAAATTCACTGGCATTATATTAATTTTCATTACAAGAGTGTTGAAAACTAAAACTGCTTGAGCACTCAAGGATAACAGTTTGCCATTCATGAACCAAGGTGGCCAACGTGTTCCAGGTCATAGGGAGCAGATGAATCGGTCTGGATTTTTAATTCCTCTTTTCTATTCCAAGGATGCTTAGATCTAGGAAGTAAAATACTTGCATTGGCTCATCGGAGGAGAACAGACTATGAGGAGCTAAGAAGAAGTAGAGGTGAAGAAGGGTGGCAGCTAGAGAAGGGAGGGAGGATATTTATAAGCAGGAAATTCTATATATGTCCTGCACCATACAGCTGGAAGCGCGTTCATCTCAGTTATAATTTATCCTTACATTTGGCTATTTTACAATTTGCACACTGTTAACACAGTATAAGTTGTTTATATGAAGTTCTGCCTGTTGTACATTGCCTTGCCTGAATCTCTTCATAAAAGTGGTTAATAAATCCCTATAAATAAATGCATACAATAATAGGTTGCACTGGTACAGCTTCTGTTGCTATGATAATTAAAGTCATGGGCAAGTTCTGTGAAGTACAAATGGAACAGTCGTAGAACTAGACTGCATGCAGGTCACATCCTCCTGTGGGCTGATGCATGGCAGGGCTAAAGAAGTTACCTTCTTCCCTTTTCTTGTAAATTAAACATGGCAATAATGATGCAGTGGCATGACGGGTGAAGGACTAAAAGGAGTGAAAAGCCACGCTATTCCAAATGTTCTGTCATTGAATGTCACACTTTATTCATCCTGTTTATGCTTTCGCTTTCTACTTGCCAAGGGAAATTTTGTGGCTCCTGGAAATAAAGTCATTGATTTTATTTTATTTTTTCTTGATGAGGGAAAGAAACTGGATTCTTCCAATTCCTTCTGGATGCAAATATCTATGAGAGAAGCTCTCTGACCTTCTAGGAGGTCCAAAGTCAATCGGTACCACAGAGTCATTTTAGCAGGTACCAAGAAGGATTTTTGGGGAAAGCTGGAGGCTACATTTTTCTCCCTCGCCCCACTAGGTCTATGAAGAATAAATGTCATGGAGCAGAGGAATATGATAAACTGACCATTGATATAACAGCCTCTCAGGACTCTATAGAACCTATGAAAGGTGGTAGGTGGTATGAGTTTGCATTACATTTTTTATTCTTCAGTTAAGTCTTTTGTGAAACCAGTTTTCAAGGACAGAAGGGTTAGCCACCTCACATATCACTGGGAGAAAGAGCAGTATCTGCTCATTAAGGAGTTTGTTACACGGTAGCGTATAATTAAGGTAATGGTCAAAGCCAATGTCCCAGAAAACACATGGGCAGTTGTTTGATTGCTGTGTAGGTCAGGAGAACAGCCCTTTAAACTAGATATACAGTATTCACATTAGTGCCATCATGAGTGGATTGGAAAGTACATCACACCCACTTTCTCAGGCATTACAGTTTCTCACTTTTGTTCCCACCTTTTCTTTAGATTTGCACTTTTTATTTTGAGGTTTACATATATTAGGCCTTTAAATAGTTTGTGTTAAATCTCAGGATGACACTGACATGTTATGTTGTAAAAAGTCTTATCAGCACAACGGAGAAGTCGTGAGGATAAGATGTCAATAATTCAGCCATGGGTATAAAAGTTCAAAGTTCACTTTATTAGTAGTAGCACTGCAAAGATTTGTGTCTTCGCAGTGCTACTACTAATAAAGTGAACTTTGAACTTTGCACCATTGGCTGAATTATTGACATCTCATCCTTACGACTTCTCTGTTGTGCTGTGCTTCCCTCGTCGAGGCCTTTCTGGGCTTTCTCTTCAGTAAAAAGTCTTATAACTGTGTTGCCTCAATCATCAGTTAATCCATCATCAGACTGAAACAAAAATGAAAAAAGTGAACAGAGAAACAAAATTATTAGGTTGAAGCTGTGTGGTTATGGAAGTAATACACATCTCCCTCGGTATTCGCGGGGGATAGGGGCAGAGATGGACCGCGAATGGAGAAAAACCACAAATATCTTCTCGTCCGGCTCTGACCCACCCCCGTCTCCCTCCTGCCTTCCCCCCGGCATCCCGGCCTTATCTGGTGGTCTAGCAAGCTTTCGGGGCAGGAGCGATCTTCCTATGCTCCTGCCCCGTGCAGATCACCAATAGGAAATGACTGCCGTGAGTTCCCATAGTCTCTCGCTCCTGCCCCGAAAGCCTGCTAGACCACCAGTTAAGTCCGGGATGCCGGGAGGAAGGCTGGAGAAAGGCGGGAACATGCTAAACTATGGGGGGGGGGGTTGGGAGAGGGTTTCCCCCTCCCCCCCAAAAAATTATGAATATGTGAAATCGCGAGTGTCGAAACCGCGAATGGGGAGGGGGATGTGTACAATACAAAGTAAAGCAAAGAAAACTCCAGATAATGTGATAGATGCAAAGCACAGGGAAGAAACAACTGGCAAAACCGAGTCTCTGATCTCCAGCTAAAATTATACATTGAATAGAATGCCATCCAAACATTTGAAAAGTCAGGGAGGTCATGCGGCTATTGAATTGGTTAAATGTTGATGAGATTATCAATGAAGCCCAGTGGTGGGCATATGGGGGTGTATTACTCGGAGGTTAATACACATAGAAGCAGCTGAGCATATAGTGGGTTCAATTAATAGTTTATGTGAGTGGGAGAGATTGTGCTGTATAAAAACGTCATTTGTTGTAGCTCGGGCAGCTAGGGTTGTTCTCCTTTGCTCTGAAGCCCTCTCACTCCCGTTGCATGGAATGATTTTCTTATATCCTCGGAGAACCTCTTGCACCGATTGTTAACCTGTCATCAAATGTAATACAGTAGACACTGGCAGAAAACTTACCAAAGCAATGACAGTTATTGTTCAATTTTTAATAAAAGGTTCTTTACCTCTTCCATTTACAGTCTGAACTTTTTGAATTCAGGATTAAATGATGCATCTCCAATAGGACTACATGAAGAAATTGACTTAGGGCCCTTTTTACAAAGCTGCAGTAGCGATTTCTGCTTGGCAAATGAGACACAACCCATTCAGTTCCTATGGGCTGCGTCATATTTGCCGCACTGGCACTCGCTATCGCAGCTTTATTAAAAAAAAAAGGCCCCTAGTTCTCTTCCTATAATATGTCTCTTAGGCATTTGTCATCATAGGAATTAACCTTCTTTCAAGTATGGTTTAGTGACCAAGTGGTTAATTAACTTTCCAAAATATCTTTAGACTGCTAGAACACAGAGAAGGTTCTTACAAAACATTTTCCTTGTACATTTGGAAATTCCTTCAGTGTAAATATTTCATCTTGTAATGCTTATCAATTTACTTTTTAAATTATGACTCGGCTGATATTGATAGGAGGTTATAGTATATTCCCCAGTAGCTAGTGGACATTTAAATTTCCTAGTCATTGATATTTGGCTCTTATATAGATATCAGTAAAATAATTCATCTAAATGGCCGTATACTCTGTATTTAGTAAATGGGCAGAGGGAAGGTAGAGTTAAGAGCAGACTTACAAATTATGTATATATATAGAGAGAAATTCAGTAAATGGCACCCCAAATATCTGCAGAGCGTCCTTTGCAGATTACTAGCTTAGCACGAATCATGTACCAAACTTTGGGTGCTAGATTTATGCCTCCTAAAACCTGGTGCAATGCTGGCACCCAGCTTAGCAACAGAAATGATATTATTCTATACCATCACACACCCCTAAATCCTGGCAACACCCCTGCCCTGCCCATGACCCTCCATGGTCACACACCCTTTGCATGAGAGAACTTAGACGCTCAATTTACAGAATAGGCACATAAGTCAGTTACACTACAGCTGATAGTGTCAGTGCTAGTTAAGGCCAATTACATAAGACAACAACGAAAAAATTTTCAGAATCATCTGACAACACAGCACATTTTTCTAAATCAGTTTTTCATGCTGATTTCAGATCTGTTATTAGTTTTTTCAGTCATGTAAACTTTTAAAGTTATGACTAATGTTCGTTTTATAGTGTTTTAACATATAGGGTTTTAAGAATTGTAGCATCAACTTAAAGAAATGTTGCAGTATCTTCGGTCCAAAGTCAAATAAGCACACATCATAGCATAATTATACTGGACTGTGTCACTTAGCAACCAATCTTTCTTAAAAAATGCTTAGAGTATGATTTATTTTTTGTGAGTTGTGTCTGGATTGTCATGGCACAACATCCAGCAGTAGTCGGCCATCATACTCTCATTCCAGAAACCTTGATAGCGACGCTCCATTAAGTGAATGTCCTGGTGAAAACGTTCTCCTTGCTCGTCACTCACCATATCAAGATTTTCCGGAAAAAAAGATGTGAATGCAAAAAGTGTATTTTTAATGACATGCCACAGCCAAGTTTCTGATATGAGTCAAGGAGATTCTGAACTCCTTCCTTGTATGAAGAAGACTTATGGTTGCTCAGAAAGTTTTCCAGTAACCACTTAAATGCCTTCCAAGCTTCAAGCTCAGCTGCTGAGAATGATTGCTTAAAATCTTCAACCTGCATAATGGACTTGATCTGTGGGCCTATAAATATCCCTTCCTTCAGTTTTGCAGTACTGATTTTAGAAATTTCTTACAAGATATTGAAAACCTAGCGTGTTTGCTTTACCCATGGCCTTTACCAGGTTCTTCATCAACCCCAGCTTGATATGAAGAGGTGGAAGAAATATTTTATGAGGATCCATCACTGGCATAAATTTCATACTGTTTGTCCTTGGTTTATAGGTATCCCTCAGCTGCCAGACATGCTTGACATAATGTTCAGCTGTAGATCTACTAGCCCAGAAGAACAGAAAACAGCAGTATTTAATGAATCCTCCTTGCATTTCCATTAGCATGCCAATGACCTTCAGATCATCACAGATGTTCCACTGGTGTGTTTTATAACTGATTGCTTCTAGTAAATTCTTCATATTCTCATAAGACTCCTTTAGATGAGCAGACTGGGCAATTGATATAACTTCTCCCTCCCTATTCACGGGGGTTAGGGGCAGAGCCGGCCCGCAAATAGGAAAAAACTGTGAATAACTTTTGGCCAGCTCTGACCCACCCTGTACCTTACCTGATGGTCTAGCGGTGACGCGGGGCAGGAGCGATCTTCGTGCACTCCTGCCCCATGCAGAGCCATGCTGCTGAGTGCCCATGGTCTCACAAGACTACAACAGGAACTCCCTGTTGTAGTCTCGTGAGATCACAGGAACTCACAGCACGGCTCTGCATGGGGCAGGAGTGTAGGAAGATCGCTCCTGCCTCACATTATCGCTAGACCACCAGGAAAGGACCATGCTCCGTTTGCCCCACCGCCACTTCTAATTGCCCCCTTCTGCCTCTGATCACCCCCTCTACCTCCAATCACCACCCCCAACTACCTCTGATCACCTCCCTCCACCTCCGATCACCCCCCCCAACTACCTCTGATCACCTCCCTCCGCCTCCGATGGCCCCCCCCCCCCCCCCCCACCGCCTCTGATTGTCTCCCTCCAAGTCCTGGGGCTGGGTTTTTTTTTCAATGCCAATGAGCGATTCTCAGGGAGGGGGCCTGGGAAAAACCCACAGATAATCGGAACCACGAACATCGAAACCGCGAGTAGGGAGAGGAAAGTGTACTTGATTTGTAATTTCCGTTGTGCAGTAACACTGCCTTCAAGCTTCTCTGTGAAGAATCAATGAAGAGACACCATTCATCTGGACAATGCACTTGTAACAAACTGTTGAAGAGCCCTTTGATGTGATGACAAAAGCACAATGAACCATTTACATTGAAGAATGTTATTAAGTTATGATTCCTTTTTCTGTAAAGAGTTATATTAGCATCTTTTGCAAGCAAGTGCTTTTGCTTAAGCCTTAAAGCAAGAAGTTCTGCTTTTTCTTGTGAAAGATTTAGATCACAAATAAAATCATTGAGCTCAGCTTGTGTAAAGGTCTCTGGTTCTGAATTTTCATCATTCACAAAATCAGGATCAAATAATTCTGGATTGTGACCAGTTGCTGCATCATCATCACATTCCTCCTCATGTTCCACAGAAACAAGTCCATCTTGTGGCAGGACAAGGACAGGCATTGAGTCATCATGAGGAATAGGCCTAATAGCAAAATCCAGAGTAGGATATATAATTTTGGGCTTAGTTGTAGCTGAGAATCTTTAATATAGTCTTGCTGTTCCCTCCATGTAATTGGGATTGCAAATGATATTGCTGCCTTTCGTTGATTGAGCCAGTCACGAAGTCCGTTGGAACAACTGGTACAGATGATATGTGGAGCCCAAGACTTTTCCTGGTCACCCAGTGGACAGCCGAAGTACAATTTGTATACCTTCTTCAGATGTACGGTAATTGGGCGATGTTGTGCTTTCGTGATGAATGAACCACAGATGTAACAGAAACTATCTGGATGATTAGTACAATGTCTTGGCATGATAAAGACTGATATTAATCTCCATCTGTAGAATAAATAAACAAAGACAACTGTTGTTAACCCTCCTTATACATTTATGATATATCGCCCAATTAACAGTTATAATTATATATAATGAACTTCATTACAAAAATGTAATGTGCTAGTGAAAAACTAACCAGAGATTTGAAATCAGCATGAAAAATACTACAAAACTCACCCAACATTAACTCTGATGAAAATGATATGTTGACCTGTGTAATTGTTTTCCTCTCAGAACGACTTGCATATTAAGTTATAAGAACCTCACTATTTGCCCTTCTCCATTGTCTTTCTTTTTTTATCACTTTAACATAATATTACAAGATAAACTCTTGTTACAATAAAACAGTACAAATGTCAAAATTAAGAAATAAAATTAACAGGAAAATGTATACCCTTCCTTAGACCACAAATTCAATAGACCCGTAGCATTGTAATCCCTACCTCTATACACAATCGATCAGCTGATACTCAAGCATTCTTTTTTTTTAAATCCAAAAAGGCTCTTAATTGCTCCGGGGTGGAAAAAAAAAATATTTCAACCCTGCAAATTTAACTAAACATTTACATGGATAAGCAAGTAAAAAAGAAGCACCAATAGATCTTGTTTCTTGTCACATTGCAAGAAAAAATGTTCTCCTCTCTTGAGTAACTTTAGTTACATCAGGATATTTCCAAACCAAATTTTTTTTTTCCCAGAAATAATTCCATGGAATATTGAAAATAAAGTCTCATGAGAGCATTCAAGTCCTGCTCAAAAACGAAAGAAACCAATAAAGTTGACCTGATGGAGGCATCTGTCATGGATTCTTCTAAAATAGCTGAAATATTGTTTAAATCCATTTGCGTTGTTTGAGGATTATCTCCGTTCATTTCTCCTTGGGTGTCTCTTAATACAGGAGGCAAATAATTAATCTTATTTACTGGAGGCATAAGATCAGAGGAATATTTTAATATGTCCGCCAAATATTTTTTGAACATCTTTAATGGCGAGATACCAATGGAAAATTAAAGATTCGTAAATTTATCCTACTATTGTAATTCTCAATAGTTTCAATTTTCCTCCGTAAAGCAGCATTGTCAGTAAAGGTAAGTATCTTAAATTCCTGAAGTGAACGCACCTGTATCTGAATCTGTGTAATTGAAGTTATAAATTCCGAGTTGCTCTGTTCAAAAGATTTAGTTAAATTATCAATTTTCAGGGTTAAACCACGCCCACATCTAGCCTTGGGTGAGCTTAGGTGGCCCTATATACCTGCCTGCCTGCCTCGGGATGTTTTTTTTTTTTTAAACATGTATCCTGATTGGCTGGATAGACAGCTGTAGGACACCTACTGCTGCCTGCAATCAGGACACCATTTATAGAATTTACACCTAAGAGTCTGCCTCTAACAAAATGGTTGAAGCACAGAATACCACATGTAGAGATTATCTCAGACAATAATGATAGCATCATATAGTATGAAAAGCATCACAAGACAAAGAGTGGTATCATCCAGAAGTTAGGTTATTTAAACGTTCTCATCATTATGGGCATATCTGACATAAAACTCTAAAGGCAACTTGGGTCCATTCCTGCCTCAACCCGCTAAACACTAGGGAGTAGGACCTATGGAAGCTTGAGGGGTGCTTTGGGTGATGGAGAGTTCTTTGGGGTGGTGAGGCATGCCATTCAGTGCGGTCTTTAGAGTGGGAGAAATGTCATTCGGCTGGGCTGGTGCAGATGTCATTTGGGGGAAAAGGAAGGGACAATGCCCAATTGCGAGCACTGGCTCCATAAGAAGCACTAGACACATCAGGCTGCAGCTTTGTAGCCCAGGGCTCCCAGGATGGAAAAATGCTGCCAGTCTTTTGCTAGCAGTGTTTATTTTTTTTCAGCAATAATGTGGCTTGCAGTGTACACCACAAGCCACATTAATCAATTTACATAGTAATTAACTGTTTTGCTTGCATTTATGTAACCTGGAGTGCATTATTGCTCTTTAATGCACCTTAAGACTGTAACACACCATAATAACTACTCCCCTACATTGGTACAGTTCAGTGGTCTGAAACTCGCGGCCCGCCAGGTACTATTTTGAGGCCCTCGGGATGTTTATCATAATCACAAAAGTAAAATAAAACAGTTTCTTGATCATATATCTCTTTAGCTATAAATGACAATATTATTATTAAGACTTAGCCAAAAGGAAAGATTTATAAACTATAAAGAGTTTTACCTCATGCAAACCTGTCATTTCTTTAATAAACAAGTATATAAGGCGGTAGTATATATTTTTTAAGGCTAAATATCAAAGAAACTTCAATCCATATAGCCTCAATTAAAATTAGTATATATTCTTTTATGACCTCTGAAGTACAAACTGTGAGAAAGTTTTCATTCACAGTATAACTTGCACTAAAGTCTTCATTGGTCAGAGTTTTCTATCAATATCTTATTTATTTAATTTATTCATTTGTATTTATTTTTCAAAATAAATTAGAAAAAGTACTCATCTCTTTATCAGAGCATAGCAGGGGTTCTTCACCGACATAGGCTATGTTTCGCCACATAAGGCTTTATCAAGGTAATCCCCTGATAGAGAAGAGAGATATATCATAGTTATTATCTTAAAACATCTACTCCACAGTTCTTATCAACAACTCCTAGGGGTATCGTTTCTAGCCCATATAAAGTAGTTGAAAATAGAAGTTAAAGGTTATATAGGGTACGTATTTATGAGATCATGACGCTTCTATTTTGCATAAAAAACGCCGCGGCCATATTGTTCTGCCTAAACTAAACTATAACGATGGCAGTACATGTGGAATCGGCATAACAAAGGTATTTAACAAGCTATTATTTTAAGATATAACCTTTAACTTCTATTTTCAACTACTTTATATGGGCTAGAAACGATACCCCTAGGAGTTGTTGATAAGAACTGTGGAGTAGATGTTTTAAGATAATAACTATGATATATCTCTCTTCTCTATCAGGGGATTACCTTGATAAAGCCTTATGTGGCGAAACATAGCCTATGTCGGTGAAGAACCCCTGCTATGCTCTGATAAAGAGATGAGTACTTTTTCTAATTTATTTTGAAAAATAAATACAAATGAATAAATTAAATAAATAAGATATTGATAGAAAACTCTGACCAATGAAGACTTTAGTGCAAGTTATACTGTGAATGAAAACTTTCTCACAGTTTGTACTTCAGAGGTCATAAAAGAATATATACTAATTTTAATTGAGGCTATATGGATTGAAATTTCTTTAATAAGACATTAACTATTTTTCTGAGGCCCTCCAAGTGCCTACAAATCCAAAATGTGGCCCTGCAAAGGGTTTGAGTTTGAGACCACTGGTACAGTCCAATCCCTTAGCAAGGTGTAGCCAATAGTGCCAGAATACACTAGTTTATGAAACACCAGCACTGATGTGACATCCATTAAAGCAGTCACTTGTGGTTGAGTCCCAAGGTCAGAGACCAGGAAGAGCAGCTGTCGCTGTGACAGATTACATCAGAAGGGCCATGTTTCTCTTACAGTAAGCTAAAATGACATGAAACAGCTTTGTTAGGAGTACATTATACCCATTTCTAATTGCATTCATGAGCGGAGTACACAGTGCTTGTCTGTTAGATTTAATGCTCACTCATGAGGGGAAGAGTTTCCATAACCCCGGCTCTTGTTTGAAATGTATTTGATGTCTCTTTTGTTCTCAGGAATAGTGAAAACAATGCCCTTATCTATTATATAACCTCTATATAAGTGATCTTCGGCCTTTTTCATGTGAAGGGCTGCAGTATGAATGTCAGAAAACTCTTGAGGGCCACCAAAAGATTTCAAGCTTACACATTCTACTAATTATATAAACCACCTTGATCTGCTTGTTCAAAATGGGTATGAAATATTAAAATTAATACTAATATTAATTCCACAACACTTCAAGGGTATATTTTAAAAACTGATTTTATTTGGGATTGTCAACAGTAGCAAATTCCATAAACCTGAGTAACATACTTAAGAGATGTTTGCAGTTACTACTGTATATCAAGTGGGCAAGATTAAAATTAACGCATGTATGAGATTTGAAGAGCATTTCAGCCAACTAATTGAGGGCCGCAGTGGCGGACTTGGGGGGCCACGCGTTGGAGACCACTGCTCTATATGATATATTTATATGTTGCTCTCTGGTGATAACTCATTCATGGTTTTAAAGAATTCCATAGTGGAAATATGATATGGTGAGGCCTAAGCAGGGCAGGATTAACCAATAAGCCAAGTAGGCACGTGCCTAGGGCCCGAAATGGTCAGGGGGGCCCGATGAAGGAGGGCATCGACATTGTTTTTTCCAAACGGAGATGGGCCCCTCCAGCATCGATCAGCAACGCAGCCCTCCCCCTCCCCCCCCCCCCCCATCGACAGAAAGTAAGACAAGCAAGCAACGCGGGTAAGAAAGGCAACGGGAACTGTAATTGTGCAAGCGGTGCTGCTTGCCCAAAGCTTCCCTCTGACGCAGCTTCCTGTTTCTGCCTAGGCGCGTGGTGGGATGGGGCAGGGCAGGGGGCCCAGTGTACTTGTGTGCCTAGGGGCCCTTGACAAATTAATCCTGCCCTGAGCCTAAGTACTAAAACTTGCAATAAAATTATTTTAGTATACAGTACATGTACTAAAAAAAAAAAAAAAAGTGAATATGTGCATTAAGATATCACTTAGCACAGGGGTAGGGAACTTCGGTCCTCGAGAGCCGTATTCCAGTTGGGTTTTCAGGATTTCCCCAATGAATATGCATGAGATCTATTTGCATGCACTGCTTTCAATGCATATTCATTGGGGAAATCCTGAAAACCTGACTGCAATACGGGTCTCGAGGACCGGAGTTCCCTACCCCTGACTTAGCATGAAGTGCACTAAGGAGTGGATTTCCAAAGGCACTTAGAGGCCCTTTTACTAAATCGAGCTAAAAAGTGACCTATGCTTTTGCAGTTCTAAAATGGCCACAATTTGCATTTTCCAATTAATGGCCATTTGCTAATTTTGAAATTAGCACATGAGCCCTTACTGCCACATCTTTTGTAGACTGTAAGGGCTCGTGCGTTAATCTTGCGCCAATCAGTCAGTGTTTGCCAGAGCCCACATGTGAACTGATTGGCACAGGGCATGCCTACTCTCTGCCCCCGTGCTGAAAAATAAAATCTAATTTTAGAAAGTGCAAAGCGCTCGCCAATCCTAAAACTTCAACAGGACACCTGAGGAGGAGCAGTACTAGACAAGTTTAAACGTTTTTTGGAACACTTTCTTTTTAAAGATGCTTTCGAAAATTAAAGTTCTTCAACTGATAGTATTTCTGCAGACTTCCTGTTTTTAAGCATTCTGTTCCTGCTTTCCATCCCCTTCCTATTATGTGAACCTTCAATGTTGCCTTTCTCTTAAAAATATTGTAGTTCCACCCTCTTTCCTATTGTCGTCTTTAAGTCTGTCTATTTTATGTCAATGTATGTACAACTAAGGCCTCCTTTTAAGCAGGTGGTAATTTTTCGGCTAGAGCGCGCTAATCTTGTGCGTGCACTAAAAACGCTAGCGCACCTTAGTAAAAGGAGCCCTAAATGTTTTTTGTCACCCCAATTTTTATTACATTTGTAATTCGCTTTGGAAATTATATTCTAAGCATTTGCATCAAATTTTAATAAACATGAAGTATTATCACATGAAGAGTGGGTTGATTATCTAAAAGTCTAATTGCATGGGTAAAGCACTGATTTGCCTATGAAAATGGCTTTTCAAATGTATGCATATCCCAAACTTTAATAAAACAACAAGCACAAGAGGGGTCTGTGATGATGCAATTATATTGTACAATCTAGACAAGAGTTTCCCATCTAGCATGACATCAGATCGGTGTGATGCTTGGCCCCAGACCAGCACCTTGGCTCTACTTTTAATATTTCACGACAAGACACACCAGTGATGATTCTTAAACATGAAGCAGAAGCTTTCTGACAATATGTAACATAGAAAAATGAAGGCAGATAAAAACTTTATGGCCTATCTAGTCTGCCTATCCATGCCATCTACTATCCCTTCTTCTCCCTTAGAGATCCAATGTACTTGTCCCAAGCTTTCTTGAATTCAGATACATTTTTCATCTCCACCACCTCCACTGGGAGGCTGTTCCATGCATTCACCACCTTTTCTGTGACAAAATAGTATTTTCTGAGGATACTTTTGAGTCTATTCTCTTTCACCTCAGTTGAAAGACACTTTCCTCATGTGCAATTGTACCACATGTGGGTATTTAAACATCTCTATCATATCTCCCCTCTCCTGCCTTGCCTCCAAAGTATACATATTGAGATCCATCCTCTGGACCGACTCCATCCTGTTTATTGTACACAATATTCTAAATGAAATCTTACCAGAATCTTAAAAAGGGGCATCATTATCTCCTATCTCTTACTGGCCATTCCTCTCCCTTTGCACTCAAGCATCCTAGTTTTCACCATGGCCTTTTCTACCTGTTTGACCACCTTAAGATCATCACATATGATCACACCCAAGTCCTGTTCCTCTTTTGTGCACAAATGTTTTTCACTCCTTAAAGTTCAGTTCCCTCGGGGTTGTTGTCTTTTGGGTTTTTTTAGCCTAAATACATACCCCTGCATTTCTTAGCATTAACTCTTAACTGCTAAATTCCAGACTTTTCTTCAAACTTCGCTAGGTCCTTCCTCATGTTATCCACATTATCAGGGGTGTCTACCCTATTATAGTCCAGTATGCCTTTCTTTTCTAGCTATGGCATGAACTTGGGGTATGGGACTAGGTAACTTGCAGTGCATAGTCAGACTACTACAAGTTCATGCCATAGCTAGAAAAGAAAGGCATACTGGACTATAATAGGGTAGACACCCCTGATAATGTGGATAACATGAGGAAGGACCTAGCGAAGTTTGAAGAAAAGTCTGGAATTTAGCAGTTAAGAGTTAATGCTAAGAAATGCAGGGGTATGTATTTAGGCTAAAAAAACCCAAAAGACAACAACCCCGAGGGAACTGAACTTTAAGGAGTGAAAAACATTTGTGCACAAAAGAGGAACAGGACTTGGGTGTGATCATATGTGATGATCTTAAGGTGGTCAAACAGGTAGAAAAGGCCCTGAGATTTAGGGATGGGCAACCCAAAAAATTTGTTTTGCTTCATTTTTCATGTCTTGTGTCACATTTTTTTGTTTTGTATTGCGTAGACTTCATTAAGAGGGTGTGCTTTTTGAAAAAAAAAAAAAAGGTGCACAGCACCTCTGAGCCATATTGGGTCACACCAAAGGTTCATCAAGCCCAGTATCCTGTTTCCAACAGTGGCCATCCCAGGTCCCAAGTACCTAGTGAGGTCCCAAGTAGTAAAACAGATTATATGCTGCTTATCCTAGGAATAAGCAGTGGATTTCCCCAAGCCATCTCAATAATGACCTATGGACTTTTCTTTTAGGAAATTATCCAAACCTTTTTTAAACCCATTCAGATACATTTGCTATTTTTTCTGTTTCTGGAGGTTTCACGAAAAAAAAAAATAATAATAATCTAGAGAGCTAAAATGGAATTTGAACCATGGTCCCTTGGTTCTCTAGCTCTCCTCTCTAATCATTAGGCCACTTCTGGAGGAAAAGTCCATAGTCTGTTATTGAGAAAGACACGGGGGAAGCCAATGTTTGTCCTGGATTGGTAGCATGGGTTTTGGCCAGGTACTAGGGACTTGGATTGACCACAGTGAGAAAGGGCTACTGGGCTAGATGGACCATTGGTCTGACCCAGAAGGCTGTTCTTATGTTCTTCCCTCCACATGGAAACCTCTTAAGTTAATGTAAAAATGAAATTGTTCTATGAACACCTATAATTTTGAAGCTCTCACAGAGCCAGATATACTTTGCCACTTTCACATTCCGGGGAAGTGTGCCTTGATCCCTCCAGTAGACATTAGACATCTGCTCCATCAGAGCACCTTTTGGCAACCTAGTTGTACCCTAAATAACAACATCCATCTTTTTGGACATAAAAGTCCCTTCCCCTTCTGAGATCAGAGATGGACATTCATATTTTAGCTCCTGCTTAGCTCCATCCAAAACACACCCATACCAAGCCCCCATGCCATTTGTATGCACTGTTGTTTGACATCCATATCCTGACTTTATAAAATCAGGATTTGGATGTCCTTTCAATATGGATGTCTTAATGCTAGATTTCCAACATTCAAAAATAAAAATTGAGTTTCTAAAATAAGATCCATAATGTCTTTCATATAAGAGTACTGCAAAAGACTTTACCTTCTTTCAGATGTAGAGGTATATTACTAGAGCAGGGGTGTCAAATGTCGGTCCTCAAGGGCCGCAATCTAGTTGGGTTTTCAGGATTTCCCCAATGAGTATGCATGAGATCTATTTGCATGCACTGCTTTCATTGTATGCTAATAGATCTCATGCATATTCATTGGGGAAAACCCGACTGGATTGCGGCCCTCGAGGACCGATATTTGACGCCTCTGTACTAGAGGATAAGATAAGCACTTTCAGCCATTGAAAAGAGGGTGAGTATGTGATCCGGTCTGATGGGCAGGCAGGTATTCCTGAGATCTGTTTTTATAAACAGGATGTGCAGTAGAAGAGCATATGAATTACCAGTTAGGTGTCTATCTATGCAGTTCTGTTCTTATCTTTTGGCTGGTTATGTTTATCTTCACAGATGTTCTGGTGTACAATGTGCTGCCTGTTATAAGAAATGAAAAATGACAGTAAATCTGTGGCAATACATGTTTATTGTATTTTCAATTCACACTCAATAGTACCTGCCTGGATCTGCTCCACTAACCTCATTCTGGTACGAGTTCACATACTGTGTGATAGGTTCTTTACTTAAAAATCTTCCCTCTTTGCCTTTGCTTTCCTTTCCTCATCCCTTCCTCATCAGGGTGATAGAGATACGAGTTCTCAAGGAGTTTTAGGCTAGATTTTCTAAAAGGCACTAAAAAGTGTCAGTCTCTGTAGTTCATCTGAGGTCTCTTTTAATGTAATGGAACATATGAGGATAAATCAAAAAGTAAAGGCAAAATACATTTAACGGCTTTAACAGAACTGTGAGCAATTGAACATATCACTTTTCCACATAGTTCTCATCAAACTAGCTTCTGCATTCCTGCAGAGATAAAGTTTTTCGGCTGCTCCAAAAGCCAGGTGAGCACCACTTCCTTTACTTTATCATGCTTTGTCTTTTGCTCTCCGGGTCGCAGTGATGCACCTATATCTCGTCACCAGTGACAGTTCTCTCCAGAATACTCAGATCTTCTTCATACCCTCTCAGGAACTGGGTGGCAACCTCCAGACGCTGTTGCTTGTGCAGATCAATAAACTGTTTGGGAACCCATCGTGCGCAGACTTTCCTGTATCCTAATCATCATGCAATATGGCAAGTGCAGATCTATAGCTGATCTCCAAATTTACAGCAATTGAGACACTGTTATCCGCCCTGTCAATGTGCTCTTGTATGCGCAATGTTGATTGACAACCAGAACAACCTTTGGCTACACCTGATTTTCCTGCTTTAAACCGTTTTACCCACTCATAAACATTTCGTTGATTCATGGTGCTATGTCCATACTGAGTCAATATCCGATGGTGAATTTCCACAGGTTTCACTCCCTCTGCCCAAAGAAAGCTCACTACTGCACATTGCCTGCCTGCCTGTCTGCACATAGTTTGTGGCTCCCTAGAGACCCAAGTGCATGAGCTTTTTCAAACTCCCAAGGTCATAAATTCACAGCCTCTAGGTCAGGGGTGTCCAACCTGCGGCCCAAGGGCCGCATGCGGCCCAGTGAAGTATTTTGTGTGGCCCCGGTTGAGGGTGATGCAGTGTTTTCCTTTGCTGCCCCTGGGTGTTTACCATCTTGCCGGCTCCCTCCTGTGTCTTACTGCAGCGTGGCCCCAGAAACATTTTTATCGGCCAATGCGGCCCAGTGAAGCCAAAAGGTTGGACACCCCTGCTCTAGATGCTGCCAAACTGTGCAGCTCTAAGCTAGAGCTGCCCTTCATACACCAATATACAGCACTATTTTAAAACACTAAACATGCTATTCTGGGAAATAGATGCACCCCTTAATTCCTCAGTTCAGTGCATACTATTTGCCCAGGGCTACAGTCGTATTCAATGCAGTGAAATTTCGAATGAAGTGATCTTTCTGTTTCCAGGATCAAAATCAGACCCTCAGCAACCCCACTAACCCCAGGGTGTTCCAGCTGCATATTATCCTACAGATGGAGATGTCTCTCCTTTCCTAATCATATGTTCTTAGGTGTCAACAATCAGTTAGCAGAGCTGTCCATCTGCCACTGCCTGCCAACCAGCCTCAGCAGGATTGCACAGTAGATTCATGTATATAAAACAGAGCATTAAAGTAAACTTACAAAAGCAAAGAGCAATCATTGCAAATGTAATTTCTTTTCTTCCTCTCTGGATTCTAATTTTAAAAGCATTAAAAAAGACAGCTGCTCGTGCTGCGATATACGCTAAACAGCCCGAAGGATGGAAAATATATATTTGTAACTCATAATAACTATTGACCTTTCTGATATACAGTGTTCTGTGTGTTAGCTATTCAGTTCTATCAACAGTGAAAATTGAACATGACTTTTTAATAGAAAACATGAGGGTATCAGGCTGCCATCAGAGAGGTGTTTATGTATTTTGATTCTACGTTGCACTGGGGAAAGCAGAGTCTCTGCCCTTCCTCTGACATCACGTGTGTCATACACTAGCCCCACTGCTCCTCAGCATGTTTGATGTGACGAGTAGGCTCGTATTTAATAACATGGGTTGGAAACACTGCCAGAGCTGCACCATGATTTGTACACCAATAATGGAATTCAGAAAGACCTGGGGAGGATATAGTGACGGCTCCAGAAAGTCTGGCTTTGCCAACTATAGTTCTGTTCTCTCCCTATTAGAGGGGTCTCTGCAGCAACAGAAGAAAGTATTTGAACAGTACGGTAATTCCTTTGAAAACAGTAAAATGGAAGGGACCTATTGCTTGCTCAAACCCAAAACCAGGACTCAAGGTATTGAGGGAACTTTGTGAAGTTCTGGCAGCTCCACTGGCTGACCTTTTCAATGCTTCTCTAGATATGGGCGTGGTACCGGAGAATTGGAGAAGGGTGGATATGGTCCATTTCCACAAAAGTGGAAGTAAGGAAGAAGAAGGGAACTACAGGCCAGTAAGTCTGACTTCTGTGGTAAGCAAATTAATGGAAACGTTTTTAAAATAGAGAATAGTGCAGTTTCTGGAATTCAGTGGATTACAGGACCCGAGGCAACATGGAGTCACTAGAGGCAGGTCTTGTCAGACAAATTTGATCCATTTCTTTGAATGGGTGAGCAGAGAATTGGATACAGGAAGAGTGCTAGATGTGGTGTATTTAGATTTTAGCAAAGCTTTTGATAGTGTTCCACATGGGCATCTAATAAATAAACTGAGTGCCCTCAAGATGGGCCCCAAAGTGACAGACTGGGTCAGAAACTGAGTGGAAGGCAACAGAGGGTAGTGATCAGTGGAGATTGCTCTGAGGAAAGGGATGTTACCAATGATGTGCCTCAAGGATTGGATCTTGGGCTTATTCTTTTTTACACAAAATTGGGGAGGCCTCAGCCGGGTCACCTTGCCCAAGACCTACCACTCCCCCCTCCCCCCAACAAAATGCAGTCTGAGTTGAGGTAAATTTTCCGCTAAGAGTTTACTGTCGCAGCATGGTTACATAACAATAAGCGATACAGTAATTATCACTAGCATACAACTTAATTCCTCTAATAAACATATCAATTCTTAGTACTAGCAATAACTACTGTGTCTATCACTGAATTCCCCCATCTACTAGCTGTCCTAATCTCGAACCGGGAGGCCACACTATCACACGAAGCGGGGGGGGGACTATAGCCACTGTCATGTACATTAGTCGTTTCAAAATGTGTAGCTCAGGGGTAGGGCACTCCGGTCCTCAAGAGCCGTATTCCAGTCAGGTTTTCAGGATTTCCCCAGTGAATATGCATTGAAAGCAGTGCATGCAAATAGATCTCATGCATATTCATTGGGGAAATCCTGAAAACCCCGACTGGAATACGGCTATCGAGGACCGAAAGTCCCTACCCCTGGTGGACCTGATTGTATATGAGTAGGCCACGTCGTTCAAGCCATGCTCTACTCCCACGTGGCCCGAGCTGCCACCCCACTGACTGATCCTGCCCCCTTGCGCCGCTGGTCACTTCTCAGGCGTGCCCCTCCACCCAAGAGGGGTTTCTCATTAGCCATCGTGGGATAGGAGCCCTCACTTTAGAGTGGCATAAATCCTAATCCCCTTCCTCCTATATGGATCCCCCTCCGCTCATCTTGTGTCCCTCCCTGGGTCACCAATCCTGCCTAATGCGACAAGCTCGGCCACTGCCTTGGCCGGCCAGCAGTGAGCTAACATGTAGCTCATCGAAAGGGAGGGCAGGTGTCCTCTTCCTCCCAGCGCGCCGCTGAAAAGATGGCTGCGCTGGAAGATTCCTAACTTAATTGCCCGCTGCTCATCTTGTCCCCACCCCTTTCTTCCCCTATTGGCTATTCTCCCTGCCATGACCCGTGAGGCCCCCCCCCCCCTTTTGTAGCAGGTCTCGCAAGGTGCACCAGCCTGCTTCTTTTTTGTAAGCGATATTTCTGAAGAGCTGATTGGTAAGATTTGCCTCTTTGCGGATGTAACCAAACTCTGCAGTAGAATAGACACCCCAGATGATGCGGATAATGCAAAGAAGGACAGTGAAGCTTGAGGAATGGTCTGAAATTTGGCAGCTAAGATTTAATGCTAAGAAATGCAAGGTGATGCATTTGGGCGACAAAAACCTGAGGGAAAGGTACAGTTTAGTGGTGAAGAACTTTGTGCACGAAAGAGAAGCAGGACTTGGGTGATAGTTTGTGATGATCTTAAGGTGGCCAAACTGGTTAAAAAGGCGGCAGCGAAAGCTAGAAGGATGCTTGAGTGCATAGGGAGAGGAATGGCCAGTAGGAAAAAGAAGGTTGGGTTTTTGTTTTTTTTCAAATTCTTTATTGATTTTATTAAGCATATAAAAAGTGCACAAAAGGGAGAAAGAAAATCCAACATAGTCTGCAGTAAACAACAGCAACCAGAAAACAACAAACAGACTGCAGACAATGTACAAGATGCAGGCGTTGTTTATTAGTAAATGCAGTAACATATACAACCTTATAGCCAACCAAGGGTCCCTTGGTTGGCTATAAGGTTGTATATGTTACTGCATTTACTAATAAACGCCTGCATCTTGCATATAAAAAGTGCAACATTTAAACATTCACGAATTCAATAAACAGCACTTACATACTTTCTAATCACTGAATCAAATTTACCCAACCCTCCCTCCCATCCTGGATGTGTGTGGAAACCAATAAAGATAGGATTGAGCCTGGTAGGTAAATTGCAAATCTTTAAGGTATTTAACAAATGAATCCAATGGACTCCAAATTTATTTAAAATTCTTGATTTTCCCTGACTGCTCTGTTGTTTTACCAGTCTTGTAAGCAGGTGCATTGTCTTGCAAAAAGAGAACTTCTTTCCGCAGCTTCCCTCTCCTTTTTTCTTTCAATGCCTCCTTTAACTGGCACAGCAAGTTACAATAGTATTCTGCATTAACTGTTACTTTAACCCCTTGGAAGATAGTCAGTCATTACTACACCTTCCTGATCCTAAAACACTGGCCGTGACTTTCCTGCTGACTTTTGGGTCTTGAACTTCCTTCTCCTTGGAGAACCTGAATGCCGCCATTGCCGTTTTCTCTCAGGATTACAGTGGTGTAATCATGTTTTATCAACAGTAACTAGTCGTTCCAAAAAGTTGGCACCAGCTCACGGAAATGCTGCAAAATCAAACTTGAAAGTGTCCATGAACTGTTGTTTCTCATCAGCATTCAAACATTTGAGCACCCCACTTGGCTGACAGCTTCTGTATACCCAGCTGCTCGTGGATTATACACCAAACACATTCCATGGATATCTGTAGTGTCTCAGAATTGTTTTAGTTGATATTTGCTGACTTGCCAAAATCAGGTCATAAGAACATAAGCAATGCCTCTGCTGGGTCAGACCTGAGGTCCATCGTGCCCAGCAGTCCGCTCACGCGGCGGCCCAACAGGTCCAAGACCTGTGCAGTAATCCTCTATCTATATCCCTCTATCCCCTTTTCCAGCAGGAAATTGTCCAATCCTTTATTAAACCCCAGTACCGTACTCTGCCCTATTACGTCCTCTGGAAGCGCATTCCAGGTGTCCACCACACGTTGGGTAAAGAAAAACTTCCGAGCATTCGTTTTGAATCTGACCCCTTTCAACTTTTCCGAATGCCCTCTTGTTCTTTTATTTTCGATTTTCAATATATATATATCTTTATTAGATTTTCAAACTACAGTTGTGCATCAAGTAATTCTTTTTTTTTTTTTTTTTTTTTTCAGTTCAATAATTTTTATTAAGTATTTTAAAGGATACAAGAATCATTTAAAGTACATAGAAACAAAATAAAGCTTTCTGTATATAAAATATATAAATCTATGTTTAACTGTATAGGAGCAAAGGCTCCAGTTATTAAAAATGTATGTAAGGGATATATAAGATAAAGATGAGAGAGAGCAGTAAAGAAAAAGGAAAGAAGAATGAAAGAGAGAAGAGAGGAGAAGAAAAGGATAACAGGAGTGTCTAAGAAGATGAGCGTACATAGGAGTCTAAGAATGACCATGGAGATTTGTTGTATTTCAAGTTCATGCAGGTTCGGAATGTAACTCTCTTCTCATATGCATAGGATTCAAATCTATGATACATACTCAGAGAGTTCCACCAAAAGGTATAATCTAATAGCGAGGGTGATTTCCAATTTTTTAGAATGTGCATGAGAGCAGTCACCAACATGGTATCAATGAGTTTAGGTGGACAATTTGATTGTGTGAAACATGGGTGTTGAGAGCGAAGGATTACAATGTCTATAGAGATTTCTTCTGAGCAGTTAGTAATAGATTGTATGGTGTTCCAGACATAGGTCCAAAAAGAGCGGACTAGAGTACAATGAAATAACATATGATCAAGAGTTCCTTCCTCTTTCAAACAGTTCCAGCAAACAGAGTCTTGCTTTAAGTTAGCTTTCCACATGCGAAGTGGGGTCCATATTGCCTGCCACATAAGAAAGTACATTGATTGTGATACTCTAGAAGATAAAAGCGGGCGATTTGTCGATGACCAGAAAAGCTCCCAATCAATGTCAGAAAGCGGAGTGGTAAGTATAGCGTCCCAGTGCTTCATAGAGTGAGGTGAAAAAGTGAAGGAGTGATCTTTTAAAATACTGTAGAAGGATGATATCGCCTTACCTTTTAATAGAGACAGAGAAGACCAGTTGTAAATAGTATTTTTGGAAGTCATATAGTCAAATCGTATATGCAAAGAAGGCAACACTCCAGTGAGAGAACGCCATTGTGAATAAGTAGAAGGAGGCAGCGAGTATGTAGAGCACAGTATATCGAATGGAACTAACGAGTTGAGGGTAGACAATTGATGGACAAACCATATACCTGCCCGCTGCCACCTTTTCCATGATAGAGATTTGTCGTGATTTTGAATTTTGGGATTGTTCCAAAGGGACATGAGTGGACTAACATTAACTGAGATTTCAGTCAATGTATCTATAAGATAAAGAGCATGCTGCGTTGCACCCAATAAAGAGTATCTCTTTAAGTGCCTTGGTATTGACACCGTTAGTAAGCATGAGATGTGTAAAGGCGTACATAAAAAACATTCCATTTCAAACCAGGCAGGAAGATCTTGAGTGGGAAGATTTTGAGTGGAGGAGTTAGTGAGCCAGTAAGCTCCATATTTGGCTAATGAAGCAATATAATAGTGATAGAAATCAGGAAAGTTGAGACCACCGTTGATCTTAGAGGCTTTCAGTTTGGCGAGAGCAATTCGAGGTTTTTTCTTGTTCCAAATGAATTCAGATATTTTCATATTTAGCCAATTAAATAATGATTTCCGGCATAACAGAGGGAGCATAGAAAGGATATAATTAATTTGAGGGGCCAGAGTCATTTTGATGGATGCAATTCTACCCCACCAGGATAAAAAGAGTGGAGTCCATCGAGATGTAGTGTTTAGAACTAGATTTTTGACTTTAGATATATTAAGATCTTGAGCATGAACCGAATCTTTATGTATTAAAATCCCCAAGTATTTCACAGCTTCATGTGACCATGAGAAAGGAAAATGAGCCAAATCTGATGGAAGTATATTATCATTTAGAGGGAAGATCTCTGATTTCTCCCAATTAACAGAGTATCCGGAAAGGAGGGAGTATTGAGTGATAATGTGAATAAGATTGGGAAGGGAGAGTAAAGGGTCTCTCAGAAAAAGTAAAACATCATCAGCATAAGCTGCTAATTTGAAATCTCGATCAGAGGAGGGAATACCTTTAATTGAGGGACTTTGTCGTATAGCTGAAAGGAGTGGCTCTAACACTAGATTAAATAGTAATGGTGAGAGAGGACAGCCTTGTCGAGTACCTCTATGGAGGGGAAATTTATTGGATAAAGAATTGTTAATCCTAATACGAGCTGTGGGTTGATGATATAGCGTTTTTATCCAGTTTGTAAAAAATGGGCCAAAATTATACCACTTCAGGACATGGAAAAGGAAAGGCCACTCCACTCGGTCAAAGGCTTTTTCAGCATCAATAGCTAGGCCTATTACAGGGTCTGACATTGTTTTAGCATGAGCGTTAATATAGTGAAATAGGCGCAGGTTGTCTCCTATGTATCTTTGTTTAATGAACCCTGTTTGATCTTTATGTATAAGCAATGGGATTATTTTGGTAAGTCTTAATGCAAGTAATTTTGCCATTATCTTGTAGTCTAAATTGAGGAGAGAGATGGGACGAAAGTTTTTAACTAAAGTGTCATCTCTGTCAGGTTTAGGGATTACTACAATGGTGGCCTCGGTGAAATTGAATTGCTTGTCCGGAGTGGAGTGGAGGAAGTCATAATATTTAAGGAGATGAGGAGCTAGTAGGGTGCGAAATTGCTTAAAGAATTCGTTCGTGAAGCCGTCTAGGCCAGGGGCTTTCCCAGCAGGTAAGGAAGATATGGCAGTTTCAATTTCTAATATAGTTATTGGAGAATCAAGTTCCAATTTAACAGATTCTGGAATGGTCGGATGAGTTAAGGAGGTAAGAAATGAGTCTATATCTGCTTCAGGAGTGGTAAATTCGGATTGGTATAAAGAAGTATAGAATTTTTCAAATTGAGAGGAAATTAGAGATCTGGTTTTGACTAATTGACCTGATGAATTCTGAATAGCCGTTATATGTAGTCTTTTAGATTTATTTTTAAGGTATCTGGCCAAAGGACGACCCATTATATTATCTCCCATGTAATGTCCAGAGTTAGAGATAAAAATATCACGCCTAGCTATATATGAAACTAAAGTATTATATTCATATTTAAGATTTTGAATACGTTGGAAAGTATTTGGGTCATGTATGTGATTAGACATATGTTGTAATTCTAAGGTTTTGATGGAGTTTCTAAATCTTTTTCCTTTCTCATGGACTGTTTCTTTTTCCAAGAGGCAATTTTAATCAATTCACCTCTAAGGGTTACTTTGTATGCTTCCCAGACAATGGAAGGACAAATTTCAGGATCTTTAGAATTATTTTCAAAAAACTCCGCAGTGAAAGAATTGATTTTTTCAATAATTTCCTCGTCTAGCAGTAAGGCGTTGTTTAGCCGCCATGAGGGGGATTCCTTATGTGGGGCTGAGATGGATATATATAAAGAGATGGCAGCATGATCAGTGAGAGAGATTGGATGTATAATGGTATTGGTGAGATCTTGAATAAGAGAAGGGGATAAGAGAAAATAATCGATTCTCGAGTATGTATTATGTGGAGGTGAAAAATGTGTGTATTCTCTACCTTTCGGGTAAAGCAAGCGCCAAGGATCCACAAGAGAAAAGGCATCCTTTAAAGCATGAAGAGCTGTGAAAGACTTGGATTTGGAGGGTTTACAAGAAGAAGATCTGTCAATATATAGATCTTGAATTTGATTAAAGTCCCCTCCCAATTTCAGAGAACAAGTATCAAATTCAACTATCGCCAGCTGAAGCTCTTTGAAAAAGTTTGGGTGGTCTTTGACCGGGCCGTATATATTAAGAAAAATAAAATTAGTTGAGTGTATCGCAGCATGTACTAGACACCATCTTCCTTCAGTGTCTATTTTAAAATTGTGAATAACGGGAAATAGTTTATCATTGAAAAATATTGACACACCATTTTTCTTTTGATGAGTTGCAGGGGAATATAAGTGAGTTGAAAATCCCTTAGTTGAAATTTCGAGGCAGCAGCGGGTAGGAGGTGGGTTTCCTGCAAATAAATTATATCAGGATGTTTATTGGATACATAATTAGCTATCTTTTTCCTTTTAATGGGATGGTTAAGACCATTCACATTAAAGGAAAAAACATGTAAATCAGCCATAATATATGATATATATTGTTGAATCATAGATTATATCTCCTCTGTCCAGAAAAATAATTGATATAATTGTAAGCTCGGGCAGACACTCCTGTCTAAGAAGAAGAGAGATAAAAAAAAGTGTGAAAGTAAAAGAAAAGAAATCAGTATAGTATATGGTCAGAAAAAGAATGGACCACACTATTCTACATATTTTAAAACATTTTAAATGTGATCCTGTGACCACGGAATAATAACACATATGGAACAACTAATAAATTCCACACCTATTCAATAATAGAAAATTTGAGATTAGTGTGCTTGATTTAGCAGAATATATGACATAGTATATACAATTCATTACGAATTATAAGAAGATGAATAGACAAAATAGACAGTGAATTTGGAGCTATCCAAGCAGGATGTCATATCTCTATATTGATCAATCTAAGGTAGGTTTAAAAGATGCAAAAATAAGAGGAATTAGACCGTTGGATCCATCGCCAGGGCGCCGCCAGCTACTGTCACAGGTATAGAATCTATAAATTGTTGAGCAGTTATTGTGTCTGTGAAGGTGTGTGATTTCCCATCATGCCAAATGCGTAAGGATGCAGGATATATAAGTGCAAATCGCACTCCTCGATGCATCAAGTAATTCATATACATAAAATATCACAAGACAAGCACAATAAACTTACAGACATTAACATAAAATTACATTTTTCCCTACCCTCCCTGGATATGTATGTTTGCAAGCCTATAAAATAAAATCAATTAAAAACACTGGTAGTAATGTTATTTTCAATTCTATCTATACAAATATATATCTTTTTACCAGTCATAGCAATTAAATTTGCAGCCTTTCTCCTATTTCCCATACAAACACCTTTCAAAATATTTTTCGAAAGTTTGAAGAATCTGTCCCTCTCCACTCTCTCTATGCCCTTCATAATCTTGTAAGTCTCTATCATATCCCCTCTAAGTCTCCTCCAGGGAAAAGAGACCCAGCTTCTCCAATCTCTCAGCGCATGAAAGGTTTTCCATACCTTTTATCAGACGTGTTGCTCTCTGAACCCTCTTGAGTAACGCCATATCCTTCTTAAGGTACGGTGACCAATATTGGATGCAATACTCCAGATGCGGGCGCACCATCACCCGATACAACAGCAGGATAACTTCTTTCGTTCTGGTTGTAATACCCTTCTTGATTATACCTAGCATTCTATTCACTCTCTTAGCGGCCACTGCGCACTGTGCCGTCGGCTTCATTGTCATGTCCACCATTACCCCCAAGTCCCTTTCTTGGGTACTCTCATTCAATAATATCCCTCCCATTGTACAGCTGTAACTCGAGTTTCTGCTTCCCACATGTAATACTTTACATTTCTCAATGTTGAACTTCATCTGCCATCTCATCGCCCATTCCCCAAGTTTGTTCAAATCCCTTTGCAATTCTTTGCAGTCTTTAGTCCAAGCTCCACTAAATAGTTTGGTGTCGTCCGCAAATTTTATTATCTCACACTTCGTCCCTGTTTCTAGATCATTTATGAATATATTAAATAGCAATGGCCCGAACACCGAGCCCTGCGGGATACCACTCGTTATACTCCTCCAGTCCGAGTAGTAGCCCTTCACTCCTACCCTCTGTTTCCTACCCTCCAACCAGTTTCTGATCCATCTATGTACATCTCCTTCCACCCCATGGTTCTTCAGTTTCCAGAGTAGACATTCATGGGGCACCTTGTCAAAGGCTTTTTGGAAATCTAGATATATGATGCAATACTCCAGGTGATAGACGCTTAAATACCTATATGGCATAAATACGCATGAGGCAAGTCTCTTTCAATTGAAAGGAAACTCCAGAGTGAGAGGGCATAGAATGAGGTTAAGAGATGATAGGCTCAGGAGTAATCTAAGAAAAAAATGGTAGATGCATGGAATAGTCTCCCAATAGAGGTGGTGGAGACAAAGACTATGTCTGAATTCAAGAAAGTGTGAGACAGGCATGTGCGATCTCTTAGGGAGAGGAGGAAATAGTGGATAGGCAGACTGGATGGCCCATCTGGCCTTTATCTGCCATTGTGTTTCTATGGCCTAAACCTTTTAAACGTCTAAATCCCTGGTTTTACGCTGCCAGGTCATACACCTCTAAAATTCTACGATATGTATCTGGCAAGAGGGCATGTCTGGATGTGTTCTGGGTAGGCCTAAAAAAATTATATGTATTCTGCATTTCAGAATGACAGGATTTATATCTGCTAACAAGGACATTTTAACGTTTAGAAAAGTGCTCCTGTTAAGCAATACTCTACTTGATGGAACAGGGGATGTCACCCTCTTAATCCCCAGTGGTTGATGTCCTCTTCTCCCTCTCCCTCCCCCACCCCTAAGCAAAACTGGCAAAGAAGACCAGGGCTTCTGACAGCTTTAGGGAAAATAAACATTTATGTTCCTAAAATGATCCTAATGCCTACGTGCTGGCACATATGTGCTACTGTTACTTGACACAAACTTTTATGTGCCTGTTTTGTCTCCTCTCCCTATATACTTAAATGTTTATGATTTTAAAATGTATGTCTTGCTGCATATAACCAGCACGTAAGCGTCCATTTCACCATAAATCTTAGAACAGTTTTACGTCAGCAGATTCTGATTTAAAATACTAGTGGAACTTCAGATGTCTTGACCTTGACATTTTATTTATATAGTAACAAAGTTACATAGTAAATGATGGCAATAAAAGACCTGAATGGTCCATTCAGTCTGTCCAACAGTCACACTCATCATTAACTCATGATGAGATTGTCTATCTTTGACATTTCTAGAACATAGACCCTAGAAGTCCACCTGGAATTGTCTTTATGTTCCAACTACTTGAGTTGCCCACTCCAGGCTTTCCAAACTACCGTATTTTATGCTTCATAAGACGCACTTTTTTTTCCACCTAAAATTGAGTGGAAATTTGGGTTCGTCTTATGAAGCGAAGGTAACTTTTTTTTAAAAACACCCCAACCCACCCCGTTGTACCTCTTCAAAATGTCCCATGCATCGGGGGTACGTGGGCTGACTACCGCCCGCCTGCCGCCACTGCTCCCTGCTGGCCGCCACTGTGCTGCCACTCCAGGAAGGGAAGGTAAGGGCCAGTATGCTGCGCTAGACACTGCCTTCCTCCCTCCCTGCCGCGTTGAAGCCTGCCTAACCTCCGCCGATTCCTCCTCCTCTGGCCCGGGTCCACCGCCATGCCGCCACTCAAAGAAGGAAAGGGAAGGGCCAGCGTGCAGCGATTGCACGTTGCCGACCCACAAGCCTTATCCCGGGCGAAGGCTTGTGGGCCAGCGACATGCAATCTAAAATATGGCACCTTTGTGCAATCTAAAATATGGTGCCTTTGAGTTAAATAGGCAATGCACATTAATCTAAGTTCTGCAGTCATGATTTCTTTGCTTTACCATTTACTAGTCAGGCTACCTCCTGGAGAGATGGTCTCAGAGTCAGAAAGTTAGCATTCTCACCTAATTACAGGAAGGGTGCATGGTGTCTAGTGTGCTGCTTGGATCAGGGGCTGTCTCTTCAGTGTATTGGTACAATGCTATGCTAGTGCTGTGTTGTAATATATTATGGGCTTATTGATACAGTAGTGTTTAAGCCCATTACATTAATGGGTGCTAGAATAGATGTGTAAACTTTTAGCACGATGGGGCGCTGAACTGTTTCTGTCTTTCTTTCTCTTTTTTTCTTTCTGTCTGTCTTTCTTTCTCTCTCCCTGCCCCCCTTTCGGTCTGTCTTTCTTTCTCTCTCTCTGCCCCCCTTTCTTTCTGTCTTTCTTTCTCTCTCCCTGCCCCCTTTCTTTCTGTCTCTCTCCCTGCCCCACTGTCTGTCTGTCTTTCTGTCTGTCTTTTTTTCTTTCTGTCTCTCTCCCTGCCCCCCTGTCTTTCTGTCTCTCTCCCTGGCCCCCTGTCTTTCTTCGAAGACATGGATGAATGGAGGCACAGAGTTTCAAGTGCGCATGCGTGCTTATTATTGATAAAATCATTTTCCCTACCTTTGTTGGCTGGTGACTATTTTTCTGTGCTTTTAACTATGTTTCCAGGGCCTCCTCTGGTCCTCATTCCCTCCCCCATCTTCTCCCTTCCTTTTACATCCCCCTGTCCAGCAGTAGCTCTTCTCCCTTCTTTTTACCTCCCCCCTGTCCAACAGCACCCCTTCCCTGCTCTCCCTGTCCAGCATGAAATAGATTTGCATCTCAAGGAGGCAGTGCATGTAAATCCATCTCATACATATTCATTGTGGATATCTTGAAAACCTGACTTGCTTGTGGCTCTCAAGGACCAGAATTGCCTATCCCTGTTTTATATCATTCTCCCAAGGGAGCTCAGAACAATTTACATTAATTTATTCAGATATTGGGGGGGGGGTTAAGTGACTTGCCCAGGGTCACAAAGAGCAGCATTGGCTTGAACCCACAGCCTAGTAACTTCTTTCCGCAACTTCCCTCTCCTTTTTTTTTCCAATGCCTCCTTTAAATGGCACAGCAAGTTACAGTAGTATTCTGCATTAGCTGTTTAGCCCCTTGGAAGATAGTTGGTTATTACAGCACCTTCCAGATCCCAAAACACTGGCCAAAAGAGCTTTTGGACCATGGTATCCTGGAGCAGTAGTTCTCAACCCCTTGGGACACATTTAGGCAGTCTGGTTGTCAGGATATCCACAATGAATATGCATATAATAGAAACAGTGCTTTGACATCTATCTTATGCTTACTTATTGTGGATGTGTCTCAAGGACTGAGTTGAGAACCACTGTCAAAAAGGATGCTTGATGTATAGTAGTGAGTACAGGTAAATTGGCCCTTAGACTTCTGTGTGTTACAGTCCCTTGCATAATGGCTTATGAAACCCTTTGTACAGTATGTAGAAGACCCTGTAAACTAGGTTAGGAGAGCCTATGTATTTAGATACTTCTAGTTTTGGAATTGCCCACCGATATTTGAGAATTACAGGGAGCAAGTTGAAGAAAGTCATGTTATCTGTTTCATCTTGGAACCGTGATGGAATATTCTAGCAATTAACACCACTCCTAGGCTAGGCTTTATTTTATTTTTATTTTTTTTTTGCGACACTACCAACAGAACTGCGCTTTTCTAGGAGACCCTTCTGTGTTAATTTCTCAGGATTGTGAGTAATAAATACTTTTTCAAACTGGATACTGAGAGGGATTCAAGATCCTGTAGCTGTTACACTTTTATATTTCTGGAACTCCCTTGTTATTTGGGGGGAAAAAAATCAGATGATGGACAGAAGCACAACTTATCATTCTAGCTATCCTTGAAGTACATATGAGTAGCTTAGCTTCATTCAGTAGATAGGCCTTTATGAAATACTATTTACTGCAGCTACAACTGTTTCAAATGTATTTGCTGTGGAATTTCCTATGCATTAGGCTATGTAAATATTATCTTTTGTAAATAAAAGCAGACCTGTTCCAGAATCATAGCATACAGAGTTGACTTAATATATTTGAACACCCTAGTTGGTGTGTGAGTGGTTGTCTGGAATCTGTTTAATTTAATTCCTAGATTATACTCTGAGTAATTCAGCCCAAAAAAGGTCTGGTCCATTGTACCCAGTAAAGAGAGAATTGCCTAACTGTGCACCTAAAAGTAGGAAGTCAGACCCTGATTCTATAAACGGTGTCTAACTCCTAGGTGCTGTCTAGCGTGGTGGTCAATCATTCACTAGGTGTCAGTTATAGAATCACACAAATATAGCCCCTCCCCTTTTACTAAATCGCACTAGTGGTTTTTAGCACAGGGAACCTATGAGCGTTGAGAGCAGCATGGGGCATTCAGCGCAACTCCCTACGCTAAAAATCGCTATCGTGGTTTAATAAAAAGGGAGGGGGTATAGTTGTCTACTTTTGTATAGTTGTTACTGAGGTGACACTGCATCTACCTTGACCTCTGAAAAAAATCCCAGAATATAAATGATAACATTTTCTCTGCGTACACTGTGCTTTGAGTTTTTTAAAATTTTATTGTTGGTAGATCATTTTGAATTGGGTCATTTTAAAAGCAGCTCGCAAGCCCAAAAAGTGTGGCCACCCCTGTTCTAGGCTTATATAACCAACTAAGGGCTCCTTTTACAAAGTCGCGCTAGGGCCTTAACGCACGGAATAGTGTGCGCTAAATTGCCGTGCGCGCTAGCTGCTACCACCTCCTTTTGAGCACGCTAATCCGGTGCGTGCAGTAAAACCGTTAGCGCGGCTTTGTAAAAGGAGCCCTAAATGTCTTGCAGAGAAAACAGAATGCTCGGTCCCATACAATACATTGCTTGGAAGTCCACATTCAGGCAGTGTAAAGGATGAATTGACAGGCATATGCGCTCCCAGGCAATAAGGCTCCTGCACACCCCCCCCCCCATACTTATTTCTCTGTAGCAGAAGGCAGCGCAAATGGTTCCCTTCAGCTGTCTGCTTCCGAGCTTGCGTCCTGCTCTCTGCTGCGTTCTGCCCTTATGGAACTAGAAAGTTATTTCAGAAGGGGGAAAGGATGAGTAGAGAGCAGGCTGCATGCTCGGTGGTAGACAGCTGGCAGGAAGCACTGGGCTCCCTCAACTGCTCTGGGCCCTCGAGCACTCCCTCGTTGCCCATATGGTCAGTCTGCTCCTGCTTCCTGGACACAGTTATGGAGCTTATTCAATACTGGGGGGTAATCAAGCAGTTACGGCATCCACAGAGACGGATCCTACATCTGCCATTATCTTTCTTTTTACCTTTTTCGCATCTCTGATCTTTGTATTATTTTTAGAGCTGCACAACACTTATATCTGAACTGCCATGGCAAGTAAGAATAAAGACACAGGATGAGAAGGAAGAGGAGCTATTTCAGAAATGAAACAGTTGCTAAGGATGTGCACAGAGCAAATGTTTGGATGGTTGAGGCAGTGGAGTTCCCAATTCTCAGACCTTTTTTTTTTTTTGGGGGGGGGTACATTTCACATATTCTAATAAGAAATATTTAATGCGCTTTAGAACACAAATGTTAATTCATAGGTTAGCATGCACTAAACTTAGGGTGAACTAATGAACTGAATGCATTACTAAGAAAGTTGTGCCCTAAATTTTGTCTTAGCTTTTAGCTGTCCCTCGGACATCCAATAAAATGTTTGAGAATGACTACGATAGTTTGTTGAACAATGTAAACAAAGCTGATTGATGTTTATAATGTATTGGAAAATGTATGGCAAAATTTGACCTCTACTGTGTATGTTTACTTGTAAGCCGCTTAGGAGATAAGCAGATAATAAGTTCTTTTTTTTCCATTAATTTTTATTCAAGTTTCAGAAATAGTGAATTTAGCAATGTAACAACAAGGGACCCATTCAAGCAAATACATCATACATTATAACATTGCTTACAATGCTAGCCAAAGAAGCCCTCAACCCTCCTCCCCCTTCCAAGATTATCAATAATAAGTTATTTAAATAAAAATATCTACAGTGCTTTGATGGCAGACCTGGGGACAGCTGGCAGAGCTGTGCCAAATAAGCCCAGACACTGCCGTAATAAGACGTGGGTGAGATGGTTCTGACATAACAGCACATTTTACACCTATGTGTTAGTTCCAGAAGAGGACAAGCAGGCTACGCTGCGGGACGGGAGCGATTGTGATTGCCAGAGTGGGGTAAGGACCTATTATAATCACCGAGCTTCAGCTGAGAAATAAGAAACACTAAAAGAGTTGTGTGGGAGTCTGTAGCCGAGATGCTGGAGTGCGAGAGTGACATTCACTGCATTGTCCGAGATGTGTGGAGCCTGCGACTAGAACAGCAGGGAAGAGGCTGCAGGTCACAGTATCTGTAGAGGAAGATGTTTGCACAGCATGCGCTTGTTTGACACTGGCCACTCTGATTAGACCTGACTTCATGAACACTGGGGGGGGGGGGGGGGAACCTACTTCGCTTTATAAGAATAGCTGGAACTTTAAAAAAGTAGCACCTACTGTTATGTATTTAGCTTAACTTGCAGATCGTAGAGCTGAGCACTAATTGAAAACTAACAGGTCAATATTCAGCTGCGGCAGACAGCAAATATTTTTAAATGGCGGCTGCTGTGTTTAAAATATATACGAGGGTAAATCAAAAAGTAAAGGGAAAAAACATTTAGGGCTCCTTTTACTAAGGTGCTCTTGCGGTTTTAGCGTGCGCTTGGCGCACTAGACGCTAATGCATCCACAGAGCTTGCGTTAGTATTTTCCGTTTAGCGCGCACTAAAAATGCTAGCGCCTCTTAGTAAAAGGAGCCCTTAATGGCTTTAATAGAAGTGACTGTGAGCAATTGAACATATCACATTTCCACATAGTCCCCATGCAAGACAATCCAGAGAAGTTTGTCTGCTGCTCCCGAAGCCAGGTGAGCACCGCTTCCTTTACTTCGTCGTGCTTTGTCTTTTGCTCTCCGGGTCACAGCGATGCGCCCATGTCTTGTCGCCGGTGACAATTCTCTCCAGAATACTCAAATCTTCTTCATTCTTCTCAGGAACTGGATGGCAACCTCCACACGCTTTTGCTTGTGCAGATCAGTAAGCTCTTTGGGAACCCATCGTGCGCAGACGTTCCTATCTCCCAAATGCAGATCCACGGCTGATATCCAAATTTGCAGCCAACTGAGAAACCATTATTCGTCGGTCTTCTCTAATCAAAACATCCACCCTGTCAATGTGCTCTTGTATGCAGAATGTTGATGGGCAACCAGAACGACCTTCGTCGGTTACACCTGTTCTTCCCGCTTTAAAACGTTTTACCCACTCATGAACTTTTCATTGATTCATGGTGCTGTGTCCATATTGAGTCAATATCTGACGGTGAATTTCCACAGGTATAACGCCTTTTGCCCCAAAGAAGGCGCACTACTGCACATTATTCTTCGATGGTGCGATCTTGCAATAGAGCATTCATGTTTCTGACCTCGTTACTGCCACACGATTAAAAGTCGAGTACTGCACTATGCTTGGAGGCAACCGGCAATGTACGAGTATATATGTTGCATTTCGGTAGCTCTGTTCCAGTTATTGTGTAATTTAACAGTTGCCTTTAAATTTATTTTTTTTTTCCCCTCGTATATTCGGTGCAACTATATGTGTAATTAATGCTGCAGAGTATTTATTTAAGAGCCCTTCTCCAGTAAATTCTGCACTTACTGGATGTTAAAAGCCAACTGTGTGCCCAGCATCTGCCCTGTATTTACTGCACAGGGCAGAGAGTTACTTCATAGCACTGTATTACATGTAGGGCCAGAAGGTTTGGGAACACCCACACTATCAGGCACTAAGTGATAGATTCTGTATCTGGGTGCCTAAAAAGTAGGAGCCTAAAGTTAGACATCTATTTCATGTCAATCACACTTAGACACCCATTACAAAATCATGCCCAACTAAAGCTTAGGCACCTATTAGGTGCCTACAATGCAGGCCAGGGTTTTAAAAGCCTACATTATAGGTGCCTAAATCCTTCTCTGCCCCTAAACACACCTACTTTGGAGTTAGGCACCATAATATAGGCGCCTATCTTATGTAGATTTACCCTCATATTTTTTTCAATTATGAGCTTATTACATGAAACAAAGTCACTTAGATCCATAGTCTATGAAGATCTACCCTAGACTACAGCGTGATTGTGATGAAGCTCAGGAGTTTTAGTAGAGCACAATTTGTAGCTAAGTGACTTCGTTTCATTGTGGCAGCAATACTGATGTCAAAGTTTGAACTGTGCTTTTGCTATTATTAGGAACATAAGAACTGCCATCACCAGATCAGACCTTGGGTCCATCAAGTCCGGTGATCCGCTCACGCGGAAGCCCAGCCAGGTATAACCTGGCGAAAAACTTAGTCACCTGTAACCCTCTATGCGCCTTCCGAGGAGATGTGCATCTAACTTGCCCTTAAATCTTAGAACGGTGGGTTCCACAGCAATCTCCACCAGGAGAGCGTTCCAGGTGTCCACCACTCGCTGTGTGAAGCAGAACTTCCTGGCATTTGTCCTGGGCTTGTCCCCTCTCAGCTTCAGTCCATGACCTCTTGTCCTAGTCACATTTGACATCGCAAATAACTTTTTATCCTGCTCTATCTTGTCGATTCCTTTTATTATTTTAAAAGTCTCAATCATATCCCCTCGCAGTCTCCTCTTCTCAAGGGAGAACAGTCCCAGTTTTCTAAGCCGTTCTTCGTAGTTCAAGTTCTCCATACCTTTTACCAGCTTTGTTGCTCGCCTCTGCACCCTCTCGAGCAGTTTTATATCCTTCTTTAAATAGGGAGACCAGTGTTAGACACAGTTTTCCAAGTGTGGTCTGACCATAGCTCTATAAAACGGCATTATGACACACTCCGAGCTACTCGTGATTTCCTTCTTTATCATGCCCAACATCATGCCTGCTATCTGTGTGAAATTTTGACCCCCCCCCCCTTTTTTTTGCCAGTTTGTGCAGCAAGTGGTTTAAGAAAGAAACATTAATTTCTTTTTGAAGTGGGGTTTTTTTTACCTGTGAAGCACAACTGAGGTTTTTTCTCTACTTCTTTTTTTCTATTGTGCATTTGGTATCTTCCAGGAGACTGTTTCATGCATCTACCACCCTTAGTCTTGATTACCATCCCTTTTCTAATAATTACTAGCATCTTGTTTGCTTTTTTGGCTGCCGCTGTACATTGGGCAGAAGGTTTTAGCGTATTGTCCACGAAGACACTGAGAAGGGTGGGATTTAAGGATAGTTTACTAAGGTGTTTAATAAAGTATGAGTGATATTTAATGTTGATTTCAGCTACCCCAACATTGACTGGATAAATGTTACATCAGGGAGTGCTGGGGAGGTAAAATTCCTAGTTGCCAAAAATGGTCCAGGAACTGACAAGATAGGGATTTGGTCCTTAGTGGAATGCAGGACATAGTATGGGAGGTAACTGTGTTTGGTCCACTGGGAAGCAGTGCTGTTGCTAAAGAAATCTACTGCAGTAGCATTTAATTTTTGCAAGGGCAACTACGAAAAAATGAGGAAAATGGTTAAAAAGAAGCTAAAAAGGTTTGTGGCAAAGGTCAGAAGTGTAAACCAGGCGTGGATATTCTTTAAAAATACCATCATGGAAGTGCAGACCAGATATATTACACATATTAAAAAAGGTGGAAAGAAGAGAAAACGAGAGCTGGTGTGGTTAAAAAGTGAAGTGAAAGAGGCTATTACAGCCAATCAAACATCTTTTAAAAAAAGGTCCCAATGAAGAAAATAAGAAGAGACATAAGCACTGGCAAGTTATTTCTGCAATGCATTGATAAAGAGAGCTAAACAAGAATATGAAGAACAACTTGCCAAAGAAGCAAAAACTCATAGTAACAATTTTTTTAGGTACATCAAAAGCAGAAAACCTGTGAGAGAATCTGTGGGACTGTTGGATGATCAAGGAGTAAAAGGTGCACTCAGGGAGGATAAAGCCATAGCGGAGAGACTGAATGAATTCTTTGTTTCAGTCTTTATGGAAGAAGTAAGAAATCTACTTGAACTGGAAATGGTTTTCAAGGATGATGAGGCAGTGGAATTTAAAGAAATCTCGGTGAACCTGGAAGACATACTAAGCCAAATCACCTGGACCAGATGGTATACATCACAGGGTACTGAAAGAACTCAAACATGAAATTGCTGATCTGTTGTTAGTGATCTCTAGCCTGTTGCTAAAATCATGCATAGTACCTAAATATTGGAGGGTGGCCAATGTTATGCTGATTTTTAAAAAGAGTTCCAGGGGAGATCTGAGGAATTACAGACCGGTAAGCCTGACCTCAGTGCCGGGCAAAATAGTGGAAAAAATTATAAAAAAATAAAATTGTGGAACATGTAGACAAACATGATTTAATGAGACAGAGTCAGCATGGGTTCAGCCAAGGGAGGTTTTGCCTTACCTATTTGCTTGATTTCTTTGAAGATATGAATAAACATGTGGATAAAGGTGAGCCTGTTGATATAGTGTATCTAGATTTCCAGAAAGCTTTTGACAAAGTTCCTCATGAGAGGCTCCTTAGAAAATTAAAGAGTCATGGGATAGGCGTCAATGTTAAATTGTGGATTAAGAATTGGTTATTGAACGGAAAACAAAGGGTAGAGTTTTTAAATGGACACTGTTCTCAATGGAGGAAGGTAAATAGTGGTGTTCTTCAGGGATCTGTACTGGGACCGGTGCTATTTAACTTATTTGTAAATGATCTGGAACTTGGAACTATGAGTGAGGTGATTAAATTTGCAGATGACACTAAACTGTTCAAAGTTGTTTAAAACGCATGCGGACTGTGAAAAACTGCCAGAAGACCTTAGGAAATTGGAAGACTGGGCATCCAAATGACAGATGAAATTTAATGTAGACAAATGCAAAGTGATGCACATTGAGAAGAATAATCTAAATCATAGTTACCCGATGCTAGGGTCCACCTTAGGGGTTAGCACTCAAGAAAAAAAAGATCTCGGTGTCTTCATGGACAATACACTAAAACCTTCTACCCAATGTGCAGCGGCAGCCAAAAAAGCAAACAAGGGGATAGTAATCAAGACTAAGAAAAGGTGGTGGATGCATGAGACAGTCTCCCGGAAGAGGTGGTGGAGACAGAAAATGTGTCTGAATTCAAGAGGACCTGGGATAGGCACATGGGATCTCTCAGAGAGAGAAAGAGATCATGGTTACTGCGGATGGGCAGACTAGATGGGCCATTTGGCCTTCATCTGCCATCATGTTTCTATAATGCCTCTGTATCAATGGTGTGACCTCACCTTGAGTATTGCATTCAGTTCTGGTCTCCTTATCTCAAGAAAGATATATCAGCACTAGAAAAGGTTAAAAAAAGAGTGACCAAGATGATAAAGGTGATGGAATTTCTCTCGTATGAGGAAAGACTAGAGATGTTAAGGCTCTTCAGCTTGGAAAAGAGACTGCTGAGGGGAGATATGATTGAAGTCTACAAAATCCTGAGTGGTATAGAATGGGTACAAGATTTACAAAGACTAGGGACATGTGCTAACTTTTATTAATTGCCACGTGAGCGCATGGCCATTAATTCACAAAATGGAAAATCAGCCATTTTCCAGCTGCTCTACAAATGACCTTAGTGCATGGGAAAGACCTGTGTAAGGGCATGCTAAAGCTACTTTTTCCTGCAGCTTAGTAAAAGAAGCCATTAAAAACTTGCCCAATTATGGTCTCAGAAAACTTTTCCCTAGCCCTTTCTCAAAGAATGTGTATCCTCAACATGCTAGTTGCTGACACCACTGGATTTTATACTTATCAACATCGTTCCATTTCATTTTGGTAATATCCACAAAGGAGAAAAAAGAACAGTTTTCAAAACTTTCCTTAATCCAGAATGTGCCTGAATTCTGATAGCATCACATTCCAGAAGTATGAGATGGCCACTGAAAAAAAAAAAAAGACATTTCTGTTTCTGCAGATGACAAAAAAAAATGACAGCTGCCTCAAATGTCTAATCATCTTGTGAGCCAAACCCAGACCTGCCTCAAACCATCGAATGTATATTAAGGACAACATGTCTGCACTCATATTTGCATCTGCATTTTTTTTTTTTTCATCTGTGCAAAATACAAACATCAACCATTTCCAGTGCTTGCAAACATGGCAGCCCAAAGGGAACTGCTGAAATTATTTCAAAACTAAGCTCTGACAGGTGTTCCACAGGCTTGCCGTGAATTCTCTGCAAGAGACACAACTTAATCAAATGATTATTTCTCATATTCCCCTAGCTGCAAGGAATTACCCCTAGTGACTGCTGTCATTAACCTAGATTCACAATGGTGGGTGTGGCTAAGTAGGAGGAGCCCTTGGGAACTGTGCAGCTAGTCTTCCTTAAGAATGACTTATAAATGGCAATTAAGAAGGAGGAATTTGAATAACTTTCTTTTGGCTGCCAGCAAATGAATTTGTAAAACAGTTTTGAGAATATACTTGAAAAGAATACTCTGCTGCAGGCTTTTAATTTAGAAAATGTCCAGCACTTTTCTTAAAAGATAAAGGGTTAAGAGTCAGCACAGGCAGTCGGTGTTTTAATTTAAATTGCAACATTTAAATTAATATATATTCAGTGCTTGCGAGGGGCAGTTCTATTATCTAGGAGGCTGATATTCATCTGGCAGCAGTAAGCTTTTTTTTTTTTTTTTATTTAGCTGTCATCGGTATTATTCCTGGATATTCAATGTTGGGCATCTCTAACGTGGTTTGATGCAATATTTAGCACCTAACTGCCTAACCAACATTGCATAAAGAGAGAATTGATTTTTATGTGGTATAGTATTTTCTCTGTAGTGGGCTCACAATCTAAGGTTTGTTTGTTTGGGGTTTTTTTTACCTAGGGCAAAGAGTTAAGTGACTTGCCCAGGGTCACAAGGAGCTTCAGTGGGACTTGAACCCATTGGGCTCCTCCTCCTCCTCCTCAGCCCGTGTTTCTGGCCAGTTAAATTGCTTTGAATGTCAACCTCCTGGTACCCATGTTTATGTGCCCGTTACACACGTAGATGTATATAATATTAGCGTTTACATGTATAAGTGCACACTTATTTTTGAAAGTGCCATATGTGAGGCTCCTACATATACTAGTAACTTACAGAATACTGTATATTATGAGCATCCGTGATCCATTTATACACTTGCAGTTATGCTAGATCTATGGCTTGTGCAACTGCAGGCGCCTAAACGTGAAATGCACAATACAGGGTTATGCTTAAATTCTTTGCAGTGAAAAAAGCATAGCTGCACCAGAAGGCATGTTAAGAACATAAGAACGGCTATGCTGCACCAGACCAGTGGTCCATCTAGCCCAGTTTCCTGTTTCCAACAGTGGCCAATCTAGGTCACAGTACCTGGCAGAAACCCAAATAGTAGCAACAGTCCATGCTACTGATCCAGAGCAAGCAGTGGCTTCCACCACATCTGGCTCAATAGCATGCTGTGGCTTTTCCTACAACAAATTCCAGAGCTTAACTATTCTTGAATGAAAAAAAAATATTTCCTCCTATTTGTTTTAAAAACATTCCTATGAAGTTGCACTCAGTGTCTCCTGATGTTTGTGTTTTTTGAAAGGGTAAAAAATTAATTCACTTTTACTCGTTCTACGCCACTTAGGATTTTGTAGGCCTCAATCATATTCCCCATCAGCCGTCTCTTTTCAAAGCCGAAGAGCCCTAACGTCTTTAGTCTTTCCTCATATGAGAGGAGTTCCATCCCCTTTATCATTTTTGACACTCTTCTTTGAACCTTTTCTAATTCTACTATATGATTTTTGAGATACAGCAACCAGAACTGTATGCAAAGTGAGGATGCACCATGGAGTAATACGGAAGCATTTTATTATCTGTTTTATTTACTATCCCTTTCCTAATAACAGTGGCGTACCTAGCATATGTGACACCCGGGGACCATCATTTTATGACCCCCCACATCGTTTTTGACACCCCCTATACCCCCCATCATTTTTTACCCTCCCCCCATCTGTATAAAAAACATGATGGAACCCACCAGTTGGGTCTCAGCCGTGGCCCAACAACTCTTCGGGACTCCAGCATTTACCTAGCTGGGGTCTGCTCACCTTCCTGCTGCTTTCTAACTCCTGGACCCTCTTCTGCTCTTCCCGGCCCTCTGAAAGTCTTTGACGTGCTCCCACACCTCTGGCCTAGCCCCAGCTCCTTCTGCGCATGCATGGAAGTCCGCGCTTATGCCATCAATCCTCCAGTATTCCCCAGTGACCAGCAATCAGTTGATTGCTGCCGCTGGGGGAACCAGACTGCTGCCTCATCTTCAGCACTGCCAGGAGCCAACCGAGGGATCGCGGCAGAGGTGTAATTAAACCTCCTGCCTGCCCTGGGATTGCAGCAGAGCCATGACCTGCCTGCTATTTTCTCCCACCTGGAAGTTCCCGGACCATGACTACAGGGCCGGGAACCCCCGCCTCATGCTTGCATCCGGGGCGGTCCACCTCCCTGCCCCGCCCTTGGTACATCACTGCCTAATAATTCCTAGCATTCTGTTTGCTATTTATTTATTTATTTTTTTGCCACGGTCACATACTGGGCAGAAGATGTCAGCATACTGTCTACAATGACACACCAATCTTTCTTGGGTTCTGACTCCTAAGGTGAACCCTAGCATCTGGTAACTATGTTTATGTGTTTCCATAATTTTATTTTTTGTAATAGTTTCCATTATTTTGCCTGGTGCTGAAATAAGGCTTACCGGTCTGTAATTTTCCGAATCAACTCTGTATCCCTTTTTAAAAATTGGTGTAACATTGGTGGTCATCCTCCAATCTTCAGGTACTACAGACAATTTTAGCAAATCACCAATTTCTAGTTTTGAGGTTTTTCAGTACACTGGGATGTATACCATCCAGTCCTGGTGATTTATCATTCTTTAATTTGTCAGTTTGGTTCAGTATGTCTTCCAGGATCACCAAAATTTCTTTCATGATTGCTGCCAGTCTCAGAAGCCTAAGAAAGCACAAGATTTCTTTCAGTTCCTCTGCATCATCACTCTTGAAAACCATTTCTGGTTCAGGTAGAAACATAGAAACATGATGGCAGATAAAGGTCAAATGGCCCATTCAGTCTACCCATCTACAGTAACCATTATCTCTCTCTCTCCCTGAGAGATCCCACATGCCTATCCCAGGCCCACTTGAATTCAGACACATATCTCATACATCTTCTTCTGTCAAGACTGAATATCCTTTAGGTAGTACTCAAAATAATAAGTATTTACAGTCCTTCAAACTCAAGCAAAAGCAGTACAAAAGACAAAATATTAACTGTGGTTCAAAGTCCTCAATGTTCTTCATCTGGGCTCTCCCCTGTGACTGGTTCTGATGAAGAATACCTTCCTCATCCCTCTCACCACAACTATTTGTAAAGAAAATTCCATATACCCAATGACTGGCCAGGAAACCTAACTTTCATTATTTCATACTACAAGCTAGGTTTCAACTTAGAAGCAGGGACTCCAGAATGTTCCTCATTATAGACATAGAGGGCACTGACTGAGGCTTTACTTTACATACTTCTAGAAGCCTCTTCTCTCGCCCTTCTACTCCTCTGCAGAACTCCTCCAATTTAGGGTCCCACCTTGCTGCCTCCAATCCTTTTCTTTGGATAATGGGAAGGTATTGTGCTTAAGAACATAAGAATAGCCTTACTGGGTCAGACCAAAGGTCCATCACGCCCTGTAGCCCGTTCTCATGGTTGCCAATCCGGGTCCCTAGTACCTGGCCAAAACTCAAGGAGTAGCAACATTCCATGCTACCGATCCAGGACAAGCAATGGCTTCCCCCATGTCTGTCTCAATAACAGACTATGGACTTTTCCTCCAGGAAATTGTCCAAACTTTTCTTTAAACCAGCTACGCTATCCATTCTTATCACAACTTCTGGCAATGCATTCCAGAGCTTAACTATTCACTGAGTGAAAAAAAAATTCCTCCTATTGGTTTTAAAAGTATTTCCCTATAACTTCATTGAGTGTCCCGTAGTCTTTGTAATTTTTGAGGGAGTGAAAAATCGATCCACTTGTACCCGTTCTATGCCACTCAGGATTTTGTAGACTTTGCTTATGCGAAGATAGAATAAAAACAAAATAGCTCAGCCAAACTCCTGCAGGCATCAGTCTGTTTTCCCGAGGCCTGCCTTTGCCTATCTCTAGGGAAAACTTGAGAGTTTCTCTTTCTCCTTCTTTCTGTTTGTGGACTTATTTTTGTGGATTTTACATACCCCCATTCTTTTGTGTTTCATAAATTAAGTCTAACCTGAACTGCATGATCTGTCCTTGACAAAGGCAAAAACTAGAAGGGTACACAGCTTTCAATCTCTCGCTATCCCTTATGAAAAAAAAAAAAAAAAATTGGTTCTAAGGGTCTGTGATCTTGTATGTTAGTTAAATAGAACTTCACGGCTGAGTGACAGCTCTGATCTGAAGCATTTACGCTTAAGTTTTGATCTCTCTGCGTTTGATTAAAACTAATGAGCTCATTTAATTCAAAATGGGAATCTCTGATAAGAGAAATAAGGTTGATGTGATTGGATTAGAGGAGCGAATTAAACTCTTAGAGCAGAAGTTTGTGCTTCTATAGTGTATTAAAAAGCTGTTGGCGTATTATGGTGTGTCAGATGATGAGAAAAATTTCATAGTAATTCATATTTAATCAGAAGAAATGAAAGTACTAAATATAACATGGCTTCTGCTTTTCCCTTGAGTGATAAAGAGCGAGTCACGTTTAGAATGACATCAAATTCGTGCTCTCAAAAGGAAGGATAAAAAACAAAAAAAAAATCCAGAGACAGTCTGCAATGGCAAGGCGGCAAAGCAGGAAATTTAGACAGTTTCCCTCCCCCCCCCCCCCCCCCCCCACCCATGTGTTTCAAGTCACTTTTAGTAAGGTCTACCAAATTCTTCTGTTATAATGAACATAAAATTCTCTTCTAAATATACAGTAAAGCATAAATCACTAAACCGCATAGAACTTCACGGTATTGCGTTATATAAGCTGTTATTATTATTATTATTATTATTAACCCCCTCTTTTACGAATGCATAGCGTGGGTTTTAGCGCCGGCAGCGGCGGTCAGAGACAGTCTGCAATGGCAAGGCGGCAAAGACAGTCTGCAATGGCAAGGCGGCAAAGCAGGAAATTTAGACAGTTTCCCTCCCCCTCCCCCCCCCACCCATGTGTTTCAAGTTACTTTTAGTAAGGTCTACCAAATTCTTCTGTTATAATGAACATAAAATTCTCTTCTAAATATACAGTAAATCATAAATCACTAAACTGCATAGAACTTCACGGTATTGCGGTATATAAGCTGTTATTATTATTATTATTAACCCCCTCTTTTACGAATGCATAGCGTGGGTTTTAGCGCCGGCAGCGGCGATAATTGCTCCAACGCTTATAGAATTCCTATGAGCGTCGCAGCAGTCACCGCGCTAAGCATTCGTTAAAGAGAGGGTAAATTCACAATAGAACGAAGAGAAGTGCTACAGATGTGATCCCCTTTCCTCCATGCTAACTCGTTCAACCTTACATTAAACTAAAACTAACTAAACTAAACCTTGGGTTTATATACCGCACCATCTCAGTAAATGCAGAGCTCGGCACAGTTTACAGGAATTAGGATGAGAGAGGAACTCCAGTGGAGAGTTTAAGAGTTAGATGTAAAAGGGTTGGGAAGGTGGAGAGGCCTGAGAGGGGGGAAATGTTACAGTTTTGAGAATAGCCAGGTTTTTAGGTAGCTGTTTGCCTAAAGCCTCATGCTCCCTCTCTGGCTGTTTTCAAATCCAGACTATAAATTCCCAATTTTGAGGTTGTTTTCACATCTTAACCACTTCTCTATAATATTGGGTGAGGCAAAAAAAAAAAAAAAAGTAACCTCCTAAAGTTTTATGCTGTTTTCTCAGCAACTGCTTGGAATTTCAGTGTGAAATTTTGCAGCTTTATTTGTTGTTACTATCTATGTTTAAGTGCTGAGTGGAACGAGATGACTTTTAAATATGGCAGCTACAGACTTTTTACCGTGACCTCCCAGCCAGTCGGGTTTTCAAGATATCCCTAATGAATATGCATAAGGCAAATTTGCATGTCTGTCACCTCTATTATATGCAAATCTGCCTCATGCATATTCATTAGGGATATCTTGAAAACCTGACTGGGAGGTCACAGTTTAAAAACCACTACTTTAGGCATTAGAGAATCAGGGCCTATGTGAGCAAAATGCAAATAAAACACCATAATAGGCAGGCATATACTATGTTTCCCCGAAAATATGACCTACCCCCAAAATAAGTCCTAGCATGATTTTCGGGGTAGTTCTTAATATAAGCCCTACCCCAAAAATAAGCCCTAGTTAGATCGCCCCTGAAGCCCCTCCCAAAAGTCCCCGACACTCCCAGTAGTGCTTCTCCCCTTCCTCGCCACCGCACAGCCAAACCCCACTGACCCTCCCACCCATCCCCCTGCGTAGCATCTTTCCATCTCTCCCTCCCGTCCGAACCCTGCCAACCCCTCCCACTGCGAGACTGACATACCTCCCTCCAAACAGCAGCATAAGCAGCATTTTAAACAGGCTACTTCGCGGTCTTCTCCTGCTGCATCACTGATGATGTCATCAGCGATGCAGCAAAGGGAAGACCCCGGCAGGAGAAGGTCGTGAAGCAGCCTGTTTAGAGTGCTGCCAACACTGCTGTTTGGAGGGAGGTATGTCGGTCTCGCGGTGGGAGGGTCAACATAGTTCTGCGCAGGGGGATGGAAGGGATAGAAAGATGCTGCTAAAGGGTTCTGCTGCACAGGGGGGATGGAAGGAAGGGAGGGATAGAAAGATGCTGCTCAAGGGTTCTGCTGAATGGGGGGATGGGAGGGAGGGATAGAAATATGTTGCAGAGGGACAGCACAAGGGGATAGGTGAGAGGAGAGGAAAGATTCTGCACATGTGGCGGAGAGAAAGGAAAGAGGAAGAATTGGAGTGGAGGAGAGGAAAGGAGAGATGATCATTATACATGAAAAAAATAAGCCATCCCCTGAAAATAAGATAGAGTCTTATATTAATTTTGGGTCCAAAAAAATGTACTAGGGCTTATTTTCGGGGAAACACAGTATACGTGGAGGTAAGGCTGTTATTAGAGGGAGAAACTAAGGCAATTGCCCTGGGTCCTCAGACCACAAAAGGCCCCCAAACCTGCCCAAAGTTGAAGGAGGTACGGCCCTCCAAAGGAATTTGGAGCCATCTTCTGTGCCCCAGCATTTGTAATACTGTAATATATGTAGAGACATATCTGAGTTAGAGGGAATGTAGGGCATGGTTTAAAAAAGGCTGCTTGTCGGATTTTTTTTATTTGGTGGGGCCATATTTCTCTTCGATCAGAGATTAGATAAAATCAAATTATATTTTGTGCTAAATTACAGGTCATCCCAGGAGATTAAGTTGATTTTTATGTTATGTTATTAACAAATTGCTTTTCAACTTTTTGTCTATATTTATCTAAACACACACACACATACTGTGTGTGTGTGTGTGTGTGTGTATATATATATATATATATATATACACACTAGCTTTATAGCCCGTTACATTAACGGGTGCTAGAATATATGTGTGTGTCTGTCTTTATTTCTTTCTCTCTCTGTCTCCTTAGCCGCTTTTCTGTATTTCTGTCTTTCTTTCTTTTGGCTGTCCACCACCACCCCTTGTGTGTTCCCCCTGTCCATTCTCCCTTCTTTTTACCTCCCCTGTGTCCACCACCACCCCTTCACTGCTCCCCTTATCCAGCAGCAGCCTTTCTCCCTTTGTTTTACCTCCCCCCTGTCCATCAGCACCTCTTACATTCTCCTTGCTCATTAACAGTACTTATCTGCTGTATTTCAAAATTTTCAGCCTCCAATCTCTAGCTGCTTCAGATCATACACACAGCACTCCTAATAGTTAAGCCGCTTCTGTTTGTCCCAACGTGGCCTGTGTTTCGCAGTTCAAAAGTTGTTACCGTAAACACTGCTTCAGGGCTTTATTTGAACAGAGTCCTTGCTGCCCCCCCCCCTCACTTCCCGCGGGCCCGACTACGAACCCGGCGATCAAGCAGCGTGTGCAGCAGTCTTCACACGCTGCTTCGGGTCCTTCTACTGCCCTGATTTACTCTGGCACGTCCCTGATGACATCATCAGAGACGCGGCAGTAGAAGGGCCTGAAGCAGCGTGTGAAGACTGCTGCACACGCTGCTTGATCGCCGGGTTTGTAGTCGAGTCCGCAGGAAGGAAAGGGAAGGGAAGGGGGGGCGGCAAAGGACTTGGACTCCTCTTGTCTGTCGCGGAGGCCGGCCCGGCTCCATTTCTCGTTTCGTCCCGGAGAGGGGAGGGAGGGGGGCAGGAGACGCTGTAAGTGTAAGGGAGCCGGGAGAGGAGCCACCGCTGTGAACTTTAAAATAAGGGAGGCAGAGCAGGCAAGACCACACATCACCTTGCGGTCTGCAAGAGAGGGAGCGTTAGCCACGGACCTACGGATCACAGATCAGGGATCACAGATCACGCAGGTATGAGTGCGCATGTGCGGCTAGCTTTTTATTATATAGGATATACTAGTCTTTACGCCCGTTACATTAACGGGTGCTAGAATAGATGTGTGTCTGTCTTTCTTTCTCTTTCTTTCCTTGGCTGCTTTCTGTCTGTCTGTCTGTCTGTCTTTCTTTCCATCTCTCTCTCTCCTTGGCCACTGTCTGTCTGTCTTTCTCTCTCCTCAGCTGTCCATCACCACCCCTTGCCTGCTCCCCCTGTGCAGTAGTAGCTCTTCTGTGTGTGTCTTTCACTCCCATCTACCTGTCTTTCAGTTTCTGTGTCTATTTCTGTCTGTCTGTCAATGTCCCTGCCCACTGCCTGTCTTTTTATCATGCCCCTTCTCTACCTACCTTTTTTTTTATCACGGGCAACCGGCACACAGTAAACCACCATGCGTGAACTCATTGTAAACCGCCAAATGTGCATGCGCAAAATGCGCACGCACCAAACGCACCGAACCCGCCCTAACATTTCTCTGCCGGCCACGGAGCTACTGATCACAGAGGCAGGGATCACGCAGGTAGGAGTGCGCATGCGCGCTTAGGGTTTTATTATTAGTGATACGTGTGTGTGTATGTATGTATATGTATGCCCATCTGTATGAACATATATATATATAGATAGATAGATAGATGTTCATACAGATGGGTATACACCTACCCACCAGACATACTAACTGAGAGTATGTATGATCTGACACTGAGACACAGTGATTAGCGCAGCACAAGCCTGTGAATTTCTGTCCTTGGCAAGAATGGCTTAAGTTCATGCAGAGCTATTTTTGTTGTTTGAAGAAAACCAAAACAAATATGCCCTTTTTGGCATTAGCAAATAGAGGAGGGACTGGGTAGGTCCAAACAGTCATGCCCCGCTCCCTTTCACTACCAGCAATCCATACATTCTCTTATTGTATAAAGATGTATTTCTTATAATCTCAAGAATTCTGAGATTTGAGTAGCAAAATACTTCTGTTTAGAGTACATAGTCCTACAATTCAGTCTTCACCGCTTGATTTTAGCTCATAATCATAAAGGTTCCTTTTCTTCGTAACAGTCACTGTGATATTAACAAAGGTATCCTGACTTGCAGTGTATTACTGTGCAAGTGGGCAGGGTCAAGGGCACCCTGCTGTTCTCTGTTATCTCTGTAGGTTCAAGCAGTCTGAGCCTTTCCAAGGAGTTGTTCTCATGTTATAATAGCTTGGCAATATAGGTGGTTACACGGGGAGCATGAAAGAACTTCACACACCACTAGAATGGCTTTATATACTGAAAAAAGACATATTTCTTGATTCTCACTTCCACCTGCCCCCATTTCATCTCCCCTCAGCTCCTTCCCTCCCATCTGTCTCAACTGACTGTTCACCTCTCTCTTCCCTTATCTAGATTTCCCTCTCTCAACCACTTTTCATTGGTTTCAATTCATCTCTGGGAAGGTGGGGGAGGAGTCTTCTCTTCTGCCAACAGCAGTTGGTAACCCTACCAGTAATGATTCCTTCCCCACACCCCAGATGTTTGGTATGAATGTGTGCAGTCGTCACCCTAAAGCAGGGATCTCAAAGTCCCTCCTTGAGGGCCGCAATCCAGTTGGGTTTTCAGGATTTCCCCAATGAATATGCATTGAAAGCAGTGCATGCACATAGATCTCATGCATATTCATTGGGGAAATCCTGAAAACCCGACTGGATTGCGGCCCTCAAGAAGGGACTTTGAGATCCCTGCCCTAAAGGTATGTGACCATGCACGTGCATATCCTGTAATATGTACAGAAGCACAGAGATAGGCAAACCCTCCATTACAGAACAGTGACTCAGATTATTTAAACCACCAGCTTTATCTGTGTCTATGACCAGGGACCTTAAGCAAGGATTGTAACAGAGACATTGCCTTTTGGGGTGATCCACTGTGTTGCAGTGAAGACAGGCTTTGTTGCTGGCTAAAGTAGTTGCCTGGAAACTAGGGTTACCAGATTTTACTATTGTGTAACATCTGGACCCATGAGCCCCGCTCCATTCCGCCGCAGCCTCGCCCCCCCCCCCCACCCCCTCAACTTATTCTCGTGCTTGGAGCTGCGTCAAGAGGGCAGATGCCCTCCCGACATGGTCCCGAGCTGGAAGGTTTCAAAACCCGAACAAAGTGGCGGGTTTTGTAAAGCTGTCCAGATGCCTGGATATGTCCTCTTAAATAAAGGACATATTCAGGTAAATGAAGACATCTAGTAACCCTACTGGAAACTAAGGCCCAGCTTCTTTAACTGGCGTCAATTTTTAGGTGTCGGTAGGTGCCCAAACTCAGTAAAAAAATGCCTACTGGCAACTAAAAATCTGCACTGGAATCGCATCTCTGTAGGCACTTTAGGCCACCTAATGCCACTGTGGGTGTGGCTAACATCGGAAAGGGCGTTAGGCGGCCTAAAACACCTATGGACGTGCAATTCACATCAAAGGTAGGCACCAGAAATGTAGGCCTAGAAAACCCTGGCCTACATTTTCGGCAGCAACCTTTGCCAGAGGCATAATTCTTTACCTAGAACCGCCGAGTGATTGACACGCGATCGGCGGCCGCTTCTAAGGCAGCCACCGACAACGGTGCTGGTTACAGAATCCAGGTCTATCTCTCAGATTCTATTTATGGTGCTAAAAGATCTCAGCCTCATTTTTTACATGATCCTAAGATGCATGCACATTTTTAATTGCTGAAGAAGCCACTTAGGCCTGGATTCTCTAAATGGCGCCAATAGTCATCCAAGTTCAGTGAAAAACAATGTTTAAACGATGTTTTAAACTGATTTTCAAAGCACCAACCAGCACCTAAAAAATTGGCTCTGGAATCGTGCCTCCGTAGCGCTTTATGGCGCTTAATGCCACCGTAGGCGTGGCTAACACTGGAAGTGGCATTAGGCGCCATAAAGCAGCTACAGAGGCGTGAGTCACATCAAAGGTTGGTGCCAGAAATGTAGGCCTACATTTCTGGCGCCTACCTTTGCCAGAGGCATGATTTTTTTTTAATGCCGTTGCGTGATAGACACAGTTCTGTTAAAGCAGCCACCAACAACGTCGCCGCCATATGATAGACACAATTCTGTTAAAGCAGCCACCGACAATGGCACCGGTTAGAGAATACGGGCCTAAATGCCTGTAATTGAAAACTAACAATCAATTATTGATGTTAATTGGCCTCAGTTGGGAGTTGTGTGCGCATCTCACTGTGTGCTATTCTTCAACGCTGTGTGCACAAAACTCACCTCATGTAATTCAAAAGGGGGTGTGGTCATGGGAGGGTGATGGGTGCATCATGAGCGTTCTCACATAACCACATGCCGTGAGTTGCATGCCGTGAGTTTTGTGCACGCAGAGTTAGAGAATTTGGGGGAGCCACGCCTAACTTACACGCTGGAATTTGAACTGGGATTCAGTTGGCATAAATCCTCAGTGACCAAAGTTTGGTGCAGGAATCGGCTCAGAGTTATTCTATAAATAGTGCGCACCTCTGAGCAGCCTTTGTAGAATATCGCTCTGGGCATCCTTTTTGTAAATACCTGCTTAATTTACATAGAGGTCCTTTTTCCAAGTTACGGTTAGCACTAGTGCTTGCTTACTGAAGCTTAAAAGGTCTTACCGTGGGACAAGTTCAGGTGTCCTGCAGTATTTGTATTTTTATCATGGAAGGGCAGAGAGTGGGTGTCTCTGTGGTAATCAGGTAGTACAGTTACATAGCCGCATGCTGATAAGCATATGAGCGTTACCACCTACAAAACAGGTGGATGTAAGGGTTTACATACTAATTTTTGAATGGCCATGTGCTAATGCTACATTATTATTTGAACATTGGGATTTGGAGTCCTTTATTATTCTGAAGCATGTTTGAAAATTGGCTGCTTGAAGGACATTGCATGATCTAAATCTGTCACATTTGAATCTGAACGATCGAAGACTTCAATTTCTTTTTTTGAATATAAGTACATTTTTAAAAAATACATTTCCTTTTTTTCTTTATATAGTTAAAAGAATTATTTAAAAGAACTGTGTTATCTAGTAACTCTATTTAAAATTTCATAAGGAAGTTTTTTTGACCACTGATGTATCCACTAATAACTAGTCCCACCCACATCGCTGGTCATACCTTAGATATGGTATTTACCCAAGCATCCCAAAGAAACAACTTCCAAATATTAGCTACTATACAAGTCCCATGGTCAGATCATTTTTTAGTCTCTTTTCAACAACTAAACTCAAATTACCAAAGTAATTTAAAACCTAAAACAATTACCACCAGAAACTATAACAAGTTAGAAGCTGCAGACATCATATCTAACTTCAGCCTTACTTTAGAACAATTATCCAGCTCTACTGTTGAAGATAAAATCTTAGCATGGAACCAGTCCATTGGTAAAGTCTTAAATTCTATTGCACCAGCAATCACCTTCACGATCTCTCCCCGTAAACAAAAAAATCCATGGTACTCAGCAAACCTAAACCTATTTAAAAAAATTGCGTTTTCTTGAACGAAAATGGAGACACTCATCAATTTTAATAAATTCAAGGAACATGCCGCATATTACAGATCTGAAATTAACAGAACCAAAAAAGAATATTATACTAAACAAATTAAGAAGACTAAAAACTCCTCCACTTTATACACAATAATTAAATCCTTAACAACAAAGAAAAAAGAAATGAACAAATCCAATCTTACACCATCAGCACAAGTCCTCGCCACTTACTTTATCGACAAAGTACAGAAAATTAGAGACACTTTCCTGCTTATCTCTACTCCTAGCCACTCTGCAGATTATGTGGATTCTAATACTTCAACTAACCTGTCCTATTCAAAATGTTCTCGCTTCACCCTTCCTAGTTTGGAGGAAATTCAAAGATAGAAACATAGAAATTGACGGCAGATAAGGGCCACGGCCCATCTAGTCTGCCCACTCTGATGACCCTCCCCTACCTTTGCCTAGTGAATAGAGCCCACGTGTCGATCCCATTTGGCCTTAAAATCAGGCACGCTGCTGGCCTCAATCACCTGCAGTGGAAGATTATTCCAGCGATCAACCACCCTTTCAGTGAAAAAGAATTTCCTGGTGTCACCTCGTAGTTTCCCGCCTCTGATTTTCCACGGATGCCCTCTTGTTGCCGTGGGTCCCTTGAAAAAGAAGATATCTTCTTCCACTACGATGCGGCCCGTGAGATACTTGAACGTCTCGATCATGTCCCCCCTCTCTCTGCGCTCCTCAAGTGAGTATAGCTGCAGTTTGTCTAACCTTTCTTCGTACGGGAGATCTTTGAGTCCCGAGACCATCCGGGTGGCCATTCTCTGTACCGACTCCAATCTCAGCACATCTTTGCGATAATGTGGTCTCCAGAATTGCACACAGTATTCCAGGTGGGGCCTCACCATGGATCTATACAATGGCATAATGACTTCCGGCTTACGGCTGACGAAACCCCTGCGTATGCAACCTAGGATCTGTCTTGCCTTGGATGAGGCCTGCTCTACCTGACTGGCAGCCTTCATGTCCTCACTGACGATCACTCCCAAGTCCCGTTCTGCTACCGTTCTTGTTAGGATCTCACCATTAAGAGTATAAGTCTTGTATGGATTATGGTTGCCTAGGTGCATTACTTTGCATTTTTTGGCATTGAAGCTGAGTTGCCAGGTCCTAGACCAGCGCTCCAGTAGGAGTAGGTCGTGCATCATGTTGTCGGGGATTGAATCTTCGTCCGTTGTGCATTTTCCCACTACATTACTTAGTTTGGCGTCATCGGCGAATAAGGCTATTTTACCTCGAAGCCCTTCTGCCAAGTCTCCTATAAAGATGTTGAATAGGGTCGGTCCCAAGACCGAACCCTGTGGCACTCCACTGATCACCTCCGTCATTTCTGAGGGGGTGCCGTTCACCACTACCCTTTGAAGCCTACCACCAAGCCAGTTCTCAACCCATTTCATCAATGTGTCACCTAATCCTATAGAACTCATCTTGTTCAGCAACCTGCGGTGTGGTACGCTATCGAATGCTTTGCTAAAGTCCAGGTACACGATGTCCAGGGACTCCCAACATCCAGCTTCCCCGTCACCCAGTCAAAGAAGCTGATCAGGTTGGATTGACATGATCTCCCCTTAGTAAATCCATGTTGACGGGGGTCCCGTAGATTTTCCTCATCCAGGATCTTATCCAATTGTCGTTTGATCAGAGTTTCCATAAGTTTGCTCACTATAGATGTTAGACTCACTGGTCTGTAGTTTGCTGTCTCCATCTTTGAGCCTTTCTTGTGGAGTGGAATGACGTTAGCCGTCCTCCAGTCCAACGGGACGCTTCCTGTACTAAGGGAGAGGTTGAAGAGTGCCGACAGTGGCTCTGCCAAGACATCACTCAACTCCCTAAGCACCCTGGGGTGTAGGTTGTCAGGCCCCATTGCCTTGTTAACCTTGAGTTTTGACAGCTCATCGTAGACACTGCTGGGCGTGAATTCGAAGTTACTAAATGGGTCAACTGAGTCTGCCCTTGTCTGTAGTTGAGGGCCAAGCCCCGGCGCTTCACGGGTGAAGACTGAGCTGAAGTATTCATTTAATAGCTGGGCTTTTTCGGAATCCTTTTCCACATAGTCTCCGTTTGGTTTCCTAAGATGTACAATCCCGCCAGAGTTTTTACTTCTATCACTGATATACCTGAAGAAGGATTTATCTCTCTTCTGGATGTTCTTTGCCAGAGACTCCTCCATGTGAAATTTAGCCTCCCTGACTGCTGTTTTGACTGCTTTTGACTTGGTCAGGTAGTCTGCCCTAGAGTCTTGTTTCCCCGATTGTTTGTAAGAGATGAATGCTTTTTTCTTTTCCTTGATGAGGTCCGAGATCTCCGCAGTGAACCATTGCGGCTTGTTGTTTCTTCGCCGCTTACTTACTAATTTAACATAGCGGTTTGTCGCTTCTTGTATGGTGGCTTTCAAAGTCGACCACATTTCTTCCACGCTATCGGTTTTTGCTTGGCTTTGTAGCGCCTGGTGAACAAAGGAACCCATGTCTTGGAAGTTTGTGTCCTTGAATTTGAGGACCTTGGTCAGCGTGTTAGATTTAGTGAAACCTTTCCTAAGATTGAACCATACCATGTTGTGGTCACTGGAGGCCAATGTGTCGCCCACCGAGACCTCTGTGATGTATTCATTCGCTTAAAACAAAAGGGACTAGCACAGAGGTTATCCCTCCTTTCCTTTTAAAATGATTTTTTTCCATTTTTGACCCTTACATTAAAGATTTGGTTAATTCCAGTTTATCATCAAGATCTCTGCCCAAGACTTGGAAACAATTGATTATTTATCCAATCATTAAGGATCAAAATATTAGCACTCAGGACATGTCTAATTACCATCCAATAGCAAACATACCATTTATGGCAAAACTTACCAAAAAAATAGTTTTCCATCAAATCTCCGAATTCGTTGAGAAAACAAATGTACTTCTTCCTAACCAAACTGGTTTCCGTCACTACCATTCTACAGAACTTTCTTTGTTAGGACTTACTACCAAAATACTGTACCATCTTGATCATCACCAATCAGTACTGCTTATTTCCTTAGATCTTTCCTCCGCCTTCGATACCATAAATCACAGCCTGCTATTAAAGCGACTTTATGAAATTGGTTTATCTGACCAGGTCATAGACTGGTTTGTTTCCTACTTTACTGACTGATCATCCAAGGTCATTTTTAATGGCACGTCTTCTGAACCGTCTATCACCAAACACGGAATACCACAGGGTTCCATTTTGTCACCATTACTCTTCAATATCTTTATGTCGCCCCTTTTGACGGTGGTCCAATCTATTGGCTTTACCACGTTTGCTTATGCCGAAGATGTGCAATTAATCCATCCCATCGACCTCAACAATATAAAGGAGGTGGCATCTATTAGCCATAAAATAGGAAAAATTAAATCATGGTTAGACTCAAATAAACTGTCTCTAAACATCAACAAATTGAAACTTATGATCTTTCCTTTTAAAGAAGGAATATCACTTCAGGCCCCCCTGAAGCTTGAATCGCTCCCCATCAAAGTTGTCCCTACTTTAAAACTGTTAGGAGTTACTTTCGACAGTAAATTTTCTTATCATTTTCACATTAGCACAGTCGTTCAGAAATGCTTCTATCGACTCAGGATGATACATTCCCTTGCAAAGTTACTAGAACCAGCTTCTTTAAACACATTGATCCACTCTCTAGTAATTTCTTGCATAGACTACTGTAATGCCCTGTACAAAGGCATTACAAAAAAGGAAATTAGACGGCTTCAGATTGTACAAAACACAACTATTAAGATCATTTATGGCGCAAAGAAATACGATCGTTTCACCTCTTCTAATCAGTGCACATTGGTTACAAGTCGAACATAGAATAAGTTACAAAATCTTACTTTTAATATTTACAACAAAATTAAACAATCAACCAGAGTTCATTAACAGACTTTTAATTCCTTATAATACTTTAAAATCTCTTCATTCAATGACTCAAAATCTTCTCATCATACCTTCTTTAAAATTAATCAATACGTTGTGCTCCAATAATTTTGCTGTCACTGCCCCTACTCTCTGGAATTCGCTGCCAAACCATTTGCGTAGTGAATCCGAAATAAAACAATTTAAAGCAAAATTAACATTCTTGTTCCAGGATGCCTTTGGACAATAACTGTCCTCTTAAGGACAAAAATTAAAATTATTACTTTTTACCCTAACCTATTGTGTTTTCCCTTTTTTGTTTCACTTCTCTTTTACGATTGTAGTTCTTCCCCTTTTTCCTATTGTTTGAAGTTGGTCTATATGTCTTATTAGTGTTTTATTAAGACTCCTAGATTTTATCAAGTATCCCCAGTTTTAATATGTTTTTATGTAAATTTTATATTGTACACCGCTTAGAAACCTGATTAAGCGGTTTAAAAAATCTTTTAATAAACTTGAAACTTTCTTCTGATTTTATGATTATCAGAAGTAGGTGGCCAGCAGTGGAAGTCCAATTTAGTCCTTCACAAGTTCTATGCAACACTCAGGTTTTTTCACCCTTTGCAGTTAGAAGCCTTTGATCTTTGTTGCTTTAATTCATTCGGCCACTGGTTAAGTAGTACCATTAGCGTGTGTCCATTAATTAAAAAATTGAAAAAATCGACCATTTTACTGTTGAGCTAAAAAAATTGCCTTAATGCATGGGAAAGAACTGCATAAAGGCATGCAAAGGCCACTTTTTTGACACTGCTTTGTAAAAGGGCCACATAATGTACATTTGCAAGGTAGCGTAATGATGTGAAGAGCATGATTGGGTCAGGTGCATTCCCTTAAGATGCAGGAAGTGTTATAGAATAGAGTGACAATCCTTTACACAGCACCATCGAGCAGGACTGTATTTAGCCTTTGATCCCCGTTTCTTTGCCTTAGGACCTTTCAGGGACCCCTAAGGAAGACAGGGTAGTCGGAACACGGACCGTGTTGGGTCCTTAGTTCCCATTCTTTGGGTCCTAGACATTTTATCATGTGGATTAAAAGATTGTACCTTCAATAAAGCCTTCATCTTGGACATCTTCTCCACAGTTGTTTTTGTTTTCATAGAATAGAGCATATCTGCAGCTAATTTGCCCCAGGATTTACACCTGGTTTCAGCTGGCATAAACCATTGCACCCAAAGTTGAGGGTGGATCCAGGCACTAAGTGTTATTCTATAAAGGGTCTTATCCTCAGATTCCAATATCACTGACTAATAACCCTTCAATTATGATGTCTACGTGAGATGTTCTCTTCCTAACTCACTATCATATTTCTTGTTCTTTTTTTATTCTTTTTGTTTTTTATTTTATTTTTTATTCTTACTTATTGATGGTTTGCTATAAGGGCTAGGTGACCTCAAGTGCTCACGTCTGTCTTGTTTTGGTCCTAGTCCTATCAGAGCAGCCTCATGCAAGCTATCATTAGTCACTTGTGCCTCTTATTCCTTATTCTATTTTTTTAATTTTTATGATAGTAATGATGATAATACTATAACTTGTACTAATCACTATTGGACCACATACACGTTTTTAAACCTTTTTATGTACTTAGCTTTTTTTTTTTTTTGTGTCCATACTGGTGACTCCCGGATGTACTAAGTGGGAGGTAACTCAACTGGTGCCCATTATAGAATATGTTTTTTTCCAGCACCATTTACTGGCCCTTGGTGTCCTGAGAACTGATTCAGTTACTACTAGTAGGATGGTTTGGGTCATTTACCCATCCTTGCCTGCTCTTGGAATTCATTGAGAGCTCACATAAACAAGAATCCACTACCACAAATTTTAAACGGAGGATAATTTATTTCTCAAGCACTACTACTACTACTACTACTTTCATTTCTATAGCACTACTACTACTACTATCATTTCTATAGCACTACTACTACTACTACTTTCATTTCTATAGCACTACTACTACTACTATCATTTCTATAGCACTACTACTACTACTATCATTTCTATAGCACTACTACTACTACTACTTTCATTTCTATAGCACTACTACTACTACTATCATTTCTATAGCACTACTACTACTACTTTCATTTCTATAGCACTACTACTACTACTACTACTACTTTCATTTCTATAGCACTACTACTACTACTTTTATTTTTATAGCACTACTACTACTACTTTCATTTCTATAGCACTATTACTACTACTACTACTACTTTCATTTCTATAGCACTACTACTACTACTTTTATTTTTATAGCACTACTACTACTACTTTCATTTCTATAGCACTACTACTACTACTATCATTTCTATAGCACTACTACTACTACTACTTTCATTTCTATAGCACTACTACTACTACTTTTATTTTTATAGCACTACTACTACTACTACTTTCATTTCTATAGCACTACTACTACTACTTTCATTTCTACAGCACTACTACTACTACTATCATTTCTATAGCACTACTACTACTACTACTACTTTCATTTCTATAGCACTACTACTACTTTTATTTTTATAGCACTACTACTACTACTACTTTCATTTCTATAGCACTACTACTACTACTTTTATTTTTATAGCACTACTAGACTTATGCAGTGCTTTACATCAAAACATAGAGCAGTCCCTTCTCAAAGAGCTTATAGTCTAGTCAAGACAGACAAACTGGACAAGAAGGTGCATCTATAAATTCCCCGCCCCATATTCTTAAACTTCCAGTAATAACCATCTTCTTGTTCCCTTCTATCACCCTTCTGTTCAAGGTTCAGGAAACAATGTCTCATTAATCTGGTGCACTGGCTTCTGTGCTTAGTCACACTGAGTAAGGAGTGGGAAGCACTGTAGTAATTTACTTCCAAGGAATATAAGGATTCACGCATAAATCTAAATTCTGTGTCTCTCCTCTTCTAGTGGAATCAACAAGTCCCAGTCTACTCGTCAACGACAACTCCCTGGAGCGCTCTTTCTTCATCCGCATGAAGTCAACTCTGACAAAGAGAGGTGTTCACATCAAATCCTCGGGATATAAGGTATGTGTTATTGTGAAAAATATTAAACTGCAACTGATTAACAGAGGCAGCACAAAAGTGCCTAGTCTGCTCCCGTGACTAGAATGTTCTAATCTCTTTCCAATTTAGGACTCCACCCATTTGTCACTCTCCATTTTGCATTTTAATTCCTGGTCCAGTCAGTGCTGGTAGGTAGGAATGTGCATTTTTTCAAAATGAGTTAAAATGGACAACAATATATCCCATGAAAACACAAAATTTTGTGTGCCATTAATAGTGACAGTGTATAATAATGACAGTGTTCCAAAAGAGACACCAAGGTTTCATTATAGTATAAGTTCCTACCGCGTGACTCTGGGGTGCCGAAATGGAGGTGCTTAGTTATAGAATTATTTCCACGTTGTGTAATATTAGACACTATGAAGGTAATTTTATACAGTATATGAAATTATTTCCTCCTGCTATTACAAATAGGCTTGTCTTTGTATGTGACATAAGATCATAGTTTGGGCAGAGTCGGGAAGCTTGTGTGTAGGTTACAAAACACACACCCATGTGTATATATGGAAATAAATATACGGTACATTAGCCTATGCACAGCTTAACAATTGTTTATTAATATGTCAATATATGAGGACATACCTTTCCTACTTTTAAGACTTGTATGTTCTAAATTCTGGTCAGAAGCCAGCCCCTTATATAGGAAATCTGGCATCTTAAACACAAAGGGATCCCATGAATACATAAAAATAGATTCATTATAACAGGTGCGTAGGTTCTTCTTCTGTGATACTCTCCTTCACCCCGTTGACCATCTGGAGGCCTAGTATTTATTAGGGTTATAAACTGGTCACTACCCTAGATACAAGTGACTTACAATATTTTTCCTTTCCAAAAGGGCAATAAGGTTATGCACATTCAGCAAAGGGGTCATAAATAGTTTTTATTTATTTAAAAAAATTTGTATTCTGCACTATCAACATTCCTAGGCAGATTCCAACAAACATTCATCATTTAAAACAGAACAATACATGAAGCAACAATTACTTAATATCTTCAAAACACTTAAAGGAAAAAAAAAATCAGCATTGAAATACCTCCCTAAATAAAAATGCTTTCAACAAGGTCTTAAAACAGTCAACATCACCAAGCCATCACAATTGTGCAGGTAATTGATTCCATAACTGTGGTCCATGCACATAGAATATAAATTTCCTGTATTTTTTGCAAATTTCACAAACAGATGACACCACCAGGGCTTTGCTATTCAAGGGACGTAAGTTCCGTGTTGGTCAATCAATACAAAGGGAGTGTAGTTAATGATCTTACTAGTCCCATAGCTTAGTCCTTATAAAATTCTTAGAGTCATCTAGTAATGGAGTTGAGAAGTGAGCTAAATTGCTTGTGTTTTTATCTTCTATAGATTTAAAAAAAACAAAAACCCTATATATATCTTTCTAAAAAAAAGCCCTCTAAATTATAAAGCCATATATACTAGTGTCTCACAAACTTTGTGAAGCTGCGGTGCACTAAACTTGGTGGACACGGCTCGAGGGCATCTGGAAGTGTGCAGACCGTTGACACAATGACATCATGTCAACGTCCACGCATGCCCTCCAGATGGGGCCCTGAGCCACCAGTGGGGGGTGCTGGAAGGGAAGAGGAGAGGTGTGGAGAGAAGAAGAGGCACTGGCGATGGCTGACTGCCTGCAGAATCTGCCTCCCTCCGGGACAGGCATGTCCTGAAGGCGGTCAGCCGACGCCTTTCCTCCTTCCCAGCATCTCGTGGTACACCTGGAATCTCAGTCAGTACACTAGTGTGCCACAGCACATAGATTACAATACATTGCCATATACACTTAAATATTTAATTCTATTTACCACAATGAAGTGGGCCTAATGATTTTAAAGCAGAATGCAACTGCTACTATTATAAACACCATGTATAAGTAGAAAGCAAATGGCAGGTTGATTAAAAAATATCGGGGAAATTCTATAAGAGGCGCCTAAATTAGGCCTAGTAAATTGGCTTCAATAATAAGTTTTAACAAGCTGATAGTATTAGGTGCTGCTAGGCACCATGAAATAGGCACCTATGTTTTGTAAAATCGCTCCTAAGAAGATAGGCGCCTATCTCCCAATTAAATTTTATTATTTTCAAAGTAGGCCTGTTTAGGGGCAGAGAAAGACTTAAGCGCCACTAGGCGCGATGCTTTAAAGGACTTTGGCACCTTAATGTAGGCCTTTAAACCCCTGGCATTACATTACTTTGAAGTTAGACGCCACTAAGCTTGATTCTGTTACGGACGTCTAAGTGCGACTGTCATGCAACACGCCCCTAACTTTAGGCATCTATCTTTTTCAGGCGCCAAGTACAGAATCAGGCCCTATCTATAAAGGTATTTGATTAGGGTATCTGTGTGAATTATAAAACCCAGGGCTCTAAGAAGGAGATTATGACAATACTTATATTAAGTTCTGCAATAATCACCTACCTTCTAAAATATTCAGGGAGGGAAAGATTCAAGATTCTGGAATTAGAGCTTTCATAAACCAGATAGCTTCACACCTAACCATTCATTAGAATTGGCATTGCTTTGTAAACGTTTTTGAAGCTAAGCTTTTTTTTTTTTTTTTTTGCATCCAAAAGACATAAGAACATACCTTGTATGCCCTCATATATTGATAGATTATTAAACAATTGTTAAACTGAGCCCAGGCTAGTGTATATTTATTTCCATATATACATCAACGGTGTACATTTATACCTGCTCCTTAGCTGCTGTAATCTATGTGGTGAATCAGTTTAAATGGTCCAAAATCTCAAATGCAAATTACTATTAGTACTGGGTATTAAAAAATATATATACCCAGTACTAATAGTAATTAGCATTCATAACCCTCAGTGGCGACTTTTTTCATATGGGAAATTCATCACATAACACACCTGCCTCGTCATCACTCAAGCAACATTTCTTAAACATTACTTCTTAATTTAAGTTTTAGAATTTACTTTTAAAATTTTTATTGAAAAACTAAGGGCCTTTTCTATTAAACTGGACAAGCAGTTTTTAGCGCAGAGAGCCTTGCTGAATGACCCGCGCTGCTCCCGACGCTCATAGGAACTCTCTGTGCGTCAGGAGCAGCGCGGCTCCCCGCACTAGAAACTGCTAGCGCAGTTTCGAAGAAGAGGGGGGTAAGTGATGACATTATTGTCATGATTTCATTGCTTATGTGGGGCCATTTAATAAAGCAAGCAAAGCGAAGAAGGAATCAAAGTACAAACCACACGAGAAACAGAAGAAAAAAAAGCATCAAGGGTGGGGCGATCAACCTTCTGTCTATTGATGGGTCATATTATAAAGAAACTATGTAGGCTACTGTAGAGTCTCCAAACTAAGAACTCATTAGATCAAATAGCTTATAGCATTCTTAATGGATCTCAAGTGTTCACGGTCATAGCGCCACTAGAACACTGCGTATGACTGAATTGTGAACTATCATCAGTCCATAAAGTTATTGAAGATTCTATTACCTCAAACTTTATTCTTATAATCTAAGTTGCTTTATATGTTTTTTATATATATATTTCTTTATGTATACAACTATGTTGTACTGCACACTTCCTCTATTATTGTTATAAAGGTACTTAACTCAGGTATCATCAACCCGGCCAGCCCGACGGAAGATCTCCATTTCGCTCTCATAAATTCAATAGAGCTTACACAGGAACAGTATAACATATTTAGCAATGCAGTTTATTTGTCCTAGACCGTTGAAAACACTTTACTCAACGATTTTCATCTCACAGGGGCTTGCGACGTCTTTCTACACTTCCAGATCTTCAGCCGGAAGCATTCTGGATCTTCAGCCGGAAGCATATTATAAAGACACATAACTACCCATTTTTTAAATAAAACAGGGTTAAAACAGGTGCCTACTTGGAAAGAGTTACTAGATTTCCTCTTTAAAAAAAGAAGATACCTGGCCCCACCCTGCTCCACCCCACAGCCACACCCAGCTCCACCCCAGCCCCACTCCACTCTGCCCCCCAAGCCTCACCCCCACATAAACCTCTTGTCTTCTTCCCCAAGATCATGGCCGCATCTGAAGGACCTCCACACATGCGCAGACGTCAACATGATGACATCATGCACGTGCTTGTAAAGTCATCACATCGATGTCCGCACATGTGCAGAGGCCCTCCAGATGTGACCCCTGAACTCGGGGCCTTCCAAATCCTGGACAGACTAAAATGAGGATATGTCTAGGCTTTCCTGGACATCTGGTAACCCTATACTTGACCTCCCATCCTAGTTGACCTATTATAAAATTACTCTCTATTGAGGCAGTTCTGTAAATGAGAGGCTCTTTTGTGTGTCATGCCTGTACTATAAATGGCATCTGGATACCCATATTCTATTATAGAATTAGTTTTATAGCCGTTCCATTAACGGGTGCTAGACTATATGTGTGTGTGTCTCTCTTTATTTCTTTCTCTCTCTCTCTCCTTAGCCGCTTTCTGTATTTCTGTCTGTCTTTCTTTTTCCTTGGCTGTCCACCACCACCCCTTGCCTGCTCCTCCTGTCCATTCTCCCTTCCTTTTACCTCCCCTGTGTCCACCACAACCCCTTCACTGCTCCCCTTATCCAGCAGCAGCCCTTCTCCCTTTGTTTTACCTCCCCCCTGTCCATCATCACCTCTTTCCTGCTCCCCCTGTCCAGCAGTAGGCCTCCCTTCCTTTCCCCCCTGTCCATCAGCACCTCTTCCCCTGTCCAGCAGCACCTCTTTCCTGCTCCCCCTGTCCAGCAGTAGGCCTCCGTTCCTTTTTCAAGCCCATTACATTAACAAGTGCTAGTAAAGCCTCCTTCCCTCACATGTCCCCTATTTTCAGCCCCAGCTCCAAACCCATTTTTACCCCCCTAGCCCCCTTCTCACATCTTTTCCCTTTCAGCCCCAGCCCCCTTTTCTCACCAGCAGCATTTCCCTCCCCACTCTACTTCCCTGTGCAGTAGCAGTAAAAGCGTACCCTCCCCCTCCATTTCCCTGTGCAGCAGCACCTCTGCAAGTCACCAGCTTCACTTGGAGAAACTTTTGCCACAGTTCCTCCTCATGCACATCCCTGCCCCTTCTCGCCTACTCCCCCAATCTGTACTCATCTTAAAACCCCTTGCCTAAATCCTTCCCAGACATCATATGCAAAGATCTCTTGCCCCTCTTCTCTGCACCCAGTGTTCCCCTGAAAACCGTTCTCTAGCCCTTTTTCTCTATCCCAGCCCCTCCTCTCCTTGTAACCTTTGATCGAACCCCTCCTGCTTAACCCATTAACTCGGAGAGTATACTACCGTAACCCCTCCTCTTCTTACTTGTGCACTAACCTGAAAAAGCCCTCTCCTACCACATCTCTTCACACCTCCTGTGCTCACCTGGAGAAGCCCTTGCCGCAGCTCTGGCACATGTATGGTTTGCCCATGGAAAACAAAACCAAAAAAAAAGAGTGAAGCCGAGTTGCCATGGTGAGGGGCAGAGGCCGGAGGCAGGCAGGAAGGAGGAGACTGACGGTTGAGGCTCAGGAAGGTGACGGCAGGACTCCGCATTCACTCCCTCCGCCGCCATCCGCGTCTCCTCGCGGCCCGATGGCATCTCGTGAGTTGTACTGTGACATGGTAAGGTGCAGGCCATTTACAGCTGTTGTGTGGTGACGTAGTAAGCGCACATGTGCACTCTTGCCGCCACAGCCCGACAGATCAGGGATTAGGGAAGCACGGGGTAAGAGTGCGCATGCGCGATTAGCGTTTTATTATATAGATTAGTGTAACCTGGCATCACTGCACTTTATATTTGCACACCCATTGTTATACAAGTGCTATCCATAAACCTAGAGTAACTGCAGATGTCTAAATGCAGCAAGGGCGCATGTAATTTATAGTATTCTGCAAGTTGCATGTGTAAGTGGCAACCCAGCTCGTACTCCTTCCATGCTCCACCCATGCGAATGCCCGTCTTACCTTTACATGCTATGTGAATTGTGCGTTCCCTTACAGAATAGCGCATAGTCTTTTTGCCGCTACCTTCATGCATAAGTGTACGTTTACCATAAAAAGGGCTGATAATTCTATACATTAATGCATGCAAATGGCATGTAAATGTGAGCACTCAGTTACAGAATTGTCCTTCATATATCTGTGTGCCTAACTTGGTTGCATATACCCCCAGGTGATTTGTAAGCTTCCTTGCTCAGGTCCCTTATAAAATTGCCCACTGAGGACTGAATTCTATAGATTGCGACTAAAAAAAACTTGGTGCTGGGGGGAAAAAAAATGACTAAAAGCTAAAGAAGAAGGATTTTCTGATCCATAGGCCTAGAGTCCTAGCTTTGGGAGCATCCTTTATATTAAAGTTTCCTGCAAAATGTTGTATTTTGCTTGGTGGTAAAAATTTTCTTTCTTTTTTTAACCAAAGCAATTGCTGGACTTTATTGTGGCTAAGGAAGAGGGTAGAGTAACGATAAGATCGATAGTCTCCCATACAGTTTAATAAGAACCGGCTGCCTCCAGTGCTGTCTTCTTTAAAATATATAATTTTCCTCTGTATTCTTATTTTTTCTTGGTCCCTAAATATTGTGGACTAAATAATGGAAAATTTCTTATTTTTGGTGACTTGTTTCACCGTAAAACCTTGTGGGTGTAATTATGAATCTGTATTCAAGTATTGTATGCTTGTCTTTAAGTTTGTAAATTTATTTTTTTTTAAAGCTAGTCTATAAACAGCATTTAAAGTTAGGCCTGGTTTATAGAATAGCGCTTATGCTCAGGAACTGTGCCTAACTTTAGATGCAACCATTTGCACCAACGAAACCATGGTGCAAAACCTCATGCCTAAACTTAGGCATGGTTGCCCCTTATTCCACAATTACAAGCGTAACTTTGAGGAACGTCCCCAATCTGACCATGACCCTTCCATTTCCATGCCCCCTTTTTAACACCATATGTAAATTTTAGGCGCAGATTCCATGCCTAAATTGCGCACATAAATTTAACTTAAAGCCAATTAATGCTAAGAATTGTTTAAGAAGCCAATTATCAGTGCTAATTGATTTGTTATTCAATTAAGTTGAGCACCAAATTGGGCATGTGCCCAAAGTGGCAGGTGCTATTTATAGAAATTGGGGTTGGCTGTGCATGGACCCAAAGTATCTTGTCGAATAAATGAAACCAGTTGATGGTCCTGTATCTTTTATAAATGTATTTATTGTTATAAATGTATAAATTGTTATACTGCACTTCAACTGATATCAGTGTGATGTATTGCACAAAATCCCATCAGTTACATTAATATACAGTATGGGGCTCATAATTGAAAGAGAAAAACGTCCAAAAACCGGCCTAAGTCGGCACTTGGACGAACATTTCTCAAAAACATCCAAGCGCCGATAATCAAACCGGGTTTTGGACGTATTTCTAAATCTAAATGACTTAGGCCCTCATAGTGCCGCTCAACGTCCAAAGCTAAACGGGGTGTTTCGGGAGGCGTGTCGAGGGCGGGAGTTGGGCGGGACATGGGCCGGCTTAGACTTAGTCGTACAGCATGTATAACCAAAAGTGATACAGCCCTCGATCGACGGAACTTGGACGTTGTGAATTAGACCATTTGAAACATAGTCTAAGTCACAAAAACCCACCTAAACTCACCAGATATGCACTGAAAACACCTAAAACAGTAATGAGTTCCAGAGCTTATATATTTGTTTAGTGAAAAAACTTCCTCTTATTTGTCTTAAAAGTTATTTCCATATAACTACCCAGAAGAACATCAGTCAAATAAACTACAAGTTAAGGGAGGGAATGAATTGCGCAACATCAATAACCTGTTACATTGATTGAAAACATAAGGATAAACTACTACAGATTCACCTTATCTCTGTTCTTTAGAATTCAAGCATACATACATTTGAAAGAATTACAAAACAGCCAAGCTTTTACTCCCATGTTAAACTTACTATAGCAAGTCGGTAGCCTAAGTTCTAAAGGCAGAAAATTCCTTAAGGTATTATAGTAGCATTATCTTGACTTTGAGTATACTGAAAGCTAGTCTGCATGGTGGGAATCTTCCTAAGTAGAGCATGGCCTATGCTTTTGGTAGAGATGTCCATAAGCAGGGGTTCTGGGCTTGCAATGTCTGACTGCTGTTGTGTAAGTAGCCTTTGCATCTGTGGAATTTTCTGTAGTCAATTTTTATTCTTCTCTGCCCAGTGGGGAGCCACATGAAGAACACCTTCCCCCTTGCCCGGAAGAACAGACTCTGGCAGATCCCTAACCACCATCTTATCATTGGTGCTTTTGTTCTGAATTCAAGTTTTTTGTGTGTTTTCTTCCATTTGTGTCTTCACTGCCACCCCCTCCTCCTAAGATGCGGCCCCCCATCTTTTATTTTCTTTGTTTTGTACAAATCTTTTGTTGGTGCCCGTTGGGGAAAGTATGTTTTCAGTAAGGGCTGTTTGCACATCACCCAGCATGCACAGCTGCACACGAAGACCATAAAGAATTGCAAATTTTTAGTCGTCATGTGCAAACCGTATTAATGTCTAATCAAAACACAGATTCTGTACAATATCAGTTGTCCTTTGAGAAACTGAGACAAAGTGCCTTTTTCAGTAACTCTGTTACAAATAGAGAGCTGGAGTTAGGTTCTTTGTGAAAGCTATGCACCGTGAAGTACAGATAATCAAAATTAATATTTATGAATTCATGGGAGCTTGTTATAAAAAAGGATAGAAGTTTTTATATTTATAGTGTCTCCTTTTCTCCACATGACACAAGGTGTTCTTGAAATTATCTTTTTCAATGGGGATCTATGTAACCCTACTATCTATTCCTCACTCAGTACATATATTGAAAAATGTTGAACTTTGAGCCTCTACCTAATGGATAGCACCATTCAAAAAATACTTTTCTTTTTTCCCTTTCTGTTTTGTTGGATTTTGAAGGATTATATGAAACTGTTTGAAATTTTATGTTTGATCTGGGGTGCAAGAAGAGACTCGAGACAATGACACCTGGCAACTAGTCACCTCTGCAATCAAGCACAGAAGGTGGTCCTCCTCTTTGTTATCTTCATGCAGGCACAACAACCCCACACCGACACCACAAATCACCCTGAGCAACAGATTTCAACTCCTACAAGAAGGACCCCACAGCAGAACTCAGGAGGATATTTAGGAGTGTATTCTTGAAACCCAGCAGATGACCCCCAACTCAAGAAGCAACAAATCAGCACCCCCCCCCCCCCAAGAAGCGCAGAGTGGTTGTTATTGGGATCTCTCTGCTGCGGGGAACCGAGGGACTGGTATGCAGACCAGATCCACAATCAAGAGAGGTTTGCTGTCTACCAGGAGCCAGGATCCGGGATGTGGCTACATGCGTAGGAAAAATAATCAAGCCCCAAGACCACCACCCGATGCTCCTCATCCACGTTGGAATGAATGACACAGCAGGAACTCACCAGAGAAGATACCGGAAGACTTTAGAGCCTTAGGTGTGAAGCTGAAGCAGATGGAAGCGCAGGTGGTTTTCTCCTCCATCCTACCAGTGAGAAACAAGGGAAGAGCTAGAGAAGAAAGAATCCAGAAGACAAACGAATGGCTAAGGGGATAGTGCAAAGAGATGAACTTTGGCTTCCTGGACCACGGAACAGGGACAGCAGGGACCAGATGGGCTACATCTAACCAGAAGAGGGAAGAACGTCCTGGGACGACGCCTGGCTCACCTGCTTCGGAAGGCTTTAAACTAGGTGAGCTGGGGGAGGGGACCCACTCTCACACTAGTAGGGTAAGTAACTCCATCTTGGAGCCTGAGGTAAGTAATCGCGCGAATACCAAAAGGGACAGAGGCAATTTCAAGGGTTACAAGGGCAAGATCAAGGAGGACAAAACATTTCGCAGCAATACAGAGGGAGACAGTGCGAGAGGGAGAGATCCCACCTTGGAATCTGAGGTAAGTAATCGCGTCACCAAAGAAGGAGACAGAGGGAGAGACAGAGACTCCACCCTGAAGCCTGGGGTAAGAATTTGCGTGAATAATGAAGGGGGCAGAGGAAATACTAAGAGTGATAAAGGCAAGATTGAAAGGGACAAATTATCTCGGGCAGAAAACGCTCCATGCAGGCAGAAAGTATGGACAGCCATGTATGCTAATCCCCGTAGCTTGGGCACTAAAATTCTGGAACTGGAAACAGAAATGAGAAACACCAACCTTGATGTGGTGGCAATATCAGAAACGTGGTTCTCGGAGTTCCACGGATGGGATATGGTCATACCAGGATATAACTTACTCTGTCATGACAAAGAGAGCAAATCAGGGGGAGGAGTAGCTCTATACATTAGAGAAGACATCAAAGTTACTAAAATCACAGACATCAAGTATAAGGGAGAATCCCTCTGGGTGAACCTTGCCAAGGGCAATAACAAATGCCTGTATCTTGTGGTTGTGTACAGACCACCAAGACAAAAGGACAATGCGGACCAAGAACTAATTGAAGACATTGAGACCATCACACTGCGTGGAGACACAGTGCTGTTGGGAGACTTCAATATGCCCGATGTGGACTGGAACAAACTATCAGCTACAACAAGTGACAGTAAGAGGCTACTAGCCTCCATACGAGGAGCACACCTCAAACAGATGGTACTAGAACCCACCAGGGATCAGGCGATCCTGGATCTGCTCCTCACCAACGGGGACAGTGTCACAGAGGTGTCAGTAGGAGAAGCTTTGGCCTCCAGTGACCACAACATGGTGTGGTTCCATCTTAAGAAAGGAATCACTAGGTCAAATACAACAACCAAGGTCCTAAATTTTAAAGGGACTAACTTTCAGTGCATGGGGGACTATGTTTACAAAGCACTGCAAAACCAGAGCACGACAGACAGTGTGGAGGTGCTATGGTCGGCTCTGAAATCAACCCTGCAAGAAGCAACCAACATATACATAAAAACTGTGAGCAAACGGCACAGAAAAAACAGACCGAAGTGGTTCTCAGCAGAGATCTCAGAACTAGTAAAGCAAAAGAAAAAAGCATTCGTAACCTACAAACAATCGCAACGGCCGGAAGCTAAAGAAACCTATCTGGCAAAATCTAGAAATGTTAAAACGGCAGTCAGGGAGGCCAAACTCCGGATGGAAGAAAATTTAGCAAGACAAGTTAAAAAGGGGTATAAATCCTTTTTTAAGTATGTTAGCAACAGGAAGAAGAACTCAAGTGGTATTGTGCGCCTAAAGAAATCTGACGGTAACTTCATTGACTCGGACGCGGACAAAGCAGAACTACTCAATAACTACTTCTGCTCAGTCTTCACCTGCGAAGCGCCAGGATCCGGACCTCAGCCACAGACAAAAGGGTGCTATGAGGACCCATTCCGGGACTTTGCAATTACCACGGGCAATGTCTACCACGAACTATCAAAGCTAAAGGTGAACAAAGCCATGGGCCCAGATAATCTACACCCCAGAGTACTTCGGGAATTGAGAGATGTTCTGGCAGAACCGTTGGCTGAGCTTTTTAATCTTTCCATAACAAAAGGAAAAATTCCCTTGGACTGGAAAACTGCCAACGTTATCCCGCTCCACAAAAAGGGATGCAGGTCAGAGGCTGAAAATTACAGGCCAGTGAGTCTCACATCAATAATATGGAAACTTATGGAAACGTTGATCAAAAACAGATTGGACACGATTCTGGATGACAAAGGACTAAGAGATCCCCACCAGCATGGCTTTACGAAGGGAAGGTCTTGTCAATCCAATCTGATAAACTTCTTTGACTGGGTAACAAAGAAACTGGATAAGGGAGAGTCCCTGGACATCGTGTATTTAGACTTCAATAAGGCTTTTGATAGTGTCCCACACTGTAGGTTACTGAACAAGATGAACGCGATGGGCCTAGGAGAAACACTGACTGCATGGGTAGAAGACTGGCTTAGCGGTAGACTCCAAAGGGTAATGGTAAACGGTATTCCCTCAAAAACGTCAGAAGTGTCCAGTGGAGTGCCACAGGGCTCGGTCTTGGGCCCAATACTATTCAATATCTTTGTAAGGGATCTGCCTCAGGGACTTCGAGGTAAAATTACATTATTCGCCGATGACGCTAAACTATGCAACATTATAGGCAGCGCAGCAGAACCTGATAGTGCAATCATGTCCGGCGCTATGGAGCAGGACCTACTTTTACTAGAACAATGATCCAGTACTTGGCAACTGAATTTCAATGCCAAAAAATGTAAGGTTATGCACCTTGGTAGCAGAAATCCATGCAGAACATCACCCTGAATGGTGAAAACCTAACCAGAACTGTAGCAGAACGGGACTTGGGAGTAATCATCCGGGAAGATATGAAAGCTGCAAATCAGGTGGAGAAGGCAACAGCAAAAGCTAGACAAATGCTGGGCTGCATCAGAAGGAGCTTTATCAGTCGTAAGTCTGAAGTTCTACTGCCGTTGTACAGATCAATGGTGAGACCTCACCTGGAGTACTGTGTTCAGTTTTGGAGGCCACATTATCAAAAGGATATGAAGAGAATGGAGTCGATTCAGCGAATGGCCACTAGGATGGTCTCGGGACTAAAAAATCTCCCATATGAAGAACGTTTGAGCAGGCTGCGCTTATATTCTCTCGAAGAGCGCAGGAAAAGGGGGGACATGATAGAAACATTCAAACACATCACGAGCCATATTGATGTGGAGGAAGAAATCTTTTGTCTTACGGGTCCCATGGCGACAAGAAGGCATCCGCTAAAACTCAGGGGGGGAAGATTTCATAGGGACACCAGGAAGTATTTCTTCACCGAAAAGGTAATTGATCGATGGAATGGTCTTCCACGTCAGGTAGTCGAGGCCAGAACCACGCTTGATTTCAAGGGACGATGGGACAGACAGGTGGGATCGCTCCAGAGGAATGCTTAAAAGATGGATTCCCGAAGGAGGGAGGGAGGAGGGAGGGTTCTTGAGTGGGCAGACTTGTTGGGCCGTCGGCCCTTTTCTGCCGTCATACTCTATGTTTCTATGATCTGAGTAACCACCCCACCCCACCAACCCGCCCCCAAGGAGTTTCCATTTCACGGTATATGGCTCCTTTCAGTCACCCTTTGACATATTAATATTTTATTTATTTTAAAATCTCTATTCCGCTTAATGCATAAGCAGATTACTATAAAACATCAATACAGTGCTCCCCCATGAATTCGCGGTCGGAGGTTCGCGGTCCCGGTCATTCGCGGTATTTTCTGACCGTGAACCGCCGACCAGGAGAAGACAGCTGGAGAGGCAGGAGAGAGCAGCCGGAGTGCCGGCGAGTGAAGGAAATTACTCGCTGTATGCTCCAATCGCCTCTTCCTGTACTAAAGTCGGGCCTCACCAATCAGGAGATGCTTTGACACGCAGCTTCTGATTGGTAAGGCCCGACTTTAGTGCAGGAAGAGGTGGTCGGAGCATACAGTGAGTGATTTCCTTCACTCGCCGGCGCTCCAGCTGCTCCCTCCCGCTGCCCTCTCCAGTCTCTCCCACGAAAAACCATATTCACTGTTTTTCAAGATTCGCAGGAGTTCCTGAAACAGAACCCCCGCGCATATCGGGGGAGTACTGTATATCACAAATCGTACAGAACTGCTACAGAACTATTAGCTGCCACACTTTTTTTAAACAGGAAAATCAGATTTGCAGTTTATAAAATCCACTCCAAGGAACCTCCACTTTAGTAAAATGCTCTTTAAAAAAAAAAAAAAAAGATTTTTCAGCAACTTTTTGGAAAGTTACCTGGGAGTGGCTACATCTTCTATACAATTTGGAGGCCCTTATTGAACCTGTTTTGGGGACATGGTGCTGCCCCAGAACTCGAACAACTTGGAATCTGAACTATTTTATTTAATTAAATTTTGCCCCGGAATCCGAACACTGCTTTGGAATCCGAACGTACAGGAACTGCAATCGTTGCTCAGCCCAAAGTTTCCCCTCTGATGCAGCTTCCTGTTTCCATCTGGGTGGTTCGCATCAGAGGGCAGCTTTGGGCTGAGCACCGCTTGTAGTTGCCGTTGCCGATCTTGCTGCCTATGCCGGCAGGGGCCCAATCTTGTTGTCTATGCCGGTGGGGCCTGATCTTGCTCTCTATGCTGGTTGGGATGCCCGATCTTGCTGTCTATGTCAGTGGGGGCCTGATCTTGCTGTCTCTGCCAGGGGGGCCTGATTTTGCTGTTTCTGCCGGTTGGGGTGCCCAATCTTGCTGTCTATGCCAGTGGGGGCTCGATGTTGCTGTCTCTGCCAGAGGGGCCCGATCTTGCTGTCTCTGCCGTTTGGGGGACCCAATCTTGCTCTCTATGCCACAGCACATTGTTCCTGCACAGCTCTCAGGCCATCTATATTAGCCTTGTGACCAGCGGAGTTTGTGGGACCAAGGAATGGATTAATCCAGTCTATTATTTTCAATGGGAAAAATTGTCTTGGAACTCAAACGTTCTGGAACTCGAACCGGGTTCTGGAACGGATTAAGTTCGGATTCTGAGGTACCACTTTAATAGATTCATGCCTCACCAGACGTTCAAGAGATTCAGCCTGGGACTACAGCAGAGGGTAAGATGGGGCGGGACCTTGCGAGATGCCTTGCTGGTCAGGATATATTACATTGTATGTAGAAAATTATACTGTAGCATCAATAGGCTTTCTGTACAGTTTATGATATGGTGAAAGGGATGCTTGACAGATTGAGCATGCTGTAGCACTATATAGAACTGATAATGAAGATGTATTGTATATTTTCATATCTGAGTAAAATACATTTCAATTGTAGGAGCATAACCCGCAACCCATCTGCCATTCGATAATCATAAATTAATGTTTTGTCTTCGTATTGCATTGTATGTTTTAATTAAATATAGCCAGTTGTGTGACTGTAAATTTATAATGTCAGCATTGAGGATAAAAAGTAAAATTACAAGGAAATGGCACAGTGTGTCAAAACGGGAATATCGTGCTCTGATTGGCAAATATTCTGCTTAAAGTGCAAAAAGCTGCTGGAAGCCCTCTGAAAGTAATGGGATAATGAGGGCTAGGAGGGGTGCACTATTTAAGAAATGAATGCTGTACTCCTGTGGTCCATTATTCTCTTGAATGCTGTTAAAATAAAGGTGGCATTCATCGCACCAGTTCCGGAACCCTTATTAAACAAAGGATGAACTTCAAACAAGCCAACTTAAAAAGTCTCCTCAAGTGCAATGCTTTCTGACAATGTTGTGGACTAAAATAATGATTACATACTATTTTCACTTTGAACCACGTGAAAGGTTGGGTTTTTTTCACCAAAAGATCCAGTGGAAAATGCATAGCATTAGATCTTCCATCTTTCCCTTTCTCCCTCTTTTCAGGGTGCTTTAGCTCTTTGAATATAGAGATAGGCAGTAAATTTCTCCTTTGAGAATGCACTGCTGCTGACAGTTTTCACCACTTACATTTTGGGTGGCCTTGTTGTACAGTTTGATAGGGGGAGGAAGATAATTTTGCTGGCTTATTAGTGAGCTATCTCCGTATGAAATTTCCAGAGGTACAGTTTGGAGCATAGGCATAGTTTGTGGGGGAGATTATAGGGGCAGCACCCTGCAAAATCCTCCCAGTGCTGCTGCTGAATTGGTTCCTCTCCCTCTACCATTAATGCAACCTTCTTACTCTTTGCCATCCCCCGCCCTCCCATACTAGGTGTTAATCTGTGCCATGTCCAAGCACTGGTACTGAATATCCAGATTTATGCAGCCAGTTATTTCTTATACGGCTAAGTGTGATATTCATCTTTTAACTGCCTAAGCGACACCGCATAAAGCTGCAGCATGCACTAACGCGTGCTTACCACAACAAAAAAGGGCATACCATGGGATGCGCTGAGGCATTCTATGGCAGTTTTGGGATCGGCACATGCTGCAGATCTGGGAAAGAACGTAGACATATTCTGTGCTAATTGGTTAGCGCAGCTATATTGATGCATGCCAACCAATAAGTCCACGCATAGCATGTTAATCCTTAGGGGGAAATTCTAGAAATGGTGCCTAAATATTTCTAGGCACTCTACCGGAAGACTGGGCGTCCAAATGGTAGATGAAATTTAATGTGGACAAATGCAAAGTGATGCGCATTGGGAAGAATAACCTGAATCACAGTTACCGGATGCTAGGGTCCACTTTGGTGATTAGTGCCTGAGAAAAGGATCTGGGTGTCATTGTAGACAATAAGATGAAATCTTCTGTTCAATATGCGGCGGCAGCCAAAAAAACAAACAAGATGCTAGGAATTATTTAAAAAGGGATGGTTAACAAGATTAAGAATGTTATAATGCCCCTGTATCGCTCCATGGTACGACCTCATCTGGAGTATTGCATTCAATTCTGGTCTCATCTCAAATGGTTTTAGAAAAGGTTCAAAAAAGAGCGACCAAGATGGTAAATGAGATGGAACTCCTCTCGTATGAGAAAAGACTAAAACGGTTAGGGCTCTTCAGCTTGGAAAAGAGATGGCTGAGGGGGAGATATGATTGAAGTCTACAAAATCCTGAGTGGAGTACAACGGGTACAAGTGGTTCGATTTTTCACTCCGTCAAAAATTACAAAGACTAGGGGACACACGATGAAGTTACAGGGAAATACATTTTTTTCACTCAGAGAATAATTAAGCTCTGGAACATGTTGCCAGAAGATGTGGTAAGAGCAGGTAGCATAGCTGGTTTTAAGAAAGGTTTGGAGAAGTTCCTGGAGGAAAAGTCCATAGTCCGTTATTAAGAAAGACATGGGGGAAAGCCACTGCTTACCCTGTATCGGTAGCATAGAATATTGCTACTCCTTGGATTTTGGCCAGTACTAGCGACTTGGATTGGCCTCCATGAGAACAGGCTACTGGGCTTGATGGACCATTGGTCTGACCCAGTAAGGCTTTTCTTATGTTCTTATGTTCATTAACCACATTTTTATAATCTATGGCCAACTATAAAACATCCTTTATATATTTTAAAGACTTCCCTAGGAGAAAGAAAATGAATAACAGGAAATTTTAGTAATCTCAAGTTAATTACCCTCAAAGTATTTTCAAGTGTTTCTATTTGGCGATAAATCATCAGATTATCTGATTGGCAAGACTTGATTTGGGTCTCTATTTTACTATAATTCTTTTACAAAGTATTAATTCTCAAATCTTGTTCAGCAAATGTACTAGAGGCTTGTTCAGTAAATTTACTGTAAGATGACAAAATTGTCTTGTAAGGACTTGTCTAATTTAATTATAGCAAGTGTGATATGTTTTCAAGAAACCTCTTGTTCACTTAAGAGGTATCTTTCAATGAAGAATAAACAAAATGAATCAGTGCTGGTATCTTAACTGCCTCAAGTCTAGAGGAGTCCAAATGCTGAGATAAACCAACAGAATTCTGATCTTTCACTAATTCTTGTATAGGAAAATCCTTATCAAACCTTGTATTGGATTGATCCAATTTTTCTGAAACAGGTTGCGGGGGTAGGGTAGGCCCCCCTGATGATAGAGAAAGTTCAGGAGGAAAAGGGAGAGACTCAGCTGTGGGAGAAATAACTATAGAGGAAAAATGTTTATCGGCATCCAAGTCATTTTCCCATTAATACCTACTTTCCTCTTCCCCATTTACCAAGCAGAGCCAGAATCTCACACTCCAAAGTGGCTCCAAAGGGTCGCATATTATGGAGCAGTCAAGCCAAATATCTCTATGTCCTGGGACCTCTCTACAATGTCAGAAAGGGATAAAGTCGCCCAGCCTGTGGCTGATGAAGTTTCTCCTGAACTCCTGATGACTGGGGGAGCAGTCACACCGAATATCTCCATATCCCAAGACCTCTCTGCAACATCAGGAAGGGATAAAGATGCCCAGCCAGAAGTCTGTGGCTGCTGAAGTTTCTCCCAAACTTACTCACTATAACAGTGAGGATATTAAGCAGTACTAACTGGTTAAATGTCACTGATTATCAATGATCTAGAGATGGGAATAAATAATGAGATAAGTAAATTTGCTGATGACACAACGTTCTTCAAAGTGATTAAATCGCAAGAGGATTGTGAAAAATTGCAGAAGGACCTTGGGAGACTGTGAGACTGGGTGTCAAAATGGCAGATGACGTTTAATGTGAGCAAGTGCAAAGTGATGCATGTGGGAATGAGGAACCTGAATTATAGCTATGCGATGTTGGGTTCTATGTTAGGAGTCACTGCCCAGGAAAAGGATTTAGGTGTCATTGTTGAGGATGCATCAAAAACCGCAGCTCAATGTGTGTCGACTGCTAAGAAAGCATATAGAATGTTAGGAATTATCAGGAAAGGAATGGAAAACAAAGATGAAAATGTTATAATGCCCTTGTAGTGCTCTATGGTACCGCCGCACCTCAAATACTGTGTGTGGTTCTGGTTGCTGTATCTGAAAAAAAGATATAGCGGAATTAGAAAAGGTACAGAGAAGGGCGACAAAATTATAAAAGGGATGGGATGACTTCCCTATGAGGAAAAGCTAAAATGGCTTGGGCTCTACAGCTTGGAGAAGAGATGGTTCAGGGGTGGTATGATAGAGGTCTATAAAATGAGTGGAGTGGAAAGGGTAGATGTTTCAAGTTTATTTAAAATTTCTTATACCGCCCAATCAGCCTTCTAGGCAGTGTACAAATTCATAAAAACAGAAAACAAACTTTAACTAAAATACAAGTTTAAGCTGACATTACGTCACCAAACTGTAACTTTTAATGACTTTTAAAGACTTTTAAAAATAAAGTCAAACAGGAACAAAAGATGAAAGGCAAGAACTACAAGAGTCAAAGTAAAAGAGAACAATTAAGAAAAAAACAATAGGAGGGGCTGCTATAAATAACATTAATTTCAATAGTATTTGCACTCAATTGCCCTTAAAAGGACAGGTCTCAAAGGCATCAAGGAAAAGAAATGTCTTTAGCTTCGTCTTTTGTTCATTTTTCCGAAAAATACTAGTACTAGGGGGCATGCGATGAAACTACTAAAATGCTGGAATTCATTGCCGAAGAATGTGGTGAAATCAATTAGCTTGGCAGGGTTTTAAAAAGGTTTGGATCATTTCCTAAAAGAGAAGTCCATAGGCCACTATTGAGATGGCTTGGGGAAATCCATCTCAATCATCTTATTTCTAGGATAAGCAACATAAAATCTGTTTTACTAAGGGATCTAGCTAGGTACTTGAGACCTGGGTTAGCCACGGTTGAAAACATGATACTGGACTTTATGGACCTTCAGTCTGTCCTAGTATGGCAATTCTTATGTTTTTATGAATATTACCAGTGATTTAAGTAGCTAGAAGCCTCTTCTGGCTGCTAAAATTGCATTAAATATCAACCACAAAACAAATGCATATCCCTAATACATATCCCCCCCCCCTTTACTAACGTGTAGTGTGGGTTTTAACGCCAGCAGCGGCAGTAACTGCTCCGACGCTCATAGGAATTCTATGAGCGTCGGAGCAATTACCGCTGCTGCCAGCACTAAAACCCACGGTAAGCGTTAGTAAAGGTGGGTGGGAAGGGTGGGAGATAAGAGCATATTATTTGTACCATTGATGATTATTAAGTGTTATATTTATTGTTAATTTGTTTGGATATATTGTTACACTTATTGTAAATTTGAAAATGAATAAAGAATTAAAAAAAAAAAAAAAGTAAAGGGGGGTAATTAGCTTCAGTCATACCCGTCGGCAGCATGTTTTTACTGAAACTCTGGAAGAAAAAAAATCAGGAGCAAATGAAATTCACAATTTAGCAAAAACTGAGTGGTCATTTTGTACTATTATAGATGCCTGAAAGTTTTGTTTTTTTTCTGCATTTGGAGGAATTCCAGGAATAACCACCACAATTACTACCATAATTCCAGGACTTTGGGACTGAGATTCAAAACCCTTCCCTCGCTATAGCATTTAGAATATTCAGCCTCTCTATTTAAATATAATATCTGTAAATGGAGGGAAATGTTTACACTAAACATTGCAGATGTGTTTTCACAACCTAGTTAATGTGGTTTGCTTTCAGAACTAATTTATTTTACATACCATGTGTGGCAGTGGTACCTTCTCCATCTGCACAACTGGCTGAAAATCAGACATCATACCCTGTGGTACTCTTTGTTTTGACTTTTTACAGTACACATACATTTAACAGCCAGCCAGATTTGCTGAAAGATTGTTTTCTTGTTGGTAAAAATATAGCACTTACATAGCAACTTGGCATCCCAGCCAGCTTTAATAGTTGCAGTGACGTAGAAGTGGATCTAAGTATATGGCTGTTTGCGTATTACCTGACCTTTAAGCAGATGGCTTTCTGCCCTTGTACTTTTTCCAAAAATGGTGTGGATCGTGCAATAAAACACTTTTTCTAAATTGTAAGGGCAGTTTTGAAACCCAGATAAATGGATCTGGATGCATATTGGCCTTCTGACTATAGGTGCACACAGCGCTGTACTTTTTCACATTTATAGACGGTCCCTACTTGGAAGAGCTTACAACCTAACTTGGAAAGACAGACATGACATACAGGGTTGGGGATGTAGAACCCAAGGTGAGAGGAGTTAGGAGTCAAAAGCACTCTCAAAGAGGTGGGCTTTTAACTGGGTCTTGAACACTACCAGAGACGGAGCCCGCCGTAGGGATTTGGGCAGCTTGTTCCAAGCATACGGTGCAACAAGGCAGAAGGGACGGAGTCTGGGGTTGGCAGCCGAAGAGAAGGGCACAGAAAGGAGGGACTTACCAGCTGAGCGGAGTTCACGGGGGGGGGGGGGGGGGGGAGGGGGAGATCATAGGGCGAGATAAGTGAAGAGAGTGAGGGGCAGCTGAGTAAGTGCATTTGTAGATCAGTAAGAGCGGAAACGGATGGGAAGCCAATGAAGTGACTTTAGGAGAGGGGTAACATGAGTAAAATGCTCTACCTGTTACAATTGCTAATAAAGATACTTAAAAAAAAAAAAAAAGGGGGCACGTAATCCTCCATTGCCCCTGGTAGAAACTAAGTACCTGTATATATATATGATCTTGCAAACTGTTAAACCCAACCCCTAACCACTAACTATGAACACTCTATTCAATTTACGGAACATTTCTACTTCTGTGCAAACAGCTTGGCACTTCCTGGCCTTGCAACACACAAACTGTTGCTAACATTATTAATATTATCAGATGTATACTGCTATACTCTTTAATCCATTGTACGAGATGTAAACTGCTATACTCTTTAATTCGTTGTACGTAAAGTTTCTCTTTATTGTATCTACATTTCCTTCATTGTATTCACAGTTTCTTTTATTGTAAACCGCCTAGAAGTCGCAAGATAGCTGGCGGTATATAAAAATAAAGTTATTATTATTATTATTATTATTAATAAACCATTTTGAATGTGTAACCACAAAAAGTTGGTATACGAGTCCCATTCTCTTTCCCCACTCCTTGAGCCCCGTTAAAGGAAAAGAGGCATTAACACATACCTTTAGGCCAGGAAACATTTTCAAAAGTACATGTGATATTTTCCCCTACTTGGCCACCTGCGTAAGAGCAGGTGCAGGATATATGGGCAGATTTAATTTTCCACATTCTAAGGACATTAATTAGATGCTGGCATTGTAATCTAGATGTAGGGACGTTGGATCATCTCTTGTATTATTGTCCTCATATCTTAGCCTTTTGGAATTCAATCTGGGATCAAATAAATTGTTTATTGGAAAATCATGTAGCGCTATCTTATGATACTGTGATATTTGGAATGTCCATGAGAAAAAAGAGTCAGATATCATCGTGTAACAATAAACTTTTATTGATCATGACAGGAGTTGCCATCCAACATATTACTAAAAACTGGAAAGACCAGAGTAGACTTTAGTTTCAATTTCTGGTGGAATTCGTTGTGTCACCTATATAGAATGGAAAGATCATTGGCGGTACAGAATGGAAAGTATAATAGTTTTATAAAAATATGGGAGCCATTAACATCTTTTTGTCATGATTAATGCCATTTTTCTATTAATTTTACACCATTTAGTGTTGAAAGAGGGGAAGGGTTTAATGGGAGGGTTTATGATCTTATAATGAATAATGTGATTAGAAGGAGGGTAGGGGGAGGGTTGCATTTATATTTATAAGATATAATGATAAGATGTTCAAGTGGTCTAATTAATAGTGTTTATTATGAATTTTGTACACTTGATGAAAGTTTGAAAATGAATAAAGAATTTTAAAAAAACCAAAAAACAATGTTTAAAATTTTGGCAGAGGCTGTCGTGGCTTTTGATGGATGGCTTGAAGTATATGGCTGTATGCTAATGTTAGTATTAAGGGCTCCTTTTACAAAGGCGCGCTAGCGGTTTTAGCACGAGCTTAGCGTGCACTAAAATGCCATGCGCGCTAGCTGCTACCGCCTCCTTTTAAGCAGGCGGTAGTTTTTTGGCTAGCGCGCTAATCTTGTGCGTGTGCTAAAAACGCTAGCATACCTTAGTAAAAGGAGCCCTAAGTGGCATTAAGGGTTCCCAGGTTATGAACGTACTAACCTGTTAATGTGGCAATAATGTGCATGCATACCCAAGATGATCAGTGCCCTTGACATGCCCCCACCCAAAATACAAAAAAAAATAAATAAATAAAATACCTGCCACATGCAGATGGGTAAAATAAAGCAGAACTACTACCCATCATTTCTATGGTGCTACTAGACCAGGTGTCTCAAAATCCCTCCTTGAGGGCCGCAATCCAGTCGGGTTTTCAGGATTTCCGCAGTGAATATGCATGCGATCTATGTGCATGCACTGCTTTCAATGCATATTCATTTCGGGAAATCCTGAAAACCCGACTGGATTACAGCCCTCAAGGAGGGACTTTGAGATCCCTGAACTAGACAGATGCAGCTCTGTACACCAAATACATAAGAGAGAGTCCCTTCTCAACAGAGCTTGCAATCTAATCAAGACAAAAGGACAAATAAAGGATTATGCAATTATTTATGGTGGAAGTGATTAAAATAGACATGGGTCCTGAGCAATCACCTCAAAAAAGGTGGGCTTTCAGCCTAGATTTGAATACAACCAGAGACAGAACTCGACATACTGACTAGGAAGTTAATTCCAGTCATACAGCGCAGCAAGATAAAAGGAATGGAGTCTGGAACTGGCAGTGGAGGATAAGGGTACAAATAAGAGAGATTGACCTGATGAATGGAGATCCCAAGGAGGAGACTAAGGAAAGTGGAGAGGTACTGAGGAGCTGCAAAGCAAATGCGCTTGTAAGTCCATAAAAGGAGTTTCAACTGTATGTGGAAGTGGATAGGGAGTCATTGAAGTGGCTTAAGGGGATGGCTAATGTGAGTGTAGTGACACCTTCAGATTATAAACTGTGTAGCATAATTTTTGAACGGATTGAAGGGGAGAGATATGGTTTAGTGGAAGAACTGTGGAAAACAAGTTGCAGTAATCTGAGCATGAGACGATAAAAGTGTGGTTAAGGCTTTTGGTAGGGATGAAGTTGGGTGATATTGGAGTCAAAGATGACTCCGAGGTTATGAGCTGACGAGTCATTGAGGATGGGAGTGTTATCCACTGAAATAGAGAATGGGAGAAAGAAAAGAAGCTCAGTATCGGCCATGTTAATTTCAGCTTTATTTATCGGGTTTATTAATCACCTTTCTGAAGAGATTCACCCAGTGCAGATGGCAGTGAGACATCCAGGCAGCAATGTCAAGCTAAGACTTGGGTCTGAGTTCCTGCTGAAATTTCTGGTATGGAGAGGTAGATCTGGGCATCAACAGCATAAAGATGATACTGGAAACTATGGGAGCAGATCAGAGCACCAAGGCAATAAGTATAGATGGAGAAAAGAAGAGGTCCCATGACAGCACCCTGAGGAGTAGTGAGCATGAGCATTGGCGATGGCAGGCTAAGGGGAGTTCCTTGACAAAGCTACAGCGAACGAAACATAGATTCTATATCGAAGTAACATCCCCTGGCTATGTACAGATGAGTGTCAAAACTATAATATGTAAATCTAAAATATAAATAGTTTAAGAATAATTAAAGAAGAAGTGACCGATGACGAGTTGGGTATGTGAGTCTGCAGATAAAAGTTGTACATATGCAGCAACACCGGCTGAAGTCTGAAGATTATAAATTCAGTGTTGTGGTGGTGGATTGTGTGAGATTATAATCTCTGAATTATAATTTTGAAGCTGGTGGCTTGTTTTGGTGAAAGAAGATGACTTATAATTGCACACAGAAGTGACACGCCCATGTCCCACCCAAGTTGAACCCATTTGTACACCCCTCTTGTAGTTATGCACTCTTGCATTCCCCCACCCCCACCCCGGCAGCTGTACGCATTCACATAGAGCGCAATTCCCAAGTATCAGAGCATCTCCCATTGCCTCATTTAAAACCAGGACTACCACCATCTCTGGAAATTTCTTTCTTTGTCATTGGAACCACTTTTTTTTTTAATCCATTTTCATTTTTCACTGATTCCCAAACCTCCAGCCCTCTTTTGAATGGTGTTTTTCCACCCTGCTGAGGTGCCACTTATCTGCAGGGTGCGCGTAACTCAGCTTCAGAATTGCCCTGATAGCAATTTTAAGTAATAGTCATGTTTTTCAGTTCTCAAGGTACCAGTCCCTTAAAGTCATTATTAACTGCCAAAACTCTTTCAGTTGAGCAATTTGGTTCAATGCTTGTTTAATCCCCAGTTGCCAAGGCTCAACTGCAGATTGAATGGACAAACTTTCAGAAGACATTAGATGAATTCCAAAGATAGCCACGGTTTGTAGCTTCAGACTAAAAGGTGTCAATGCAGTGTTGTAAACTAGATGGAAACCCCTGTGCAATTGTGGCTGATGGCTCATTGCACCCCCAATATCATTTGGATTTAATTGAGTGGGAAAACCAAAAGAACATAAGGAAACTTCCAAGGTGAAAAAAAGCATACCACTACCTGGAAAAAAAATTTGTAATGTAGAACTGTTTTTAATAATATATAAATTATTCCGGTGAGTGCCTGTTTCTCATCTCTTGGTTTTCTTTTTTCTTATCTTACAGTTGGATTTGTTTAATGTTCTGTGTTACTTTATTGCTAAAATGTTAATCTTTAGAAGAGTGGAATGTGCAACCTTTATTACAAACCTGGGTCTTGAAATCTGTGAGGTTTATGAGTATCTTTCTTTTCAGTCATGCACGTTACATTCTGAATGTGTCATAAAGGAAAACAGGAAAATATTTAGGGAAGGAAGAAGAGATTTTCAAAGTCATTAACCCAGTTAAAATGACTTGGCTGAAAATCGCCATCCAATGCCTGGCTATTAGTATACACCAGCTGTCGTGGTGCGTGTCCTCTTGGCTGGGTTAAAAAGAGGCATTCCCAGGGGGATGTTTAGGTCAGAGTGTGTAAATCAGTCCATATGCATTTGATTTTTTTCATGTCCATGCACTCATTTGTCCTCACTTGGCCGCCTGCACAAATAACAGGCCCAATGTACTTTGCTGTTGCTAATTTTCAAGCGAAACCATGCAGGTAGTTTGCCTTTGGAAAATAACAGAAAAATGCACAAAGCCTAAAACAGTTCTTGTATTCTGCAAACAATGTGGGCCATCCTCGCCACCACTACCTTATCTTTAATACTCAGAAGAAAAAAGAAAAAGCTTGCACCAGTAAGAACCCAGTATCAAGAGGTTGCACTGTAAAACCTGGATATTTATAAGTTAAAGCAATAAGTTAAAGCGTAAAAGCTGTGATTTCGAGAACACCTGTTTTTAAATTTATCCTTTTATAAAATAATTTAATTTGCTGATGTAGTGGAGGGAACACCTTTAACTAATATTTGGGAAATGCTCTTCATGACATTCAAGTGCACTAATAGTTGTAATCGTGTTTAAAAATATTTTTTATAAAAGTTAATATCAAAACTTCTATTGGTTACAATATTGATTACAATATCTGTGTACAGTAATATTTTTAAAAGAAATAGATAGAAACATGGAAACATGACAGCAGATAAGGGCCAAATGGCCCATCCAGTCTAACTATCTGCAACATCTACTATCTCCTCCTCCCCATTAGAGAGCTCACGTGCCTGTCCCAAACTTTCTTAAATTCAGACACAGTCTTTGTCTCTACCACCTCTACCAGGAGAGTAGCCACGCATCTACCACTCTTTCTGTAAAAAAGAATTTCCATAGAATTCTTCTGTGCCTCTCACCTCTTAACATCATCCTATGCCTTCTCACTCTGGAGTTTCCTTTCAATTGAAACAGACTCACCTCATTCATATTTATGCTACGTAGATATTCAAACATCTCTATCATATCTCCCCTCTCCCGCCTTTCCACCAAAGTATACATATTGAGATCTTTATGGCTGTCTCCGTATGCCCTATGATGAAGACCATTATAGTAGCCTTCCTCTGGTCTGACTCAATCCTGCTTATATCTTTTTTGAAGGTGCGGTCTCCAGAATTGTACACAATATTCTAAATGAGGTCTCACCAGAGTCTTATACATGGACATCAATATCTCCTTTTTCCTACTGGCCATACCTCTCTCTATGCACCCTAGCATCCCCTAGCTTTTGCCATCGCCTTTTCAACCTGTTTGGCCACCTATTATCACACCCAAGTCCTGCTCCTCTTTCATGTTCAAACGTTTTTTACTCCCTAGATTGTACCATTCCCTCAGGTTTTTGTAGCCCAAATGCATGACCTTGCATTTCTTAGCATTAAATCTTAGCTATCAAATTTCAGACCATTCTTCAAGCTTCTCTGGGCTTGTTATTCACACCATTAGGGGCTTCTACTCTATTGCAGATTTTGGTATCATCAAAGAGGCAAATCTGTCATGACAGCCCTTCAGCAATATCACTTACAAAATAGTTAAAAAGAGCAGGCCTAAGAACCATATCTTGAGGCACACCACTGGTAACATTCCATTCCTCAGAGCAATCTCCATTGACCACTACCCCCTGTTACATTACATTTAACCAGTTTCTGACCTAGTCTGTCTTTTTGTGGCCACAATTCTGTTAAAACACATGTGACCAGGCCCTTCCTGGTCATCTCTGGGTCCTTCCTGACCCTCATTGGCCCTCCAGGTTTTCAGGCAGCTCCCAGTGCCATTTACTTGTCTCTCTGCCAGTCACCACACAGTCACCTTTGGTCAATGCTCTACAGGCTGCTTTCTCTTGGGTTTTCTGGCAGATTCCGGTACCATTTATTAGTCTCTCTGCCGGTCAACACTGGTCCCTCTATCTGTCACTGCCAGTTACCAACAGCCTTGGACTCCTCTAACTTCTTGTGGGGCCACCACTGGTCCTCTGTACCTCAGTCTCTTGGGTCTCCACAGATCCTGGATATTTCACCGCTGGTCATCAAGCTTAAGGAATCACTGATCACTCCAAGCTCTACCAGGCCCTCTGGCTACTCCTTTTTCCAGACCCTATCTCTAAGGGTTCTCCCTGAAGACTCTCCCAGTCACTCACATCTCTAGGCCCTTTGATGGTCATCAAGCCTGAGCCCCCCCCCCCCCCCCCCCCGAACTCTTAGCTGTACCGGACAAGCCAGTCTATCAGGCTTACCAAGGGTTAGGCTAAAGTCAGCATTCCACCCCTTGAGAGTCATTTGGCTTCCAAAGGAGAACATAAGAACATAAGAAGTTGCCTCCACTGAGTCAGACCAGAGGTCCATCTCGCCCAGTGGTCCGCTCCCGCGGTGGCCCACCAGGTCCGTGACCTGTGAAGTGGTTTTTGCCCACTTTTATAACCTACCTCTAGTTCTATCTGTACCTTCAATCCCCCTATCCTCTAGGAACCTATCCAAACCTTCCTTGAACCCCTGTAAAGTGCTCTGGCCTATCACCTCCTCCGGAAGCATGTTCCATGTGTCCACCACCCTTTGGGTAAAAAAGAACTTTCTAGCATTTGTTCTAAACCTGTCCCCTTTCAATTTCTCCGAGTGACCCCTAGTGGTTGTGGGTCCCCACAGTTTGAAGAATCTGTCCTTATTTACTCTCTCTATGCCCTTTAGGATTTTGAAGGTTTCTATCATGTCCCCTCTAAGTCTCCTCTTTTCCAGGGAGAACAGCCCCAGCATTTTTAACCTGTCAGCGTATGCAAAATTTTCCATACCTCTTATCAGTTTAGTCGCTCTTCTCTGGACTCCCTCGAGTACCACCATGTCCTTCTTGAGGTACGGCGACCAGTACTGGACACAGTACTCCAGGTGCGGGCACACCATTGCGCGATACAGCGGCATGATGACTTCCTTCGTCCTGGTTGTGATACCCTTTTTGATGATGCCCAGCATTCTGTTTGCTTTCTTTGAGGCTGTCGCACACTGCGCCGATGGTTTCAATGTTGTGTCCACCATCACCCCCAGGTCTCTTTCAAGGTTGCTCACCTCTAGCAATATTCCCCCCATTCCTGGTTGTTTAGCTCACTATTCTAGAACTGTCCTTTTCAGCACCCTACTTCACTCAGGGTGAATGAACGGCTCCCACCAGCCTCTATAAGGTCTCTATGCAAATGAGCTCCACACACCACTACTCAGGCTCCCTTTGCTGGCCTGTGACAGGAACTTCATCCTGTCACAGCATATACTAACAGGTAAATTATGACAAAATGCTTTAATGCATTTTGCAATAAGCCTTTTTTTGGCATGTTAACCATGCATTAGGGTTTAATGCCATTTAGTAAAAGGACGTCTTAGATTAATTAATTAACCTTCTGTACCTGAATGTAAATTGCCTTAAGTTTTACTACTGGAAAGTCATGAGCTATATCATAATAAAAATAATGATAAAAATAGATGGTAAATTTGCATTTCTTATCATTGACAGTAGTAATTGCTAATGGTTCTAGAATCCACTTTAAAAGTGGAGATAAATCTTGGATCTTTCCAGTAATTCCACCTAAAACAAAAAAATCTGCAAGAAATAATTAGGGGTAAGCTCTGTATGTGTCATCTAAAAAATTGCTGCCGAAAAGGTTGGCACTTAGCACGATTCTATAAATTGCCTCTGGAGTTAAGCACGGTTTATAGAATCACAAGTAGTACCCGTCTGCATGACTAACATTTAGGCACGGGCATTTATGTCAATGAAAACTAGAGAATGACACGGGGACAAATTTGTTCCCATCCCCTCATGAACTCAATTTCCCCATCCCTTTCCCGCGAATTTTGTCGTTGTCCCTTTCCCTGCCCCACTCCTATAAGTTCTGCCTTAACCACACAAGCTTCGGACACTTATGATTTTAAAGCGCTTGAGGCTTGTGCAGGTGAGGTTGCAGGAATGGGGCAGGGACACGAAAAGAACTCACGGGGACAGGATGGGAAAATGAGTTCCCACGGGGACGAGGAAAAATGTGTCCCCATGCCATTCTCTAATAAAAACCAGGTTTAAACACCCGCGCCTAAGTTTTAGGAGTGATCGTGACCCACTCATGCTCCTCCTCTGACCATGCCTCTTTTGAGATTCACGCACTGGAATTTACACACACCATGCAATAGAATACACTTAGAAAACTGTGCACATAAATTCAAATTCATGCCAATAATTGTTCACTGACAGTTATCAGCACTGACTGACTTGCTAAACCATTAAGTTGCACGTGCAAATCAGCAATTCGCACAGATTTGTGCGTGCAAACTTTGGCCGCAGTATACAGAATCCAGGGGCTAGTGTCTCATTTTACTTGAGGGGTTCCAGGCTGCCTGTGTATTATTTCCAAAACTATAACCTGAAATAAATATTCTCACTTCACCCCTCGAAAACCTTTTCAGTTTCTAATGAAATCGCTACACCCAAATCCTCCTCCTCCTCCTCAGCTTTGTTCAGGCTTTTACATGACTGCCTTGCATTCTTTGAGGCATAATGGCCCTTTAAAACACCTGACTGATCTATGTGGATTAATGGCCCCATGACTGCTTAATCTTTGGGCCAATAATATAGTATGAATTTTACAGTTCACATTAATCAGCAAGACAGGTCTGTGATTTTGAATAAGCAGCGGGTCTCTGCATTAGTGTAGGGGCCCTCATCTTTACTCCAGGAAATTAAATCTTGATCCAGTTATTTAAGTTCGGAGACAGCTTGCTATTAATGGCTTGATAAAATTCCACTATAAAACCACCCAATCCTGGTGACATATAAGGTGTTAGCGTTTTAATGGCATCCTGAATTTCTTTCCCTGTAGTTGGACAATAAAGGCCTGCCACTACAAAAGATTCCTAGACAGAACCCTTGCCTTCCAGGCAGGCAAATGGAACGATTGGCTGACTAACATCATCACGCATTCCTCAACCTACCTCAATTTTAGAAAATTGGTAAAAACGAGTTTGTTCAATCGTTTTGTAAACTAAGGAATTTTTATACCTCTGCAAATTCAACATGTAACCTTAAGATCTATATAGCTTTCCACTTCTTCCATTATGCAAGATTGTATTGACGGCTTTGAATTGTGACCTCTTCGCTGATTGTCCAGCGCTTCTTGTTGTAAACCTCCTCAAATTTTCATGGCTTTGACGGTATATAAGAATAAAATTATTATTATTATTATTACAAAGCAATATTCAGCCAGGGCAGTTAGCATATTATTTGAGTAGTAGTCATCACAGCTGAAATTAAATCCAGATATTCACTGTTGATAGCATGGAGTATCCGGATTCAGTGGCAATATTCACCCCGCTATCCCCCTAATGCTATACATAGCGCTGAAAATTGTGTGCACATATTTGGGCGCATATCCAATATGCTTGCATAATCTAATTGCATAGCAAGCTAATTAGCACTAATAATTGGTGTTTCACCAAGCAATTATTGGCGCTAATTAGAATGAATTACAAGTTATATGTGAAAATTTAGGTGTGCAAACTATGACTAAGCCCCTCTTCTACGAAACTGTGCTAGCAGTTTCTAGTGCGGGGAGCTGAGCTGAATGGCCCACACGGCTCCCGACGCTCATAGGAGCTCAATGAGCGTCGGGAGCAGCGCAGGCCATTCAGCATGCTCTCTGTGCTCTCTCTGCGCTAAAAAACGCTAGTGCGGTTTCGTAGAAGAGGGGGTAAATTTTACCTGTGAGTCAAGAAAGGATGCATGGAAATGGGTGGGTCATGGGTGGATTGGGGCACCTTTAAGTTATGCACGGTTCCTGGGCATAATTACTATTCTGTAAACTATGCCTATCTTTAAGTGTGATATATAGAATAGTGCTTTCTTTGGCACTGATTTTTTTAGGCAGCATGTATAGAATTTACCCCTATGTGGATAGCTGTCGGGATAATATTAGGAAAACCTTTTGCTATCTGTACTTTACCCTGATAACTCCATAGACTGGCCTCATTCTGCCCACGAACCACCCTGGCATGATTCAGATAGCATTGATGCAATCAGTAATGATTTTTAGGGTCATAGATATACCCCCAGATTCTATAAATTTGTGGGCGCAACGTTACACATAGTACAGTACATTGCATGTGCAAGCTACATAATAAGGTCTGTTGCTTATGTAAATTAATTTAATAATAATGAGCTGATAATTGGTGTTAATGTGCAATAGGCTACAATTGGCCTTAATTGGTGCAAATAAGCACCAATTAGCAATTAGTTATGAACTGCCATGAGTTGATTTTCTGTAGCATGCACATGTAAATTCTATCATGTACACCCACTAGGATGTGTGGCCAAGAGAGGAGCATGGGAGGGTTAGGGGCATGTCTAGCGCATGCATTTAATAGAATACTGGGATTTACATGCCTAATTGCCTACAGTTATGTGCGAACACTTAAACCAGCCTTAAGCATGGCCTAAGTGCTTGTGCCAAAAGTTAGTTTTGACCAAAAACAGGGACTATATTTCAACAATAGTCAGTAAAAATCTATGATTGTATAAACGAGAACTGACTGTAATATATACCAGTAGAAAGAGAGTGAAAATCACTTTGAAAATATGCTCAGAAAAGTGAAACTCTGAAGAGGGGGTGAAAACCCCCTCTTAGGGTAAGAGTTTACCGTCCAGTCATTGCATGTACTGTTTGAATTATCACTCTCTGAGAACTGGTAAAATTATTGTACTGATTATTAAACTTGTCTTAATGCTTCCAAAGTTAGCATGTTTTATTTCTGATTTTCTTATTGCAATAAATCTCGCCGGAATACTGATGCAATACACTTATCTTGTAGATATAGACTTTTGGGGGTCCCAACGTGGCCCCGTTTCGTGATCTGCTTCAGGAGACCCAGATACACTCATTTAGATATGCTATGAAACTGTAGTGAATTTCCATGAGATAATCATTTGCAAAATTAGTTCAAAGGTTCCACCCCCTCTTCAGAGTTTCACTTTTCTGAGCATATTTTCAAAATGATTTTCACTCTCTCTCTACTGGTATATATTACAGTTTGTGCCAAAAGTTAGGCAAGTATATGAGGACTTATGCTAGTATTCTAGAAAAGCAATTGTGATCACACTTGCCATTACAGAATCCAGTTAGAGTACAGTATCCCAGCGCCTTTTCTTGAATCTATCCTAAAATGCCATTGAAAATTAAGCTATGACCCCAGTTGGCACTATTTATCCATCCGCACCAGTCATTGAAGGAGCCAAGTGAAAAATGTATTTTTAAAAACCATTAAAGTAAGTCAAATTGCCCACCACCCCATTACACACACAATATCCTTGGTGGTAACTCCATTTTCAAATAAACAGGTTTGGACCATTTGGCCTTTATCCGTCTTACACAAAGGGTGATAGATGCGTGGAACAGTCTCCCAGAAGAGGTGGTGGAAACAGAGACTGTGTCTGAATTCAAAAGGGCCCGGGATAGGCACGTGGGATCTCTGAGAGAGAGAAAGAGATAATGGTTACTGCGGATGGGCAGACTAGGTGGGCCATTTGGCCTTTATCTGCCATCATGTTTCTATGTTTCTAATCAAAAAGTCTCATTGGATTGGCAACCTTAGAGCCAAAAAACTCAGCTTTTTCAGGTTTGTAGAATAATCGAAGCATTGCTTCTTTGTCTTATGTTTAAATGATTTTTATTATTCCAGCAGTAAGAAGCAAATACAAACAGTAGTACCATTCAGGAAATAACATTTTCAACAATATAATCAGTTCCCCTCCCATCCCCCTCCCCTCCCCTCCCCTCCCCAAGAATCCATGGCCAGTCCAACAGCTGAGAGTGGGAATAAAATCTTAAAAAAGATAAATGTAACTAATAGTGTGGCTCTAACATTAATTTCTACCAAGCAGTTTTGAATTTGGAGGCTACCTTTCAACTACGCTTTCTATGTAAATGTTGTATTTCCTATCAAAGTAATCATTACGTTTTTTATGAACCTGAACAATTACAAGTTTTCCTGGAAGGCAAGGCGGTTTCTAGAAAACCGGATAGTGAACCCATTGTCCACAAACCTGATCGAACATAAAATTGATTTGATTAACAGTCTCCACATTTCCTTTTGCCTTTTCTAAGTTCCAACTTCCCTTGGTTGTGAAAGGTTTTTTCACCCTCTTTTCCTTTTTGTAGACTGTATTGTTGTAACTAAGATATGGAAAAATTTTCTTTCGGGAGCTGTATTTTAATTTCTTATTTAAAGTTTGTTTGCTTTGATTTAAATAAAAGATAATAAATATGAAAAAAAATTGCATAAAATAAACTTTATAAAAATTAGATACAGAGAAAACACCGATCTCTAAGCTCTGACGAGGATAGTCACCACACAGGCTCTCTTGTTGAGAGTTTAAATGTGGCTCACTGAGGAGCTTCAGTGGAATACATAAATAAGAAGTCATCATTCAGAATTTGAGACTTTAAGATCTAAGGAGGTGTATTAAAGACCAAGTTAGGTGTCATTTCAGCACAGGAATTTATACCAGGGTTCAGTTGGTATAAATCGTTGCACCCAAAAGCTGGGAATGGTACCAACTCAGAGTAAGGTTTATAGAATAACATTGAGAACATATTTTTTTGGCACCCAAATATGGGTACCCAAAAAAAGATTGGAACAATAGTTTTTTAACCACCTGGTGCAAAAAACCTTTTCACGTGAAATCACAAAACATGCACTAAACACACTGAATCTTGAGAACATTTAAAGACATTTCCTTCTGTGCTCAGAGCAACCGCTTGGCGAAACGCGTCAGGACCCGTTAGAGGAAGATTAAACCCCTTTTTTTCTCTACAAGTTAAGTTCATGATGATTCATAGAAATTGTGAAATATAGAGTATTTAGTATTGAAGAATTATCAAGCATACAAGTAAAACTGTGCGATGATTCGGAAAACAGCCATTTAACAGTGGGTTTTTTGCTCTCTCAACGGTCTCAACATTTATACAACTCTAAGCACAGAAGAAAATGACTGTAAATGTTCTTATGATTTAGGGCTAGATTCACTAAGGCCATCGATCGGATCCAATCCTTGAGTGATCCATGGCTGGGGGGCTGATTCACAAAGCGCCTTCATGCAAATGAAGGCATTTGCAATCATGCCCCCAACCGACCGCCTGCACTGGCTTGCACTGCGGGGAAGGGCAGGAGAGTCAAGGAAGAGAAGCAGGAGATCGGGGCTGGCAGAGAAGCAGGATCGGAGCAGAAAGTAGGGCAGAGAGCAGGGAGGCAGAAGGCAGGGCAGTTTCCCTCATATGCATGCGCGGATCGGAGGTTGATTGGGACAGAGGTTAGTAAATCAGGTCGCAAAGGGGTCACTAAGTGGTCGGAACTTGATCGGTTGGCTTAGTGAATCTAGCCCTTAGTGTGTTTGGTGTATGGTTTGTGATATCACCCAAATATGGGTGCCAGTTACTGAATTTAGTCCTATGTGCCATTGTAGCCCATAGGTATATAATGGGCTGTGAGGCATTTAGCATATGCTAATTGTTAGCGCATCTTAGTAGAAGGACCTCTAGATCAGCACTTTACACATGAAGACCTCAACTTAAAGATCTCAATATGTATACTTTGGAAGAAAGGCGGGAGAGGGGAGATATGATAGAGACGTTTAAATACCTACGTGGCGTAAATGCGCATGAGTCGAGTCTCTTTCATTTGAAAGAAAGCTCTAGGACGAAGTTCAGAGGTAATAGGCTTAGGAGTAATCTAAGAACATAAGAACATAAGAAATGCCCTCACCGAATCAGACCTTTGGTCCATCCAGTCCGGTGACCCGCACACACGGAGACCAATCTAGGTGTTCCTTGATGGAGACCTAGGTGTTCCCTTATGATGACCATATTTAGCCGTATCCCTCAATGTGATTTGCAAGGAGGTGCGCATCCAACTTGCACTTGAATCCCATAATGGAGGTTTCCATCACAACCTCCTCCGGGAGAGCATTCCAAACGTCCACCACTCGCTGTGTGAAACAGAACTTCCTGACATTCGTCCTGGGCCTGTCGCCCCTCAATTTCAGCCCGTGCCCTCTTGTCCGAGTCTCATTTGACAACGTGAATAACGATGCTTCTTGCTCTATTTTGTCGAGTCCTTTTAGTATTTTGAAAGTCTCTATCATATCCCCTCGCAGTCTTCTCTTCTCAAGGGTGAACAAGCTCAGTTTTCCGAGGCGTTCTTTGAAGCTCAAATTTCCCATACCTTTTACTAGCTTCGTGGCTCGCCTCTGCACCCTCTCCAGCAGGGTTATATCCTTCTTTAGGTGAGGAGACCAGTGTTGGACACAGTACTCCAGATGTGGTCTGACCATTGCTCTGTAAAGCGGCATTATGACATCTGCCGATCTACTCGAGATACCCTTCTTTTTTTACAGAAACGGTGGTAGATGTGTGGAACAGTCTCCCGGTAGAGGTGGTGGAGACAGAGACTTTGTCTGAATTCAAGAAAGCATGGGATAGTCACGTGGGTTCTCTTAGAGAGAGGAAGAAATAATGGTTGCTGCGCATGGGCAGACTGGAAGGGACATTTGGCCTTTATCTGCTATCATGTTTTTATGTTTTAAGTCCTCTAAATCAGTGGTTCCCAACCCTGTCCTGGAGGACCACTAGGCCAGTCGGGTTTTCAAGATAGCCCTAATGAGAGATCTGGATATAATGGAGGAGTCAGGCATGCAAATCAGCTCTATGCATATTCATTAGGGCTATCCTGAAAACCGGACTGGCCTAGTGGTCCTCCAGGACAGGGTTGGGAACCACTGCTCTAAATGAGCCACTAGGCTGACCTCTATTTCCTTTTTCACAATAGTTTTAAAGCAGCACTAGGAACCTGAATTCTTTAAAGGGAGCTGGCAATGAAACCCAGCATTTGAAAGAGATTAATGCCCTGGATCTCAGCCAATCTGATTACCTGGAATTAACGTTCTCTGTATGCTATACTTATTTGCAGTGTGTCACTGATGTTAAGCAAAATACTGTAGTCTCCTGCGGACTAGTAGTGCTCTGTCAGGCTCAGGAACTATTGTGAGGCTGTATTCAATGGTATTTTTCTACAAATTAAGACCACTGGGTCAGGACCAGGACTCGCCTCCATTTTCCATTTTTTTAATATATATTGGAGATCTGGCACTTCCTATAAAAGAATTAATAATAATAATAATAACTTTATTCTTCTATACCGCCACAATCTTGCGACTTCTAGGCGGTTTACAATCAAGAGTGCTGGACATTCAGCGAAATACAATAAGTAGATATTCAGAGGAAATACAGAGATCGGAGACCTCAGGAGGCAATAGTATAGAAATACAATTTGCTGAGCGAAAATGTAATATGTACATTTTAGTAGGTAATGTCCGAGAGGACCTGTTGGGGATAAATAGCAACGTAAAGTTACGATAAGATGAAGATAACAGATTATATTTATAACAGTGCTGTAAGTTCAGGTGGAATAGGGAGGGGGGAGGGAGAGGGAGAGCGGGTTGGGTATCTGATACTTATTAGAGAATGACACGGTGGCGGTTTACCCGCGGCCACCACATTTTAGCCGCGGGTCACCCGCCGAAAACGGGGAAGAAAACTAGCAGTCGCTGCGGCGACGGGGACAAGGCCATTCACCGCCCGCGGGGCGGTGAATGGTCTTGTCCCTGCAGTGAGGCATGAAGGATCGCGCGGTCCCCGCAGCTCACACCCGCCTGCCCAATCGATTCTAGTGTTTAGCCAGCTCTCTCCCTTCTCCTCACCTTAGTTTGTAGATTTTCTTTTTCGGCGACCCGCACGCTATCAGAGAGCCGCACACCCGCTGCTGCTCAGTTTCGATCTTCTGCTCTGACGCAACCGGAAACAGGAAGTTGCAGCAGAGCAGAAGATTGAACACTGAGCAGCCGCGCGTGCGCGGCTCTTTGGGAAAGCGTGCAGGTCGCCGAAAAAGAAAACCTATAAACTAAGGTGAGGAGAAGGGAGAGAGCTGGCTAAACACTAGGATCGATTGGGCAGGCAGGTAGTGGCTGCGGGGACCATGCGATCGCTAGTGTTCCCGGCTCAAATTGGAAGGAGGGAGTGAAAGGGAAAAGGATTCTGGGCCAAGGGGATGAAGTCGGAAAGAAAAACCCACAGCAGGAAAGAAAGGGAAGGACTGGCAGGTGAGCCAGATGCTAGAAGCAGGGGGGGGGGGAAGAAAGAGGGAAAAAAGCTAGATGGGGTTGAAAAGAAGAGACACACTGGTATGGAAGAGGAAGATAGGGGAAATCTGGACACAGGAAGGTAACAGAAAGAGGGGAAATTATGTGCATAGGGCATAGGGACAGAGACATAAAGGGGACATGCCATGGGGATGGTATATGGACACAGGGGGGACAATGACAGATACATAGGGGAGATATTAGAAATGGAGAAAATAGGAGCACAGAAGCGAGATGGTTTGTGGGGATGGGACAGGGACCGAGCTTGCAGGCTCCAGTGGCTTGCACAAATTACATTGTAACGTGCCATGAAAATAAGAGGAAGAAAGGTAGATAGGCCACGCGAGAGGAGCTGAAGGGTAGTAGAAAGGAACAGATGGTAAAGGAGGGAGGGAAGGGTGGTGGTGGAAAGGAATAGAACAGACATTGAAGGAGGGTGGAGAGGAACAGACCCCCAAGGGAAATGTGGAAGACAGAGTGGGAAGAAGACAGATGCCAGACTATGCGGGAGCGGAGGGAAGAAGATGGGTGCTAGACCAATTGGGGGGGTGGGGTTAAGGGAGAGGCACAGTAACAGCAATTGGAAGACGCAGAGAGAAGACACACAGTGGATGGAAGGAATTCAATGAGAAGATGTGGAAAGCAGAAACCAGACAACAAAGGTAGAAAAAAAAATTATATTTATTTATTTATTTTTTGCTTTAGGATAAAGTAGTATATTAGTTGTGTTGATAAAAATTTATAAACAAAGCCTGCCAGCTGAACATCTCTTTCTCTAGTTCAGCAGCAGGAACTTTGATTTATAAGAAAGGAATAAGCTAAATATTACAGTACTAAGGCTTATATGGATGCAGCGGGGACGGTGACGGGGCGGTGAATGGGATGGCAGTGGCGGTGACGGGGCGGTGAAAGGGATGGCGGTGACGGTGACGGGGCGGTGAAGGGAACGGCGGTGACGGGGCGGTGCAGAGGATGGTGGGCCGGTGACGGGGCGGTGACGGGGACAGATTTTTTCCCCGTGTCATTCTCTAATACTTATCTTACAAAGGAGCAACAGGTAGAGCATGTGGTGCATTCTTCTTTCTGCCAACTTTGATTGCCGAGTAGATTGAAGCTGATGTTGTCTGGGACTGATTTTAGGAGTGTAGAGCAAAGTTTGGTATTATCAAAGGTGAATTATTGAAATGTCTTGTATCTAGGGGTTGCAGCCTCTCAATATAAGGCACTGAAAGTTATTCTGAATGTGGCAATGAGGTTGTTTATGGGAGTTTCCAGATAACTATTGAAAAGTGTATTGAAACAATTAAACTTGCCTGTTAGAATTCGGGTACTGATTAAGATTTTGACTTTGATTCATCAGGTACTGTATGCAAAGGCTCCTTGGTATTTTTAACAAGTTTAGTATGTGCATTGGCCAAGGAGGAGGTTGAGATCTGGCCACAGTACACTATGCTGAGACCAAGTCTGCAGCTTTTTCAGCAACTGGTCCACTTCTGTGGAATAACTTACCAGATCAGCTGTGTCTGTGCAAGTATTATGCAGTTTAAGAAATTGTTCAAAACTCACTTCCTTGTGCAAGCAAAAATGCATGAATTTATCTGCTGGACACAGTGGAGTAGCAGTGGTAATCATCCTCTGGCAACAAGTTTCAAAACTTAACTATTTGTTGAGTGAAAAAATATTTTCTCCTATTCATTTAAGAAATATTTAACTTCATTGTTCCCTACCTAATCTTTGTATTTTTTGAGAGTAAAAAAATAATTTCCTTTTTACCCATTCTACACCACTCAGGATTTTATAGACCTGCATCATATCCCCCCTCAGCCATCTCTTTTCCAAGCTGTAGAACCCTAACACCTTTAGCCTTTCCTCATATGAGAGGAATTCCATCCCCTTTATCATTTTGGTCGCCCTTCTTTGAACCTTTTCTAATTCCACTACAGTATATATATACACTTCTCCCTCCGTATTAGCGGTGGATGCGGGCGGACCATAGGCACGAATATGGAAAAACCATGAATAACTTTTTTAATGTTATTCATGGTTTTTTTAGAAAAAGCCTTCGTTTTTATTATTGAAACTGCAAATAACTGGGCTTGGATTAGGCAAGTAGTGATTTCTGGGCTTGAATTAGGCAAGCATGCTGGGACGAAGGCTTTCTCTCTATGGATGCTGGGAAGCAGCGCTTTTCTCAGTGCACACTGGGAAGCATGGAGGTAGCGAATTTGTGGGAGAAAGCATGGAAGCAGCGAATTTCAGAGTGAATGGTAAGCGATAAACTTTTTTATTGGTACAGTAAAAGGAAAAAGAACTTTAGTGATGATGTAATTTTATGGGGGTGGAGTCAGCATCCGAAAAATTGCAGATATGGAAACCGCGAATACAGAGGGAGAAGTATATATATATATATATTTATTTTATTTTTTTTTTTTTGGATACAGAAGCATCATAATAATCTTTGTCTTTTTGGCCACTGCAGCTCACTGGTAGAAGATTTGACCTAGATCTTTTTCAAAGATGCTGACTTCTAAGATGGACCCTAGCATCAAATTTTTCAAGTTTCAAGTTTTCTTTTATGATATACTGTTTATCATACAAGTGCCTAAACGGTTTGTATGATAAATAGTTTATTTTTGATATACCGTTTATCATACAAGTATCTAAACGGTTAACAATAAAATAGAATATAAAAATTTAAAATAAAAGCATGGTTAAGCTAAAAGGAGGGAAGCACTTACGCATATACATACGTAATACAGAAGGGAAACAAGGGGAAGCACAGTTTGTCAGTACCCTACGGTCTCCTGCAATTCTTCACAGTCCATATGTGTTGTAACAACTTTGAATAGTTTAGAGTCATCTGCAGATTTAATCACCTCACTTATCATTTTGATTACCAAATCATTTATAACTGTGTTAAATAACACTAGTCCCAGTACAGAATAGATCCCTGCGACACTCTATTGTTCACCCTCCTCCATTGAGAAAAATGGCCATTTAACCCTACTCTCGGTTTTCTATCCATTAACCAGTTCCTAATCCATAACAAAACATTGCCTCTTATTCCATGGCTTTTTAATTTTCTCAGGAGTCTCTCATGAAGGTCTTTGTCAAAAGTTTTCTGAAAATCTAGATACACTAGGTCAGCCGCTCACCTTTATCCACATGTTTATTCACACCTTCAAAGAAATGAAGCAAATTGGTGAGACAAGACTTCCCTTGATTGAATCCCTGCTGACTCTATCCCATTAAACTATGTTTGTCTCTGTGTTCAGTAATTTCATTCTTTATATTAGTTTTCACTATTTTGCCTGACATTATGTACAGTTTTAACAAAAGATTACAGATCACTAACATCAGATCAGCAATTTCATGTTTGAGTTTTTTCAATTCCCTTGCATGCATACCGTCTGGTCCAGCTGATGTGCAACTCTTTAATTTTTCAATTTGGCTGAGTGGGTCTTCAAGGTTTCAAGGTTTTATTAAAATTTGATTTAATCGCTTTTCTAAATTTCTAAGCGAGTTTGCAATATATATAAAAAAGAGCATGAACATAATAAAAATGCATTAACAATACCATTAATGCTTACAAAAAGAAAGCAATTACAAAGAAACATGAACTAATAATATTAAAAAGGGGTAAATGAGACAGACAGACGGGAGACAAAAGGAAATAGGGTTAGAAATACAATTTGGATAGGAACGAAAGACAAATAAGGAAATAAACAAAAGGAAAGGGCTCGTTGCTGCTTAATTCCTTAAGGGAATTAAAAAAGATACTGTAAAATTTAAATCAAATGTTAAAAGCTTCTTTAAATAAATTATTCTTAAGTAGGCTTTTGAAACATTCGAGATTAGCTTCTTCTCTAACAAGAGCTGGTAGGGTATTCCAAAGTTGAGGGGCTACGACTGAGAAAATGTCATGCTAGGTTCACCAAGACTTCTTTCAGTTCCTCCTCATTGTCACCCTTGAAAACCATTTCTACTTCAGATAGATCTCTTAAATTTTCTCCACTAAAAACTGAAGCACATAATTCATTCAGCCTCTCCACTATGGTCTTGTGCTCCTTGAGTGCCCCTTGTGCTTCTTGATTATCTAAAAGTCCCACGGGTTCCCTCATAGACCTTCTGTTTCTGATGTTCCTGAAAAAGTTATTACTATAAGAGCATTACTACATTCTTCGAACTCTGCTAGAACAGTACCAAGGTCAAATTGGACCACATTTGCTTCCCAGTGTGTAAACGAACATTTATAAGACGTATAAAAGTCAGTAGTACTGCTTCAAGGCACCAATGACCACTTATCGTAGATGAATTAAAAAAACAAGTATGGCTTCTAGTTACATATCTACATTTGACATCTGAATCATAGGTAAGTAATAAAAGTCTTTTTCTTGCAAGAAGACCAAGAAAGTTTACTGTCATATCAAACAGAGAACTTCAAGGATATTAGTGCTTTTCTTAGGATACTCCAAAAGCATGCATTCATATTTTCATTTTATCAGTATCTATTTGCTAATAAATAACTCACTGTATTTATTCAGATGCACAATTTAGCCATTTCCTGTTGCCCTATACATAGAGCTTTTTATATCCCTGGATAGAATAAAAGTTGTAGTTTTGCTCATCAGTATAGCTTTCCTGCTTAAATTGGGAGGAGGGAGGTCAAAGGGCAAGGAAATCATATTGGAAGTGGTGGTGCGGGGGGGGAATAATAAAGGCATGTATCCACAGGTTGTTACAATGGCTTCCATAAAATTAGCTCAACTTCTGGAGAGAATGGATATGCATGGATGCCAGAGATTCCTTCTATGGCCCAATGAAGAGATAAGAATCAGAGAAAGCTGGAGGAGAAAGTGGTTGGCCTGAGCCCAGTTATCCTCTTCTGCAGAGTTTTACAGACTTACGCTCATAAAACATGTATAATCATATGTGCACATCAAATTTCTAACTGTGAGCCTGTTTTGCTAAGGCCGTTTTCCCCATTCTGTGTCTATGAGATAAAAGCTTAGCAAATGAAATCTTGGATAAGATTACCCCTTCATAGTCTACCATAAGCAAGATATACCGTATTTTCACGTAGATAACGCGCACCCGTGTAAAACACGCACACGGGTATAGCGCGCGAAAAACACAAATCTATGTACAGAAATTTTTATATACCGCGCACACCCGTATACCGCGCATGCTGCCCAACTCTCCCGTCGCCGCCCGACTCTCCTTTCGCCCGCCCCGACTCTCCTCTCCCCCTTGAAGTCTTGTCCCCACCCTGAAAGCCTGATGCCCCCCGACGTCCGATTCACCCCCCTCCCCCCCGCAGGACCGCTCGCACTCCCACCGCGAAGGACCGCTCGCACGCACCCGCACCCTGAAGGACCGCTCGCACCCCCACAGGCTCCCGACCCCCCCCCCCCATCATGTAGAAGCTCCTACCGGTGTCCTGCTGCTTCCTCTTGGCGGTCCCGACTCCCCGACACGATCGGGGCAAGAGGGAGCTCAAGCCCTCTTTCCCCAGCCAACCGCGGCACCCCCGACACAATCGGGGTAAGAGGGAGCTCAAGCCCTCTTGCCCCAGCCAACAGCGGCACCCCCGACACGATCGGGGCAAGAGGGAGCTCAAGCCCTCTTGCCCCAGCCAACCGCGGCACACCCGACACGATCGGGGCAAGAGGGAGCTCAAGCCCTCTTGCCCCAGCCAACCGCGGCACCCCCCGACACGATCGGGGCAAGAGGGAGCTCAAGCCCTCTTGCCCCCCCCCCGCCCCCCCGACACGATCGGGGCAAAAGGGAGCCCAAGCCCTCTTGCCCCGCCGACTCCCCAACTCCCCGACAATATTGGGTCAGGAGGGAGCCCAAGTCCTCCTGGCCCTGGCGATCCCCCCCCCCCGCTAGTTGTTCAGGCCAGGAGGGAGCCCAAACCCTCCTGGCCACGCGACCCCCTACCCCCACCCCGCACTACATTACGGGCAGGAGGGATCCCAGGCCCTCCTGCCCTCGACGCAAACCCCCCTCCCAACGACCGCCCCCCCCAAGAACCTCCGACCGTCCCCCCAGCTGACCCGCAACCCCACTGGCCGACCCCCACGACCCCCCCACCCCCCTTCCCTGTACCTTTGTGTAGTTGGCCGGACAGACGGGAGCCAAACCCGCCTGTCCGGCAGGCAGCCAACGACGGAATGAGGCCGGATTGGCCCATCCGTCCCAAAGCTCCGCCTACTGGTGGGGCCTAAGGCGCCTGGGCCAATCAGAATAGGCCCGGGAGCCTTAGGTCCCTCCTGGGGGCGGGGCCTTGGGCACATGGTCGGATTATGCCCATGTGCCTCAGGCCCCGCCCCCCAGGTAGGACCTAAGGCTCCCGTGCCTATTCTGAATGGCCCAGGCACCTTAGGCCCCACCAGTAGGCGGAGCTTTGGGACGGATGGGCCAATCCGGCCTCATTCCGTCGTTGGCTGCCTGCCGGACAGGCGAGTTTGACTCCCGTCTGTCCGGCCAACTACACAAAGGTACGGGGAAGGGGGGTGGGGGTGTCGTGGGGGTCGGCCAGGGGGGTCGCGGGTCGGCTGGGGGGGGGCGGTCGGAGGTTCTTGGGGGGGCGGTCGTTGGGGGGAGGGGGGTTTGCGTCGAGGGCAGGAGGGCCTGGGATCCCTCCTGCCCGTAATGTAGTGCGGGGTAGTGGGGGTAGGGGGTCGCAGTGGCCAGGAGGGTTTGAGCTCCCTCTTGGCCCGAACAACTAGGGGGGGGGTTCGCCAGGGCCAGGAGGACTTGGGCTCCCTCCTGGCCCGATATTGTCGGTGAGTTGGGGAGTCGGCGGGGCAAGAGGGCTTGGGCTCCCTTTTGCCCCGATGGAGTCAGGGGGGCAAGAGGGCTTGAGTTCCCTCTTGCTCCGATCGTGTCGGGGGTGCCGCGGTTGGCTGGGGCAAGAGGGCTTGAGCTCCCTCTTGCCCCGATCGTATCGGGTGTCGGGACCGCCAAGAGGAAGCAGTAGGACACCGGTAGGAGCTTGTACATGATGGGGGGGGTCGGGAGGCTGTGGGGGTGCGGGTGCGGGTGGGAGTGCGTGCGAGCGGTCCTTCGGGGTGGGGGTGCGTGCAAGCGGTCCTTCGGGGTGGGGGTGCGAGCGGTCCTGCGGGGGGTGAATCGGACGTCGGGGGGGGAACTATGTAAAAAAAATTTTGTACAACGCGCTCACGCGTATAACGTGCGAAGGTATGCGCGGTACGTAAAAACCACGTATAACGCGCGCGTTATATGCGAGAAAATACGGTACAGCTTGAAATAACTAAAATGATGCAGTCAGCAGTTAAAACAGAGAAGGAAATCACAGCACATGTGCGCACGCACACACAATGAAAAAAAAATACACATCGACATACGTCTTTGGAAAATTAATCTTTTTCAAACTTGTCTGCCTGTCAAAAGAGTCTTTAGGTAAATACAATTTTTAATGATTTTTATATCTTTGAAGCTGCATTATATTTATCTGACTTTCATGGTAAGAAAATGTCAATCCAATCAGCAGAAGATAAAAATGAAAAAGTGAAGTATTTGTGGTCCTGAAACAGCTGTGCTGATCCTACAGACATCAAACTGCAGGCTTGAAGCTTTTGTATCATCCCTAATGATTTGTTAGGAATTGCGTTTTTACTGCTTATTAAGTCTGAACTTGGAAATTTACATCTCCCAAGGTGGGGAATGGACTGATGCTAATTTAGTACTAAATTAAAGGAGGGTGGGGGAAGGCTTTCACCTTTCAGTCACCAGTTCACATCTTACTCAGATGAATAGTGAATGAAAGTCATGACACTGTGAGATGGCTTGATGGTCTCAGTCCCACTTGTATTAATGCTAGATAGGTGTCCACATAGAAACATGATGGCAGATAAAGGCCAAATGGCCCATCCAGTCTGCCCATTCACAGTAACCATTATCTCTTCCTCTCTCTAAGACAGGGATAGGGAACTCCGGTCCTCAAGAGCCATATTCCAGTCGGGTTTTCAGGATTTCCCCAATGAATATGCATTGAAAGCAGTGCATGCAAATGGATCTCATGCATATTCATTGGGGAAATTCTGAAAACCCGACTGGAATACGGCTCTCGAGGACCGGAGTTCCCTACCCCTGCTCTAAGAGATCCCATGTGCCTATGCCAGGGGTAGGCAATTCCGGTCCTTGAGAGCCAGAGCTAGGTCAGGTTTTCAGGATCTCCACCATGAATATGTACGAGATGGATTTGCATGCACTGCCTCCTTGAGATGCAAATCGATCTCATGCATATGTATTGTGGATACCCTGGAATCCTGACCTGCCTGTGGCTTTCGAGGACCGTAATTGCCTACCCCTGGCCTATCCCTTCAGAGCAGCGCAAAGTATTCAGCACACTGGCCAGTGCTAAAAACCTCTTCCGTGCTTTTGTAAAAAGGGGAGTAAATTAGCTAATTGGCGTTAAATTGGAATTAAGTCAATGGCATCAACAAGCGCTTATTGGCATTAATAATTTATAGTTATGAACATTGACTTACACCCCTATTCTATAAACTTAAAGGCCAATATTCGGCCATAGGAGGCAGGCTGGATAACTCTCGGAATTGGCGCTGACCATGGATATTCAGTGCCAGGCCATTTCTGATGCCCAGTATTGAATATCTGGGGGGGGGGGGGGGGTTGGCAGCTAAAAATTAAACCCCCTTTCCCCTCCCCCCCCCTCTTTTTATGAAGCCATGGTATTAGCTCGATGCTTATAGGAATTCTATGGGCATCGGAGCTAATACCGCCGTGGCCAGCGATAAAGCCTATCGTGGCTTCATAAAAGGGGGCCTTAACTCACAAAGTCAATATTCAGAACTGACTGATTAAGTTTATAGCGGCCAAAGATAGGACTTCTATTTATGTGGTCAAATTTGGCTCAGTGCTAAAGTTTGCCAGTTATCGCCCAGTATAGCCAGTTCACTTTTAACTGCTAACTGCGAATATTCAACAGAGATAAGCGGTTATCTCGCACTGAATATTTGCATTTAACCAGTTAAGCAATATTTAGCCGGTCAGCACCATTTCTGGCCTGTTAAATAACACTGAATATCAGCCGGTTAGTGCGTAATTTCTATGGTGCACAGCTCTAAGGGTGACATGAACCTAGCAGGAGCAAGGGCCGGTTAAGGCATAACAAGCAATTAGGCCTAAGTTATGGAATTCTGTCCCTTATGCACATGACTGCCAGCATTTGGGTGCGAACATTTACACCAGCTATTGACATGACATGTGCTCATGCCTGGAGTTAGGCGTCATAATGCAGAATTCTAGTATTCTATAACAGTAGTGCAATATTGCTATTAGAGAACTGGTGTTTTAGTGCCCAAATTTTTTGCACCTAAGGGTTCCTTTTACAAAGATGCGTTAGGGCCTTAACATGTGGAATAGCGCGCTTAAATGCCACGCACGCTAGCCACTGCTGCCTCCTCTTGAGCAAGCGGTAGTTTTTCGGGTAGCACGCGCTATAACGTGCGCTAATCCGGTGCGTGCGCTAAAAACGCTAGCGCACCTTTGTAAAAGGAGCCCCAAGTTTTAATGCCCTTTACAGAATTGAGCCCCATGTGAAGTAATCGCATGCTTGTACCTCATATATGTCTCAGGTGGAGGTGTTTTTAGGGAAGAAGTTTGGGAAGTTATGAAGTATGTGCATAGGTGATAAAATGCATATATACAGTATATGTTACTTCAGGCATGTTCATTTACACTGGATACTGTGCCATAGCTCTCACTGCTCCTTTGACTCTCTGAGGACGGTAAAAGAGCAATTTTGTTTCTTTTCCCTCTCTCCAGTAACTACCCTGTTTCCCCGAAAATAAGACCTATCCCGAAATTAAGCTCTAGCATGATTTTTTTAAAAGATGCTCCTAATATAAGCCCTACCCCAAAAATAAGCCCTAGTAAAGATCGACCCCCAAAGGTCCTGAGTTATTATGGGCATATTCTATAATTGGCACCTTCAGTTAGGTGCCTGTAGGCCCCCTACCGGCACCTAACTTGCGCTGAGTTTTATTAAACTGTGAAAGAACTTCTTACCATAAGTCGGCAAGGTGAATGCTCCAATGTTCATAGGAACTGAATGAGCATCAGTGCATGTATTTTGCTGGTCCGTGATAAGAAGCTCTTTCGCGATTTAGTAAAAAGAGTCCATAATTGACAAAGCCATTAAAAAATTATTAAAAATCATTTTTAATAATGTAGGCACCTAGAGGCGACTACAAAAACAGTGCCTTCATCACATCTACAGAGGTGTCTTAGAATGCCTAACGTTGAAGTAGGCATGGTTTGGGTTTTTTTCCCAATTCTTTATTCATTTTTTTTTAAAGTCAAAATTGGGACATATTATGGATATGTGGTCATTGACTGTTATACTATTGACAAAATCACAATAAATATGATTGAACTTAAAAAAAAAAAAGTCAACATAAAGTGCAACAGATTAACAAACAATTGGTACAATAGACAGCACTTACATCTATCAAATAATAAGATAAATACATACCACCCCCCTCCCCTCCCACCCAACCTGGATGTGTATGACACTCTAACAACACAAAAAAGAAAAATCCAACGAAGTCTGGAGTACACCAAGCAGCAATCAAAAAACAAAACACAAACTGTAGAATAGTATGTACAAGATGCAGGCAATGTTTATTATACCAATAATTGAATGCAGTAAATATACCACCTTATTACCAACCAAGGGACCAGACACGGCTTTTTTAATTGTCATTGCGACGCATACTCGGTTTGAGGATTTGGCTCACACAGGGGGCTCGTTTTATACCTTTTTATTGCGGTTTGTTTCATACCTTATTTACCATGGACCCCTGAAGAAGGCATGTTGTCCGAAACACGGACCATGTCAGGTCCCTTGGTTGGTAATAAGGTGGTATATTTACTGCATTCAATTATTGGTATAATAAACATTGCCTGGATCTTGTACATACCAGTCTGCAGTTTGTGTTTTGTTTTTTTGTGTGTATGATACTTTTTCAGAAATCAAAGGGTAATTCTAATGATCAATTCTTACAAAATTTCGCTAATGGACCCCAAATCTCTTTGAATTTATTATAGTGTCCCAATTGTATCAAATTCATTTGCTCAAACTTATAAAATTGGCACAAGGTTTCTCACCCAAAATTATAATTTATTCTATCCCAATTTTTCCAGTTTTTCGTAATTAGCTGCATAGCAACTCCTGTCATGATCAGAAGTAACCTATTCTTATTTGCATTGATTGGACTCTTGGGTATTAAGAGAGTTCCAAATAACACTATGTCATATGACAATGACATTGAAACTTCCAATATCGTATTGATTTTACCCCATATGGATCTCCAAAACTTAAGTATCAAGGGACAATAGAACAGCAGATGATCCAGTGTCCCTATATCAAGATGACAGTGCCAGCATCTATTAGGCATGGTAAATGCAGGAAATGACCTTGGGCATTCTTAGGCACTTCCATAGACTCGATTTACCTCAAACATAGGCGCTGGAAATCTGGGCCTTCAAAGCCTTGGCCTATATTTCCAGCACCTATGTTTGAGGTAGCCATGATTCTACAAATGGCTCTGTTTCATGACTGTTTTTTAGGTGGCTGCTAATATTGGTGCCATTTGTAATATCCGGCTCTAAAAGCTTTGCTATGTGTAGAAGTAAGTTGTAAGAGTATTGGGAAGAATGCAAAAGACGACAATGATCTTGTTTGAACAGTCTGTCAGTCAAATACAGTGGTACTTGCATACAAAAAGCTTTAAAAACCATGCATAGTATTTTAAATGTAATCCTGACATGTATAGGCAACCCAAGTAGGTCATTTAAAAGGGGCATAACATGATCAAACTTTTTTCTATTAGTTATCAGATAAGCTGTAGTATTTTGCACAAGTTGAAGTCTCTTCAGGCTAGTTTTTGTGTGGCCCAGATAGAGAAAGTTGCAGTAGTCCAGCCTACTTCTTGCTCTGGTCTCATATAGCTTACTGTCCTGGTCCCAGACTCTTAAGCAGATATATACTATATTCTCCAGAGAGTATAACCTTAGCACACCAACACGGGAAGTCTCTATAATTTTCTGAATTTTACTTTATTGAATAAATGTAACTGATGTACTCACATTGTGTACATTCTCTGAAGTTCACTGCCCCAAGGCAAGAGACTCCATAGTTTTGAATGTTGCAGCAGGAGATGAAGGTAGAAATTTGAAAGGAAGAATGATTTATGGTGGAGGTGAGGGAATGATTAGGTATATTAAAGGATTCCAAGGTCCAGAGGTGAGATGCTGAAATAGTCGTACATGTGCTCAGGTGGCTTAAGGTAAAAAAGACTAGTTTTGTTTGGAGCGGCACATGTGGTGAAGCGTGTCTGACCCACAGGGACAAAGAGTCTGAAAGGAATGCCCCTAGGGCCATGGGAGGAGTTGAAGGAACCAATAGGGACAAAGCTTGATGACAGGTTACAAAGAGGGGTCATACCTTTGTTGAACCATCAGGGCAAAGATAGACCAGGAAATAACAGCAGGGTTCAAGATCAGTTGAGAGACAAGGTCAGTCTTTACAGGAGAAAAGACTACTAGCTTATACAGGTAAGCAAGAATAGTTGCAGCTTACACGAGACTACATTACATATCATGGCAGGAAATGACTGCAACACTAAAGTTCTATGAGGAGAGAATAGCATTAATTCATCTTAGAGCCATATCATAAAAACTAGTATAAAATTGCCGGGGGCAGAAAACCTGACAAAGGCATGGGCCAACTTGATCAAATTTTGCTTGGTCAAAAGAGACTTCAACTGTTGAATCAGTTTCAGTTGAAAGTAGCAATTTGCTTATTGAATTTCAGTAACATGTTGCAGTCGAAACCTAGATTGACAATTTCCACCTAGAGAGCAATAGGCTTCCCCTTCGGCATCTTAGACGGAGGGAACTCACATGTAAAACCTGTGCTAATCACTTAGCGTTCAGCAATGCACACGTGCTAACCAATTAGCAGAGAATACACCCATTAATTTTTTTAATCGCATCAGGAGTGCATACACTTTATCAAATTACCGCAGGACGCCTGAGCGTGCCCCATGGTAAAGCCATTTTTGCTGGGGTAAACATGCTATATAAAAGCACCCTTAAGAGTGCACAGAGAGACAATTTCAGAAATCTGCGTTCTCACTTTTTTGTAAAATATGCCTTTAAAAAATCAAGCTAGAAATCCCAAAGGTTGAAAACTAATTTATTGCCTGGTGGATACCGGTAATTTTAAAAATGTGCACATATTTTTCTATTAGTTTCATTTCATTGTAGCATAGGCCAGTGTTTTTCAACCTTTTTACACCTATGGACCGGCAGAAATAAAAGAATTATTCTGTGGACCGGCGGTTGAAGAACACTGGGCTAAGTCGTGGGCCAGACCCCGCCCATCTCTACCCAATCTCCACCCCAGACCTCACCCCCATAATAGTACTAATTGCACCTTGCATGTCCCGTGCCTCATCTGGAAGCCTTCCCTCTGATGTTGCAAAGTCAGAGAGAAGGCTTCTGGTTCAGGCGCAGGACGCACGTAGGAGCTGCTGCCCGTGGCTTTGTGCACTGAATCAGTAAGGAAGAGGGAGCTGGCTCGAAGATAACGTTGCATCGATCGCACTGTGGACCGGTGGTTGAAGAACACTGTTTTGGGCCTGATGCACATGCTGGCCCTGTGGACGGCAGGAAATTTCTGTGGACCGGCACCGGTCCATGGACCGGTGGTTGAAGAACACTGGCATAGGCAATTTCATTTAACACCAGGGTCGATGCTAGAGTATTACACAATCTAAACAAACCTTTACTTTTGCGCTCCTTCAATTAAACTTTAGGCCATAGGCATCTCTCCCATCCAAGAATCTAAGAATTAAACTCAACAGTTTTGACCACTCTCGAGCCACTCCTCCTCGAAATGCAAGTTCATGCTCATGCTTCTTTGAATCCTCGCAGCTGTCAGGAGCTATCCTTTCCTTCTGACTGCCACTGCTTATTTTGTTGCCACTCCAGAAGCTGTTGCCCTCGGCAGTCGCCTTATCTGTCTGATGGTTAAGCCAGTCCTAGGTAGCGTGCACTAAAATGAATCTGAATGTAATGAGAATAAAAACAAAAACAAAAGCAAACAAACATATTTCCCCTGCACACCCATGGAGAATATTAGTTTAAGAAGAAAGTAGTTGGTGCATTGCCTGCCCCCTGCCAGTCTCAGGGCAAGCTGAACTTAAAACATTCCTGAGTGTATTAAGGAGGTGTTTGCTGTGAGTTCCACCCCTGCTGGGGAGATGACTAATGTACCTGGCTCATTACGCTTCTGTTAAATTATGCTCAAGCTAGGAAACTGACATTACTGTCACTGCCTCTGCTGTACTCGTTACATGGATGAATGGAGGGCTTTGGGGGGGAGGGGGGTTCCAGTCAATCCAGCATCTTTCAGGAGCACAAAATTCACTAGAAAATTTTAAAGTACAAAAAATATAAAGAGTGGGTAGCGTTTCCAATTGTCATTTGTAAAAAGAAAATCATATTCTTGATTCTGATTATGTAACACTTGTCTAAACCCAGATCGATGAGCAACTTGGATGAGGGCTACACATTTTAGAAAAAATTTTTGCTTTTTTTTTTTTTGGTCTGTTATTCCCTTCTTGAGATACCCCTGTATTCATCTGCTTGTACTTTTTGACTGAGAAGGTAGTATTCAATCAAATATCAGAATTCATAGAAAAAACCCAACATTTTACATCCAAATCAAACAGGTTTTAGGCAGCATCACTCTACAGAACATTCTTTGATTGGCATGGCTATCTCCATACTTTACTTCCTGGATCATCATCAATCTGTTCTTCTGATTTCTATTGATGTTTCATCAGCTTTTAATACAATTGATCACAATCTTCTTATAGACAGACTCCAGTCTATTGGCATCTCAGATCAGGTCCTTTCTTGGTATATCTTATTTTGCAAACAGCTCCTCCGTTGTGTCCTTTAACAATTCAACTTCCGAAAGCTTTACAACAACATATGGTATTCCCCAAAGGTCCATTCTTTCACCACTTTTGTTCAATATTTTCCTTGCACCCTTGATGACTCTCTGCCAATCCATTGGCCTTAATGTGTTTGCTTACGTAGATGACATTCAGCTTTTACATCCATTAGATTCCAATAATCCTCTTGAAACAATAGCAATCAATAGGAAACTCGAACAATTTCATCTTTGACTCTAACAGATTGGCTCTTAATGTTAATAAATCAAATGTTATGCTATTTCCCTGGAAAGACGGCTCTAAGCTTATTTTCCCAATTACTATCAAAGGTACTACTCTACAGTCAATAAGTAGCATTAAGATCCTAGGAGTCATCTTTGACCATAAATTAACCTATCATGACCACATTAGTAGTATTGTTAAATCAACATTTTTAAGACTTCGTCAAATCTGTTCAGTTTTGAAATTTTTATGCCCCAAATCACTTGACATTTTAATTCATTCCTTGGTAATTTCTAAAATTGATAATTTCAATGCTCTATTCAAGGGAATAGCCCAAAATGAAATCAGACGTTTACAGATTATTCAAAATGCTTCTATTAAACTTATAACGAAAGCTAAGAAATTTGATCACGTGACACCTCTCCTTAAGAAAGCGCATTGGCTCCCAGTAGCTCACTGTATAATGTATAAACTAAGTCTGCTTACTTTCAAATCTTTGCTATACAAAACTCCTGCTTTTATTTATAAATTACTGATTCCCTACACCTCAAATAGATTATTGAGATCAAACGATCAACATTTATTAATAATTCCCTCACTTAAAATCATTAATACATAGCGGCAATTTATTTTTTTCTGTCACAGGCCCCCCAAACATGGAACTCACTCCCTATCTATTTAAGGGAAGAACGTGATTTGGACAGATTTAAGAGCAAATTAAAAAGCTTTCTTTTTAAGAATGCATTTGATAATTAGAAAGCTTGACTAGTAGCCTTATTTCAGTTGCATTTCTTTACTTCTCTGAAGTACATGATCTTTCCCTTCCCAGTGTAATTTCTCATATATGTCTTATTTACTGTCAAACAACTTGTATTTCTCTTCCCTTTCTTTCCTTTTGTTTAATATGTTAGTAATATTAGTTTTTAATATGTCTTACAAGATTTAGTTTGTGTCATTTGTTTTGTTGTTCCCAAATTGTAATTTTACTGATTTGTACATCGCTTAGAATTTTGAATAAGCGATCAATCAAATTTATATTAAACTTGAACTTGAAACTTGAAACTTATATTGTATGGAGTTTTTGAAAATCCATTATCAAAATTAGGCCCCTTTTATCAAGCTGTATTGGGAGGGGTTTTATCGCCGGCCACTGTGGTAAAAGTTCCAGTGCTCACAGAATTCCTATGAGCGTCGGATCTTTTACTGCAGCAGCCACCGATAAATAAACCTTAACATTGCTTGATAAAAAGGGGCCTTAACCACATCACAGAAGAAGCTCTAAGGTAAAAAAAAATTTTTTTAAGGTATGCAGGCAAGCTTGTGCCTGAAAAAAAAGTCAAATATTTCCAGTATTAAAGCAACAAAATAGTAGAACAGATGGCCAGGTTTAGACATGGGGGGGGGGGAGGGGCCTAATCGCCTACCCTCCTTCCCATCCCCATGCTGCTGTTTTTATATTTTCTACGGAACAGGAGGACACAAGGCACTGTTTCTCTTTCTGTGGTGTTGAATTGTGTGCAGTGTCTGGCTTAAAAGTTCCATTTAAAGCTCTCCAAAAAGCCTCGCCGCTTTCAATGGCCGCCATTCCTGTGTTATTTTCTCAATTCTCTGCGTGGTCTATGTTTGGTTTTTCTGAGTGGAAGTTCCTGGGTAAATGTTTTATACTGGGGAAGAAGTATATGCTATCCCACTGGACCTTGGGGGAGGCTCCTACAGTTTGGTATTGGCGGAACAAATTACATGAGTTGATGGGCTGGGAGGCTTGTATGGCGTCCTATTCCCGTCGGAAGAGCCATACTTTTTGTTCAGATTTGGACTCCCTATTTGCAGATTTTGCCTCCGAGAGGCCGGAGCCGCATTTTGAACAAACTTTTACTGAGCGCACATCCACCTCGGGTGGGTTAGATTTGGGGTGGGGGGGGAGGCTTCTGTGGGGGGGAGTTGGTTTTGCCATGGGGCACTAAAAATCAACGTGCCTTATGGCTTCTCTTTCTTTTTCTTAAGATCGGGTGTTGCTGGTTTTGGGGTTGCTGGGGGAGGGTTGGGTAGAAAACTTGATGACTGCCTGTTTGATCTTTTCTTCTTCCTTGTTTTATGAGTTGTATTGCGGTGTTTCTCTGTTCTGGTTGTTTCCCATGTTTTGCCATCAATAAAAATTGTTTCAACCTAAAAGTTGCATTTAATTTTTGTCTAAATACAGTATGTTGTATTTTTATCTATTAACCTTTAGAGCGGAATAACACAGCTATGACACTACTTATCCTAAATTTTAAAATTCTATTTTCGACCTGTGTGGTCTGGTCATTTAATTATTCTAGTTGTGTTGATTCCAGTTTCTGCCTTCCTATGTCTTTGCTTAACTCTGTCGACAGAGTTTCTTGTCCATTTGCCATTTTTCTCTCTTCTGCCTTCTTTACTTCCTCCATTGCATCCATCTCCAGCACTGATCTTTTCCTTTCAATATCTTCCATTTATTTGTCTCCCTCTCTGTCCAGATTTCATTATTACTACCCAGTCTTCAAGTTCCTTCTTTTCACTACATCTACCTAAAGCTCTCCATCTCATTCCCTCACCCCATTCCCCTTCCTCTCCCTCATATTATTCAGACTTTCATTAACTGCGTCCTCTCCTCTTTCCAACTTCTCTCTCTTACCTCCTAATCCATCCAGAGTCTCCTCCCTCTCTCTCCCCCTTCCAATCAGTGTCTCTCCTTCTCTCTTTCCCCCTCCATCCACTGTTTTCCCCATCTCACCCCTTTTTCTCCCTTCTATCTAAAATCTATTCTCTCCCCACTTCTCCACTATAGCCATGTAGGATCTCCTCTGCCTCTCTCTCTTACATCCCCACAATCTAACATCTCCTTTTCTTCACCATCACCATTCTTCACATGGCCTTTTGTCTCTCATCCCCTAGCATTACCTTGTCTGTCTCCTCCCCCCTACCCCATTCAGCATCATCCATCTCTCCCCCAATACTCCTATCCCATTCTTTTTTCTTTCCTTCATTATTGCTGCATGGTCCCATTTCTTTTCCCCTCATCCTACTATTGTCCCATTCTCTCTTCTTCTTCATGGTCAGAATGGAAGCCTCTTCCTGGTCCCTTCTTTCTGGTGTGCCTGATCACTTCCTGCCTGTCACCCATCTGTGAAGCCCTAACCCTATGTGTGCCGCTGCCAGCTTTCCACCCTTTCCTGCCTGTAGCTCACTTACTCCCCCCCCCCCCCCCCCCCCCCGCCACATGCAAACAAAACTAACCCATGCTGCAGGGCCATAGCACTGTTCATGCCACTGACAGCTTCCTTCCTCCCCTTATGATGAAACTTCCTATTTTGTGGAGGGAAGAGGAGGGAAGCCGATAGCAGCAAGCTCAGGGTTAGGGCCTTGTGGCACAGGTTAGAACTGTTTCCATGCGGCAGCGGCGGGAGAGAGAGTCAGCAAGTGAGTGACAGGCAGGGAAGTGAGAGGAGCTCATCTCACTATTGTCTCTCCCCCCCCCCCCTACCTAACACCAGCCCTGGTAGCACATGTCTCCTTTCTAGTCCTCTGCCCATATATCCCCTAATTCTATATATAGTGGTCAAAATTGCACATACAGATTTGGGTACATACCCAAATTGTGCATGCAGTTTAATTGCTTAAGAAAACAATTATCACTGATAGTTGTCACCAAATAGAATTTACGCCTGCATCTTGCTAGGTGCTATTCTGTAAAGATGCTGCACATAAATTCTTATGCCCAGATCTGTAAAGGGGGTTTGAACATTTGAGGGGCACAGACGAGTCAGGGGGATTCCAAGAATTTGTGCGTACTGTTACAGAATATGCCTGATCCGCGCCTAATTTAGGTGCAAGGGTTTTCTTCACCTGACTTATCAGTTGCTCAATTCCTCTCGATTCAGCTTTTTTTTTTTTCCAGTTGTGAGTGTGACCTTTTGAAAGAAATGTTAGTTCCCCACAGTCAAAAATTATAGTAATACTCTTTGATAGTAAAACAGCAGGTAAGTTCAGAAGCTTATTCTGAAACGTTTGTTTCATTTTCATCCAATTACTCATGAGCCATCCGCCTCAGTTTTGGTTTAAAGAAAACAGACCATGTCGGTCCTTATTATAAACTATTGCACTGGTTGACAGTGGAGGCAAGAATTATTTTCAAATTTGCTTGCATCAGTTTCAAAACTTTAACTGGCCCGGCTCCATTCAAAACACTGCTGTAAAAATCATTTTTAACGCTAAAAAATTCGACCATGTAACTCCTTTCCTCAGAAAAGCTCACTGGCTACCTATTTCACACAGGATTACTTTTAGTTCAAGTCTGAATGTATTATCATCATGGAAAGACCAATCTAAGGTTGTGGTGGAATTCAGTGTGCATGTCTTTTAAATACGAAAAGGTATTTGCGGAAAAATTAATGTCCTCTAAGAATTTTACTAAGCTATGGGAACCTGTAAGAAATTATTGTAACTATTAGTTTCCTGTGTACTCTCTCATGACATTTATATGATACAAAGCTGATTACTACTTTCAGATTACCCCATTTTTGGTGACTAATATATTACTGTTTATTTAGGCATTGAATCATAAATATAGCACACCTTACCCCTACTTGAAGCTATGTTTATTGTATAGCTATGTTGAGCTTCGAAAATTGACTTTGCCTTGTTGATGCTTCATATTAGCTATGCTGTAGGATTACTTTTAAAATACTACACTTTGCTTTCACAATGTCCAGTCTAATCACATTCCATCATTTATAGATAGGTTGCTAATCCCTTATGATTCACATAGGACACTACGCTCTTCCCAGCAATATCTTTTAGCAGTCCCTTCAGTTCGTCAATTATTTTATGATAGAACACGTAGAACGGGCTTTTCAGTAACCGCACCCACACTGTGGAATGCTTTACCTCTGACCCTGAGACAAGAAAAGAATCTCAACAACTTTAAATCTAGCCCCCCCCCCCCTTCTACGAAACTGCACTAGCGGTTTCTAGCGCGGGGAGCCGCGCTGAATGGCCCGCGCAGCTCCCCACGCTCATAGAGTTCTTATGAGCGTCGGGAGCAGCGCGGACCATTCAGCGCAGCTCTCTGTGCTAAAAAAAACTGCTAGTGCGGTTTCGTAGAAGAGGGGGCTAATTTCAAAACATTTCTTTTCAGAGATGCTTTTGAGATTTATACTTAGGGCTCCTTTTACAAAGGTGCGCTAGCGGTTTTAGCGCCCTAGCCGCTACCGCCTCCTTTTAAGCAGGCGGTAGTTTTTCAGTGTGCGTGCGCTAAAAACGCTAGCGCACCTTCGTAAAAGGAGCTCTTAGTCTTCCTTATTCAAAACCTCAGACATCAGGCCTTACATTAAAGATCCCCTTTACTCCTTTTGTTTTTTTGCCTCCCCTTTCTTTTATTTTAAGCAATGTATCCTCCCCATTTGCCCATGTGGATCATGTTATGCCCATATCGTAACTGTGAATTGATTCCTTCTATTTTATATTTTTAAAACTTTTTAATACTTTGTATAACTTGGAAACCGCTTTGCTTATAAAAGCAATATATCAAAACCCAAATAAACTTGAAACTTATCTTTCTTCTCACTTTGAACTCGTAGATCTCATTTATTTGCTTTTCCTACACTAAAATCTTGCCTCTATAAGAGATTCTTAGACAGGACACTTTCCTTTCAAGCTGGTAAAATGAACACTTGGCTCAGCGAAACAATCTTAAAAGCTTCTTTCTATCAATCTTTTAGGAAATCAGTAAAGACCTCTCTTTTTGACAAATTTGTTAATTCATAATGTTCTATACTTATTTGCTACTTGTACTCCACTGGCTGTTAGTTGTCTCTTTATTGTGAACCGCTTAGAACTGTTATGGTATATAATGGGCGCGTTAGCATTTAGCAGACGATAAATCGGTTAGCACACCTTAGTAAAAGGGCCCCAAAGTTATTATTATGTGACCCTGGAGAGGTTACTTTTGCGATCTGTGTTCAAGGTTGCTCAAGTTCAACCACTTTTTTTTAATCAACTGCATATCCAAATGACAAAAAAAAAAAAAATGAAGAGAAGACCACTGGCCCAGGATCACTAATTTAACAGCCCTTCTACACCTGTATCTATGAAGAGCACTTAAAGCTTGGTGCCACTTGTACGAGGAATAGTACCTAGTGCCTGTGCCCAGTCACATTTGCTCAGCACTGGAGACCTGTTAATAGAAGGCCCATTCCCTCACTGGCTTCTTCTGGCAACAGCAGCCCTTTGAGCTTCAAATGTCAAAAACCATTTGTACATTATTTCTTTAAATTGAATCTTGGAAGAGAATGCCCTTTAGGGTTTTTTTTTTTTGTTTTTTTTTAAAGAAGGCTTTGAACCACAGATTTGAACTGCGGGGTCTTTAGCTGTACAATTCTTAAGTTACACAGACGATAAAATTGGATATCCTGTACATGAACAAATCAAGTGGAACACTGCCCGCAAATCTTAAGATTCAGTGTGAAATACAGTATAAAGACATTATAAATATACTAGCTTTATAGCCCGTTACATTAACGGGTGCTAGAATATATGTGTGTTTGTCTTTATTTCTTTCTCTCTCTGTCTCCTTAGCCACTTTTTCCTGTCCATTCTCCCTTATTTTTACCTCCCCTGTGTCCACCACCACCCCTTCACTGCTCCCCTTATCCAGCAGCAGCCCTTCTCCCTTTGTTTTACCTCCCCCCTGTCCATCAGCACCTCTTCCTGCTCCCCCTGTCCAGCAGTAAGCCTCCCTTCATTTCCCCCCTGTCCATCAGCACCTCTTCCTGCTCCCCATGTCCAGCAGTAGGCCTCCCTTCATTCCCCCCCCGTGTCCATCAGCACCTCTTCCTGCTCCCCCTGTCCAACAATAGGCATCCATTCCTTTCCCCCCCGTCCATCACCACCTCTTCCTGCTCCCCCTGTCCAGCAGTAGGCCTTCCTTCATTCCCCCCCCCTGTCCATCAGCACCTTTTCCTGCTCCCCCTGTCCAGCAGTAGGCCTCCCTTCATTTCCCCCCCTGTCCATCAGCACCTCTTCCTGCTCCCCCTGTCCAGTAGTAGGCCTCCCTTCATTTCCCCCCCCCCTGTCCATCAGCACCTCTTCATATTCCCCCTGTCAAGCAATAAGCCTCCCTTCCTTTTTTCCCCCCCTGTCCATCATCACCTCTTCCTGCTCCCTCTGTCCAGCAATAGGCCTCCCTTCATTTCCCCCACCCCTGTCCATCAGCACCCCTTCCTGCTCCCCCTGTCCACGGGAGTTAGTACAGGGCCGGTGTCTGCCATTCTCCCCAGAGTCCTTGTGCCCCCCCCCCTTCCTTTCCCACGGACCTGACTACCTACCCGGCGATTCAAGCAGCTTCGGGTCCTTCTACTGCCCTGATTTACTCTGGCACGCCCCTGATGACATCATCAGAGACGCGGCAGAGCAAATCAGGGAAGTAGAAGGACCCGAAGCAGCGTGTGAAGACTGGTGCACACGTTGCTTGAATCGCCAAGGTATTCGGGTCCGCGGAAAGGGGGGTGAGCGGAAAAGGACACGGACTCCTGTGGTCTGTAGCGGAGGGTGGGCCGGCTCCATTTCAGCCGCAGGGAAGGCTCACTGCCCCAGCTCCCTACCCGTCCGCAGCCCGGGCCAGGCCTCCCGCATTTTCTCAGCGGCCCGGCTTGCTCGGTTGTTGTTTTTTTTTTACTCCGCTTCCTGCATTCGCTGCTCTCAGTGACGTAATAAGCGCGCATGCGCACTTGTCTTGCCACATCCCGACAGAAAAGGGATCAGGGAACACGCGAGACAATTGCGCATGCGCGGCTAGCATTTTATTATTTAAGATACCCTCAGATGCTGCAGAGCTTTGTTCTTTAACTAAAAAAAAAAAACCAACACAAAACCCTGCTTCACAACATTATGAAGATCAACCATGTTCCCTGAGATGGATAATTTTGTAACGAATGGGATAGATATTCAGCCATGCTGACCGCTGCCAGAATTATACCCTGATATTTAATGCCAGGGTATGTCTGGGTAACTGCATTGATTATCCAGTCATATGGTGACAGGTAAAACCTATCCAGTTAAATGAGATATTAGCATTTATTGCAAAAACCACTCCATCTAATGAACAATGGCCCTTCTGAAACTGGAAAAACGGAAGGAAACAGGAATTCCCTGTTTGGTGTGTTAAAGAATTTTGGATAACATAAGAATCGCCTTAATGGTCCATCTAGCCCAGTATCCCGTCTTTGCGGAGGCCAATCCAAGTACCTGGCAAAAACCCAAATATAGCAGCATTCCATGCTACTGTTCCATGTCTGTCTCAACAGCAGACTATGGACTTTTCCTCCAGGAATTTCTCCAAACCTTTTTTAAAACTACCTACATTAATTGCACTTACCACATCCTCTCGCAACGCGTTCCAGAGCTTAACTATTCTCTGAGTGAAAAAATATTTCCTCCTATTAGTTTTTAAAATAACTTCATTGAGTATCCCTTAGTCTTTGTAAATCTTGATGCAGTAAAAAATTGATCTACATGTATCCGTTCTACACCACTCAAGATTTTGTAGACTTCAATCTCCCCTTAGCTGTCTCCTTTCCAAGCTGAAGAGCCCTAACCTTTTTAGTCTTTCCTCATATGAGAGGAGTTTCATCCCCTTTATCATCTTGGTTGCTCTTCTTTGAACTTTTTCTAATGTAGATATATCTTTTTTGCGATAAGGAGACCAGAACTGAAATCAATACTCAGGTGAGGTCGCACCATTGAACAATACAGAGGGGGAGAGTGTGGCACAGTAGTTAAAGCTACAGCCTTAGCAACCTGAGGTTATGGGTTCAAACCCACACTGCTTCTTGTGAACCTGGGCAAGTCACTTAGTCCTCCCATTGCCCTAGGTACATTACATAGACTGTGAGCATGCTGGAACAGATGGAAAAATGCTTGAGAACCTGAATAAATTCATGTAAAACTGTTCTGAGCTCCCCTAGGAGAACGGTATAGAAAATTGAATAAATAAATAAAACTATAACATTCTGGGCATGCTTATACATGGAAAATCTTCAGTGATCTTAAAGTAGTAGCTCTGCTACTTGGAATGCTGCTTGGATATACCAAGTACTGTTCTTTTATTTGTGAATGGGAGAGCCGTGCTAAGGAGTTGCTTTACATTCAAAAGAACTGGACGCTTTGTAAGAATTTGGTTCCAAGACAGAAAAATGTGGTACATGAACCATCTGTTGACCCGACAAAGAAATTTTTGCCTCCTCTTCACATAAAACTTGGGCTGATGAAAAATTTTGTAAAAGCAAAAAAAAAATGGAAAGCAAAGGTTTTCTTTATCTAAGACAGATGTTTCCAAGAATAATTGACACCAAGATTAAGGAAGGTATTTCAGAGATTTTAGAGATTTGAAGATCTGTTAGTCAGGCCAGAGAAAATTGCCTGGAAAGCATTCAAGGATGCCATTGAGAATTTTCTTAGCAGTTACAGAGCACCAAACTATATTCAGCTGGTTGACAAACTTCTTAGAGCATACAAAACCATGAAGTGCAACATGTCACTGAAGATGCATTTTCTACATTCACACTTGGACTTCTTCCCCGCAACTCTTGGTGCAGTCAGCGACGAACATGGTGAAAGGTATCACCAGGACATTTCCACTGTGGAAAAAAGATATCAGGGCAACTGGAATCCATCAATGCTGGCTGACTATTGTTGGACACTGCAACGAGATGCACCGGACACTGAGTAGAAATGAAAATCAGCAGGAAAACACTTTTAGCCACAGCAAACTATCACAGCGTATCAGAAACTTTGTACATTAAAACATGTTATAAATTAAAGATACCATCGTGTTTCTCAAAATTCCTACATGATACAGTCAATTGGAAATTATATTTGTGTTTATTTTGAAAGGGTCTATCATAATCACCAGGTTGTTTTAAGGAAGCAAAACTTTTGGAAAAATTTGTTGTCTAGTGTAATTGTTAGGGCCCAGTTAAGGGTAAATATAGCTAACACATACTTGTGCAAAGAGAAATGTGATCAAGGTCCTATGGGTATTGTTCTACAAGGTCATCTTCTGTTTGGTTTTCAGGCCTTCTGTTTCCAGTTAGTTATCTCAAGAGCATGCATCATTTTGCTAATTAGCTAGCTTTCAGTAAATAACATGCTTATATTAGTAAATTTATTATTATTAACTCCAATATATAAGGTCATAAACCCTATATATGCACACCTCCTTCACTTCAAAAGTTTCAAAAAACACACAATCCTCAGCGAGATCACCTCCCCACTCAGCATACGCTCATGGTGGGCGGCTTTACACCTCAACTCGTCATTGGATCATATTTATTTAATAAATTTTTACTTTTTATTTCATTTTTTAAAAAACTCCTGTTTTTCTTAAATATCTGCTAAAGATAGTTTACTTAGCTTTATTAGCTCAACTTCTGGTCTCAATTCTCAGAATGGGGGATAACCGACATGTTTCACCCATGTGTTTTATAACGGTTTCCTCAAGGTTATCACTCCCCATAACTCACACTCCATTCCAAAACAGACCAGTTAGCATATATAGGGTTTATGACCTTATATATTGGAGTTAATGAGATATTATTGCCTCTTTATCTAATATTTATACCCTGAGTGCCTTTAAGTATAATATATTAATAAATTGGCATAAAACTCTAGTATCTGTGAAATAGCATCTAGTTAGCAAGTACTTGCTAAATAGTATGGAAGATGAGCATGCTATGATATTTAGAGGGAGCTCAGTAATCTCTCTGGTTGAGTGGAGGGTGACAGAGGGTAGTGGTCAATGGAGATCATTTTGAGGAAAGGGATGCTATCAGTGGTGTGCGTCAAGATTTGGTTCTTGAGCCTATTCTTTTTAACATTTTTGTAAATTATCTTGCTGAAAGACTGTCTGGTGAGAGTTGCCTCTTTGCAGATGATACCAAAATCTGCAATAGAGTAGATACCCCTGGTAGTGTGAATAACATGAGGAAGAACCTAGAAGAGAAGCTTTAAGAATGGTCTGAAATATGGCAGCTTAGATTCAATGCTAAGAAATGCAAGTCATGCATATGGGCTGCAAAAACCTGAAGGAATGGTACAGTTTAGGAGTGAAGAACTTTGTGCACAAAAGAGGAGAAGGACTTGGGTGTGATAGTATGTGGTGATCATAAGGTGTCCAAACAGGTTGAAAAGGCGATGGCGAAGCCTAGAAGGATGCCAGTGTGCATAGGGAGAGGTATGGCCACTAGGAAAAAGGAGGTATTGATGCTCCTGTATAAGATCTAGTGAGACCTCATTTAGAATATTGTGTACTTTCAATAAGATATAAACAGGATGGAGTCGGTCCAGAAGAAGACTATTAAAATTTTTGGTGGTCTTCGTCATAAGGTGTAAGGGGACAGACTTAAAGATCTCAGTATGTATACTTTGGAGGAAAGGCGGGAGAGGGGAGATATGATAGAGATGTCTAAATACCTACATGACATAAATGCACGAGGCAAATCTCTTTCATTTGAAAGGAAGCTCCAGAATGAGATGGCATAGGATGAGCTTAAGAGATGATACGCTCAGGAGTAATCTAAGGAAATACTTTTATACAGAAAGAGTGGTATGTGCATAGAGTAATCTCCTGGTAGAGGTGGTGGAGCCAAAGACTGTGTCTGAATTCAAGAAAGCATGGGACAGACATGTTGGATCTCTGAGAGAGAGGAGGAGTTAGTGGATCCTGCAGATGGGCAGACTGGATGGGCCATTTGGGCATTATCTGCCATCATGTTTCTATATTTCTGTGTTTTTTTTACATACTTGAGGTTCCTTCACTTGTCTACACAGGCTTGGTTTTTAGGGGGCTTGCTCATGCTAACATCTTTTTTTTAGACCCTTTGAAATTGCATGATTAAGTTTTATCCCTCTCTCTTTATAGTGTGTAATGTGCTCCCTAAATTTTAGAATACAGAGTGTCCTACTCTACAATTGAAACCATAGGCGCCAGCTCTGTGGGTATTGTGGATGCCCAACACCCCCAATATTTTTGGTACCTCACATAACCACAGTGGTCTTCATTGCAAGGCCCGTGGAGACCTTTTGGGCAGCTCATGCAACAGTCCAGGGTTCTTTCCTCCACCCACACCCACCACTGGGTCCATTGCTGCAGCCACTCTTTCACTCTTTGGGCTGCCGGCAGCGCGAGTAAAGTAAGTTCACTTCAAACCACCAGCAAACATGAGTGAAGTAAACACGCTGCCTTAGGAAGCTTTCCCTCTGCTCTGCTTCGCACTTAAGTGGGGACAGGAAGTAGTAGCAGAGGGAAAGCTTCCGGGCCATGGAAGGCAGAGTACAAGAGTAGCTGCCTTACTGGATCTTGTGGAGGGTAGGAGCGCATGGGGGTCACTGGAGGATCACAGGAGAGGTAGTCATTAGAGAAATGCTGGACCACGGGGATGGAAAGAAAAAAAAAGAATGAGATGCCATACCTCCGGGGGGAGGGAAGGTAAAGGGGAGGACAGAGATATCAGTCCATAGTAGTGAGGAAGAGGAAAGAAGGAGATACCAGCCCACAGGAAGGGGGAAAGGAAAGGAGAGAAATGTCAGACTACTAGAGGGAGAGAGGAGAAAAGAGAGATGCCAGATCAGGGAAGGGAAGGAGGTGAGAGAGAGGTAGGTGAGAGGGTGAAGAAGGACAGAGAGATGTGAGACCACAAAGGGGGAAGAGGGAATGGAAGGAGGGGAGAGAGGTAATAATAATGTATTTTTATATACCACCTAACCAGCAGTTCATAGCGGTTTACACAATAGTTACTCGGCATACAGTATAATAATAACATCATACATAATAAAATTCGAAATAACTAATAGAAGCATTAAAACTAATGAATAAGGAAAACACAATATAAACTAAAATAAGTATGAATAAAAAGATAAAAAATACATTATAACTACATGATAATATGAAAATCAATAGTGTATATTATATTGTTTAAATAAGTGGGTTTTAAGATCTTTTCAAAATTGATAGTAAGTAAGAAATGGAGAAACAAGAAGATTCAAACAGGTAAGGGGGGAAGAAGGACAGAGAGATGTGAGACCACAAAGGGGGGAAGAGGGAATGGAAAGAGGGGAGAGAGATTCCAGACTGTGGGAAGGAGAGGAGAAAGATGTCAGTCTACCAGATGGGGGGAGAGATGGAGGAGCAGAGGGGGAGAGAGAGAGGGAGAAGATGCTGCACAGGGATGAGAGGGGTGGGGAAGGGCAGACAGAGAGAGGAGATGATGTACTTGGATAGATGGGAAGGGAATACAAGGAACTGTAGATAGATTTGAGAAGGAAGCAGAAAAATTGAAGAAAGATGAATACTGAAAGTTAATGCCAAAGAGAGAAAAACAGCAAATAGATAAGAAGGCCCAGGAAATACTTAAGAGCACAGACAGAAGGAAGACTGGGGAAAGATGATTAGAAAAATAAAATCCCCAAACAAAGATAGGAAAAATTGTTTTATTTTCAGTTTAGTGATTGAAATATGGCGGTTTTGAAAATTTGCTTCTGCTGTCTATATTTTGCACAGTTCAGGAAGAAATTCATTTGTTTCCATTTCACTGGTGTTGTATTGCATGCAGGGTTGGCATCTTAGGGTTTTGTTTGTGTATATTACGACATTTAGTTTGTGTTCCTGTATTTGCATAATCTAATCTAATCTACAATTTGTGAGTTGCTCTGTGGCTATAAAAATTCAAGACAATGTCCAATTCGAGTGACAGGTAAAAAGAGGAAAGAATTAAGGAGTAAGGAGTCAGTAAGCAGGAGGAAGAGAGGGAGAGGGTGAAGAGTCTATTACAGGGAAGAGTTGAGTAGACATTGATCTGTGTTCTGCATGTATGTGTTCTGGTGGGAATGAATGTCGAGAAGCGTTATTGGTATCAAGACCCAAAATAGGAACATATTTGTCGGCTCTCCTTCACCCCTTTTGGACCCAAAATGGCCCTCACTTAAGAATTAGTGAAGACCACTGTTCTACTACTATAGTGGCATACCGGGGGGGACGGACGGTCTGCCCCAGGCTCCATGCTACAGCCTGCAAGCTTCGGATCACTGGCAGCATTAATTACATTACATTACATTAGGGATTTCTATTCCGCCATTACCTTGCAGTTCAAGGCGGATTACAAAAGAATTATCCAAGATATATTACAACAAGAACTTACCAAAAAAATTGGTCATTTTCAAAGAGAGTAAGAAATGGGTAAGGTTATTTGTTTGGGGTAGTTGGCTTTAGTGAGAAGTAGAGTTTGAAACTTGCTGTATTATTTCTTTTTTCAGAGTTTTTTTTTAAGAGTATGGTTATTAATGAGCTGAACACACTGTCTTCTGCAGCTCTGGAAGCTTCCGCTATGCTGCAACGTTCTGCCTCTGTGGAGACAGGAAGATGAAACAGAGGGAAAGCTTCCGGGTCCTCCAGAGGCAGCGTATTCAGCTCATTAATGCTGCCGGAGGTCCAAAACTTGCAAAGCGGCAGAGAGAGAGAGGTATGAGAAATGTCGCACCTGGTTGGAGGAAGGGTTAAAGGAGAAAGCCACCAAATTGGAAGGGAGGAAAGAAGGAAGAAAAAAGGACTATCAGGAAAGGGAGAAGAGAGAGAGATGTCAGTCAGACCATAGGAACCAACTTTTCAAAATTATTAGGGGTGCCCAATATCCTCCCTCCCCCAGCCACCACCAAAAAAGAAATAGTCCTACATTTTGTTGACCTTGAAGGTGTGGAGAGCTCACCTCAAACTAGGATGATACCACAAAAATCCAGTGCACTGAGAAGCGGCAAACTCTTATGCTAACAGTCACAGTATCCTGCAAAAATACACTTAGAACCTGTAAATCAAGCTTGTCATGCTATTACAGAACTGAAAGAGCTCAAACAGCAACCCTGCCTATGAAGAGGCAGCACTTCAATATATATCACCCTGAGATCTAAAATACCAATACACTATCACCTCCTATAGGTAAAATAGCATAAACTGCACTGCTACAAAAACAGATTCTCAACAAATACAGAATAAGTAACTAAATATGCAGACAAAACCTGGTCCTCAGGAAGATAAACCTTCTATGCAGTAGAACACTGGAAAAAAAGAAAACAGAAATGCATTTCCTCTGTACTGTATAAAATATGAGAAGAGATGCACATTCCCACACTCCAGAAAAATCAAAATAAAAAAGGCTTTATATCTATTCTTCTTGTCTGAACACTAATTATACTTTTTTTTTTCAAATTCAATAAGACTATTAGTAGTGTACCTAGTATATTTGACACCCAGAGCTGATCATTTTTAATACCACTCGCTTTTATATGAAAAAATGATTTGTAGTAATAATCCACGAGTCATACAACAAGGGTGTAACATGGAAAAGGCAGCATCGTAAACACTGCAGTGAGCACTAGTACATCAATACACCCATTGTAAAACTAAACAAGCCAGATTAGTATAGTTTTGGAAAGCTCCGACCTCCAGTCATGTCTAGAGGGCCTCTAAGCATGCGCGAATGATGTCACACACATCTGTGCATGCTCAGAGGTCTTCTGGATGTGGCCCGGAGGTCGGGAAAGAAAAGAGGCATTGTGGTAGGCGGGGCTAGGGGAAAAACAGGGCGGGGTGGGGGGGCAGAACAGGACAGGGCCATACGTATGAGATTTGACAGCTAAATATGGTAACCCTATGTACTACTGTTACCTGTGCCAATTTTGGGTAATCTCCTTGCTGGTTATGATTTTTGGCCTCCAGTGTATCTCTCTCAGCCTCCTTACCTCGCTACTGGTACCACAAAGTATAATGGGGGAGAATGTCTGAAATTGTGTAGGTTTCTGGTAAGGGATTTAGAATACTCACACACAGTACACAAACACATACATACACCAGATAAAAACAACTAAAGAGTTTCTATGAAATGAGTGTCGGTATATGTTCTTTCCTGCTCCCCTACCAGATTCTCCCTCCATCCCCCACCCCCCAATCCCTCTCGTTTGTCCTCCCTCCTTCTCCACCAATTTCCTGCTGTCTCTCCAACATGCCTGTCTCTCTGTTGCTGGTCCTGGTTTCAGTATCCTACCCAGGCATTCACACAGTACAACCCTGCAGACCATAGGTTTATTTGTTCTCTCCTCATCTCCCTCTTCTTGTCCTTTCCCCATTCTATCTCAATTTCGTCCTCCCAACCAATTTCCTCTAAGTCTCACCCTTCACCGGTCTTTACCTTCTTTATTCCCCACTAATATCTCTTGATTGCTGGCCCTGTATTGAGGCACACCAGCACACACTGGCCATACATACAATACTGTACAACCTCAAAAGCAGAGGGTATGCATATATTCCATTACTGAATGCCTAAGTAATATGTGCAGCAATCCTTTGTACTGTTTTACTATCACTCGTGTTCTCCCAAAACAGTACTTCAAAGCATGTTTACTTATAGCTTTTTACTTATTCATTGGTCTTCAGAAGTGCCAGTATTAGCCAATTGATTTAAGTGGCTAAATACTATGTAGCACTAGCCTCCTCATCATACTGCTGTGTTTTATATAAGGTGCACCTTATATAAAACACAACGGTCTGATGAGGAGGCTAGTGCCACATAGTATTTAGCCACTCAAATCAATTGGCTAATACTGGCACTTCTGAAGACCAATGAATAAGTAAAAAGCTATAAATAAACATGCTGTGAAGTACTGTTTTGGGAGAACACGAAATCTACATTATGTACATGTTTTTCCAGAACAACAAACACTGCACCTTATATAGCCAAGAAAGTAAATAAGATGCTAGGAATTATTAAAAAAGGGATGGTTAACAAGACTAAGAATGTTATAATGCCCCTGTATCGCTCCATGGTGCAACCTCATCTGGAGTATTGCATTCAATTTGGTCTCCTTATCTCAAGAAAGATATAGTGGCACTAGAAAAGGTTCGAAGAGCGACCAAGATGGTAAAGGGGATGGAACTCCTCTCGTATGAGGAAAGACTAAAATGGGTAGGGATCTTCAGCTTGGAAAAGAGATGGCTGAGGGGAGGTATGATTGAAGTCTACAAAATCCTGAGTGGAGTAGAGCGGGTACAAATGGATCGATTTTTCACTCTGTCAAAAATTACAAAGACTAGGGGACATTTGATGAAGTTACACGGAAATACTCTTAAAACCAATTGGAGGAAATTTTTTTTCACTCAGAGAATAGTTATGCTCTGGAACGTGTTGCTAGAGGATGTGGTAAGAGCGGATAGCTTAGCAGCTTTTAAGAAAGGTTTGGACAAGTTCCTGGAGGAAAAGTCCATAGTCTGTTATTGAGAAAGACACAGTAGCCATGGTGAGACCTCATCTGGAGTACTGTGTGCAATTCTGGAGGCCACATTACAGTAAAGATGTGCGCAGAATTGAATTGGTTCAGCGGATGGCCACCAGGATGATCTCGGGGCTCAAGGGTCTCTCGTACGAAGAGAGACTGAACAAATTGCAGCTCTACACTCTCAAGGAACGTAGGGAGAGGGGAGACATGATCGAAACATTTAAGTACCTCACGGGACGTGTCGAAGTGGAAGATGATATTTTCTTTCTCAAGGGACCCTCGGCCACAAGAGGGCACCCGCTCAAACTCAGGGGCGGAAAATTTCATGGCAACACCAGAAAGTATTTCTTCACAGAGAGAGTGGTTGATCCTTGGAACAAGCTTCCAGTGCAGGTGATCGAGGCAGACAGCGTGCCAGACTTTAAGAATAAATGGGATACCCATGTGGGATCCCTACGAGGGTCAAGATAAGGAAATTGGGTCATTAGGGCATAGACAGGGGGTGGGTAAGCAGAGTGGGCAGACTTGATGGGCTGTAGCCCTTTTCTGCCGTCATCTTCTATGTTTCTATGTAGAAGCCACTGCTTGCCCTGTATTGGTAGCATGGAATATTGCTACACCTTGGGTTTTGGCCAGGTACTTGTGACTTGGATTGGCCACCTTGAGAATTGGCTGCTGGGCTTGATGGACCATTGGTCTGACCCAGTAAGGCTGTTCTTATGCTCTTAGATTTAAAACAAATTGGAGAAAAGATTTCTTCACACAATGTGTAATTAAACTCTGGAATCCGTTGCTGGAGAATGTGGTGAAATCAGTTAGCTTAGCCGGGTTTTAAAAAAGGTTTGGATAATTTCCTAAAAGAAAAGTCTATAGGCCATTATTGAGATGCTTTGGGGAAATCCACTGCTTATTCCTAGGATAAGCAGCATAAAATCTGTTTTACTAAGGGATCTAGCTTGGTACTTGCGACCTGGATTGGCCACTGTTGGAAACAGGATACTGGGCTTGATGGACTTTTGGCTTGTTCCAGTATGGCGATTCTTATGTTCTTAGGAGCCACCTTTTCAAAATGACTGAGGGTGCTAAACCTGATGAAAATTACCCATCCATGAACACAGTCAAGGAGTTTTCCCAATATTAGGGATGCTCAAGCAACCACAGATCTGGCTCCTGTGCTTCGATTACAAATCATTTCACTCCAAGTGCAGTGCAGCTGCTTTGCAGTGTCATCAAGGATTGTCAAAGCTAGCTTGTTATTGGTTATATTATACCACTTTCAGATGTGCAAACAGGTTTATCATCACTCCCGTCCTATATATTTACATGGGCCTGTCGACGGCAAATAATCAAAGTAGCTTTTCTGATGAAATGTAAACTACACACTGAAATCCTCTCGAGGGTGGTTCCCATCTCCTCTTCTGTGTGTTGCTGTAAGGACCACAAAATCTATAGCACGATGCTTCTGTGGGCACTTATTAAATATTCTCTGTATTCGAGTTCACGTGGGAAAGCAGCTGCAGACGCAGCAGCAGCTATGCCAAGGTAAATGAGTCATTCTGCGCTTTCCTGCTTTGGAGGTCATATCAAAGAGACTCCTCTTCCAGTTTAATTCTGTCTCTTCCAAATAGATCTCAACCTGATCTCATTTAATGCATTGATGTCTGGTTTCGTAGTCATTATATTGGCTGTATTACATATCAAGAGGGCTCTTGAGAAATTCCTCTTGAATTGATAATTCTAATTCCTTATGTATAACTACTCTATATTCACTCAGAAGGCAGCTGTATTATATGCTAAACCATGAATTATATAAAAAAAAAAAAAAAAAAAAATTGGTCCCTTTGTATGCAGGTTTGTATTAAATTGAGAGATGCTATTTTTTTCTCTCTCTCTTCTGTTTGTTGCTTCACTTGGGTTTCTGGTGTCGGCTTCTATTTGGCTGCTTGAGCATATTAAAGTTTTGCAGAAGGCTGTGATGTTATTGCCAAGAGCGTTCCCGCAGCAATCTGAACAAGAATGCTCTTTGTGCCTATTACTTCAAAAGTATCCTGTATGTAAAAAAAAAAAAAAAAAAAGAAAGAAAAGACTTCTACTGAAGGTTTCAATGTGGCCATTTCAATTTCACCTTTATTTATTTATTTTAGGTTGATCTTCTTGAAGAGCTTATGTAGAGGCTGTGGAGGGGGGGGAGATAAACTTAATTCAGTGTTCTGAACTACACTGTGGTGCTTACTTATATAGATATATATATGCGGTGGGGAGCAAAACTTTGTGAACACCCAGTCAGAAGTTATAGATCTAGCAAGTGTGCTAAGGAAATTATAATGGTCTATTTTACTTCCCAGTGTTCATCAGTAAATGTCTGTTTACTTGAAAGCCTGTTTCTGTATAAACATTGTGATAGTTCAGTGTTTTTTGAAGAAATTCAGACTAAACCCATCAGAACACAGGTGAGAGAATTTAAATCTTGCATATAATATGTGTGTTGATGCTCGCATTTCAGAAAAATTCATATTACAATCATTACTGTTCACATTTGTAGGTGCTTGCCTGTGTTGCTTATTAGCATGTTGGAATCGACAGTCTGTGTAGGGGCATCCCGCCTTGTTAAGTTTCCAACAGGCATCAACACCCCCCCCACGACCCCCTCCCCCTGCTGGGGGCCGAAAGGACCGCCCATTTTCCACACCCGGCCCAGGCCTATCTGCCCCCGAAGCACTAGGACCCAGTGTGGGTCAACCACAAATTGACATCCTGAGTGCCCCAAGACATGTACTCATTTTCCTCCATTTTGTCGCAGAAGGCTTCATCATACTTAAGCCATGACCACCCACCGAATCTCTGATACACGTCCAACACGGAATCCGCATAGGACAAAAGCAAACCATAGTCCTGAGGGCACGCCCTGCCCCACACACTGGCTAAGCACAAAAAGGCCTGGATCCAGTTGATCACATTACGCGACACCGTGGCATTCTTGGATGCCCCACTCTCTCGCCTGTCCTTCTTACCCTTCCTGCGTGTCCTGTCCTCCATCAAGCGAAATATGGCGACGCACGACCCTTTACAAATTCCCTGGGAACCCAATCCCAGAGCTTGGTCAGCAAAACTAACGCCGGCGCACCCCTGCCCTAAGCCCCCTGTGTCGCCACCTCGCATCTCGCAGCCCCCGCCGAAGGTGCACACGATGAATAAGTGGAGGAGCTAGTAGAAGAGGTAGACGAAGAAGAGGATGACGACGATGATGAAATGCACCCTCTCCTACCCTTACCCTTCCTTTTCGGCTTACCCCTCTTATCCATACCAGCAACCTTAGGTGCCATATTACCACTCGTCGATCCTCCAGAAACTCCAGCGTGTGGTCTCATGGCGCCATCCGCAGCAGCCACTCGCTCCCCTGCAGTCTCCTGGGCATCAACAGCAACAGCCATCACATTCCGGTGCTGTGCCATCACTCCGTAAGTTGTGCTGTGCACTGCTCAATCCATATCCTGCTGCCGCACTCCCACCACTGCAGTCTGCCCCCACTGGCTGTCGTGTCCTGTGGAGAAAAAACATAAACAGAAGCCACCACAGGAAGACCTCTGCCCCCTGGCACTTCCTGGACCTGAGTATCACCTCCCACTAGCTCCATCCCATGCACCCATCCAGGGCTGCCCATCCCCTCCCAGCATAGCACCCCAGGGTGGCATGGGGCCATATGAGGGACCTCCCGTCATCCAGGCGGGGAGCCCCCACATGGGACCCCAAACACCCGCACTCCAGGTACCTCCTGTTGTAACCTGTGTACCCGGTGGGCCTGCCCTCCGAAGCTCCACGCCATCATCCCCTTGCTCCCCCTCCCCCTGGTGAACCACATTCCTTCCATCCACCTCAGCACCAATCACTGTCGGCAGCTGCCTTTGACCTACGTTGCCCTGCCTCACAAGCTTCTCAGCTCTCCCAGCACCTCTCCCCTTTCTGCGGCCGACAGGCATCCTAGAATGCCGCATGCCTGTTCTCCTTCAACCTCTCTGCACCTCCAGCAGTGCTAAAGGCCCCAGCCCCGCACCTCCCGCCCTGCCACCTCCCTCTACCAGCCCAAGGCCTGCCCCAGTCATGACCAGGGCTAAGAGCGCAGTGGTTTTGGAGTGACACGGCTCCTCTCCTATAGGCCTGCTCCCACCTGATCGTCCTCACTGAGCGAATCGCTGGCTAGGAGGGAGATTTCAGTCACTTCCTCGACCCCTGCCAGCACCTCTGATCTTGCTGCTATCGTCCCGAAGCTACGCCAAAATCCATTGCCAGAAAAGCCGCCTCGGAGGACCCAGGAAGTTGCCGGGTCCTCTGAGGTCCCGAATATATTGCCTCGGGCCCACACCTAGTCCCGCGCCTCCCAGCTCTTCTCAATGATGAGAAAATCCGCCAACCAATATACCCCTCTTCCTAACCTTATGTCCCGCCCCCTCAATCTGCCCACATCCCAATTGATGACAATGTGGGCCAACAGCACAGCATTATATTCCCCCTTCAAGACGGGGCTCTCTTATACATAACTAATAATATTTTGTGGTATTTAATAATTTCACTAATTATTTTTATTTTTAATAATTATTAAATAACTGTGAACTGTAACTGAACACACAGTAATTGTATTTCCAGCCAATCTTAATTGAGAATGCATGAGTGATAATAAAGAGAGCTGTGGCTGACATGCATCCAACATCACTAGAAAATCTGGAAAACAAAATAAAACAGGTGTGGACAACTCAGATCACACCAGAATACTGCTGCTATGCCATTTGATGTCTTCCCAAATCCAAGCTGTACTCGACAACAAAGGACGACACTCAAAATACTGAAGAAAGGCTTTAACAACCACAAACTTTGCTTATTTGTATTAATTTCGGACTAGTCAAAAACTACAATATTTTTGTACTGTACTTCATTTAAAAAATATTTCTTAGATTGTTTGTTTGTACCTCTATTTCTTGCACTGAAATTTGCACAGAATAGTGGCGTTCCTCACTGCAGCGTGGCAAAGAAAATATTCTTATCATATTTATTTTTTATTTTTAAGCCAGCACCTCCCTTTTGGTGGATTAGTCTTGATTAGGGCTCTCTGTTTTAGCTTACTCTACTTACGTCCCTCAAGGCTGGTAGTCATATGTACCCTACTTTGTGAAATGAATTACCACCAGATCTTGGAAAAGAAATTAATTACCTCTAATTTAAGAAGTGTCTGAAGACTTTACCCTCGACATATTCTCGTCCATCCTACCTGCAGAGAAGCTTGCATCCTGGAGATGAATGCTTGGCTATGTGGATGGTGTTGTCGAGAGCATTTTGGGTTCCTAGACCATAGGATGATCTTCCAAGGGTTGCTAAGCATGGATGGTGTGCATCTATCAAAAGGTCCTCTGAGGTCCCGAATATATTGCCTCGGGCCCACACCTAGTCCCGCGCCTCCCAGCTCTTCTCAATGATGAGAAAATCCGCCAACCAATATACCCCTCTTCCTAACCTTATGTCCCGCCCCCTCAATCTGCCCACATCCCAATTGATGACAATGTGGGCCAACAGCACAGCATTATATTCCCCCTTCAAGACGGGGCTCTCTTATACATAACTAATAATATTTTGTGGTATTTAATAATTTCACTAATTATTTTTATTTCTAATAATTATTAAATAACTGTGAACTGTAACTGAACACACAGTAATTGTATTTCCAGCCAATCTTAATTGAGAATGCATGAGTGATAATAAAGAGAGCTGTGGCTGACATGCATCCAACATCACTAGAAAATCTGGAAAACAAAATAAAACAGGTGTGGACAACTCAGATCACACCAGAATACTGCTGCTATGCCATTTGATGTCTTCCCAAATCCAAGCTGTACTCGACAACAAAGGACGACACTCAAAATACTGAAGAAAGGCTTTAACAACCACAAACTTTGCTTATTTGTATTAATTTCGGACTAGTCAAAAACTACAATATTTTTGTACTGTACTTCATTTAAAAAATATTTCTTAGATTGTTTGTTTGTACCTCTATTTCTTGCACTGAAATTTGCACAGAATAGTGGTATCTTTGCCAGCAGGCTGGTTAATCTACTAAAGAGGGCTTTAAACTAGAAGTGATGAGCAGGGTGATCATAGCTCCTGGGTGAGTATAAGCCCTCAGATGAGTAAATCACTTAATACCTCTACATGGATGGGAAAAGGGGGCAATGTCTGGAAAGCAGTATATACTAATGCTCAAAGTATAGGAAGCAAGATTCTGGATCTAGAAACTGTGAAGGAAGAAGAGGAGTTTTGATATAGTGGCGATCACAGAGATATGGTTCACAGAGAACCATGACTGGGATGTAGTTATACCGGGCTATAATCTGTTCAGGAAAGACAGGGTAGGGAGGAGGAGTAATAATAATAATAATAATAGCTTTATTTATATCTCATCATACCTTTTCAATTCAAGACAGTATACAACAAGAACAACAAGAGATGTTGTAAGGACAGCGAGGTTACATCAGTTAGATTTGGGAAGGAGTGGAAGACAGTTGAGTGAACAGGGTGGCAGGGTAGGAAGAAGGAGCGTATGAGAAGGGGTAAGAGATGAGCGGAATAAATTTGTCGATTAAGTGGGTTTTTAGATATTTTCTTAATGAATGATATGTTGGTACAGGATTAGGTCGCTTAAGGTGTTGTTCCAGATCCCTGCTTGAAAGGAGAGTGTCCTGTTGAGGAATCTTTTGAATTTGCATCCTTTTGGAGAGGGAAATGTGAACAGTAATGTTCTGCAAGAGAGGCGGAGTTTGTCCTGTAGGGTGAGATGTTTCAGGAGGTAGGTGGGTGCAGTGCCGAGGAGGGTATTGAAGCAAAGTCAACCAAATTTGAAGATTATTCTGGCCTCGATAGGTAGCCAGTGAAGTTTCTTGTAGTATGGGGTGATGTGGTTGGATTTTTTCAAGCCAAAGATTAGTCGGATCCAGCCAAAAAATACTGAAGGGGTAACTAACTCAACCACAACCCTACCACCTCCCCTAGTTGGCTTCTTTAGCTTTGTTACTGAACAGATGGTCCCATGAGCCGATGTCAGGCAATGAGGCACGGGCACACACACAGTATGGGCACTGCCTAAATATTTAAAGTGACAGTGCACTTGGTAGTGTCTGTTCCAGATTCCATGGATGATGTCATCCACATGTGAGAATATATGCCTGCTGTCCTTGGAGAACACCTGCTACAGGTAAGTATCTATAATCTGATTGCACAAATGGGCAAGTATATTTTGGCATATATAAATTGGCAGCTGACACCAGCTTTAAAATCATCGCATATACCCAAGGTAATGGTTATGGGTTGGGCCTGCTAAGATTAGCCCTTGTCCATGACAACAGCACTCACAAAACACAGACTTCTCATAATTCGAGCACACCTTGGTGGTCCTGACAGTTTGAGAGGCACCAGCTAGTAACTCATTTTCTCTTCCAGACCACAGTCACCACTCTTACTTACCTAGTCTGGTACTTGTGTAAGTTAGTTGACAAGTTGTCTGATAAATAAGATATTCACTTTTAAAGAATTTTTCTTTTTGTTTTTTTTGCCTTCAGAATGCATTTCAAAATAGTTGACTCACTGGCCAGCTCCTGGAAATTGAAACGTTCTCTTTCTTAATGTATAATATTTGGCCATTTTGTTAAAAGTTCTTTTCTTCTCTTATCCCCCGCTTTTACAAAACCGCGAAAGCAGTTTTAGCGCAAGTCGGTTCACTGAATGCTCTGCGCTGCTCCCGACACTCATAGAGTTCCTATGGGTAGCAGCACAGAGCGTTCAGCACGCTGGCCTGTGCTGAAAACCGCTTTCGCGGTTCTGTAAAAGGTGGGCTATATGTACCTTTTATTAGCATCTTTCAAGAGCCAACAAGGTTAAGAGGGCTACTGTGAAACAAGCATACAGTACAGCCTTGCCTGGAAATTTAGGGAACTTTTATATCATATTTTTATCTCTCGCTCTCTCTGAAAGTGGTTTAAATAAGTGTTTTACATGTTTGCCAATTTTGTCAGCTGGCTTGAATGCTGCTACAAAAATACAAAGGTAATTTTTAAAATAGATAACTTTTACATTAGATACAGTACAGAATGTATTGCATTACAGGGTAGATTTACTTCATCAGATGTTTCGCAGTTATGTTTCAATGCCTCACGTGGGTGTTTGTGTGGGTGTTTTACTTAAGTGTCACTTTTTAAAAGGGTCTTAGCTAGACTTTAGAGGTGAACAGCAAAGCTTATTTTCAGAGCCAATTAAAAGCCAGCTTTTCTGTCATGTAATGAAACACAATAGATGTTTAATAACAGCGGGATCTGGACATGTCCGCAGTTGCCCTATAACCCAACTCCTTGATTCTTCCCCCCCCCCTTTCCCCCATACCCCATGTATTACTCCAATAACACTCAGACAACACTTGTTGGTAATTAACCGCAGCTCAATTTATTAATCATAACAATTAGCATAACAATTAGCATAATATAATTTCCAATATACATAATAACATTATAACATTATAACATGAGTTCACCTAAACTCCCAGAGCTCCTCCCGAGCTACCCATAAACTTTAGTGCCCTCGACCCTGCCACCACAGCAAGGGTCAGAGGGGTGGCATGGCCCTCATGCCCCATTGTCAGGTCACCTGACCCACCAGGCACGGCACCCCGCCGGCCCACCGCTCATCATCGGATGAGCCCCAATGACCCAGTAGCTCGGGAGATCCGCCCCCGAGCTACTCACCACTATCTGAAAAATATATGGGGTGGGAGGGAGGGAAATTCGCCTCAGGAGGACCCACGACGGTTGAGTCCTCCACACCTCCCCCTTTTATCAGGTCACTCGCCCCCCCCCCCCACCGCGCGCTCCCGTTTCTGCCAATCCCTTTGAATCCCCTGCACTAATCCCCTCCAATCCGACCGCCCCTCCACTATCACCGCCCCTCCTACCGCCCCGGCCGATGGGCAACACGCAGGCCAGCCAGCCCCGTGTTATTCTACGCCCATCGACACGGGGTCTCGGGCTACTCTATAAAATAAAAATAATTTTACCTCTTTTTTTTTTTCCTTCTTAACAATCATTAATCTGGGATTCTGACTCACTTTAAAAGAAAGGTCTGGAGGTGGGAAATGCTCCTAAAATATTTATGGGTCTTTTTTCTAAGCTATGTCTAAAGCACAACCTTATGTGACTTTTTCCTGTGTGCTAAGGCTTATTTTACCGCATCCATAAAAATGGCCTTTTTGTATTAATGGTCATGTGCTAATGTTCACTAGCAAAAATGGGAAGAAAAAATAGGAATTATATCAAATCTAATCTGGGATTTATGAGTCGTGCTATGCCTACAAAGGTTCAAAGCGACTTACAGTACAGTAACTGGAGATTAATACAAAGCAAGGAAGATTATGGATACGACTGCAGCACAAGGATATTATAGAGACTTACTAGCTGATGCCCCGGCGTTGCACGGGTATTTAATTATAGCAATAACACTATAAATGGATTCAAATAAAGATACTTTATAGTGGTGAATGAAATTATTTTTTTACAGGTTTATAAAAAGTACAATATTCAAATTATAATGTGAAATATTTGACAAAATGAATACAATACAACTAACGCAAAACTTGATTATAAACAACATTTTTAGTTTCACCTCCAGGAGCAAGAACATATAAATTCTTGGGTGAACCCACCCTTGAGCAAGCAACATAGAGTTGTCCATGGGAAAAACAGGGGGATCTTAAATCCACTCCACAGTATGTAATAGTCTGTCCCTGTGATTTGTTGATTGTGATAGAGAATGCAAGTCTTACTGGAATTTGCAATCTCTTAAACTGAAAAGGAAGATCTGTTGGAATAAGTGGCATCCAAAAGTTTCAGTATTGATTTAAACAACTCAATATGTGGAAACTCAGGTTGAAAAGAAACTCCATGCAGTTTTTTCCCGGTTCAGAATGGAACCTGTGTTCCTAGTTCAGCATATGTGAGTACTCATGTAATGTAATTACATTATGAACTGGGGTGCATGAAGGAAACAGTTACAAACACAGTTAGAACATACAAACTCTATATGTATGGTGTCCGTGGTAGAATAGAAACGATGTCCCTAGTGGTTATAGTGTCATAGAAAGTATTTTATAGTTGGAATTACTGTGAGAATGGCAGCTTTTTACATTTTTTCCATTGACATGAATGGGTGAAATCTGATTTTCTGTTTGTAGCTCCACCCACGTGTGCAGGTGGGCCGCGAGACCCCCAGAACATATCACCCCAGGTAGTGAGGGATCTGCATACCAAGTTTCGTTCAAATCGGTCAAGCCGTTTTTGAATTACTGTGAGAATGGCAGCTTTTTACATTTTTTCCATTGACATGAATGGGTGAATCTGATTTTCTGTTTGTAGCTCTGCCCACATGTGCAGGTGGGCCACGAGACCCCCAGAACATATCACCCCAGGTAGTGAGGGATCTGCATACCAAGTTGCGTTCAAATCGGTCAAGCCGTTTTTGAATTACTGTGAGAATGGCAGCTTTTTACATTTTTTCCATTGACATGAATGGGTGAAATCTGATTTTCTGTTTGTAGCTCCGCCCACATGTGCAGGTGGGCTGCGAGACCCCCAGAACATATCACCCCAGGTAGTGAGGGATCTGCATACCAAGTTTCGTTCAAATCGGTCAAGCCGTTTTTGAATTACTGTGAGAATGGCAGCTTTTTACATTTTTTCCATTGACATGAATGGGTGAAATCAGATTTTCTGTTTGTAGCTCCGCCCACGTGTGCAGGTGGGCCGCGAGACCCCCAGAACATATCACCCCAGGTAGTGAGGGATCTGCATACCAAGTTTCGTTCAAATCGGTCAAGCCGTTTTTGCATGATCGCGGCACATACACACACACATACATACACACATACATACCTCCGATTTTATATATATAGATTACGAGACTATTGGGATTCTTTGAGGTAGATGTTGTCGTATCGTCCATTTCAAGATGTAGTTTGATACCGCTCAGAGGAGATGTGGGAAGTATATTAAAATAACATTTAGGGAGGGCTTACATACAGCAAGAGAGCTGAAAAGATTCAAAGAAAGATATTATGAGATAGATAGTCTATAATAATCACAAAATAGTCACTTAAAAACACCTCAGTGTAAACACCTCTAGTGAAAAATGCTTTCCAAATATTACAATTGCCATTCACAATATACAGTACTGTATGTTTTTTGTTGAATATGTGCTCAGAGAAGAACCAGAGACAGAAGTTAGCTTGACTTTGTCTCCTGACAAAGGCTCATAATATAATCATTGCACATGAGTCTTTCTTCTTCTTATTACTTTTCTTCTCTTGTTTCAGCATTACTTTTATAAGGAAACAATTTCTTTCACTTAACTTATGCATTGAGGGGCTGATCCTGTATAGGATGCCGTTCTCAGCGGCCGCCTAAGAAGTTGCTGAGATGCTTTATCTCACGATTCTCTAACTGGTGCCCATGTCACCAGCACCGGTTACAGAATTGCACCTGCCTGATCGAGGGATCCCTTGCCATCAGCTGATTGCAGTAAAGGAATTCCCGATCAGTTGAGCCAGCAGGCTTCCCCAAAGCCACGGCATCGGGGAGGCTAGCCAGCTCAGCTGATCGGGGGTAAAGTACCCCTGCCACAATCAGCTGAGCCCCCAAATTCGGCAGGAGGGATAACCATTCCCTCCTGCTGCCACCCCCTAAAATCCCCGACACCCCTAACCACCAACATCTCGTGAACCTCAATCTCCAACACCCTCCAAACTCCAGACTCCCACACTGCATCCCTAAGCCCACCACAACACCCCACACACACACACACACACACACACACACACACTCCCCATACCTTTGTAGAAGAAAGGCCAGCCGGAAGGTTGCTTACTCCCTCTGGCCGGCAGGCCTGTCTCTTCAAAATGGTGGGTCTTCCCTTCCTCGGTACATCCTGAGATGCATCAGGGAGGGGCTTAGAGCACCTGGGCCAATTGGGCCAATCAGGCCTAAGGCCTCCTTCCCAGTGCATCCTGGGATAGAATGTGCATGGCCTTAGACTCCGATTGAGCCAATCAGGGCCTTACACCCCTCCCCGGTGCATCCCAGGGTGCACTGGGAAGGGGAAGGCCCGCCATTTTGAAGAGGTGGGCCTGCCACACGGTGGGAGTACACATCCCTCCGGCCAACCTTTCTATAATATGTCTTTCTTGGTTGACTTGAACGCTGTCTATCCTGTGTTCCTCCTGTCTCCTTCTTCTTCTGAAGCACCCTGATCACTGTACTTTGATTGCATCTCACCCTCAGTGCAAGTTGCCTTTTGGAATGCCCCTCTTCACCAAGAACCACTGTTCGAACCTGGTTTTCCTCTCACAAGAACTATTGATGTCACTGGTCAATCTGTTTGAAAGATACCAGTTGCAGGAATCCCAGAAATGTATATTTTCCACCATGTAGTGAAACATAATGCTGATTGGCTGCAAAAGAATCGCTTCTGATTTGCTGTAAATGCTACACTGCTGATTGGTGAATTTCAATTCAATTTTCATACAAACTCTTATGCCTGTTATCAAAATCATTCTGATCAATCTGATGTAACTGAATAGTTACAGTTATCAAGGAATTACCAAAAATTTCATGAAATTACATGACAAAATTATGTTCAGTTAGTAGCTTAAATTATGTTAACTGAGTCTCAAATGACTAAGGGGCTCATAATCAAAAACTAAATACGTCTAAAAACCCACCGAAATCGGTACTTGGACAATCTAAAAGACAAGTTGTCCAAGTGCCGATAATTGAAACGGGTTTTAGATGTATCTAAAAACAGCTTAGGCCTTTTCAGTGCTGCTGTATGCCCAGAGCTTAAAGGGTATTGTAGGAGGAGCGGTGAGGGCAAGATTTGGGAGGGACGTAGACCGACATAGACTTAGTCGTATTGCAAGTATAACCGAAAGTTTAACCAGACTGCCTAGACGTAACTTATACGTAGTGACTTAGGCCATCTAAAAACGGGTCTAAGTGGCAAAAAGGTATCCAAAGTGACCAGATAACCACTGCTGGGACAAAGTGCAGACCCCCCCCAAATTCCCCCAGTGATCTCTGACTCCCCCCCCCGCCCTAAAAATCAGAATAAAAACTTACATATCTGCCTCCAGAACATCAGAACCTGGCATAGGAAAGCATAGTAGAGCTGTACAGAGGTGGCTTAAGTGGTCTGGGGGGGATAGAGAACCATAGAGAGGAGGACCCAGGCCCATAAGCCACTCTAACCACTGCACTCATGGTGAAACGTGCACCCACCAAAACCCTTTTGTACTGCCAAATAGGTGGCACCTGCAGCCTTAAGGGCTATTGGGGTGGTAGACAGGTAGGTCTAGTAGGTTTTGGGGGTATTTGGGGGGGCTCACCATGACCTGCAAGGAAGTTGTAGTGAGATATTTATGTGGCACCCTTTTTATGAAGTTCACGGCAGTGCCCTGTAAGGTGCCCCACTACACTGTTGCCATGTCTGGGTGGCCAGAAATGCATAACTGACTGGAGTTTTTTTGCCGATGTGCAATTATACCCTTTCAAGTCTGAGGAGGTTTTCCCCCCGATGGGATTCTGAGTGTTTTTTCTCCCGTTTAATGTGCACTGCAACCATTATTCATCTTGTTTTCAGCCTTATGTTAATTGTTGTGTTTTTTGGGGTTTTTTTAAATTCTTTATTAATTTTGAAATAAATACAAAGTGCAATATAATATACAAACAAATGATACAATAAAACAGCACTTTTATCTCACAAAAATGATATAAGTATATTCCCTCCCCCCCCCCCCCCTTCCTGCCCTCCCGGGATGTGTGAACTTCCTTTTAGAAATTAAAAGCTTATACTAGTGATCATTTTTTTACAAATGTCGACAATGGCCCCCAAGTCTCATTAAATTTTTTATACTGTCGCTCAAATCTGTAAACTTGGCATAGGGTTTCCCACCAGAAATTAAGATTGTCTATCCCAGTTTTTCCAATTCTTTGTAGTTAACTGCATCGCAATCCCTGTCATAATGAGAAATAATCTGTTCTGACTTGCACTAATTGAACTCTTAGTTTGTAACAAAGTCCTGAATAAAACCATGTCATATGACAATGGGATAGAAGTTTCCAGTATCCTGTTAATTTTCCCCCAAATAGACTTCCAAAAGTTGAGTATCAAGGGACAATAGAACAACAAGTGATCCAGTGTTCCTACTTCAAGATGACAGTGCCAGGGGGGCGCTAGCGAGCCCGATGAGCTAGGTTGCTGACTGCACGAGCTCCGCTAGCTCAGGCTCGATAAACAATCAAAGCGACTTCATTATCGCCTATATTAAAGCGCATTTCACAGCATCGGGTTCCTAAATGTCGGACGGTAAGCCCCACAAGCGCAAAAGCGCTGAACCTACAACGCCGACTAAGGCAGACGCCAGCAAGCCTGACGACACGGCTGCTGCGGCTACGGCGGCCATTTTGAGTGAGCTTCGCTCAATAAAGGAGTTACTGATGGAAACGAAACAAGATGTTGGTGATTTAAAAACAGATTTTACCACTTTAAAAGAAGAGCTTGCAGCGTTACAAAACTCAGCTGCGATATTGGAGTCCAGAACAATAGCCGCTGAATCGGCCATAAAATCGCTGACCCAGCAAAAGAACCGCGTGGCAGCGCTGGAAAAGGCGCTTGAAGATGCTGACAACCGTGCGAGACGGACCAGCTTTCGACTTCTAGGGCTCCCGGAGGGCCGGGAGGCTTGTGATCTGGTGGAATTCCTGGCTGCACTATTACCTCTATTCCTGAAGATGAACGACGAGTGCAAGTTAGATTTTGACTGTGCCTTCAGGCTACCACAACCTAATGCCTTTCACAAAAAGTATCCCAGACCTATTTTGGTTACCTAGCTAAGGCATCAGCAAGTATTAAAAATAATGCAACAGGCTAAACTTCACTCTCCTATAACATTTGAAGGAAACAAAATTCTGTTTGTCCCTGATTTAGCCAAAGAAACAGCGAAGAAAAGAAAGCTGCTGCTCTCATACAGACCTCAATTGAAAAACCTTGGTGCTAAGTTTGGTATGTTATACCCGGCTCGACTAAGAGTCACTTAAATAACTCTACTAAAGATTATCTCAATCCAGCAGAACTCGCTGATTTTATTGAGCAAGTAAAATCCACTGCTATTGATAAAACTTGAAAGTAATACATTTATTGTGATGTTTATTCCAAGTATATCACTGTATTATTGTTCTGCTCAGTCCACAGTGTTTTACTGTCCAATGTTTTACTAATAATCCACTATTTTATCATTTTGATAATGAAGTTAATGTCTTACATGATGCCTGAGCTGGCGGAGCCTGCTGTTTAGGCTTCTCTCTTGTCAGCTTTCTGACCCATAGTGTTTTTTCCACTGTTAGTTGCAGTTTTTTATGGCATTGCAGTTACTGATGAATCTGGTCGTGCAGTACTTATTTTAATTTTTTATTCCAGGCAATTTATTATCAATAGAAGGTATATTGATTCTCTGTCATCTATATTATTATGTATTGATTCAAACTATATCACTACTATGGTATTTTAATGTCTTTTGACATGTTTTTCATTAAATGTGAAAGGATTCCACAATCAGGTGAAAAGACAGAAATTACTACGCTACACTGAGCAGCACAACCCTGACATCATATTCTATCAGGAAACACACCTCAATGACACTGAGTCTCTAAAAATAGCTCCAAAATGGGCTTATGCTCCCTTGTTTTCTCCGGCTAATGGCAGGAAGAATGGTGTGATTACTTTAATAAGAAAACGCCCTGATATCAGAATAATCTCATCCTCCCATGATATGGATGGTAGATGGATACGTACCACTCTAGAACTTGGGAAGCTTGTTATACACACCTACAATATATATGCTCCTAATCTGGATTGTCCTGCCTACTTTGAAGCTTTGGCTAATGACATCTGCAATGTCGCCTCTCAACCAATACTTCTAGGAGGTGATTTCAATTTAATCTTGAATCCAGAGAAAGATAGAAAATCTAAGACCCCTTATAGAAAATCCAGAGCTTGGTACGGTCTACAAGATCTTTTATATCAGTTGAAATTAGTAGACCCTTGGAGGATACAACACCAAAATGATGAATCATATACTTTCTTCTCTCCTCCTCATGCCTCTTATTCAAGAATTGATTTTTTTCTATTAAGTTATTCTTTGTTGCATAAAGTAGATATGACGGATATTCAGCCGATATCTGTTTCAGACCATTCCTCCATCACACTCATCTTAAAAGATATTACTATGCCAAAACCTGCTAACAGTTGGAGGTTTAATTCCTCCTTACTACAGGAACCTTCTTTCAATGAGCATGTCAACAAACATATCATGGAGTACTTCTCTAATAACAAAGTAGAAGAGACCTCTTGGCAGAACACATGGGATGCATTTAAATCATTTATTAGAGGAATAATCATCTCATATGCTTCCAGAAAAAAAGCCAACCTTCGTGGTCAATTGAAAGAAATGGAATCTTGTATATCATCTTTGGAATCTGCATATATAGCTGACCCTTCCAATATCGCTCTTCAAATTGAGTTGAATAAAAAGCGTTATGAATACAACCTTATTTTGAGTACTGCTGCTGCTTCCGAGGTTCTTCTACAAGTGTCACATTACTACGCTACATCTAATAAGGCTGGTCATCAACTAGCACAATATTTGAAACTGAAGATGGAAAAAACATCCATACCAGTCATTAAAACTTCCAAAGATGAACTTGTAATGACAGACAAGGAAATATGTCAGCAATTCCATTCTTTTTATAGCAATCTTTACAAATCTGAAGAGCCGACTATATCAGAAATTGAGGAGTATCTGAATAGTCTCACTGGACCTAAGTTAGATGAACGTGATAGTGAAATATTATCTTCGCCATTGGACCTTTCCCATCTCAAAGAAACTTTAAACTCCATGACGAAACACAAAGCGCCAGGTCCAGATGGATTAACAGTGGAGTTTTATATGGCATTCCAAGACACGTTGTTACCATTTCTGTTGGACTACTTGAACCATCTCATTGAACGTGGTATGGCGATGGGATCATTCACGGAAGCTTTAATTATTGTACTGCCAAAACCTGATAAAGACCCTGTATATGTTTCAAATTATAGACCTTTGTCGTTGATAAATATTGATGCCAAGTTATATGCAAAACTCTTGGCTTCTAGATTACAGCTAGTATTGCCAAAATTAATTCACCACGATCAAAATGGGTTTATGAAAGGACGACTAGCCAGTGATAACTCCCGTTTATTTTCACATATTATAGCACTTACCTCAGGTTCGTCTTCCTCATACATCACAATAGCCTTGGATGCGGAAAAGGCTTTCGATAGGGTGGAATGGTCGTTTTTATTTAAAGTGTTAACCTGGTTTGGATTCAAGGAATCTTTTCTACAAATGATAAAAGTTTTATACTCATATCCATCTACCAGACTTCGCATCAACAACATTTTATCAGAGCCTTTTCGACCAACAAGAGGTACAAGACAGGGATGTCCACTGTCACCCTTATTGTTCAATTTAGCCTTAGAACCTCTGCTAATTGATATACGAGCTAATACCTCTATCACTGGTTTTCAACTTGCGGGCTTACAGTTTAAACTGACTGCATATGCAGATGATGTTCAAATTTATACCCATTTAGATTCTGTGCCAGCTGTTCTAAACACAATAGCTGTATATTCTTCAGTCTCAGGTTATAAACTTAATTCAACTAAATCTGAAGTTATGCCACTTTCTGGATTTCCGTGTGGGGAAGAAGTAAGGTCTATGGGACTGAGGTATGCTCCTACTAAACTGAAATATTTGGGAATTTATTTTGGAACCTCAATGGAGGAAACTCAGGACTTTAACATATCCTATATCATGGACATCATTAGTAACACCACCTCCAGATGGTCACCTCTGAAACTGTCGTGGTGGGGCCGTTTAGATTCCATCAAAATGGTTTTGGCACTGAAAATAACGTACATATTGTCTATGATACCGTTTTTGTTCCCTATTGCGGCATACAAGAAATTTGAAACTGCACTGACCAAATTTTTATGGAATGCAAAAACACCACGTATTGCTTTAAAAAAATTGAAATGTACCAAGGAAAATGGAGGGGTTAACTTCCCTAGTTTATATGAATATCATTTAGCTTTCTTATGTAGGCAAGGTTCTAAATGGATTAACGATACCACTGACACAAAACAACCTGCTTGGTTAAGATTGGAAAGTGCCTTGTTACCAGAAGAAAAACTCAAATTTCTTCCCTTTGCTCAAAAAGAGAACACGTTGAGTAACAATATTATACTCTCCTCTACTATAACAGCTCTGCGTGAGTTAGACAAAATTGCTCCCATAAAATGGAATAGCACCACTAGTTCTCCTATATGGCGTAATCCATGCTTACAGATCCAGGGTCGCTATATTGAGTGGAAGTCTTGGCGAAGGAAGGGCATATGGTCTATTGATCAATTATTACTAGATCTTCAATGTGTGGAATTTACAACGCTGGTCAAGAATTATGATCTAGAGCAAGTTCATCACTATAAATGGCTTCAATTAAAACACTGCTTATCATCTTATCTCAGGAAGACTAAGCTAACAACTTATTTCCCTATCTTAATGCAATGGGCTACACTTATTAATTCTATAACAGGACAAGCGTCAGCTTGGTATAAATTATTGCATAAATATAACTATACTCCACCTACAGTGTTATATGACATATGGGCTCATGACGTTTCAGTTCCAATAGAACAATATGATTGGAATGATATTTGGCTTACATCATTTAAGGCCCTAAAATCAACTGCTATCTGGCATACTGTACTATTTTTATATCATAGAGCCTATTGGTCACCTCTAAAGCTTTCTAAGATTGATTCTACTGTTTCTAATAAATGCTGGTCCTGTATGTCTGCTGTTGGTACACTTGACCACATGATTTATAACTGTACTCAATTGTCACCGTTTTGGACGGATGTGTGGTCCATCATTAGTCAGATTTTGCATATTAGTGAGGATATATCACTTGCTATTGTTATATATGGTGCTAGTGCTTTAAAGAATTGTCACCTAGATAAATATGAAGCTAGATTGCTTAAATGTTTACTTCTTATAGCGTTCAAAACCATTTTATCCAACTGGAAGGACTTCTCCCTATTGCATTGTAATGCTTGGTGGAATACTGTATGTCTCTTTTCTAAATATGAGTCGGTAGCTGCTGATAAGACTAATACTAGTCACACATATAACAAAGTGTGGTGCCCTGTTCTGACTTATTGTAAATAATCATAATCCACTATATAGTTGGCAGAGAGATATTGAGCATTTAGTTCATTTCAATGATTACTTCTTTGGTTCTATTTACCATCAATACCATTTTCATGCACGTAACACAGCTCAATCTATATTTTACTGCAATGCTTATTTGTAGTTATATGTTTTGTGTTTTGTACTGTTTATAAAATTCAATAAAACTGATTGAACTTAAAAAAAAAGATGACAGTGCCAGCATCTATTAGACTTTGAACTTTCCAACTTTTGCAAATGAACAGGGGTCTAAAAGATTTGATATAACAGAAAAAAACAAGTTTGTCACATAGATGCTGACGCTGTACATCTCATTTTCCAAGTCCAAATCCGTGGCCATTGAGTAGCAGAAATCTGCTGCTTTGTCTCAATGCTCCAAATATCTTTTAAGCTTGTTTTTGGGTTTTTGTTCAAATATTCAGATATTAATTTCTACCACTTGGCAGCCTGATGTCCTTGGAAATCTGTCTGGAAACATAGGCCCGGCAAGCTATACTGATCTTATAAGTTTCGCCAATCAGGGAACCCTTTCTGAATGGCCTGTTTCAATTGCAACCATTTATAAGCTTGAGGCTTTGATATACCGAATGACTGTTGCAGTTGTAATAAATTTAGCATTTTCCTATTAGAGATCACATCATCTAAAGTACGTATGCCTGCCTGCAGCCAATGTTTCCAAAGGATTTTAGACTTACCGATTTCAATCTTGGAGTTTAACTATAGAGATTGACATGTGGATTGATGGATCAGAATAGGTGTTAAATTATTAATAAATTTTAATGTATTCCAGGTGGAAAATAAAATTCTATTGTCCTTATAAATCCTAGGCAACTTGATACTCAAAATGTAGCACAATCGTAATGGGGACATGAGTTGACTTTCTAATATTAGCCAGTCCAGAAGATGCTCCATGAGTTCAGGAAGGATCCAATACATAAAAAAAATAAATAAATAAATAAAATTGTATCTTCACTGGAAAATGTCCAGTCAAATCTTTTGTAATCCGCCTTGAACTGCAAGGTATAGGCGGAATAGAAATTTGTAATGTAATAACCAATGCAGAATGAATGCTTAATGATATCTATAAAAATTTGGAAAATTTATGCCACCCACCAAAATTGTTTTTTGCAAAGATACTAAGGCTATTCTAGCAGTTTTACCCAGCCAAACAAATTTTGTAAGAATCCCATTCAGTTTCTTATAAAATGAACTTTGAAAATAAACCGGCAACATGTTCATTTGGTAACAAACCACAGGCAAAATCATCATTTTGATGGTTTGGACTCTCCCCCACCAAGAAAGATGTAATGGGTTCCAATGCTCACACATTTCTTTGACTTTCAATAATAAGGATTTTTCATTTACTGTCATTGTATCTTCCAAAGTCCTTTGAATCATAATATCCAAATATTTTATTCCCTCTTCCTTCCAAAGGAATGGGAATGAGTCAAACAAACCTTTTACACAATGCACATTTAATGGAAGAACCTCTGATTTGCTCCAATTTATTTTGTAACCCAAAAATTTGCCAAATCAATCAATCAATTCCAGTAAATGTGGGATGGTAGATTCAGGATTCTTCAAATGAAGCAAAATATCATCTGCATGGTCCAAAACCATATAATCTCAACCTGCATACGAAATACCCTGTATCTTATTTGCCTGCTGAATGGCCAACAACAAGGGTTCCAAAACAATATCAAAAATAAAGGAGATAAAGGGCATCCTCGTCTAACTCGTCTCTGCAGACAAAAACATTCTGAGAATGCATTATTAATATATAATCTGGCAGAAGGGGAACTATACAAGATTTGAATCATTTGAATAAATCCGGATCCTATATCAAACCAATCCATTGCTTGATACATGAAAGTCCATTCTACATGACCAAAGGCCTTCTCTGCATCCAAAGAAACAGAGAAGGCCGGATCATCCATTGCTTTTGATAAATTTAGCATATGAAATGCCAATCTGATATTATTTGAAGAATGTCTTTGAGCAATGAAACCTGTTTGGTGCATACCAATCATATAAGGTAGAGCCTTGGCTAATCTTAAAGTCAATAGCTTAGCCAGGATTTTCCCATCCACATTAATTAAAGAAATAGGCCTGTAGTTTGAAACCAACATGTGATCTTTGTTTGGCTTTGGCAAAACAATGGTTAACGATTCCGCCATAGTACCTGATATACAACCCTTAGTCAGTTGTGATTGATATAAATTTAAAAGATGAGGTAATAGTAAATTTTGAAAAGATTTGAAAAACTCCACTGTAAATCCATCACTACCCAGAGCAGATCCAACTCTGAGAGACTCCAATGCTGTCTGGAATAGAGAGTTGCACAGGGACAGAAAATCCCACCTGTCCCCACCCGTCCCTGCCAAAATCCCAACCGTCTCCGTGAGGAATCCCTCCGTCCCTGCGAGGAATCCCTCCGTCCCCACCCATCCCCGCTTAAGCCCTCCCTCCGACGTCAGCACTGACATCAGGGAAGTCTTCCAGTCGGCTATGTGTGCTACTGCAGGGCAGATAGGAAAAGAAAACGAGCCTTGCAGCTCGAGTTGCATTGAACCCCGCGGGATCCCTGAGACCACGAGGGGCGTCCCCACAGAATCCCTGCGACCCGAAGGGAATCCCGTGGGTCCCCGTTTCCGTGCAGCTCTCTGGAGCTCCTTAAATGATATAGGCACTTCAAGATTTCTTTTTATATGCTCGGGAATTTTGGGCCCATTAATTAAACGTAAAAAATCTCTTCCTTCAATTTCTTTATTTGAATAAAGCTCAGAAGAATATAAAGCTTTATAATAATCCAAAAATTATCTTAAAACATCTTCAATAGAATTATGAATTTTACCTTTTACGTCTTTAATGGCCACAATTTTAACTTTTCTCTTTTTTGCTTTAAGGTAATTAGCTAATAATCTTCCCGCTTTATTCGAATTTCCATAATACAGAGCCTACTGAGAAAACAACTCTTTCCTAGCCAATTGTGAGGAAATCTCATTATATTTATATTTAGCTTTCATCAAGGCCTTCAAAGTATTTTGTTCCCATTTCGAGGCCAATTGTGACTCTAAAGTCTGAATAGTTTGCTCCAAATTGGAAAATTCCAATTTAGGCAGTTTCCTAATATGCGCCAAATATGAAATTATTTGCCCTCTTACTGTAGCTTTGAAAGCATCCCAAATGGTTTCCAAAGAGATTTCCTCTGAGGTGTTGAATTTAAAAAATTCATTCATTTTTAATTGAATTTCCTCTAGAAAGTTTGAATCTGCAAGCAATATATTATTAAACCTCCAAAATGGTCTATTAAAATCTACTTCAGTAAACTGATATTCCATCCAAATTCCAGCATGATCTGACAAAAGATCTATGCTGGCCTTTGTAACCTATTGGATTAAATGATCCAAAACAAAAAAAATAATCAATTCTTGAAAATGATTTATGAACTGGGGAAAAGAACAAAAATTTGCGAGCATTAAAATGGAAAATCCGCCATATCCTTCAATCCACATGACTGTATAAGGTTATCTAGACCCAGTGATTTTAATTGTTTACTAGGTTGTTTGTCAATCAATGGATCCTTGACAGCATTGAAGTCTCCGGCCATAACTAAATTAATAGTAGCCAGTGACAGAATTATTTGTTGGAGTTTTTTTAAAGAATTCAGCCTGATTCGAATTAGGTGCATAACTATTAAAAAGCGTCAGGGTATCTTTTCCTGAAGTCATATTAACGTGAAGCCATTTTCCCATAGGATCAGCCCTAATGTTATCAAATGTGGCTGAGCACTTCTTATTGATCAGGATTGCTACTCCTATCTTTTTCCCAATTGCAGGATCAAAGAAACAGTGCTTTATCCATCCCCCTTCTAACTTAGCAGATTCAATTGCAGACAGGTGAGTCTCTTGTATAAAATATATATCCGCATTTTGATTTTTCAAAAAATTAAGAATCTTTTTCTTTTTAACGGGATGATTGAGACCATTAATGTTTAATGAATAAAACTTTGAACCCATTATTATTTATTCAAAGATAGTAAGAAATTAGCCTTCAATTTCCTTATAACAAAATTCAAAATTATACTGTCCACACACATCCCATACCCTTGTAAACCCCCACACACCCCTCTCCCTCCCATCTCCCCCCACAAGAAAATAACTCATGGTCAGCTTGTATGCCTAAGGCAGACGCATGATCCTCCCACCTACCCCGTACTAACTCTATCTAGAATAAATAAAAGAATATTACACCCTTTCAATAGTAAAAAAAAAAAAACCATCAATAGAATTAACTTATTATTCCCCTCCCTTCCTTTAATAATCTTGCTTTAAAAAAGAATTCCAAAACCCCATTACATTCAAAAGATATAGAATTACTTAAATAAAATATGAATATAAATATACTTATATTAAACATTCATATATTAATTGATCAAATATCTAAAATCTTACCATTGCTCATGAACTTAACCTAAAGTTCTCTATATAATCAGAAAAAATCATAAATTTCCTAAATAAACTCAAAATCATTAACTAAGGGCTCCTTGTACTAAGCTGCATCACTTTACACTTATCCACACTGAACCTCATCTGCCATGTTGATAACCATTCCTTGAGCCTGATTATGTCACGTTGCAGATCTTCGCAATCCCCCTGTGTCTGCACTACTCTGAATAACTTTGTATCGTCTGCAAATTTAATCACCTCGTTCATCATACCAATGTCCAGATCATTTATAAAGATGTCCACCTCACTGGTGACGCTGTTCCAGTCCGAGTATTGTCCATTTACCCCCACTCTCTGTTTCCTGTGCTCCAGCCAGTTTTTAATCCACGTGAGTATTTCACCCTAGATTCTGTGTCTCACAATTTTCCACAGTAGTTGTTCATGCGGAACCTTGTCAAACACCTTCTGAAAATCCAGATATGCAATGTCGACTGGGTTGCCCTTGTCTATCTGTCTGTTTACTCCCTCAAAGAAGTGCAGCAAGTTTGTCAAACACAATCTGCCTTTGCTAAAACCGTGCTGACTGATCCTCATCAGCCCATGTCCGTCAAAGTGATCAATGATGCGGTCCTTTATCAGCGACTCTGCCATCTTTCCCAGTATTGAGGTCAGACTTACCAGTCTGTAGTCTCCCGAATCTCCCCTTTAACCTTTTTTGAAGATCGGCGTAACATTCGCCACCTTCCAGTCTTCCGTAATCTTTCCCGATTTGATCGATAGATTGGCTATTAGTTGAAGCAGTTCAGCTATGGTCCCTTTCAATTCCTTGATGACCCTCAGATGGATGCCATCTGGTCCTGGGGATTTATCGCTCTTAAGCCTATCAATCTGCCTACACACCTCCTCTAGACTGACCGTCAATCCTGTCAGCTTTCCGTCTTCATTTCCAACATATAGCCTGATCAGTTCCGGTATGCTGTGTAGATCTTCTTGGGTAAATACAGACGTAAAAGAATGTGTTCAGTTTGTCGGCGATTGCTGGACAGTGATATTAATCATATTATTTGAATTAGGCACTTGTCAACTAGGTACACTAGCATAGAATGACATAATGAGAGCTGGAATGTTGCAAGTTTCCATATTTACGCTTCATGTTGCATGCAGTCTGATTTACCAAAAAGTCTGCAGGATTATTATCTGCACACCGAGAGGTTATAAATGGGACATAAAATCTCAGAAGCGAGTCTTTTGTCTGAATAGGTGTACCATACTCATATCTAGCAGGGTTATTTGCTCCAGCTGAAGTACTGGGTGCAGTTCTGAAGGAATTACCACTAAATTGTTTCATCAGATCATTAAAATTACTCTTTGTCTCTACAACTGAAGAAATAAAGGACAATCCAGGTCTATAGTTGATAGAATACATGCAGAAAATATTTGGATTCACTTGGTTTACTAAGCTGAATACTCACTGAGGTAGAGCTGCAGTAAAATACAGTGCATATGTAGCTGCTTTCTGGCTACAGATCTCACTGGGACCTCATACAAGAGGAATTGAGCAGGTAGAGAAAACACTGAAGTCTTCTGCACGCAATCAGGATCACAGCAACATCTTACAGCACACTGTGCCACCAATAAATTGCACACACACAGCTTCACAACTTCGATGACCAGAGAGGGCAACATCACCACCCTAGACGAAGAACCGAGAGTCTTGCCGCCGTGGCTATCGCTTGGGAAAGGGACCACCGGGGGATGTGAGGGAACCAAGGGTGTCCCATCATTTCCTTCCACTAACATATGTGGGGCGAGAGCCCTGCCTGCGGAGTAAAGGGGGTTGTATCTAAGAACCAGGCCAGGGCAAACAACCCCGGGTAAAAAGCAGCATGCCGCTGGAGTTATGGAAACTCCAATGAAGAGGCCAAAGTGATCTGCCCCACACTACTACCGCTGCCGCCAAACTCTTTAGTTCCAGATCATTCTACAGGCTTACATCCCGATAGGCCTTCCTCTTCCTCTGCAGTGTATTCAAGCTGTCTGTCTTACGAGATAGCTATATCCGGGAGTTTCAAAGTATAATCCAATTGATTAAGACAATTGGGAGTTTGTGGAGGTTTTTTGAAGTGATAGTTTATCCCTGGGAGTAAGTAGCATGAAATCTAACTATGTTTTGGGTACTTGTGACCTGGATTAGCCAGTGTTGGGAATGGGAAATGAACTTACTTTAATGGACTTTTGGTCTGACCCATTACGGCAATTCTTATGCTCTTGTCCTACTTTGCTGAATTATATGGCCAGTTTCCACAAACTCTTCCAGTGAATAAGCTTGAATTCCCTTCATCTTCTTCCAGTAAAAGGTCTGAGCTTACCAAAACTTCCATTCTCCTCTAGTGGAGGGACTGAGCTTCCTGATACTTTCTTCCATTCTCTTCCAAGAAGAGCTGAACTCAGCAACTTCTTTCAATATTTTACATGTAAATAGGAGGACATTTTTAGAAATATTATTTAATCAGTGGATCCATTTTTTTTTTTTTTTTCAAACACCGCCTTTCTCAAAATGAGAGTGAGTTATACAAAGATTATCACTATCAGTAATATCATCTTTATTATATGCTTTTCTGTTTTAAAAATTGCTGAAGTTGAATTAACAATATAATAAACCTCATTATTATAATGAATTTTATAACTGTAAACCAGTGTCTCGCAAACTTTGCAAAGCTGCAGCACACTAAACTGGTGGCCCTGGCTCAAGGGCATCCGGAAGGGCGCGGATGTCGACGCGATGACATCATGTCAACGTCTGCACATGCGTGAAAGCCCTCCAGACACCATGCGTGAAAGCCTGCTTTCACCATGCGTGAAAGCCCCTCTGAGCCACCAGTGGGGGGGGGGGGGGGAGGGTTGGAAGTGAAAAGGCACGGAGAGGCGCCGGGGAGGAGGAGAGGCATGACTGCAAGAGGCATGACTTGTAGGCCGGCGTCTCTCCTTCTCCCCAGCGTCTCGCTGTACACGTGGAATCTCGGGCGGCACACTCGTGCACCACAGCACACAGTTTGTGATACACTGCTGTAAACCAAGAAGCTGAAAAAAGGCTTTTACTATAAATTGTTTTCCTTCTCTCAAATACCCACAAAAGGTGAAAACCATTGTAGTGATTTCAGGTTGTGCTTGTTTATAACGCATGGATTATATTAGCATATATCAAGTGCTAGATCACCAGTCGTGCAGTAAACATCTGAGCCATTACCATAATAACAGATGACTGCCAGGAACCTAGGCTAGAGAAGAAAAATGGGATGGATATGTCCAAGCATAAGTGCCCTTTTCACACTCCTCCATCTCTCACCAATCTGATAAACATGTTCAGCGTTCACAGCATCTTGTACATCGATTCTGTTTCTGTAAATACCAAAGCAACACAGTAGTTCGGGCTTATTACTTTGCAGCTGGTGACATGTCAAGTAGGTGATGTGGATGGACTTCTTACTCATTTGGGGTTTTTTTGGTACAATTCAGTTTTGATATTTAGAGTGAAAGTGATTTTCCACATTTGGTTTTCCTACCTGTCCACTTTGCCATATGGTAAAAGAAGTAGGGAGGCTAATGTTGTTAAATCTCATGAAAACTAGGAGGTCAAAGATAATGTGAAGTGTCAATACTATAAAGAACTCCTAGAAAGAACGGTATTAAGTAAATTATATATAAAGAATTTTTATATTTTTTTGGCACATGCACTCAGAAATGTGTGATTCAGCCAAAAGCCGAAGCTCCTATAGCCGAACCCACCGCCCCATCGCTGTGTATGGAATTTTTTTAAGAAAAGTGCTAATATATGTTATTCAAATAAGTAATAAAATTATTTTCAATGGCAAAAATAAAGAAGGGGAAATAATTCCCACTTATCTCTTAAAGTTGTTCAACAGGTCCCGACATGGACCATGTTTCAAAATTCTGTTTCAAGGAACCCGATGTTAGGTCTTAGCGGTTCAAATGCCAAAGGACTAGTGATAGTGCAATTGGGGTGAATCTCATGTTCATATGTGAGTAAGTTGAAAAGAGGCTTCTCTGTTTTTGCTATGGCCTGACTATGGCCTGTGCCTACTTAACTTGTCAGTTCTTCCCCATCTCCACCCCCTGGAATCACCCTGGCACTGCCAAGATTCCATCTAGACAGTTGTAGCCAATATTCAGTAGCACTGCCTAATTAGATGCCGCTGAATATTGGAGGGTTTAAAGGGACAGGAGCTTCTCCTGCCTGCGTAAACCCTGTTGAATACTGACCTCTGTAATTTTAATCCTTATCGTGATATGCAGTGGATTTGTGGACGTATGTGTTGAGAAAACTGAGCAATATCTTGAAAGGGACTGAGGGTTCCTTTTACAAAGGTGCGCTAGCGTTTTTAGCACATGTACCGGATTAGCGCGTGCTACCCGAAAAACTACCGCCTGCTTAAGAGGAGGCGGTAGCGGCTAGCGTGCGTGGCATTTTAGTGTGCGCCATTCCACGCGTTAAGGCCCTAGAGCATCTTTGTAAAAGGAGCACTGCACATTGGCGTGCAGTCAGGGCTTTCAGGGGATTCAGTGAATCCCAACCTCTAAAGCCCTGTATTTTGTTTGTTTGTTTACTTTTTGCATGATACAGTTTGATTTGTTGAGCATCAAGCAAAAAGTAAACCAAAAAAAAAGCAGGGCTCTAGGACTGTGGATTCACCCAAACCCCTGAAGGCCCTAACAGTAATAATAATAATAATAATACCTTTATTTATATCCCGTCATACCTTTCAGTTCAAGACGGTGTACAATAAGAGGTGCTGATAACAGCGAGTTAACATCGGTTGGAATTGGGAAGGGGTAAGTGGGCATTTATGTGGTTGGGCAGCACAGGGGGTGGGAGGGGGAATATGTAAGAAGAGGTAGGTGTTGAACTGATCTGAATTTAATTGATTGAGCAGCTTCTGCCTGCTGCCTGCTCAACAAATCAAATTCAGAGCATGCCCTCAGGACCTTCAGGGGGTTGGGTGAATCCCTGAAAACCCTGACCTCACATCAATGCCACACAGATAATGTGCTCAGAAGGGCATCCCTACTAAAGGGGTGCCCATGGATTAGGGCCTTGGATACAGTGTCTTCCCTAAACCCATAGGAATCAAATTAGTAAATTAGTTCTAGAGTTCTAAAATCCTCTGCATGCAAAGGGGGTTCACTGGGGCGGCCTGCTACATTAGTATTGTTGTTATTTCTGTATGCATTTTTTTAAAATTAGTTTTAACAATTTTATAACATTTCCATTTAAACATTGGAAACAGGATAGACAATGCAAAGAACACATATTAACATTCTTACATCAAAAGATAATGATGCCTACTAGCCTACATCTTGGGAAAGAAATCTTGCCTCAGTTAAAGGAAATCAAAAATAAGAAAACTACACAAAATCTAGTCTATTTCCCATGCATCTCTACCTCACTCCTCTCTCTGCCCAATTTTCCTTTCCCCATGTGCACCATCTCTCACTCACACACTCATGCTTCTACTGATGGGCAGGGAATATCCTCCACGGCGGCCAGGCCATGTACCCCCAACAAACGGCCCATGTACCCCTAAGGGTATGTGTACCACATATTGAGAAACACTGCTCTATTCTAATATAAATTCATTTGTATATTGGAAATCAGCTTGGGTGCTATCTGCTAGAAAACCAGTATATTACTTCAAATAAATTAATGGGAGATAACATAGAACTGGATGCCTCAATTATTGATAAATATGACTGTTTCTTCAAGCAGATAGTAAGGACAATAGTATGAAGTTTGTTTCACAAACTGTGTGCATGGAAATACAATAGTTGAACAGATCTAAAACTGGTTTCTATCTGTTCTTGCTAAAGAATACATAGAGAGGATATTTCTATAGCAGGGCTCCCAGTATAGACATTGGTTATGACAACTATTTTAAGCCTAGTCTCTAAAGCACTGTGTCGCACAATTTTTAAGCTGTGGCACACTAATCTCAGGGCCGCGGCTGGAGGGCACCCAGAAATGCGTGGATGTTGATGCGATGATGTCTTGCGCATGCGTGATATCATCACGTCCAAGTCCATGCATGCGTGGATGTTCTCCAGCCGCGGCCCTGAGCCTTCTATTATCGCCAGTGAGGGATTGCTGCAGAAGGAGAGGTGCCTGACTGACTACAGGACATACCTGTTGCCGCAAAAGGCATATCCTATAAGCCGAAGCCGGCGCATCTCCTCGCCAGCATCTTGGGGCACACTAGTATGCCGCAGCACACAATTTATGTGTATACCACCTGTTATACTGCTTTTCTGTAATGAAAAGTATGCACATAGTTATCTGTATACAATAAACTTGCAATATATGCCCCATTATAGAATTATAGGGCAGCACCAGTATGGCCTCTAGGGGGGCAGACTTCCTTGTTTTTGGAGATGCCTCATTGTTCTTACAGACTGTCTCTCTTGTTCTCCCCCTGCAGGTGATTCACATAACTGGGCGACTGCGGCTAAGGATGTCACTATCTCATGGGCGAACAGTCCCTAGCCAGAACATGGGGATGGTAATCGTCGCTCATGCTTTGCCACCTCCTACAATTAATGAAGTGAGGATCGACTGCCAAATGTTTGTTACTCGTGTAAATATGGATCTCAATATCATTTACTGTGAAAATAGGTACAGTACTTTTACTCTTCCTTTAAACAAAAAGGTTCTGATTGTGCACTGCTTTCCCTTTTGTGATCTGTTCCCTGCTACTAATGGCAACAGATTCCTGGACACTTTTCTTAGATTTGTGGAGGATAGTGTGATTCAAAATCCATACGTTCTCTGAATGTCATATGATCGGGGCTAGATTTATGTATAAGATAGACAAACACAAAAAACAGGGAGGAATGGAGGGAGGTATAGTACAAAGATTCAAAAATATCACTCCAAAACAAAAGCACCACACAAGCCAAGAAAGCTAGCTTATTACTTAAACGAAAGAAAAGCCTCAGACAAACGGAAAGGTGTACCCACACTCTTCCACCAAAGCATCATAGGCAAAAAACTTTTGCACAAGTTTAAAGTTAGCAGGTGGGAGCAAAAAATAGCCGAGAATGATTAATGGTAAAAACCACTGAACACAAACAGGCCAGGCCGACGATCGTGCTTCAGGGCCTTTGCGCCAAATCCAGGCTATCAGTACACAGATCCTAACAGTCAGGTGTCTGTAACTTGGAGACTGCCTGTACATCAGAAGCAGAAAACCTTTGAGGGAATCTGTGGGACCACTGGATGATCAAGGAGTAAAAGGGGTACTCTGGGAGGATAATGTCATAGCAAAGAGACAAAATGAATTATTTGCTTCGGTCTTTATGGAAGAAGTTGTAAGAGATAAGAACATAAGAACTGCCATCTCCGGATCAGACCCATGGTCCATCGAGTCCGGCGATCCGCACACGCGGATGCCCAGTCAGGTATACACCTGATGTAGTTTTAGTCACCCATATCCCTCTATGCCTCTCGTAAGGAGATGTGCATCTAATTTGCCTTTGAATCCTAGCACAGTGGATTCCTTAATAGTGATCACTTAATAGTGATCTCCTTTGGGAGAGCATTCCAGGCGTCTACCACTCGCTGCGTGAAGCAGAACTTCCTGACATTTGTCCTGGACTTGTCCCCCCTTAGCTTCAAACCATGTCCTCTTGTCCGTGTCACGTTGGACAATGTAAATAATTTATTTTCCTGCTCTGTTTTATCGATGCCTTTCAGCATTTTGAACGTCTCGATCATGTCCCCTCGCAGCCTCCTCTTCTCAAGGGAGAACAGTCCCAGTTTCTTGAGTCGTTCCTCATATTCTAAGTTCTCCATACCTCTTATTAGCTTCGTTGCTCGTCTCTGCACCCTCTCCAGCAGTTCTATATCCTTCTTTAGGTTGGGAGACCAATGTTGGACACAGTATTCCAAGTGTGGTCTGACCATTGCTCTATAAAGCAGCATTATGACTTTCTTCGATCTACTCGTGATTCCTTTCTTTATCATGCCTAACATTCTGTTTGCTTTCTTAGCCGCTGCCGCGCATTGTGCCGATGGCTTCAGGGTCCTATCTATCAGTACACCCAGGTCCTTTTCTTGTTCACTCTTACCCAGAGTTGCGCCTGACATTCTATACTCGTGTTCCTTATTCTTACTACCTAAATGCATTACTTTGCATTTCTCCACGTTGAACTTCATCTGCCATTGCTCTGCCCATTTCTCTAACTGATACAAGTCGCTCTGGAGTTCCTCGCTATCCTCCTGCGATCTGATTGCCCGGCATAGCTTTGTGTCATCTGCAAACTTAATGATCTCACTGGATATTCCGTCTTCCAGGTCATTGATATAAATATTAAATAGGATCGGCCCAAGTACCGAGCCCTGGGGCACACCACTAGTCACTTTCTCCCAGTCTGAGAACTTCCCATTTATGCCCACTCTCTGCTTTCTGTTTTCCAGCCATTTGCCTATCCACCTTTGTATATCTCCCCCTATTCCATGGCTTTGTAGTTTCCTGAGAAGTCTTTCATGTGGAACTTTGTCGAATGCTTTCTGGAAGTCCAAATATATTATGTCCACCGGCATTCCACTATCAATTTGCTTGTTCACGGTCTCAAAAAATTGAAGTAAATTCGTTAAACATGATTTCCCTTTCCTGAACCCATGTTGACTGGGTTTCAACAAGTCGTGTGTATCTAGGTGCCGGACTATGCTATCCTTGATCAGTACTTCAACCATCTTTCCAGGGATAGACGTAAGGCTCACAGGTCTGTAGTTGCCCGGTTCCCCTCTCGATCCTTTTTTGAAGATTGGCGTGACGTTCGCTATCTTCCAGTCATCTGGTATCTGTCCAGTTCTGATTGTCAGGTTGGCAAGTTTTTGCAATAACTCTCCGATTTCAACCTTCAATTCCTTTAAGACTCTCGGGTGAATTCCATCCAGTCCAGGGAATTTGTCACTTTTAAGTTTGTCGATCTGGTAGTATATCTGGTCCAAGTCCACTTCAACTGTGATGAGGCTGTCTTCTATTATTTCACTAAACACTTTCACTGCTTCTGGTATTTTTGCGGTATCCTCTTCCATAAAGATGGACGCAAAGAAGGAATTTAGTTTATCTGCAATTTGTTTATCTTCCTTGATGTACCCTTTTCTTCCCTGGTCGTCCAGGGGTCCCACCGCCTCTTTTGCGGGTTTTTTCCCTTTCACGTATCTAAAGAAGGGCTTGAAGTTTTTGGCCTCTTGCGCTATTTTTTCCTCATAGTCCTTTTTGGCATCCCTCACCGCCTTGTGACATTTCTTCTGATCATCTTTATGTTTTTTCCATGCTTCGGTTGTTTTCATGTGCTTCCATTTTTTGAAAGAGTCCTTCTTTTCTTTTATGGCATCCCTCAACTGTCTGGTAAGCCATGCCGGTTCTCCCTTACCTTTTGTTCTCCCCTCTTTGGAGATCCTTGGAATGTGGAGATTTTGTGCTTCTGTGATAGTATTTTTCAGTAGGGACCATGCCTGGTCTACCATTTCAAGTTTGTCCACCTTTTTCTTGAGTTGTTGTTTCACCATGGCTCTCATGCGATCGTATTTGCCCTTTTTAAAGTTTAAGGTTTTGGTTAAGGTTTTGGCACGTTTTCTATTCCCGATGTCAAGCTTAGAGCTGATCACATTGTGATCGCTCGTCCCCAGCAGTACCGTAACTTCTACTTCTTTTGTCGGACCCGTGAGGCCATTTAGTACGAAGTCCAGGGTGGCGTTGCCTCTTGTCGGCTCTTTTACCATTTGTTCCAGGAAGCAATCCCCTAGCGCCTCCAGGAACTTGGCCTCCTTGCCGCAGTTGGAGGTTCCTAGTTTCCAGTCTATCCTCGGGAAATTGAAGTCTCCCAATATTATTACATTGCCCGTCTTGCATTCTTGTTTGATTTCCTCTATCATTTCTGAGTCAGTTTCCTCCGCCTGTCATGGGGGACGATAGTAAAGGCCAATTTTCGTGTCTGCGCTGTTTTGGCCAGGAATCTTGATCCAGAGGGACTCTAGCTTCTCTTTCGTTTCCGTCGTAGCCACTTCAACAGATTCTACTCCTTCCTGAACATATAGGGCAATACCTCCACCTTTCTGCCCTACTCGATCTCTTCTATATAGTTTGTATCCCTGTAGTACTGTGTCCCATTCGTTTTCTTCATTCCACCATGTTTCTGTTATGCCAATGATTTCCAACTTATCATGTCTTGCTATTGTCTCTAGTTCCCCCATTTTGTTTCCTAGACTTCTAGCATTCGTATACATACATTTGAGTTCTCTTCGTGTTACCTTTTTGGACTTTCTACTCTTTACTGTCTCTACTGTTTCTTTCACGGTATCCTTAACCGCTCCAGTGTTGTCTCCCTTGTTTGCTGTACGGTCATCCCCTCCTGTGTCTGAGTTGTTCCTTCCTGCCTTGTCTTCCTTATTTGCTGTGAGGTCGTCCCCTCCTGTGTATGAGTAGTAGCCCATGGTTTCTTCATCGGGGCATCCTGTCGTCCGTGCCATCGACTGGTGGTCGACTGTCGGCTTTCCCCTATTTATTAGTTTAAAGCCTTCTCGATGGCCTTCTTCATGTTGCCTGCCAATACTCTTGCTCCTTCCTTGTTGAGGTGTAGTCCATCCTTTCTGTAGTACTTGCTTTTTCCGAAGAACGCCGTCCAGTTGCGCACGAAGTCAAAGCCTTCTTCTTCGCACCATCGTCTCATCCAGGCGTTAATAGCTTGCAATTCCCCTTGTCTCTTTCCATCCGCTCTTGGTACTGGGAGGATCTCGGAGAAGGCCACCTTCACCTCCCTGATCTTCAGCTGTCTTCCAAGTGAGCGGAGCTGGCCCTTCATCTCTTCCCTGTCATACTTCCGTCCGCTCACATCATTTGTTCCCACGTGGATGAGCACAGCAGTATCCTCTCCCCCTGTGCTGTCTATGATCCTGGAGATCCTGTTGGCCACATCCTTCACTCTTGCTCCAGGCAGACAGATGACGATTCTGTCCTCTCTTCCTCCTGCGGTGTGGCTGTCCACATGACGTATAATGGAGTCACCTATGATGATCCCCATCTTCTTTATTCGGGGGTTTCTTGGGGGTCGTAAGTCCACGTCTATGGTATAAGGCCAGTCTTCTTCCTCCAGTGCTACTCTTGAAATAGTTTTCGGTTCTTCAGATGGGGGGACGTCTTCCTGTGTTCTCTCTCTTCCTCCTGGTGTGTGGATGTCTCCTACCTCATCTTCGATTTTTTTCTGTGTTTGCATGGGTGTCTTCTCTCCTCTCTTCCAGGCCTTCTGTCTGGGTATCCTGGGTACAGCTTTCCAGCCCTGGGATCTCTACGTGTTGCTGGTGGGCTTCCTCGATGAATCTTTCTAGTTCCACGATCCCTTCGTTGGTATCGGGCTCCCCTAGCAACTTCTCCTGAATGCAGTTTTCCTCCTTCCTGGCAAGGAGTTCTTCGAGTTCCATCACAGTTCCCTCCAGCAGCCGAACTTGCAGTTTCAGGCTGTCCAGCTCCTCGCATCGGCTGCAAACATATGCCCTAGTCCCCGAGGGGAGGTAGTCATACATACTGCAGCCGGTGCAGAAGACTGGAAAGCTCATCTTCTGGCTTCGGTGGGCGCTCATGTCTTGTTCTCCTTCTCAATTGTGTGTGTCCTGCCCTCTTGATAGCAGTCCTCTTGTTGATCGTTGATCTTGGTTGTGTTGGTGCTGTTGATCTGTTTGAGAGTGCTTGTCTCGGTGTGTGCTGTGTGGCTAGGTAATAGTAAACAAAAGAACAATAACCGGAATGTAACTTACTTATTGGGGCTCCCTGTTAGTCGGCCCAGCTTCCTGGCTCCTTCTGCAGGCTCCTTTGCAAAGGCACTCTTGCTAAGGCGAGCGCCTTTACCGCTCGCCTTTGCCGCGCGCCGAACGGCTGTGCGCTGTTGGCTCTCCTCGTGTTAAGGGGGAGTCCGGCGCTCTGGTGGTGACACTGGCGGTGATGCGTTGGGGGTGGGCGGAGTTCCCTCAAGCTCCCCCACGCTACCGCTCGCTGCCTGCCGCTGTCTCCTGCTTCTGCTTTGCTCCGGCTTCTCCTCTCTCCCTCCTGCCGCTGTCTTCGCCGGGCCTGCTTCCTCCCGCACCGGCCGAAGACGAAGTGTGTAGCGCCGCGCTCTCCTCCTGTTAAGGGGGAGTCCGGCGCTCTGGTGGTGACGCTGGCGGTGACGCGTTGGGGTGGGTGGAGTTCCCTCACGCTCCCCCACGCTACCGCTCGCTGCCTGCCGCTGTCTCCTGCTTCTGCTTTGCTCCGGCTTCTCCTCTCTCCCTCCTGCTGCTGTCTTCGCCGAGCCTGCTTCCTCCCGCACCGGCCGAAGACGAAGTCTGAACCGGAAATGGTTTTCAAGGATGAAGATGTGGAGAAACTGAAAGAAATCTCACTGAACATGGAAGACGTACTAAGCCAAAATAACAAGTTAGAGAGTGATAAATCACCTGGACCAGATGGTATTCATCCCAGGGTACTAAAAGAACTCAAATATGAAATTGCTGATCTACTGTTAGTGATTTGTAACTTGTCGCTAAAATCATCCACAGTACTGAGGATTGGAGGTTGGCCAATATTACACCATTTTTTGAAAAGGGTTTCAGGAGAGATCTGGGAAATTACAGACTAGTAAGCTTGATTTCAGTGCTGGGCAAAATAGTGGAAACAATTATTTTAAAAAAAAATTGTGGAACACATAGATAAACATGATTTAATGGGACAGAGTCAGCATGGGTTCAGCCAAGGGAGGTCTTGCCGCACCAATTTGCTTGACTTCATTGAAGGTGTGAATAAACGTGGCTAAAGGTGAGCCAGTTGACATGGTGTTTCGTAGATTTTCAGAAAGCTTTAGGCAAAGTTCCTCATTAGAGGCTCCTGAGAAAATTAAAGTGTCATGGGATAGGAGGCAATGTTCAGTTGTGGATTAAGAATTGATTATCTGAAAAAACCAGAAGGTAGGGTTAAATGGCCATCTTTCTCAATGGAAAAGGGTAAATGGTGGAGTATTGCAGGGATCTGTACTGGGATATATTTATAAATGATCTGGAAATTGGAATGATGAGTGAGGTGATTAAATTTTCAGACGACACTAACCTCCCTTTTACTAAGCACTAAATGCTCCGCTGCTGCTACAACTCATAGCAATTCTATGAAAATTGGAGCATTTAGCGCTCCAGGCCGTGGTAAAACCTCTATTGAGACTTAGTAAAAGGGGGGAAGGCCACACCAGTTACTTATGGTTGCCATATTTCTGAATTACATGTCCATACATGACCTCTTTTTAGAGGACTGTATGGATGTACAAACAGTTTTTCAAGAAGCTTGCAGTTTGTCTGGGTTTAGGCGCTCAGGGATGCATCTGGAGGGCATGCACCCATGCATGTGAAGTCATGCTTGGAGGCCCTCCAGATGTAGCCCCAAGCTAAGGGAAGGAAAGATGGTGCGGTTCATATGGGGGCGTGGCTGGGGCAGGACTAGGGCAGAACGGGGCCTCTTTTTTGCAGGAAGAAATATGGTAACTCTTCACCTACTGCTCTGCCCACTGAGGAGAAGTCAGCCTTGAGACTAGAAGGCAAAAAAGGAGAGCCAACAGGCAGACTTTGTAATATTCTGAAAAATATCAGGTGTTGCCATATTGATTGTGGATTCCAAGTCCTAGAAAAATGACAACTTACAGTACATTGTAAGATGATACCAACATCTATGTAATCAAAGCTATCCACTAGCAGTCATTTGAAAAGCACAAAGGCCAGGCTTAGCACCTGAAATGGTTCACAACAGGCTTGTCCAACTTTAGTGCTCGAGGGCCACAAACAGACCAGGATAATCCTGATGAATATGTATGAAGAAGATTTGCATACAGTGGACATAATGAACATACAAATATCTTTTATTAGGGAATATCCTGAAAATCTGGCCTGTTTGTGACCCTCAAGGACTAAAGCCAGGTTTAGAAAAATGAGCATAAAACTCTCAAAACAAATCATAAAGACATTGTGAAAAGGAATAAGGCTTGCAAACTGAGTTCCAAAAAGACAAAATCCAAAAGGAAAGGCATCCCAAGGCATATGACTGCTGTAGCCTTGAAAGCCTCTTCTACAAATGTCAAGTTGGATGACATGTTGCAAAACTGTTGAAAATCACTGTAAAACTATCACCTAGAAGACCAATCTTCCAAAATGAAAGGTGTTTCTAATCATTTGGTAGATGTGATGATGAAAATGGTTTCACAGGGGTAGGGGGGGGGGGCAGTTTCTGTAAACCTAAATCGCCTTTGCCTACAGGCAGCTTTTGAGTCCTTGCGCATTGGTGAGTTTCAAAGCCTTCAACATGGGGTATAAGGCATGCAAAATTAGCTTTGTTAAAAAGCACTGCTTAACCTACAGTGAAACCTTGTTAGTTTTGCCAGGTGAAATGGGGTTAAGTTTAAGCTAAGCTTCATTCATAAATGCAAAGTGCTGGTTTACTTTATTTTGCAATGTACAAAGGCACACTAATGTAAGCATCTCTCTCGTTTGGCACTAGAACAGTGATATAATGTTGCAGATTTATGCTGGTTTAGCCATTCACTTCTTAGCATTATCACAGTTTACATATAATAATCAGCAGTGAGCATGCTGGGTTATAATGAGAGTCCAGCCTCAGGCAGAAGAAACACCAGCTGGGACTGTATCTGGAATACAATCAAAAATTTAAAGAGCCAACAGCTTTTTCATGTGCTCAGGTTATTGTTTTCCTTTTAAAGCAATTTACCTAGTGAAATCAGGAAGCCAAAAGTTGTTTTTTGTTTTGTTTTCATAGCTTTTCCTGAATACCCACTCTCAATAACATCTGATTTCATCAGTTGGCTTTGACTCGGGGTTGATTATTGTATACAGTTTTATGTGATTTTAAGGTTGTTTGATTTTAATTTGTTTTTATGATTTGAAATTGCATATCAATTATACGTTGCTCTGGTTGGATTTCATCCATTGCTGCAATATGAAAGAAATTTTTAATAAATAAGTGTGAGAAAGATATCCCACTTTTGGAATGGACAATCACAGGATTCACACCCCATGGTCTCCATAGAATTTATATCTTCACAGTCCTCTTCCTTAATTGCTCTCAACATATACAGTCTTCTTCAAGGGAATAGATTCTCCACAGGAGAAAGGGATTTCCCTTCAAGATCCTGGCATAGATGTCCCTGTAAAAGATAACTTAGAGAATGAAATAGAGTGGTCTAATTCCCTTTACCATACTCAAGTGCAAAGCAATTACATTTCTAAGGTAGTTTGTCATTTCTGAAGTTCTACAGTATTGGGTAACACTGTAAGCTCCGCTCTTTCTCTATCTGTTTCTATGATCTCTTAGTTATATCAGTAAATAGGATAATTGGATTTATCCGAGGACAAGCAGGTAGCATATTTTCACATGTGGGTGATGTCATCCACTATATGAACAGTGCAAAAATTGTACTGTCACTTTTGAAATGAAAAAATCTTTGAACTGCCCATACTGCACATGCACAAGTGCCTTCCCACCTGCTGCCAGCTCATGGGATCATTGGTTCTTTGTTTTCTCTTAAGAGTTCCTATAAGTGCATCTTTTTTATATGCATATTTAATATGTATATTGTATGCATACTTTTTGTTCCTTCCCATCTTCCAGTCTAAATTTTTTTTTCTTCGTATCTCTGTCGTTTGATACCAAAATTTGTGATTTTGAACTTTTATTTTTGGGCCTACCAGCTCTTTTTTGGCCTGTTCTAAAACAGAGAACATCACCTTTTTTCGGTATATCTTTTACTTGACCTCTTCCTAACCATGTCCAAGGATTTAAGCAGGTTCAAATGGTGCACCCAGTGTCAAAGGACCGTTTCAAGGACAGACTCACACAACTGGCGTGTCCAATGCCTAGTTCTGAACATTGGGACATTTCTTGCACACTCTGCTTCACATTGCAGAAGAGGTCACTTAAAGCCAGAAAACAGATACAAGAAAATTTTCATGTCAACTTCAGGGACATCAATAATGTCTGAAAATACAGACTTTGGCACACAGCATCAAACATATGTTTCTTTAATGCTAGCTGCCTCAAAGGAACCTGGTGAAAAAGCTAAAAAGCATAAACATATTTCTCCCTCTAGATCTGTATCCACACAGTCTTCATCATCAAAGCATTGTAAGCACCAGTATACTGAGACTGAATCACCTATGAAGCGTGCCTCCAAGTCACAAACGCTCCAGCACTCGATGCACTTTGTAAGTATCAGTACTGGAGCCATCACTGCACAATCAGTTCAAATTCCTGCCTCAGCATTCCAAGCCTCTGCTCAGTCCAAACATCATGCACCGACATCATTGATGCAAAATGGCGCACATCATGGGCATTCATTATCGAAGCACGACATCAGTACATGTCAGATGCATCCATCATCAATGCATGAGATCGAGGCATATTATCGCTGTCCATCAGGGCACGATACTGAAGTACAACACTGGTGGCCATGACACACGATACAGATGCACATCATGTGTGTATCAACACATGACGTCGATGCATGTCATAGGCATCCATTTTCACCATCAAGACGTTCATCCACATTGAGGAAATGGAGTTCATCATATCACTCTCAATGTTCCCCTATATGATCTGAATCTCCAAGACCGGGTGTCCAGAAATATGACTCATATTTATCTATCTGCTCTTCCAGCAACTGTCCAGACCTGTCAGATGAAGATTCTAAAATACACCATCAGATTCACCCCATAGCCCCCCCCCCCTAGAAAGTCTTTCTTTACCAAGTTTATCAGAGATGGGGCAGGCATTGCTTATAAAAATGGAATCTGAAAAATAACTGTGAGTAGAATACATGGATGCACTTGACTACAAAGAATAGCCTAAAGATTGCCTATAGGTCTCACTCCATGACCTCATGAAAGAGGCCTTATTAAAAAACTGGGAATCTCCTTTTTATGTCCAAGTAGCATCACACAAGTTGGACAACCTCTACAGAATCCAGTCCCATCCTGGTTTTGATAGACCACAATTACACCACCAATCTTTGGTTGTAGACTCTGCCTTGAAGATGGCATTCAGTACCAGGACTTATGCCAGTAATCCCCCTGAGAGAGAAGGTAGAATGCTGGATAAATTTGGAAGCAAAATGTTTCAAGCAACCATGCAGGCAAACAGAATTTTAAACTACAATTTTTCATGACATTTTATCTGAAATCTCTAGTCCAAAAGATATTTCTTTATGACCAATATATTCCATCAGAACATCTTCACTCGTACCATCATTTAGTCAATGATCTTGAAACAAGGAAATACATGGCTCATTCTGCTTTTGACACCTTTGATATTACCTCTTGAGTCTTTGCAGTATTCATTACAATGCACAGACAAGCTTAACTGCAGATATATGATCTGGATGCCAACATTCAGATTCTAACATATCTTGTATAGGAGATGATTTATTTGAAGACCATATAGAGGAAGCTACTCAAAAAATCAAACATCATACTGAATGCATGATAACCTTGCCCTCGAAATCTCATCAATATCATTCTACAAGGAAATATTAAAGCACTTTCAAGCGCACAAATTTCTTCTCGAAACACATTTATCAGCAGCAGAAGAAATTTGTGCACTCGACCAACAACTCATAGATGATCCAGACAACAAAGGCAACAGAAAGCTTCTGTGCCTTCTCAATCCAAACTACAGCAGTATTTTTTTACTTTATTCTGGACAGCATAGCCTCTATTTCTAAACCTTCACTTCAGACTCTACACATCTTGGGACAACTCGCCAATTATCATCATCACTGGATCCTTATAACTTCACTGGGTCCTTCAAGTGGAGAGTCAGGGCTATGTCCTTTGATTGCAGAAAATACCCCTGAATCATCCTCCAAAAGAATCTCTTTTCAACTCCCAGCAAAAGACCCTCCTTAGCCAGGAGCTCTCAGCCCCACTACAGCTCAATGCTGTAGAAGAAGTTTCCTTGCAGCAGAGGGGTAGAGGGTTCTACTCAAAATATTTTCTCATATCGTAAAAAATGGAGGTCTCCATCCAATTCTGGACTTCCATGCACTCAACAATTACCTGGTGAAGGAGAAATTTTGAATGGTCTCTCTGGGAACCTTATTATCTCTAATGTAGAATAAAAACTGTCTCTGTTTTCTAGGCCTCAAAGAAGCTTATACACATATACCCATCCTCCCAGTCCACAGGAAATATCTTCATTTTTGACTGGGGGCACAACATTATCAATACTAGGTGCTCCTTTTGGACTGGCATCATTCCCAAAGCATTCATGAAATGCCTTGTAGTCATGGCTGCATTCCTTCGCTCACCCAGTTTTCATGTGTTCCCTTACTAGACAATTGGTCAATCATGGCCTTCATACCTCAACAGGCACACCAGGTATGAATGCAACAGTTCATTTGCAGTCAACTACAAGAAATCACATCTAGAACGCACACAGACTTTGAAGTTCATTGGACTCCTCTTAGACACGTCCCAGACTCTAGCCTACCTGCCTCAACAGAGACTTGATACTTTACTTCATATATAGTATGTCAGAGGGTCTTCTCATGTTGTTGCATAGTACATGTAACTCTGCTTGTCCGTTTATATCTCAGGGAACCTCAATGGGCACTTGCAACTCAGTGGTCTTAAGCCACCAGTCTACTATCTCAATGGATCAGAATAACCTTGCAACTGTGACAGTCACTTCCATAGGCCACATAGGCTCTATAGTACATGTAACTCTGCTTGTCCGTTTATATCTCAGAGAACCTCAATGGGCACTTGTGAGTCAGTGGTCTAAAGCCACCAGTCTACTATCTCAATAGATCAGAATAACCTTGCAACTGTGACAGTCTCTTCCATGGTGGCTATCGCCAACCAATATATCCAGAGGCCTGCTATACCAAGCACCTCCACATCAAAAGATATTAGGCAACCGATGCTTCCATTCTCAGATGGGAAGCCCATCTCGATGGTCTACATACCCAAGGCTCCTGGACTTCTCCCAAGAGAGCTCTTCATATCAATCTTCTTGAGCTTTGAGCATTCACAATGCTTTGTGCACAATCCAGCATTGTCTCCTCAACCTTGTAGAGCTCATCTGCATGGACAACCAAGTAGCCATCTACTGTGGGAACAAACAGAGTGGGGTCTTACCTGCTCTGCCAAGAAGTAATAAAAATCTGGTCTTGGGCAATAAATCACAACATTTTCGTCAAAGCAGTTTATCTAGCAGGAAAACAGAATGTCTTAACAGACAAGTTGAGCAGATTCCTGCAGCTGTACGAATAGTCGCTCAGCTCAACCACTCAAACTTTGTGACTTGGGGGCCCAGAAATGGATCTTTTTGCTTCCCTATACAATAACAAACTTCCACTCTTTTGTTTGAGGCTGGACACTCCCAATGGGCTGGAGTCAGATGCTTTTCTTCTTGACTAGCAAAACAAGTTCTTTTATGCTTTACCTCTAGTTCCTCTACTCAGGAAAACTCTACTCAAACTTAAGAAAATAAGAATAGCCTTACTGGATCAGACCAATGTTCCATCTAGCCCAAATAGCAGCATTCCATGTCACCAATGCTGGGGATGCTGTAACTAGACCTATGCTCCTTCTCTATAACTTGGTATGATCCTGAAAACAGGAATATACAGGACTAGTGAGAACTCTGCAAGGATGTTTATATAAAGATCCTTGTAAGACCCTCAATAGCCCTGTATGCCCCTTGGTCCAGGACCATACCAAGTCAGAGGAAGGAGAAGGTGTATAGTATCTGATTACAGCATCCCCTTTCATGGATGTCTGCAATGGTCCTGCCTGACCTTATATAAGCCAGAGATCCAAGCACTGTGTGTTTGGGGCTCAGCCTTTATTATTATTTCCTGTTTAAAGATTCCCTGGACCTTTGTAGTTTGTGTTCAGTGTGAAGTGAAAGTAATCTATCCCTGAAAACAGGGGTGATCCCGTAGGATTGGAAGATAGCAAATGTTACACCCATCTTTAAGAAAGGATCGAGAGGTGACCCGGGGAACTACAGACCGGTAAGTCTGACTTCAGTCCTGGGGAAGATGGCGGAAGCGCTGATAAAAGACAGCATCGAAGAGCATCTAGAAAGAAATAAACTAATGAAAACAAGCCAACATGGCTTCTGCAAGGGAAGATCATGCCTAACAAACTTACTGCACTTCTTTGAAGGAATTGACAAACAAATGGACGAAGGGGCCCCCATAGACATCATATACTTGGATTTCCAAAAAGCCTTTGACAAGATACCCCATGTACGCCTACTACGGAAACTGAAGAACCATGGGGTGGAAGGAGATGTACATAGATGGATCAAAAATTGGTTGGCGGGTAGGAAGCAAAGGGTAGGAGTGAAGGGCCACTACTCGGACTGGAGAAGGGTCACGAGTGGTGTTCCGCAGGGGTCGGTACTTGGACCGCTGCTGTTCAATGTATTTATTAATGACCTAGAAACAGGAACAAAGTGCGAGGTTATAAAATTCGCAGATGATACAAAACTTTTTAGTGGGGTTAGGACTAAAGAGGACTGTGAAGATTTACAAAGGGACCTGAACAAACTGCGTGAGTGGGTAAATAAATGGCAGATGAACTTTAATGTAGAGAATGTAAAATCTTGCATGTAGGAAACAGAAACCCGATGTACATCTATACAGTGGGAGAGCTGGTAATGGGTGAAAGTAGCCTAGAGAAGGACTTAGGGGTACTGGTAGATAAAATGATGAAACCGTTGGCACAGTGCGCAGCGGCCTCAAAGAAGGCAAACAGAATGCTAGGTATTATCAAGAAAGGTATTACAACCAGAACGAAGGATGTTATCCTGCCTTTGTATCGGGCGATGGTGCGCCCGCATCTGGAGTACTGCATCCAATATTGGTCGCCATAGCTTAAGAAGGATATGGCGATACTCGAGAGGGTTCAGAGGAGAGCGATGCGACTGATAAAAGGTATGGAAACCCTTTCATATGCTGAAAAATTAGAGAAACTGGGGCTCTTTTCCCTGGAGAAGCGGAGGCTTAGATGGGATATGATGGAGACGTACAAGATCATGAAGGGCATAGAGAAAGTGGAGAGGGACAGATTCTTCAAACTCTCGAAAGCTACAAGAACGAGAGGGCATTCGGAAAAATTGAGAGGGGACAGATTCAGAACCAATGCTAGGAAGTTCTTCTTCACCCAAAGGATGGTGGACACCTGGAATGCGCTTCGAAGTGAATCGGTGAATCGATTCAAATTGTGAATTGGGCAGCACTACTGGGGACCAGTTGCTCACGTGCTTTCCGACTGCATCTCCTGCACTCTTCCTTAATTCTCCTGCTCTCCTGCCCTGACTCTCTTCTCGCCACCCTGCTCTCGCTCCAAATATTCTCCTTTCGCCGCCCCAACTCTCCTGCCCTTCCCCACAGTGTGAGCCCATGGTTTTAACCCACGGATTAAAACCACAGGCTCACGAAGTATTAAAAAGTTTTTTTTTTAAATGTTTCCAGCTCTGCCAGGCACGGAGGGCCAGGGCATGTGCAGACCATCTACAGGCAAAGAAGATGGTCTGCGCATGCATTGGGATCACAGGAGAGTGATCCATGCGGTCGGCTGGGGGCGTGATTCCAATCGCCCTCATTTGCATGAGGGTGCTTCATAAATCAGCCCCCTGGCCGCGGATTGGATTCCTCAAGGATTGGATCTGTTGCCTTAGTGAATCTAGCCCTAGGATCCCAGTTTCAGCTTCTTCAGAGAATCCAATGTTCTTGACGCTTCTTTAAAATACAATGTCCTTCAATGACAAATGTGGACATTGTATTTTAAAGGATTAACTGAATGAAAGAAGCGTCAAGAACATTGGATTTCCACAGTTTTGTTTGTTTGAGTTGTCCTTTTTCTCTTGTGGCAATTTGGGTCTTCTCTTCTTGCTATGCCTTCTTCGGGAGACAAACAAGTAACGAATACTGACTTGAGGTTTAAATAGTATCAAAAAAACAAATTGTGTTGGTGTCTGCAGGAAGCACTGCGTGCAGTGTTTGTTTTATACTGAGGCAAGATTTCTTCTTTCCTTTGTTTGGTTTATGCACAAAATTCAACCCTTTCAGGACATTTGAGTTAGTCAAACAGTTGAACCTAGGCTGGAGTCTGGTATATACTTTCATATTTTTCCAATGGCTTAAAAAGTTCTTAGTTTGCATTTATAATTGATAGACCTTTTCTTTTCCAGGATTAGCGATTATATGGACCTGACTCCTGTAGATATTGTAGGGAAGAGGTGTTACCATTTTATCCATGCTGAAGATGTAGAAGGGATCAGGCACAGCCACTTAGACTGTAAGTACTTCACTTAGTATGCTCAAAGCCAATCTGTTTGTACTGTAACTAGGCCTTTAAGAAAATATATCCTTTTCAAAACCAAATTATGGCATGACCCCGTCCTCTATTGCAGTGTTTCTCAACTCGGTCCTGGAGCACCCCCTTGCCAGTCAGGTTTTCAAGATATCCACAATGAATCTGCATGAAAGACATTTGCATATAATGGAGGCAGTGAATGCAAATCAAGTTTATGCAAATTCAATGTGGATATCCTGAAAATCTGACTGGCAAGGGGGTACTCCAGGACCGAGTTGAGAAACACTCTGATTACAGTGGAGCCTCAGAAGATGCTCCCTTCTTCTTTGAGCTCCCCTGCACTGTCAGGGTTGTTTGCATCTAATTCATCCCTCTTCTAGAGGGCATTAATATCTGGTATATCATCAGCAGGAGTCAAAAATTATGCAAGTTAGACAGGACACTTGCCTCCCTTTATTTCTGGGTCAAAGCAAGAACCTGTTTTTGAAAAGAATACATTTTGGAAATCTTTGCCACTGTTTGAACTTTACTGTGGATGTGTGGGGGGGGAGGGGAGGTTATAAATATATTTTTTTTTAAAGAAGTCTGCTTTGCCAGTGATCCTCTTTGTTCTTCTTTTAAACCCTTTTCTGTATATGAAATCATCTCGCTTCACCTTACCTTGTGTTCCTCATGCTTTGTAACAAAAAGAACCAAATTCAGCCAGAATGATGCAAAATATTTCATTTCCCACCGGTGTTGTTTAAGGGAAAACTCAAATAGTCGCTCTTCCAAGCATTTGTGCAGTTTCACAGTCACTAAGCACTAACCCAGCCTCACTACCCTAAAGTGTTCTCCTGTTTCTAGAGTCCACTTCTGAACAGAGGGGATTCTGTCCACTGTAACAGCAGAGAATATTATAATAGTGCTTCCCTGCAGCTGCTAATCCATCTAGTAATAAATCCCATTCACCTTTTCATTTCCTCCTTCTTCAAAGAGATCATGCTTAAAAGGAAAAACTCTCACACCCTGACATAAAGTGAACAAACTCCACACTGTTTAATCCATGACGGCCAGACACCCAGCTGCACAGACAGCCCCTAACATTCCAGCACAACCAGTTATACAAATCTATGAGTCAACAGTGCTTTACTAAAGCCTTATTCCAAAGAACCGCTGCTAGAGGAAACATTTCCTACAGTTCTCCTTTTGTTCTACGCTTTTCAATAGAGGAGTAAACCCAACTAGCCTGTGCAGCAGCCTGACAGTTTCAGTGGCTATAGAAAGTCAGCAGCCCCTTGAATGTTTTTCACAGTGTGTAAGTGATGTTTCCATTCCATTTAACAATACACCGTACTCGGTACCTTTCAAGGGAATAAAATGTTTTGGTGGCGGATGAAGCATAAACCCAAAACTGAAAAGCAACAATTTGTTAATGCTCAACCCCCTTCCCAAGTCAGTACTTAATGGAAGCACAGCGGGTGGCAATTCTAGCTATGAGTGTGTTAGGATGGATTTCCATTAGCTAAGCACACCTAGGGCCAGATTCTCAAAACTTAAGGTTGCCTTTAATGCGGTTGCTAAACCAGTTCCAGCTGGTTTAGCGTGCATGTATTTTAGCGGCAGATTCTCAAAACGGCTTACCGTGGTCTTTTCCGAGCTTCCTAGCAGTCTCCGATTCTGCAACGCAAATAGGCTCATCGATATGTAAATGAGCACTCCGGTGGATTCTTCAACATCACTGAGTGATTCTCCAAGCATGGTGTCAGCTTTTGGCGACCAAAAATCAGTGACTGGTCCAGGGGTGATAGTACTGTGAAAAGCGCTTCTCTGGCGTGTGTTTTGACTGTGGCTCATGAAAAAAAAAAAAAAAACTTACATGATTCACATAAATTATAGTCTTTTTTTTGTGTGGTGGGGTGGACAAAAGCACACATCTTGAGCGCGTGTATTATAGCTGTGTCTTATGTGTTTCTGGTTTTGGTTCATGATAAAATTTGACATTAAAACCAAATTACAAGATTTACATGAATTACAGTAGTTTTGGCGGGAGAAAGTGTCTTATGCACGCTTGTTGAAAGCCGACATTGCATCTCCCCTACTTTCCCTTCATCCAGGCGCTCTGGCACACCTATGATTGACACGCCGCTTATGGCGTTGCTTTTCCCGGCACATGCGCACATTTATGCCTTTTTTGTGCCGATCACTATCACCGACGACTCATCTCATGTAAATTTAGCAAACCTTCGCTACTCTCCACCAACCTCATTTGCATGTGTGTTTTTCTTTTGAATGACTCACCCTTGTTGAAATCGCTACAGTAACGGCTGCAACAACGTCTCATCGGTTTTTACTGCGAAGTTATGAGAATCTAGCCCCTAGATTTGTCAGTATTAGACCATTCTTCTTTAGCAACTGTTCAACTCTAACAGGCTCCTAAGGGATTGTTGAAGGAGAACAATCTTCAAGTCGTATCCACTGTTCCTTCTAAGATGAGCAAGAGTCCACCAACTGCATTGCTGCCAGTAGATGGTGGTGCCTTAATTTTGTGTTTTCAATTGCTAAGGACAGGTAGGTTCCCTGGAGATCTGCAGAGCTTGCCTGCCTCTCACTATTGAATATGTGATAGTGAAATAGCATGCTGCATTGGCAGGACTGTAGATGGAGGGCTCCCGCTTAGCTAGAGGGAACAGTGGTTTTACCACACAGTTTTAGTTGGATCAAGGATATTTATATTTTTGTTCCATAGCCACTCCAGTGTAGCTTATTTACTTTAGTTCATTGTCATGTCAAAAGATAAACTTCTACCTAGCTTCAGCCTTCTTGCAGAGGGTAATGTCCCTCCTTCTTGACAAGTACCTCATTCCCTGCACTTCAGATTAAAAGGTAACTGTCAAACATCTGATCAGCTTATGTACATCATTTCTCATTTTCACTCTCTCCAGGGTGTCCACCCCATTACAGATTTTCATATCATCTGCAAAAAGGCAAATTTTTCCTTCTAACCTATAGAGATATATTGCTCAAGAAGTTGAACAAAATTAGCTCCATGAAGGATCCCTGAGGCACCTCATTACTCATCATTTACCACTACCCTTGGTCATCTGTTACTCAATCACTTTTTATCCAGGTAACTACCTTGGGACCCATCCAAACCCCAGTCAGTATGTTTATAAGTCTCCTTTGAAGAACCATACCAAAGACTTTACTGAAATCCAAGTGCATCTCATCCAGTGCATGCCTTTTATCTAGTTCTCTGGTCAATCCCAAATGGGGATACATGTGTAGATTTTCAGGCTGCCCAAACCATGCCATATCCACACCAAAGCCACACCGCTTTAAAATCTGCATGTGATATGGATCTCCACTTGAAAATAGTAGCCTTCTAAAATCACTATTTGCATGTGTCGCCAACTTACATGTGTAAAAGGTGCTATATGCAGATGGAAATGCTTCTAAAATAACCCACTTAGTGTTGTGAAAGGTTTGTTATTGACAAAGCCCCCTATCAAATCTTCTATTGTGTCATGGGATCTCAACGTGGTTACCTATATATTTATTTATTTAACTCATTTTCTATCTCATCCTTCCCAAAGAGCTTAGGACGGGTTAATATACAGTTTCTAGGTTACAATTTGCCATAGTTTTTTTGGTACAGGTTTTTATCCTAACTCGACACATACTAGGGATCTAATACCAATACATAATATGCAATTTACAGGTTAAATTTACCATAGTTACAGTGCAAGATTTTTCAGTACAAGTTTTTATCCTAACGCGACACATACCGAGGGTCTTGTATCAATATACATTTCTTTGAAATCTATCAGTTGTGTGTGGGGAACTTAGGTGAACAGGTATGTTTTTACTGATTTCCTAAAGTTGAGAAGTCCTTGAAGTCCTTCAAGGGATCTAATCTGTGGGGGCAGTTGATTCCAGTGGGTTGGTATGAAGTGGGAGTATGAACATCATTTGGAAGTTTGCAGATGAAGGTCACGACTAAGGGGCATTTTGAGGTTTATTTCAATCTAGTTGATGACAGTTGATTCTTGTCATCCGAAGCTTTTCACCTGAAAAGGGGTACTCCTGTTGGCAGTCACTTCAGCTCACAGTGTTGGTGAGTTTCAGGCTCTAGTAGCAGACTCGCCTTACACTAAATTTCATCACAATAGAGTAGTTCTCTGCACACACTTGGAGTTCGTTCCTAAGGGTATGACAGAGTTCCATCTTAACCAGCCAATTGTTCTGCCAACATTTTTCCCCAAACCACATGCTCATCCTGGCAAACCACATGGCTCATCCAGACTGCAAACAAACCTTACCCTTCTATCTGGAGTGGACTAAAGCCCAGACAGCTTTCTGTTTCTTTTGACCAAACAGGATAGGGGTAGCCATCGACAAACTCACCATTTCCAATTAGCTAACAAATTGCATCCCGTATGCCTGGAATAAACTACCTGAGTCTGTTCTCCACCCCCCTTCCCTTGTTCAAAAGTAGGCTGAAAATCCACCTTTTTGAGACAAGACTTCAACTCATAACCCTATTCCCCTCTGCCCTCTGCTCACCACCCTAGCCAGCAGTTTAACTATTCCCTCTAACCCCTACCCTGGCATCCTGTCTTGATTGTTTAGATCAGGGGTGCCCACACTTTTTGGGCTTGCGAGCTACTTTTTAAATGACCAAGTCACAATGATCTACCAACAATAAAATTTTAAAAAAACACAACGCATACTGTACGCATAGAAAATGTTAATCATCATTCCTATTCCAGGGTTTTCAAAGAGGTCAAAGCAGATGACTCTATGCACTATCACTTCAGTAACAACCATACAAAAATAGACAAATATACTCCCTCCCTTTTTACTAAACCACGTTAGCAGTTTTTAGTGCAGGGAGCTGCGCTGAATGCCCAGCGCTGCTCTCGACACTCCTAGGCTCCCTGCGCTAAAAACCTCTATTGCGGTTTAGTAAAAGGGGACCTTAGTGTAAAATATAGACAGCAGATATAAATTCAGACACATTTTGATCACAAAATTTAAAATAAAATCATTTTCCCTACCTTGTCTGGTGATTTCATGAGTCTCTGGTTGCACTTTCTTCTTCTGACTGTGCATACAATCTTTCTTCCCTTCTTTTAGCCTGTATGCTTCTTCTCCTCCAGACCTCATTCCTTCCCCCCAACTTTTCCTTCCTCTTCCCTGCCCTTTCTTTCTCTCTGCCTCCCTTTCATTTTTTTCTGTTTCTCTTCTTTCCTTCTGTCTCCCTGCCTGCCCTTTTTCTTTCTTTCTCCCTGCCCTCCCCCAAGCCACTGCCATTGCCATCGGGGACCAGGACCCAAACGCCACCAATAACAGGCCCCAAGCTCTCCCTGCTTCGGCCAACCAGCATTCCTCTCCCTGACGTCAATTCTGCCATCGGGAAGAGGAAGGCTGATCAGCCCAAGATCGCGATCGACCTATTAGGGGAAATGCTGCCGGGTCCTGCCTTCGCGGAAACAGAAAGTAGGCAGGACCCGGCAGGAAGAAGAACAAATGCTTGTCTCCCGCATTAGCCCGTAGCGAACGCTTGCTTCAGGGCTCTCAACATGTGCGCGCCGGCTTCCCTTCTCCCCTCCCCCCCCCCCCCCGGACATAACTTCCGGTTTCGGAGGGAAGAGAAGAGAAGCCGGCACGCACATGTTGAGAGCCCTGAAGCAAGCGTTCGCTACGGGCTAATGCGGGAGACAAGCATTTGTTCTTCTTCCTGCCGGGTCCTGCCTACTTTCTGTTTCCGCGAAGGCAGGACCCGGTTTTTTGTTCAGCAGCGGCAGATGACAGCTGGGCAGATCGCCCAGCTAAAAGGCCCTAGGGAGAAAGAAAACTGGAGAGGAAGGCTGATCGGCCCGTAGATCAGGACGGCAACACGAGTCTATCACAGAGCCCGGGATAGGCTCCGCGATCGACTCGCGTTGCCTTCCTGAGCTACTGGTCGATCGCGATCGACGCGTTGGGCACCCCTGGTTTAGATTGTAAGCTCATTCGAGCAGCGACTGTCTCCTTTTGTGACTCTGTACAGCACTGCGTATGTCTGGTAGTACTCTAGAAATAATTAATAGAATTAGTAGCAGTAGTAACCATGGATTCATCTTTTGGTATCCATATTGTCACCGCCCATCAAATAAAATATCCCTTTTGAAGGTAATGAAATCTATTACTATTTAAACTCAGAGGATGACCTCTTGTTTGCTTTGTTACTCACTGGTATTATCACTGCCCATAGTATCTCTGAAGGGTCTATAAATAACGCTTCCTCAATTAGGGCTTTAAAACATGCTTCCAAACACTGCTTTGGATGATCCCAGAGTTTCAGGTAGGTGGTTTGTAAGCATTTTAAAATTATAAAACTACCGACCAGCTAAGAAAAAAATTCTGCTGCCACCCTGCTAAAGGAGTTAGAATGAAGAACAAAAGCATGTGGCAAATGTGAAAAAAAGATAAAAGCAAGCAAATGCCTGGTGATATGTCTTTCAGTGAGCTGGCAAAAAGCCCCAGCCTCCCCAAAGACATTGTCAAAATGAGACTTTTACAATTCTGGGCATGCTGTGACCAACCGATCAGGACTGCTGAGTTTATAGGTTAAAATAAGCATCATTATACTGTTACTGAACAGAGCAAAACACGGAATATGAACGTGTCAGGCGTGATTTTATAAAGGATTTTCCACATGTAAAGCCTTTTCATGGCAAAAGTCTTTTATATTATAAAACAGTAGTCTGTGCGCATATAAGTACATGAAGAGGCAAGACAGCATGTACTTACATATGCAGTGTATGTAAGAGTTCTCATGTTGTGATTTACTTGCAGGTACGTTCATATCCCCTCACTCCACACAGGTTGCCTAAAGATAGGTGTCAATTGCCTACATAAGTTAAAGTTTACTAGCTCGTGCTGGCTTTAAGAACATAAGAAGTTGCCTCCGCTGGGTCAGACTAGAGGTCCATCGTGCCCAGCAGTCCACTCCCGCGGTGGCCCATCAGGTCCATGACCTGTAAAGTTATCCTTGTCTAAATCATTTAATCCCCCTTGTCCTTCTATCTATGCCCTATCATAATTTATCTCTACCTCTATCTATATCCCTCAATCCCCGTATCCTTCAGGAATTTATCCAATCCTTCTTTGAACGCCGGTAGTGTACTCTGTCCTATCACAACCTCCGGAAGCGCATTCCAGGTGTCCACAACCCTCTGAGTGAAAAAGAATTTCCTAGCATTGGTTCTAAACCTGTCCCCTTTCAATTTCTCTGAGTGCTCCCTTGTTCTAGTGGTTCCCAATAGGCTAAAGAATCTGACCCTTCCTACCTTCTCTATGCCCTTCATGATCTTGAAGGTCTCTATCATGTCTCCTCTGAGTTTCCGCTTCTCCAGGGAGAAGAGCCCCAGCCTTTCTAACCTGTCTGCGTATGAAAGGTTTTCCATACCTTTTTTCATTTTCGTCACTCTTCTCTGAACCCTCTCAAGTGTCACCATGTCCTTATTGGACACAGTACTCCAGATACGGGCGCACCATCGTGCGGTACAGCAGCATGATAACTTCCTTTGTCCTTGTTGTAATACCCTTCTTAATAATAACCAACATTCGGTTTGCTTTCTTTGAGGCTGCTGCACATTGTGCCATTGATTTCATTGTTGTGTCTACCAGCACACCCAAGTCCTTTTTCAAGGGTACTTTCCCCTAGCACTGATCCCCCCATTTTGTAGCTGATGTCACTTCCTGGCCCTGCAACCTAGAAATGATTTCAGAGGGAGCCAGGACAGCATGAGCAGCAGGCTAGAGTAGTTGCTTGTGTTGACAAAGATTTTAAAGAGGTACGGGAGGCGGGGAAAGGAGGGCACGAATGTGGTATGGGGGGGGCGAGAGGTGCTACCAAGATGGCGCCCAGGATGGTCTGCCTCCCCATCCCCCCTTATTATAGAAACATAGAAACATAGAAAAAAGCAGCAGAAAAGGGCTATAGCCCACCAAGTCTGCCCATTCCAAGTATCCCCTCCCCTGAATTTACTCCCTTAAAGATCCCATGTGAGTATCCCATTTTCTCTTAAAATCCGTCACGCTGCTGGCCTTTTATCACCTGGAGTGGGAGTCTGTTCCAATGATCCACTACTTTTTCGGTGAAGAAGTACTTCCTGGAGTCGCCATGACACTTCCCTCCCCTGATCTTCAGCGGATGTCCTCTGGTGGTCGAGGGTCCCATGAACCAGAAGATATCATCTTCTGACTCGATGCGTCCCGTGATGTACTTATATGTTTCAATCATATCTCCCCGTTCTCTTCTTTCCTCAAGTGAGTACAGCCGCAATTTTTTTAACCTTTCTTCATACGTGAGATCCTTGAGCCCCAAGACCATCCTGGTGGCCGTTCGCTGAACCGACTCGATCCTCAGCACGTCCTTTCGGTAGTGTGGTCTCCATAACTGAACACAGTACTCCAAGTGAGGCCTCACTATGGCTCTGTACAACGGCATCATAACTTCAGGTCTCCTGCTGACGAAACCTCTGCGGATACACCCCATCATTTGTCTTGCCCTGGAGGAAGCCTTCTCCACTTGATTGGCAACCTTCATGTCCTCACTAATGATCACCCCTAGGTCGCGTTCCGCCGTGGTCCTAACCAAGGTCTCACCATTTAGTACATAAGTTCTATGAGGGTTTCTCTTACCCAGGTGCATTATCTTGCATTTTTTAGCATTGAAGCCTAGCTGCCAAGTAGTTGACCATTGTTCCAGCAACAGTAGGTTGTGTGTCATATTATCAGGTAATAAGCTTTTGCCTACTATGTTGCAAAGTTTGGCGTCGTCGGCGAACAGTGATACCCTTCCTCTAAGTCCTTGCGTCATATCTCTTATGAATAAGTTAAATAGAATCGGGCCCAGGACCGAGCCCTGCGGCACTCCACTGATCACGTCCGATGCTTCGGATGGGGTACCATTCACCACCACCTTCTGAAGTCTACCGCTCAGCCAATCCCCAACCCATGTAGTTAGAGTGTCTCCTAATCCTATCGATTTCAGCTTGTTCAGTAATCTTCGATGAGGGGCGCTATCAAATGCTTTACTGAAGTCCAAATATACCACGTCCAGTGACTCTCCGGCATCCAGTTGTCTAGTAACCCAGTCAAAAAAGCTAATCAGATTAGATTGGCAGGATCTACCCTGGGTGAACCCGTGTTGGTGTGGATCACACAGTTTTTCTTCGTCTAGGATTGTGTCAAGATTCTGTTTGATCAGTGTTTCCATGAGTTTACACACTATAGACGTGAGACTCACTGGTCTGTAGTTTGCTGTCTCTGTCCTGCAGCCCTTTTTGTGGAGTGGGATTACGTTGGCGGTTTTCCAGTCCAAGGGGACCCTTCCTGTGCTTAGGGAAAGATTAAAAAGAACAGATAATGGTTCTGCCAGGACTTCCCTTAACTCCCTGAGCATTCTGGGGTGTAGGTTATCTGGTCCCATGGCTTTGTTTACTTTGAATCTTGATAGTTCGTTATAGACGCTACTGGGCGTAAATTCGAAATCTTGAAACGGGTCTTTCTGGTTATCTCCCGTCTGCAGCTGTGGACCAGCTCCCGGCGCTTCGCGGGTGAACACTGAACAGAAGTATTTGTTTAGTAGTTCTGCCTTCTCAGAATCTGATTCCGCAAAGTTACCGTCCGATTGCTTCAGGCGTACTATCCCATCTTTGTTTCTTTTCCTGTCACTAATATAGCTGAAGAAAGATTTATCCCCTTTCTTAATTTTCCGTGCTACCTCTTCCTCCATTCGGAGTTTGGCTTCTCTGACTGCTGTTTTGACAGCTTTAGATCTGTCTAGCTAGTCCTCTTTCGCCCCCCTCTCTGCCTAAATGTTTGTAGGTGATAAATGCGTCTTTTTCCTGTTTAACTAGGTCTGAAATTTCTTTACTGAATCATTGGGGTCTTTTGTTTCTCCTGCGTTTACTTACTGTCTTTATGTATCGGTCTGTTGCTTCGTGTAGGATGGACTTCAGAGATGACCACATATCCTCCACATTGTCAGATATTGTTTGTTTATGTAGCTCCTGATGGACAAAATCTCCCATGCGGTTGAAGTCTGTGCCTCTAAAGTTGAGAACCCTTGTTGCTGTGTTTGTCTTAGGGAAACCTTTCTTGAGGTTGAGCCATACCATATTATGGTCGCTGGAGGCCAGTGTGTCTCCTACTGAGACTTCCGTGACGCTATCTCCGTTGGTGAGAACTAGGTCTAGTAACGCCTGGTCCCTGGTGGGCTCCAATACCAATTGCTTGAGACATGCACCCTTTATGGAGGTTAATATTCTTTTGCTGCTACCTGTAGTCGCGGAGAGTGTGTTCCAATCTGCATCTGGCATGTTGAAGTTTCCTAGCATTACTGTGTCCCCGCGCAGTGTGATGTTCTCTATGTCCTCGATTAATTCCATGTCTTTGTCCTCCTGTTGCCTGGGAGGTCTATATATCACCCCAAGGTATAGGCATTTTTCATTCCCTCTGGCCAGGTTCACCCAGAGGGATTCCCCGGTATATCTAACATCTGTGATTCTGGTGGTTTTGATGCTTTCCTTAGTGTATAGCGCTACTCCTCCTCCCAATTTACCCTCTCGGTCGCAACGAAGTAGGTTGTATCCTGGTATAACCATATCCCACCCATGCGATTCCGTGAACCAGGTTTCGGATATCGCTATCACGTCAAGATCGGCGTTTGTTATCTCAGTCTCTAATGCTAGAATTTTATTGCCCAAGCTGTGTGCATTAACATACATAGCCCTCCATATCTGTGAAGAGATTCCTTTACGAGCTAGTGTGGCTCCTAAATTATCAGTGATATTTCTCCCTGAATTGTTGTGGATATCATTGGTACTTACTTTAGACTTGGTAGTGTGAGTGTGACTTGCCTCCTCAGGGTGGTTTCTTACTGCTCTGGGATATAAGTATGTACCCTCCCCCAACTTACCTAGTTTAAAGCCCTATGGAGTAGGCGGGCCAATCGATGTCCAAATACGTTTCTACCTCTTCTGGTTAGGTGGAGTCCGTCTGGTCCTTGTAGTCCCTGGAGCGTCTCGCCATGGTTTAGGAATCCAAAGTTCATTTCTATGCACCATTCTCGGAGCCATTCGTTAGTCCGTTGAATACGCTCTTATCTAGCTCTGCCTTATTATGCCACTGCATATAAGTTATGCACTTATACCTGCTATGACATGTATGTTAAAGCTGTGTGAGTGGATGCCACAGCATGGATTGAATCAATTAGTGGCACTAAATTACTGAATAGCATTCACTTCCTATACAATAACAAAGTTAGATCCAAATCTCAGAATCTAGCTCGCTAAAATGCTATATTGATCCTCAGATGCACCACTCCATGTTCAAACTTTATCACAACGTTAAGCTTGATGTGCAGAATCTTCCCTGGATCATTCTCATCTAAATATTCATCTATAATTTTTAATTTTTGATTTTATAGCATTTATACTTTAGAAAATCATTGTAAAATGAACTTAGCTTTTAATTGTAGGGTCATTGTAGGGACTTCTTTTGCCGCCATGTTTCGCAATGAAACGCTTTCTCAAGGCTGGGTCCCTAACAGGAAGCACAACCTATTTACTAGGGTACACATCCTAAACTATTCAAAACAATGCTATATTACCATAAATATATTCAATATACAGTGGAACCTTGGTTTACGAGCATAATTTGTTCCAGAAGCATGCTCGTAAACCAAATTGCTCGTATATCAAAGCAAGTTTCCCCATAGGAAGTAAGGGAATCTCGCTTTGATTGGTTCCACCTCCTCCCCCCCCCCCCCCGTGGCTACCAACACTGCTTCATTCCCCCCCCCTTGAGACCACCGACGCTGCTCCATACCCCACCCCGTGATCCGGCATCCCCCCTGCGAACCGGCATCCTCCCCCTGCTGGCGTTGCCCCCCCCTCCACCGCGATCCTACATCCCCCCCCCCCCCCCCCCGAGCACGGCAATGACATCCCTTACCCCGACTGGGCACCAGTGCCGGTGCCCGAAGATCCTCCCTCTTCTGGCGCGGCCTGGGCCTGGTCTGGGCGGTGCGTCAGAGATCCTCCCTCTTCTGGGCTGGGCCGGGCTGGACTGGCTTTGAGCATTTGCGCATGCTCAAAGCCTTCTGGTCTCGCTCTCTCCAAGATTCTCAGAATACAATCATTTTATACTTTAACATCACTTAATATATCATCGAATTCAAACTCTCATCAAATATTCCCCCTCCCTTATACCCAACAATTATTCATAAGCAAAAGAAATCATGAAATATTTCCACCCCCTACCCCACCCCACCCTGAATGTATATGAACAAAAGGGAAAAAAATTAATATGTATTCTATGCAGTAATTTCAATCTTTACAGTATCTTGTTAAAGGCTTCCAAATAACCTGAAATTTCTTTAAATTTCCCTGCTACATGGCAATTAGCCTTTCCATTTTGAATTTGTGACACAAAGAGTTCCACCAAAAGCTATAATTCAGCCTATCCCAATTTTTCCAATTATTCGTAATCAGTTGTATGGCAACCCCTGTCATAATTAGTAGAAGCTTATTGTTATTAGAGGATATTTGGCTTTTAGCCCTCATTGCCATGCCAAACAATACGGTGTCATAGGATAATACCACCAGATTATCTAACAAATTATTTATTTGACCCCATATTGATTTCCAGAAAGCAAGTATCAATGGACAATAGAATAACAAATGATCTAATGTCCCAGCCTCAAGATGACAGTGCCAGCATCTATTAGATTTAGAGCTATCTAACTTCTGCAAACAAACCGGGATCCAAAATGCTCTATGTAACAGTAAAAACAAGTTTGTCTCATAGATGCAGACACTGTACATCTCATCCTCCAAGCCCAAATACGTGGCCATTGAGATGCAGTAATTTGATGCTTGATCTCAATACTCCAAATGTCCCAAAGACCAGTCTATGGTTTCTTATTTAAAAATCCAGATATTAGTTTATACCACTGAGCGGCCTGATGTCCCAGGAAGTCCACCTGAAAGCATAAGAGCGGCAAACTATACTGATTGCTGAGATTTTTCCATTCAGGTGTAAAATTTAATCAAGACCCACAGCCAGAAACACACAAGACAAGGGTATCATACAAGTGCTCAAGAAGAAACATTGGCTTTTAACAAGCGCACATGAAACATGCCTGTCTCTACCCAAAATTTTACTACCCTCCACTAAAAATATATAGATACACATTTTTTCTTCATTAGCCACAGACAAAACACAAGTGCTGACACTGCAACGGTACCCCCAGATCAGTCGCTGCTTTTTGTCACCAAAAATCGACGCCTCTCTTCAAAAATGCCTCAGCGATTTTTAAGAATCCACCGAAGGGCTCAATTCATTGTTAAAGAGTTCATTTGCATGCCATTGCCAGAGCCTGCTAGAAACCTCGCTAACCTCAGAGATAATCCGCTTTGATAATCTGCCGCTAAAATGCGTGCAGGCTAAACCGCCAGAAAATTGCTTAGCGACCGCATTAAAGATTTGAGAATCTAGTCCTTAGTGTGCATTTAGTATCAACAAAGGCAAACATTACGCAGGCAAACATAGATACATAATGGCAGATAAAAGCCAAATGGCCCATCCAGTCTGCCCATCCGCAGCATCCACTATCTCCTCCTCTCCCTAAGAGATCCCATGTGCCTGTTCCATGCTTTCTTGAATTCAGACACAATCTTTGTCTCCACCTTCTCTACCATGAGACTATACCATGTATCTACCACCCTTTCTTTAAAAAAGTATATCCTTAGATTACTCCTGAGCATATCACCTCTTAACTTTATCCCTTGCCCTCTAACTCTAAAACTTCCTTTCAATTGAAAGACTTGTCTGATGCGTTAATTATGCTATGTAAGTATTTAAATGTTCTTTCATATCTTCCCTCTCCCGCCTTTCCTCCAAAGTATACACATTGAGATCTTTGAGTCTGTCCCTGTACGCCTTCTGACGTAGACTACCAACCAATTTAGTAGCCTTCCTGTGGACTGACTCCATCCTGTTTATATCTTTCTGAAAGTTTGGTCTCCAGAATTGCACACTGTATTCCAAATGGGGCTTCACCAGAGACATAAACAAGGAACTTTGCTTAGCAACAAGGGTTCATGCCGCCATATTGTCATGACCCCAGTAGAGAAGGTTGACTATTTAGATTTCTTAATTAGGCATGCTGTTATAAAATTAGGCCCGTGCTGTCATGCTAAAGAAATCGTGTCATTATCATCCTCTTATTTTTATTAGAGGTCTTCATGTGTAAGTACTACAAGACCCAGCCATGAGCTATCACTGGTACAAGTAGTTCTGCTATTAAAGAAGAAACAGTTCTTCTTCTTCACATACTGTACTTTCTGCTTACATTTGTTTTTTAATTTCATTCTCATTTTATTCCTCTGCTCCTCTGCCTTTCAAGAGCTGTCTCTTACTAGCTGAGGGCTGAAAGGGAAATGTTAACTAATTCTAGTCCTTTAGGACTTCACTTTTTTTTATTTTTCACCCCCAAATATTTCTTTTCCTGGTAAAATACATTGCGGAAGGGTAACCTAGTGATTAGAACACTGAGCATGACATCCAAAGGTTCCGCATTCAATTCCCACTGCTGCTGCTTGTGGTTTTTGACAAATCACTTAACCCTCCAATGCCCCAGGTAGAAAGATTAGATGGTGGGTCCTCCAGGGATGAGGAAATACTTGTATACCTGAAAGTAACTCACCTTGAGCTACTACTGAAAAAGGTGTGGGCATAATATAAATTAATAATAAATATATAAAACCATACATCATATAATGGGCTCATCCTATATCAGTATTCAGCATTCTTCCTTTACCCAAACACATCTTATGGAGACCCACAATGGAACTGAGCTAATAAGACTGATATCATGCCATCGATGCACAACACATGCTACAATATTCAACTTGTGCCGGCAGTACTCTTGCCCCAAACTGCACAGGAGAAGAGGGAGTACAGGGAAGTTAAGTGACTTGCTGAAAGTTAGATCTAGTAAGTGAGCTGACTATCTAATGCAGGGTTTTACTAGACTTGGTCTTTGAAGGCTGCAACTCAGTCAGCATTTCAGGGTTTCCTCCATAAAGATTCATGAGATCTGATGACATAGAATGGAGGCAGTGCGTGCAAATAGTTCTTGTACATATCAAGAACATAAGCCCAGACAGACTAAGGATCTATCAAGCCCAGTATCCTGTTTCCAACAGTGGCCAATCCAGGTCATAAGTACCTGGCAAGATCCTAAAATAGTAAAACAGATTTAATGCTTCTTGTCCTAAAAATAAGCAGTTGATTTTCCCAAGTCCATCTTAATAATGGCTTGTGAAAATCTTGAAAGTCCAAATTGGTTGCAGTCTTCAAGGACCAAGTTGAGGAACCACAATGTAACGTATAATGTAACGTAGTCACATTTCTAAAAAGGATCTATGCCGTCTTGGAATGTAATTTGTAATATTTTTGCATAATTCTAAATTTGCTCTGATAAAAGAGGTCATAGCTGGCAAACAATTTGGTTTTCTCAAATTCCAGTATGATTGCCGGCCTTTGCCCTACAACTAAATATAGTTGCTGTATATATAATTATAGTTGAATTTTTCAGAAATGCTTTTAAAACAATGACTTTGCAAGGCATTACCCTGCTCCTTAAGACCCTGAAGTAATTACAAAATACGCTCTACATGTGCTGAAAGGGAGAGTTTACCAAAATACAAAGAAAACAATTTACCAGGATAGCTAAAGCTGGAACTATTTGCTAGAATCTCAACATTAATATAGCACTCATTAATAAGATACAGCTTTGTGTATAGATTCTGTGTTTTCATTCAGGATTCGTAACAAAGGCCTAAATTTAGAAATCTGATAAATTTAAAAATCTGATGCTGCAAGAAAAAAAAATAATATTTGTCATCTGGTCTTGAAAAGGTCAACCAGATCTCACATAACAGCTCTGGAGTACTCCTCTTCAGCAGACTCAGCTATAACAGGCAATCAGTTGTACTGTACCTTCCTTAGTTTAAACCAAATAAAAGACAACCTCATTACCTCACATCCTATTTCCACTTAACCATCTTACAGGCCAGCCGCGAGTAAATAGTTCCTCTCTCAGTTCAGTTTAATATGCTGGAGAAATTCTATAATTAAGTGCATTCCAGTTCAAGTTTCAAGTTTATTAATTTCTTGATATACCATCTCTCAAACATATCTAAACGGTTTACAATAAAATTGGTCATATAAAATCTAGACCTATAAAAAAATGATAAAAGCGTACATAATAAATACTGACATAAAACCAAGAGGATAGGGGGGAAGAAATACATTGTGTCTGAAAAAGGAAGGGGGAGGAAAAGAACAAAAGGTAGGGGATAGTGAATGTTTTTTCTCATTAGAAATGTACAGTATATTTTCATGTGTTGAATGCGTCTTTAAACAGGAATGATTTAAGTTTTGACTTGAATTTTTTTTTTATGGAGGATTCCTGTCTAAGATCTTGAGGTATAGCAGCCCATAGGGAAGGAGCAGAAACAGAAAAAAATGTTTTTACGTGTTGTGTCGTAAACAGTTAAAAATGATGCCGCACTTCACACAGCGCAAAGCAAATGGCTAGGGTACTTTGTAGCTGATTTTTGAAGCAAACAACCTAGGTGGTTTTCTTTGAACGTTCACTAGCGTAAAGTACACAGTGTAAAAATACCGGCCCAATTTGGGGGAAATTCTGTAACTGGAGTCTAGGCACATAGAGGGGCGTTTTCAAAACATACTTTAAGTCCAAGTTGGATGTATGGCGCCAGACGTCCAAAGTCGGCAGTAAGAAAATGCTCAGAACAAGACCATTTGGATGTAGGAGGGGCCAGTCCTGTAATGGACTGGCCACTCAGACAGGGCAGTGGGACATCTTAGAGGGCACTGCTGTGAACTCCACATAAATGGTTTCCAGATAAACATCTCACCAGAACTCCCTTATAGGTTATGGTGAGCCTCCCCAAAACATCCACAATACCCACCTGTCTACAACCCCAGTAGCCCTAATGGCTGCAGGTGGCACTTATATGGCAGCAGAGTAGAGGTTTTTTCAAGGGGAGGTTGGTGGACTCACATTTTTCACTATGAATGTAGTGGTTAGAGTAGCTTATGAGACTTGCTACTCCTCTCTATGGTTCACTAGCCCACCCACCAGGTTACTTAAGACATCAGTGTGCAGTTCTACTAGGCTTTTCTATACCAGGTACTGATATTCTGGAGACAAGTATATACGTTTGTATTCTAATCTTTGTGGGTATGAGGGGGTCCATGAGCACTGGGGGAGTGTGGGGGTGGCTTACCTTGATGCATGTAGTGGTCATCTGATCAGTTTGGCCACTTTTGTGGCACTTAAAACAAGTCTAGTTCCAAACGTATAAGTTCCATCCAGGATGTCTTGCAAAATGTTTGATTAATTATCATTGCAAGACATCCATGTCTAACCTACCTTTGAAAATGCCCAAAGCCCACCCATAACACGCCTCCACCATGCCCATCTGGTGCTCTAAAAGTACAGAGGCTGGAACACCTTGCTAGACGGACAGAAAGACTGTTTTGATTTTCGGCATTTGGACGTCCTGGCGATTAGGATATCCAGGTTTTTGGACGTCTGTATATTTTGATTATGTCCCTCTTAGGTTCCATTATAGAATACTAGTGTAATCGACTATCAGTGCACCTAACATATAGGTGTTGCCATTTATGCCAACCATAGCTCTGGTATAAATGTGTGCATTTAAGTACAGCAGGATCACATACAATTTAGAATATTCTGTAAGTTTTGTACTTTGTGGAAGCTCCACCCATGTCCCACCCATGCTCCGCCCCTGTATATAACCTGCTTGTAAATAAGTGCTATGTAAGTTAAGCAGATATTTGCAGAATAGCACTTTCAAACATATGTGTTTAAATGTTACAGTGCTAAGTATATTGAGGAGAGGCCAAGATGACATTGGGGGTGGACACTCTGATCTAAACTCTTATCTAAACTCTGATCTAAAGCCGTTCTTTAGATATATTAAGCCGTTCTTTAGATATATTAAAGGGAAACAGCCGGCTAGGGAGGAGGTGGGACCACTGGACGATGGAGACCGGAAGGGAGCAGTGAGGGAAGAGAAAGAGGTCGCAGAAAGACTTAACAGGTTCTTTTCATCTGTATTTACAAGCGAAGACACAACCAACATACCGGAACCTGAACAAATCTTCAAGGGAAATCAAGCACAGAAGTTAACATCCATGGAAGTGAGCCTTGATGATGTACGCAGGCAGATAGAAAAACTAAAAACTGACAAATCGCCGGGTCTGGATGGAATCCATCCAAGGGTTCTGAAGGAACTAAAGGAGGAAATAGCGGAACTACTGCAGCAAATTTGAAACCTATCTCTGAAAACAGGTGTGATTCCGGAGGATTGGAAGATAGCCAACGTTACGCCCATCTTTAAAAAGGGATCAAGAGGTGACCCGGGAAACTACAGACCGGTGAGTCTGACCTCGGTTCCGGGGAAAATGGCGGAAGCACTGATAAAAGAAAACATCGATGAACATTTTGAAAGAAATGAACTTCTGATAACCAGCCAACATGGTTTCTGCAGGGGAAGGTCGTGCCTGACTAATTTACTGCACTTCTTCGAAGGAATTAACAAACAGATGGACAGAGGAGACCCCATAGACATCATATACCTAGATTTCCAGAAAGCCTTTGTCAAGGTGCCTCATGAACGTCTACTCAGGAAACTGAAGAACCATGGGGTGGACGGAGACGTGCATAGATGGATCGGAAATTGGTTAGAAGGTAGGAAACAGAGGGTAGGGGTGAAGGGCCACTACTCAGACTGGAGAAAGGTCACGAGTGGTGTTCTGCAGGGCTCGGTGCTCAGGCCGCTGCTTTTTAACGTATTCATAAATGATCTAGAAACAGGGACGAAGTGTGAGATAATAAAATTTGCAGACGACACCAAACTATTTAGTGGAGCTCGGACAAAGGAGGACTGCGAAGAATTGCAAAGAGACTTGGACAAACTAGGGGAATGGGCAGAGAGATGGCAGATGAGATTCAATGTTGAGAAGTGTAAAGTATTGCATGTGGGAAGCAAAAACCCGAGGTATAATTATGCGACGGGAGGGATGTTATTGAATGAGAGTACCCAAGAAAGGGACTTGGGGGTGATGGTGGACATGACAATGAAGCCGACAGCACAGTGCGCAGCGGCTGCTAAGAGAGCGAATAGAATGCTAGGTATAATCAAGAAGGGTATTACAACCAGAACGAAAGAAGTTATCCTGCCGCTGTATCGGGCAATGGTGCGTCCACATCTTGAGTACTGCGTCCAGTATTGGTCACCATACCTTAAGAAGGATATGGCATTACTCGAGAGAGTTCAGAGGAGAGCGACAAGACTGATTAAGGGGATGGAAAGCCTTTCATATGCTGAGAGATTGGATAAACTGGGACTCTTTTCCCTGGAAAAGAGAAGATTAAGAGGGGATATGATAGAGACTTACAAGATCATGAAGTGCATAGAGAGAGTAGAGAGGGACAGATTCTTCAAACTTTCAGAAAATAAAAAAACAAGAGGGCATTCGGAAAAGTTGAAAGGGGGCAAATTCAAAACAAATGCTAGGAAGTTCTTCTTTACACAACGTGTGGTGGACACCTGGAATGCAATTCCAGAGGACGTTATAGGGCAGAGTACAGTACTGGGGTTTAAGAAAGGATTGGACAAATTCCTGCTGGAAAAGGGGATAGAGGGGTATAGATAGAAATTTACTGCGCAGGTCCTGGACCTGTTGGGCCGCTGTGTGAGCGGACTGCTGGGCGTGATGGACCTCAGGTCTGACCCAGCGGAGGCATTTCTTATGTTCTTATGTAACTCTTGCAGGGCTCCGAGGAGTTTGGATTTGGGAAGCTCTCCTTCTTTTTGTGCAATGGGGAAGAAGAGGAAAGAGGCCACTAGAGCTGTCCCTCCAGCTTCTGGCTCTCTTTCAGACCCTAAGCAACTTACCATGGAGGCTTCACGGGCTTGGGCAGAGGCAGCGAAGAGCTAAGGAACTTTAGCCAGACCAGCGGTTTGTGATGCAGTTCACAGCATAGATGAGGCATTATTGAGCCCTGTCGACAGAGCAGCACTGCGGCAACCAGAAAGTGTGTCAAGCAACAGTGAGGGACAGAATGGAGTGCTTTATCTTTAGGCTTTAGTACTGCTACCGCTATGCTTGCCAATTAGAGAGGGACAAAGTTAAGGATTCCCTTCCCCCACAGTAAATCCACTTATGGGAACTGAAACTGCTCTTAAACGTGTTAGCTTTACTCTTCAGTGTTTCTCACTGTAATACACATTCAGACAACACCACACTCATTCCTTATGTTTTAGTCCCCTGGCTCCCATTGCATTTCTTCATCTCCAACAAGCTCATCGTATCACATTCCCCTTCACTTGTGCACATGTCATACTCTGGCTGAATATCACTTTCCCTAGATAAAGAAACTAGGTCTATATCTTGTCCACCTGCTGCTTGGGTTAGATCCTTACCAGTCTTTTCTATAGAGCTGGGCTTGGAAAGTTTCCTTGCCAAAAGTCCTGGTTTAGCTTTGGTTTCTTCAGTAGCTTGAGCTCCTGAGGACAATAGGCTTCTACCCTGTGACTTCTGTACTGCATCCAGAATGAAGCTTTGGTTGGGAATAGAGCCATTCCTCCTTAGCTTCAGTTCTCTTGTCTGTTTATTTACCCTCCAAGGACAGCTAGAGTTCTCATTGTCTGTTCCTTAACTAGCCTGCCTGCTTTTAGTAAAGCTTTCCACGGTGTGTTCTTAGGTGTAATTGTTTCCACCCCACCCCCTCTCTGGTCTTTCCCTTTACCAGGAGTAGACTTTGAAATTAATCACTGACTCATAGGCTTCTCACCTGAAGGCAAATAAGCTTTTGTTACAGGGATGTCTCCGACTTCTGAAGCCTCATGTTTAACCTGAATGACATTTTTACTAGGCTTCTCTTTAATGACAGGGCTTGGCACATCCTGCAATCTAGGCAATTTGCTGTGAGCTTTTTTCCACCACCCTTAAATCCTTATTTGTCTTTGGGGTATGTTGAGAAGACTGAATGGCTTCGTCCCTACGTAGCAATATGTCAACATTCTCAACTGGCAGCTTATCTCCTGTAGAGCCAAAGCCTTGCCTGCCCTGGGCTGTGAAATCAAGTGTTACTTCTTCTTGTAATCTTTGAGTACACATCTTCTCACATATTAGGCAGTACGATCACCCACCCTGAACTTATAATCCTCCTCACTGAGGTTGAACACCACTATCTGGATAGCTCCCCTATAATCGGGGTCAATAACTCTGGCTCATATATTTAAGCCATACTGTACAGTTAAACCCAACCTAGGTGCAATTCTCCTGTAACATTTGGCAGGTAATGTGATCTGTAGATCCGTATTTATCACCTGTCAACTTTTTGCTGGTACTATGATTTTCCTGACACTATGAAGCCAAGATCCTTTTTGAGTCCCACTATAAAGAAACTTAAATTGCTTTGACATCTCTCTGTTTCCTAATTAACAAAGACCTTGGTTTTGTTACCCACTGCAAAGAAACTCAAACTATTTTGTCACCTCTTTGTCTCTAACTACCACTGAAATGCTTTCATGTTTCCCTTATATATACTGATTTTGCCAACATTTGCTTATTTCTGATCTGAAGAAGAAAGGGTTACCTTCGAAAGCTAATCATAAACTACATCAAGTTAGTCCAATAAAAAAGATATTATATTTATTTTCCTTTATGTTTTTATTTCTACATATTACCTTGGTAATGGGTTCAAATTTAATACCACCAAAAAAAGTAGGAATTTGTTTTTCCAGGAAGGACCTCACTCCTGTTCCCTACCCTCTACTATTGCATGATGTTCAGATTCCTTTTCAAATCTCAGTTGAACATTCTGAAAGTTATTCTTGACAATACCCTATCTATGGATTTAGTAGTGAAAAATAAAACTCATTCTTTACCTTGAGATGGATAGAGTCGATTTCTTTCCTATTGGACCAAACATTGTTGCATCTACTTATACATTCCTTACTTCTTCCATGCCTTGATTATTGTGAGTCCTTACACAAAGGATCAATCTCTCCCACATTCAAAGACTACTATACAGTAGATTCAAAATAGACCTTTGTTGTAGTATAAAAAACTTCAACCATGTTATTCCTCACTTGTATCCTGATCATTGACTGCATATCCCTTTTAAAATAATTACTATTGTCCATCAGGTGTTCTATTCTGGCCAAACCCCTTTCCTCTTTAGCCCTATTTGCATCCAGAGCTCTTCATTCCTCTAGTCCATTGTGTCTCAAACTTTTTTAGCTCCAGCACACTAAGTGGAGCAAATGTTTTTTTGCGGCACATTATAATTCAAATTAAATTTGAGAGATATTTATTTAAAGTTCTTTGAGCTATGTATGGGTAATAGCAACAACAGTGAAACTAAAGTAGATAGAACAGAATTGATCATCAAAGCAATGGATGTGCCTGATTTTCACTGCAAATTGACGCAAAACATCGCTCGATAGTCAACAAGCAAATACACATTTCATCATCCACCATCTGCAGTTGTTCTCTTTTTGTTTTATTTAATTTCTATCTGCTGAAAAATCCAAGTTTGCAAAGATAAGAAGATCCAAACAGTAATAAAGCCTTGATTGCTTTGTTGCTCAATTCAGGATAACTACCACATAAAAATTTTTAAAAATTACTTGCCGTTGGTTTTCAAGGACCAATCACATCAAAGGATGATGTTTGTCTGGGCAGTTGAATCCTTATGCACATAGATGCTTATAACATTGACAGAGTCTTGCATGTCATATTCTAGTATGGAGAATTTTTTTAAAATAAAGTAAAATTCTGGAATCTCTCATGACACACCTGGAATTTCATCGGGACACACCACTGTGCCATGGCACACAGTTTGAGAGACACTGCTCTAGTCGAATCATAATGATGATGCCATCTTTCAGCAAATTTCTCTAGATGTCATTAGGCACATCTGTTTTAGTGTATTTGACCCCATACTCTGGAACAATTTAGCCCTAGGGATCCGCTTTGAGATATTGTTCCATATGGTCATTATCTGCCTTCATTTTTCTATATTTTAAAGCATGTTATTTTAACTTAGCATTTCATTGAACATAACTTACTCATTTTCTGTACAGTGGAAGTTTGCAATTGTAGGAGGTACTCAGCAATGCCATGAGTTTTCCCTGTTCGATAATAACTCTTGAACTCTCTGGCATATGCAAGCTTAATTAATATGAATTTGGAACTGAGTTTATATTATAGGCCCCTATTATTGAAGTCTACATTCTTATTGTCTATTCCCTTTTTATAATTCAGTTTATAATGTCTAATAAGGCTTATAAACCACCCTTCACTTGATTATCGAAGCAGTTTACAAACAACAGAAGGAAAAGAACTCCATTTCCAGAAGAGTAAGGGAGAAGAAAAAAAAACAGGCAAATCAATAAGTCATATAAACAATTAATCCGGTTAGTAAATCAATCAATCCAGTTGTTGTAGTACCCATAAGTTCCCAAGATTGCTACGTCATCTCTGGAAATGCCTGACTAAATAAATGGGACATCAGAAGAGTATGAAACCTTAGGTAAGAGGGTTCAGAGTAGAGGTCTGCACGGGAAATGGTGATCGCGGGAATCCCGCGGGTCCTCTGGGAATCCCCCCTAACCCACGGGACTCCCACAGGGACCCCCCTCTGGCCCACGGGACTCCCACGGGGACCCCCCTCTAGCCAACGGAACTCCCACGGGGATGGAAGGCTTTGGAAGCAGGGTTCGTCCATATAATACAATGGACACGTAAGCCTTAGTAAAAGAGGGGGTTTATAAGTTAATTACCTGAACAGAAAACATAAAAAAGGGTTCCACCAAAGAGATTCCACAAGGAAAACAGCAGCGCAAACACAAAAGAAACTGGAATTGATGATCCTGTCAGAAGTAATTGCTGCTTTTTATGGGGACGGGCAGGGATGGAGCTAATTCCTTGCGGGGATGGGTGGGGACGGAGAGGATCCTGACGTGACGGGTGGGGACATATAGGATCCTGGCGGGGATGGGCGGGGATGGGTGGGATTTCTGTCCCTGTGCAACTCTCTAGTTCAAAGTGGACTTCAATAGGAAGAGAATTCTACAGTGTTGGGACAGCTGAGAAAAAAGAACAGTGATGAGTCCACTTAAGTTTTGACTTGCTAGTTGGTGAGCAGATTTTAAACCACTTATTATTTCTTGTTTGGTGATGTATCAAATAAAAATGATATATGATAACTGCCAATTACAAGGCTGTGTTGTTGCAGTGACCAAACTAGAAACTGTGGGAAGGATCTATATAAAATAGAGGGAAAAAATCTCTGGGTGGTTATAAATCAGTGGTCTCAAACCCTTTTCAGGGCCACATTTTGGATTTGTAGGTACTTGGAGGGCCTCAGGAAAGAAATTGTTAATGTCTTATTAAAGAAATGACAATTTTGCATGAGGTAAAACTCTTTATAGTTTATAAATCTTTCCTTTTGGCTAAGTCTTAATAATAATATTGTCATTTATAGGTAAAGAGGCATATGATCAAGAAACTGTTTTATTTGACTTTTGTGATTATGATAAACATACCGAGGGCCTCAAAATAGTACCTGGCGGGCCGCATGTGGCCCCCAGGCCACGAGTTTGAGACCACTGTTATAAATGAAGACTCACAGTACCAGGAGCCCAACAAAAATGAGTATATGTAGGGCTGCCAGATTTTTGCATCCAAAAATCCCGGACGCATGGCCATACCCATTCTGCCCCCCAGTCCTGCCTCTAAACCCTGCCCCATTCCGCCCCCCAGCAAGCCTCTTCTTTTAATTCCTGACCTCCAGGCAGCGGCCGAAGGCTTTTGAGCATGCACAGACATGTGTGACATCATCATCCATGCGTGTTAAGAGGCCCTCCAGAAACTGCCGGGTTTTGGAAAGTCTGTCTGGGCACCCGAACAGTCCTCTAAAAAGAGGACATGTCCGGGTTTTCCTGGACATCTGGTAACCCTAAATATATGAGAGTGCAAGATGTTAGCATGTGTATGTATTAAAGGAGATAATCATGAATGGTTCAGACACTACATATGTCTATTCCCAATGTTGTTCTCTTATGTTGTCCAGAGCCCTATGTTTCCCCTTTAATGCTGATGCTGTTATTTGCTATGTGGTATTTATTGGATGCTATGTGGGATTTATTGCATGTAGGTGCAGTGAGGGCACTGTGACATAGTCCATCCCACTAGACTGAAAATGCAAGGAAGATAGGGAAGGAAAGTTAACGTTTGTCTAGGGAGGACAGTCATAACTAAGGTGAGGAGAGAGGGGGAGGACTACCAAGATTGGGGGGGGGGAGTAAGAGAGACAGGCCAAGGCTCACAGAGGACCGCAAGTAAGAGAAGCAGAGTCTTTCTACATTTTTAACAAATCCACTGATGACAAATTTCTCAGAAATATCCAGAATCCAGGTCATCCTTGTTCCTATAATTGCATCTAAGGAAATCAAACTGTTTTTTTCATCTCTGAGCAAATAGAGAGAACTAGATAGGCTGTCTCTAGATACTCAGTGCCACTTTCCTTATGACCTTCCTGCAAAACTTCAAGGACGTTGCAAGGAATGAAGGCTTGTCTCCTGTCTCAAGGCTCTGCTAGGTTCCATTTCCGTGTAGCCTAAAGTGTTCAAACACAGAGATAGAAAGTAATCCAGAATTAAAAAGAAAAGAGAGACTGTATTCCCGGAATGAAGTTTCCTGTGTCAGCTCACCCCAGGTCTTAGGGGCTGAACAGCAGATGAAACAGCCTATATTCCTTTTCATGTTCTCCTGCCAGGTTTGTAACTAGAAAAGAGAAAGGAATTGGTGACTGTAGGGTAAGAATCTGGCTGTTGCACTAAGAAAAGAGATGTCTGTTCTCCTCTTCCCAATAAGTGAAGAAAAATAGTTACAGCAGAGCTCAAGTGCCCGCAGTGAAAAAAATGAAATGTTTGTACATGAAGGGTCTCATTTCCTAGCATGTGTTAAAATGATTTTACGTGACTTGTCTATTGAAGTAGAGAATGACACGGGGACAAATTTTTCCCCGTCCCGTCCCCACGAGTTCTTTTCCTGTCCCTGCCCCATTCCTGCAAGTTCCGTCATCAAACACTTTGAAATCATAAGTGCTCGAGGCTTGTGCGTTTAAGCCAGAGCTTACAGGAACGGGACAAGGAGAGCGACAAAACTCAAGGGGACGGGATGGAGAAATTGAGTTCCTGTGGGGATGGGGACAAATTTATCACTGTGTCATTCTCTACATTGAAGAACACAAGCCTCATTATTCTTTTATTTCTTTTTTTTTGTAAAATCTTTATTTATTTATATCCCTTAATAATCATCAATAGTATAAATAATATATTCTTATCTCCCACCCTTCCCAGCAATCAGTACTTTGTACAATAGGTAATCATAAAATAACCCCCCCCCCCTCATAATTGAACCTGTAAATTTAAGGGGAAAATGTCATCTAATTAGTACAATATTTTGTTAATGGTTCCCACACATCTTGAAATTTCCTAAAACATCCTCACTGTATTGCAATAAATCTTTCCATTTTATAAATATGACATAAGGAATTCCACCAGAAATTAGAATTTAATCTACTCCAGTTTTTCCAATTATATATAATTTGTTGAATGGCAACCCCAGTCATTAGAAGTAATAATTTGTTATTATTTGAAGAGATCTGACTTTTTCCTCTCATTGCCATCCCAAACAGCCCAGTAACATATGACAATGCCACCGGATTGTCTGATAAACAATTAATTTGGTCCCAAATTGATTTCCAAAAAGTCATAACAAATGGACAATAGAATAATAAATGATCTTAATGGGGCCTATGTAGCAATTATGTCACTTAACTTGAATTAATGTGCTTGGGGAGAAATTCTATAAATGGTGCCCAAATTTGGGTGGCAAACAAAAAAATACACTCGGCGTCAGTTCATAAACTGTGCTCCAAGTTGTATTTCCTCCCCATCTTCCTTTCGTTTCGTGTTAGTCTAATCTAATTTGTTTATTATTAGTCACGCCATTTGCTTAAGTTGTTTTATGCTCCTTTTTAATTGTATTGTCTTTGGCGTTTTTATTTTTAATTTTGTTTTCCCCATTATATTTTATCCGTATCTCACTTAGAAGTTGGATAAGCGACAGTATCAAATTTTAATTAAAACTTGATGCCACTTATAGCATAGCTTGTGTCTCTGGGATTTGCACCCAACTTTTAAGTTCAAGCATTTACACCAACTAAAAGCTGGAGTAAAACCTGGTGTGTAAATTAGGTGTGGATCTCCCCAATGGCATAAGTTTCAAGTTCAAGTTTCAAGTTTATTAGGATTTTATATACCGCCTATCAAGGTTATCTAAGTGGTTTTCACAATCAGGTACTCAAGCATTTTCCCTCTCTGTCCCGGTGGGCTCACAATCTATCTAAAGTATTGTGCATAGTTCTAGTGAGTGCCACCACCCTTGGTCATGCCCCCTTTCGGTTGTGCCACTAAAGGATTTATGCATGCATCTTTATAGGATAATGCTTTGCATGTGTAAATCCAAATTTTTGTCAGTTAACCCCAATAATTGTTTGTTAGTTCCCAGTTTATAGTACTAATTGGCTCACTAACCCATTTAATATATGTGCGCAATTTTGAGCACCATATATAGAATCTGGCCCTTAAAATGCATTAACGTGTTAACAAATCAATGCGATGTTCGGGGGGGGGGGGGGTTCTGGCAGGAGGGACTGAGCATCTCTCCTGCCGGCTATATAACGGGGAGGTGGGGGGTTCTGGCAGGAGGGGTTGGGGGGATTTCAGAGGGAGGGATTCCTGCAGTTGCCGGCAATGTTCAGGGGGGCTGGGGGGTTCTGGAAGGAAGGACTGGGCATCCCTCCTGCCGGTAGTCTTCGCAGGTGGGGGGACTTTGCCGCTAAACTTAGCGCAGCAGGGAGATCCCTTGCTACGATAAGCTCAGTGGCAACCCAATTCTCTAACCGGCGCCTGTGACATGGACACCGGTTAGAGAATTGGGTTATTAGGCAAGCTTCAGACTCAGTTCTCTATAGAAAGCCCATGTGCGATTCTCAAAATCCACTCAGGGCGGCTTCTGAGACTGGACGTCCTGTACAGAATCCGGCCCTGAGTGTTTAGGCTAGATATATCACCCATTCTCATGTTAGAAATGCATCCCTAAATAAGAAAGTTTTTAGTTTGGTCTTAAATTTGTCCAGAGATTCTTCCAGTCTGATATCCAATGGGAGAGCATTCCATACGGTGGGGGCTCTGACGGAGACTATAATAGTGCGTGTAGTATCATAAAATAGCTCCCTTATGGATTTCTGTCTCAAAACAGTGACAGGACACAAACCACAGCTCCCTTTAGAAAGTAGTTTGTGTGAATACTGGCAGGAGACATCTGTTAAGCTTGCCCGCAGCCCCATTCTCAGATGAAACAGGAGTTAGCACATGTTAAAACCTATATTAAACACCTACTGGTCAATATTCAAAATGATTTAACTGGCTAGAAACAGCCACTGACAGGCTAAATTACTTGTTTGCAACACTTAACTGGTCATCTCCGCTGAAAATGACTAAGAACATAAGAACATAAGCATTGCCTCTGCCAGGTCAGACCAGGGGTCCATCGTGCTCGGCAGTCCGCTCCCGCGGCGGCCCCCCAGGTCCATGACCTGAAAGTGTTCCCTACCTAACCTAAAATATCCATACCCTATTCGCTCAATGTCCTGTAAGGTAAACCTCTATCTGTACCCTGTTATCCCCTTCGCTTCCAGGAAGTCATCCAGTCCCTTTTTGAACCCCAGAATTGTACTCTGACTTATCACCTCTCCGGGAAGCGCGTTCCAGGTGTCCACCACTCTCTGAGTGAAGAAGAACTTCCTTGCATTCGTTATGAATCTGTCTCCTCTCAGTTTTTCTGAATGACCTCTTGTTTTAGTTGTCCCTGCTAGTCTAAAGAATCTGTCCCTCTCCACCTTCTCTATGCCTTTCATGATTTTATAAGTTTCTATCATGTCCCCTCTCAGTCTCCGCTTCTCCAGGGTAAAGAGCCCCAGCCTGTCTAACCGTTCGGCATATGAAAGGTTCTCCATACCCTTTATCATCCTCATTGCCCTCCTCTGGACCCTCTCGAGTATTGCCATGTCCTTCTTGAGGTATGGCGACCAGTATTGGACGCAGTATTCCAGATGTGGGCGCACCATTGCTCGATACAGTGGGAGGATAACTTCCTTCGTTCTGGTAGTGATACCTTTTTTGATAATGCCCAACATTCTGTTCGCTTTTTTTGAGGCCGCTGCACATTGCACCGCCGGCTTCATTGTGTTATCCACCAATACCCCCAGATCTTTTTCTTGGCTGCCTTCCCCGAGTACCCTCCCTCCCATCGTATAGCTGTACATGGAGTTCCCCTTCCCTATGTGCAAGACCTTACATTTCTCCACATTGAAGCTCTTCTGCCATTTTTTTGCCCACTCACTCAGTTTGTTCAGGTCGCTCTGCAGTTCTTTGCATTCCTCAACGGTTCTGCCCCTGCTGGAGAGTTTTGTGTCATCCGCGAACTTGATAACTTCGCACTTTGTCCCCGTTTCTAGATCATTAATAAATATATTGAACAGCAGTGGGCCCAGCACTGACCCTTGCGGAACACCACTTGTGACCCCTATCCAGTCAGAGTAGTGCCCCTTTACTCCTACCCTCTGCTTCCTGTCCGCCAGCCAATTTTTGATCCATCTGTGCACGTCCCCTTCCACCCCGTGACTCCACAGTTTCTTCAGTAAGCGTTCATGGGGCACCTTGTCGAAGGCTTTTTGGAAATCTAGATATATGATGTCTACTGGGTCACCTTGGTCCAATTGTTTACTTATCCCCTCAAAGAAATGCAGTAGATTTGTCTGGCATGATCGGCCTTTACAGAAACCATGCTGGCTCGATCTCATCAGACTAGTTAGCTGCTAAGTCAGGGGTGGGCAATCTTGATCCTCAAGGGCCGCAACCCAGTTGGGTTTTCCGGATTTCCCCAAGGAATATGCATTGCAACAAAAAAACACAAGCTCAAAAGCGAAATTGGTGGTTGAAAAAATTTTTGTTCAAAACATTTCATAATAATTAGTGTGATGTGATCAGACTCATAACCAATACGCCACAGACTTGGCAAGGGTTACCACGGGACCATCATTGTCACTTCACAGTCCCTTAAACCGCCACATTGTACCAGATACTCTTAATAACAGATATTCAGAAGGTGGTAGAAATGTGAAGCAATTTGGATCTCCTGACTAAGTGGGCGTCCTCTCCTGATGAAGCGAAGACAAGCGAAACTCGAGTCGGGGGAGGGAGTCCAGGGTAGGCTTTGGCATATGAGTGATTTTGTACATGAGGTGGTAATGCACAGACAAGGAGAACCCTGTAAGATTGTGAAGATAAGTACGTTTGACAAATATTTTTAATATCAAGAATACAGTGGAACCTTGGTTTATGAGCTTAATTCGTTCCAGAAGCATGCTTGTATATCAAAGCGAGTTTCCCCTTAGGAAGTAAGGGAAACTCGCTTGATTGGTTCCTCCACCCCACTCCCCCAAGGCCATCAGCGCTGCTCCACCTCACCCAACCACTTCCCAAAAAGAGCCCCCCCATCCCTGAGGCCACTGGAAAACTTCCACCATCCTCCTGAGAACTGGCTTTGCCCCGCTTGCAAACGCCCCCCAAGAACCGGTATCGCCCCCACCCCCACCCCCTGCTTGCAAATGACCCCTCCCCCCATGAACCAGCATCACCTGCCCGCCCAAACACAAGCGCTTACCCCAATCTGGCACCAGCACGCAGCACCAACTCTAAGGAGATGCCGGTGCTAGTGCCTGAAGATCCTGCCTCTTGCCTGGGCTGGGCCTTGAGCATCTGCGCATGCTCAAGGCCTTCTGGCTCCCGCTCCCTCCGAGATTCTCAAGGCCCAGCCCAGGCAAGAGGCAGGATCTTCAGGGACCGGCACGTCCTATAAGTTGGAGCTGTGTGCCGGTGCCAGATCGGAGTAAGGGCTTGTGTTTGGGCGGGCGGGCGATGCTGGTTCGGGGGGGGGGGGTGATGCCAGTTCTCGGGGGGGCGTTCGTGGGCAGGTGGGGGCAAAGCCGGTTCTTGGGGGGGGCGCTCACAAATCGAGTCAATGCTCGAGTGTTTTGCTCGTCTTGCAAAGTACTCGCAAACCGAGGTTTGACTGTACAGTGGTACCTTGGATTACGAGCATAATCCGTTCCAGGAGCATGCTTGTAATCCAAAATGCTCGTATATCAAAGCAAGTTTCCCCATAGGAAGTAAGGGAAATTTGCTTTGATATGTTCCCACCCCCCACCTCCCCCCCCCCCGAGGCCAGCAGTGCTGCTCCCCCCCTCCCCCACGAGAACCGGCATTGCTCCCCCCGAAGGCCCCCCTCGTGAACCGGCACCCTCCCCCGCCGCCATTGGGCACCCCCCGCCACCATCAGGCACCCCCGCCACCATTGGGCACCCCCCCGCCACGACCTGAAATCCCCCAACCCACCCGAACCCTCTTCTTACTTCCAGTGTAGCCTCCGCATCGGCCTCGGCACCAGCATGTCCTGTGCCCGAAAATCTGTTTCCTGTGCCGGGCCTTGAGCATGCGCGCATGGCCCAGCATAGGAAGCAGATTTTCGGGCACAGGACATGCTAGTGCCAGTGCCGATGCCGATGCGGAGGCTACACTGGAAGATATCTTGAAAACCCAAATGGCTGGGGGTCCCCCAGGACAGGTGTAAGAACCACTGTGCTAGACCATGGCTGGTTAAGTTCTGAATACTGATTTAACCAGTAATGTATGAGGTGCTACCCAAAAGTTTGGGAAATATGAACAGCACGGATGAACTGGATATAGTATGCCCTTCTGCCACTAAGAGGTGTCTAGCAGTATGCTTTATGAATCAGTTTGCCAATGGGTGTGCAGCTGAGTGGTCGCATTGTTTTGTTCTGTACGATTTTGTAAGATTGTGTTTTAGTGACTCGGCGGATTTCGATATGACGGATGTTACTGAGCAAAGAATCTGCATCAAATTTTGTTTCAAACTTTAAAAAAACAGCTGCAGAAACCCATTGAATGCTCCAGGAAGCCTTTGGAGATAATGCCATGTGACAAAGCTAAATCTTTCTATGGTACAAACACTTCAAGGATGGACGAACATCTGTCCACGACGATGACCGTTCTGGATGATCGTCAATAAGCACAACACCGGAAACCAAAGCAAAAGTTTGTGAGACTATCCTTGCAGATCGTAGGCAAACTATCCACGATGTTTGTGAGATAGTAGAACAGTCAAACGGAACAGTTCAACAAATTTTGTTGGACAAATTAAACATGAAAACGCATTGGTTGCTCCACCATGACAACACGCCCGCTCATACATCACTCGTTGTTCGACAATTCCTGACTTCCAGAAACATTACAATGATTACACACCCTCCCTTTTTGCCTGACCTTGCCCCCTGTGATTTTTTTTCCTATTCCCCAAAATGAAATTACGACTGAAAGGGTGCCGTTGGAAAGGGCGCCATTTTAACATGATTAAAGAGATCCAGGCAGAATCACAGGAGGTTCTCAAGGCACTCACCCAAGATGTCTTCCATAGATGCATGGACTCATGGGGAAAATGCTGGGATCGCTGTATACATTCTCAAGGGGGACTACTTCGAAGGAGACGGTGGAAACTAGGAGTTTCGGTAATTGAATTTGCTGAACTTTTGGGTAGCGCCTCATACTAACTGACTCAAAAAACCCCCAGCAGATATTAAATGGCAAAACAGAGCCTGCATTGAATATCTGTGAATATTACCAGTGGCAGACAGCAAAATGTGTATCACCACTGACTGAATATTGCCCCCCCCCCCCAAGGTGTTTTATCTTAAAGGGCCTAAAATATTCAAAATCTAGTTGCACTGGGATTATCTGTCAATTTGTCTGTTACCAGATTGCTCTTTAGTTTTATAACCTGGTCAGAATCAAATATGCTAAAAGCTACATCTTCAAACTCATTTGCATATTTCAGCTGGTATTGCACAGCAGATATAACACCTGCATTCACATATACATGCCTCAGATTCTGGAAGCTCATATGTCTAGTTTGATTTTGGAACCACTGGGACAGACTAATTTTCTGACACAAGACTGAGTCTTCAAACACAAAACAATAGAATCCATTTCTTAACCACTTTCAGTTATAAAGAAAACTAAACATGTACGTTTCCCTAGCAGAGTATCCATTGTTTTTCAAGTTCCTGTTAAAGCTTGGAATCATTGTGTGATAATCTAGCATCATGCTTCAGTACATTTTCCATCTATTTCTCCAAAGTATTCTGCCTTTTAGTGCTGGCAACTGCTAAGTAGTGTGCATTTGAAAGTGACAGTAGGCTGTCTTCAGATGTTTGCTTTTATCATATCATAATATGTCATTATCTCTTAAACAATTCAGTAGCCTATTTTTGGAAAATCTATCCAAGATTTTTCAGTCTCATACTGTTCTCTCTATTTTCAGTCTTCCTGCTCAGAGAAACATTATCCTTTAACATAGAATTATGTACGGCCCTGGGAATTGACACTTTTCCTCTTACTCCTTCCTGCTGGCTCTGACAAATAGAAGCCAATTAAAGGACCTGAATAGCGGTCTGTTACAAGGCACATGGGGTTGGCCCCTAAAATCCTGTTGGTTCTGCTAACCCGTTGCCACTTGCCTTTATAGCAGGGCTAAACATTCCTTCTGCACACAGCTAAGACCCAGGTAACCCTGCAGGGAGTCAATGACTTGGCATTAAGTAGGCAGAAGGAATGTTTCCATCAGAGTTCAGTTGATCTCAGTGGAGCTGGATAGCAGGGTTATTTAAAGTGACCGACAAATTATATCATACTAAGACAAGATTCCACCAGAAGGAGCAATTAGCTATCAGGGCATATAGAAGTAGCACTTGTTCATTCTTGTCTAAAAGAGTTCATTGTTAAAGCATAAAAATCTATTAAAATATTTGTTTAAACCTACGTTTCTAGTGCTGTATTCACTGGTGGAGCTTTTAAAAATGAAACTCAAGCAAACTAGCTGATAATGGCATGAAAAATATGAAAATGTGATTAAAGTAGTAAATCATAACACATACAGATAGAGAAATGACTTTAAAATAAAGAAACAGAGACTATTTTGATGCTTGAATGCCTTTATTGGGCATTTGCAGTATTTGAAGTTATTTATCAATATTTTGAGGTGTTCCTAAATATTTTTGAAGATTTGAAAGTACACTGGTGTTTTGAGTGTTTAGCTGGAAAAATGTGAGGCATTTTGGAAAATGGTCTCTATCATTTGCACAGTACAGTACTGTACAAAGATTGGTTAACTAATTAGAGACTGCATGTAGCTAACAGCTTGGAAATGTGGCTGATCGCTTCACTGGAGGAACTTTAACGAAAGAGATCTCTTCTAAAGTGACTTCTGTCTCGTCAGGAGGAGGGTGGGGGAACCAATTGCGTTCCGTGGCACTTTTGTATATGAAGCACTTATTAGCCGTAATTAAATGGACAATACGAATTTACTACGTCTTTAGGACTCTGGCTTGTTCTGGTTTAGAGCAAGATGATTAATGTAAATACATATTACTTGAGATAACCATTTAGCAGCTAATTTATCCAAATTTATTACAGCAGTTAGAGCTCTTTCATTTCAGCAGACACAGACAAGGACATGCCAAAATTAGACAACGTTTGTGAATACACACTGCCCTCTAGTGGTCAGCAGTGGTAAAAATAGTCAAAGGATGCTCTGGAAGTACTGCAAGATAAACCCAAGTTTATATAGCAGCCTTATGCTGGAGTCCATTTCGCCAGACCTCTCTTGCATTCTCTCTTCCATATACAGTTTCAAATATATTTTAGTTTGTAAAGATTGCAGTGAGAACATAATTTTCTTATTAAATGAAAGAGTAGCCTAATGGTTTGAGAACCAGCGAAGCCTGGTTCAAATCCCAAGCTGCTCCTTGTGATCATGGGCAAGTTACTTAATTCTCCAGTGTCATAAGTACAGACTTAGATTGTAAGCCCTCCAGGGACAAGGTAATACCTAGGGTAACTGAATAAAGTTACCTTGAGCTACAACTGAAAAAGGTGTGAGACAAATTCAAATAAATAAGTAGTACTACTTCACTGGCATACATGCAGCAACTTCTGACAGGGGGGGGGGGTCCACCTCAGGCACAGTCTTGGTAAGAGCGCAGTATCCATCCTCCTCTCTACCCCCCAATCCTACCCTGCCCCCCCAACCACCACCACCATCACTGCCATATGTGTGTGACGCTTCCCTTCCCCTTATCTCTGTAATGTTCGTAGCACAAGCAGCAACTCCCAACTTGCTGTCACATCGGCACCAGCTCTTCTTCTGATGTCACTTCCTGGACCCACACCTAGGAAGTGACATCAGCGGGAGAGCCCACGCAGACACAACAGCAGGTTGGGATTACTGCTCATGCCAATAATGTTACCGAGGTATGGCAGAAGGGAAGAGGTGCATGCACGTGGTGGTGGAGGGGGAGAAGAGGGCGGGAGAGGGGCACCACCACCCCAGGCGCCACCACATGCAAACTGCCTCTCTGGAGCAACTTTGTGTTTCCACATAGACGGAATGCTCCAGAGAGACGATTTCCAGGGCAGGCTGACAGCAGCAGGCTCACTTCTGCTGCTGCAGGCCAGCCTTTAGATTCAATTTTGTCGAGGAGATAGGTGGAGACAGGCAGGGGAGAATACCCCGGACACCTCTTGTTGCTGTGTTAGATTCGTACTTACTGCATGGTAATATCTTGAATTACAGCGCATTAAGTACAAGTCCTAATGCACTTTAGAAAAAGGCTCTTTGCTTTTCCTACAGAACTTTACATAAATTCCTAACCCTACACAGTATCATGTTTTCTTTGGAGAATTATATAATACGGGCACTATATAAATTAATATAAAAAGAATATAAAAACATAAACCTAAAAACTAAAGGGTCAATATTCAAAGGGGTGTAACCAGGCAGGAGAAGCTCTTCTCCCATTAAACCCATCTGAACTGGCCTGATGCCAATATTCAGTAGCACTTAACCAGGTAGAACTGATGAATATCTCCACTGATTGGCCATTCTCTGGCTAGGTTAGGGGTGGCCCAGAGGTGGAGCCATTATTTAGCCAAATAGCAGCAAGGTTCAGTCTGCTAACAAGCTAAGTGAACATACAAAAGACAGGACAGCAAAAAAAATCTGTTCTGACTTTATGCTCCGAGATATTCAAGCACCAGTCTGAATGTTGGCTGATGCTCGGTTAAATTAAGTTTAAGTTTCTTTAAAATATTTGATATGATCGCAATATCCAAATCCAATGCGATTTACAAAAATTAAAAGTGGAAAAAATAAAAAATCCAACAAACAGAACATTAAAAACTATGACGTAAAAATGCAATTGAGAGGGGGAGGAGCTAAAAAAATTGGATTAAATACAATTCCAAAACAAATGAAAAAGGAGTGGGTAAGGAGACAAAAGGTTGGGAAATGTTACCTGCTTAATTTCTACTTAACAGTGTTCCTTGTCCAGATAAATTCCAGAATGAGGTCATATGATATTAAATGGGTCAGTTAAAGGCATCTTTAAACAACCAACTTTTTAGTAGGCCTTTAAACTTATTAAGTAATTTCTCTTCTCTTATATTGGATGGAAGCAAGTTCCAAACTTGAGGAGCTGTAACAGAAAAGATCATATCCCTCCTTAAATAAATTATTTTTAATGAGGGAATTACTAACAGAGATTTTTCTTCTGATCTTAAAGATTTTACGGGGATGTATGGTATTAGAAATCTTTCTAAAAATGCTGGGGCTTTGTTTACTAATATTTTATGTGTGAGTAAAGCTAAATTCCAGTTTGCACACATTCCTGGATATTCAGATATCCAGGGTTAATTCAGCCTGTGGCTTACAAGCCACTTACCACCAGGGGCTGGATATTAATCCCTAAAACAACACCCTTTTTATTAGGCAGGGTGAAGGAGCCAACTCAGACAGCAAATTTGGGGAGAGGGGGCAAAACAGACCAGCATCAGCTACCTCTCTGCGGGATTGCTTTTGCAATCTGTGGTGGCAGCATCAGCTCCGCTGTAGCCTTTCCTCCTCCTCCCCCTCCCCTGCTGCCTCTGCAACCACCAGCGTCTCCTGTAGTCTATGACAGCAATAAAATAAACAAAAAGCATGGAACCTTTGAGAATCCTATGTACCGTAACTCTAGGTTCAAGTGTCCTGCATTCGACTGCCTAATGCTTGCACCATAGAGTGGAAACTGGGTTCACAGGCAAATGTATTACTAGGGTTACCAGATTTGTTCAAGAAAAAAAAAGAGGACATGTGGCCCCGCCTCATTCCACTCCAGCCCCACCCCATCCAACCTCAGCTCCACCCCCACACAAACATTGTCTCTTTTCCTGACTCCAGGCCACATCTGGCAGGCCTCCAAGCATGCGCATACTGTGCAAGAGAAACTGTGGCAATTTTGGTGATAAGGCAAGTGCCTCACCATGATACCTAGAGAGGGCAAACAAATTGGCCCTAGGGTAGCTGGGTAAGTTTCAGCTTTGGACTAATGAATGGGTTGATATATATGAAAAAGGAGTGGGTTATTTTATTATATAGATCTCTATAAATCCCTCCAAAACCTATGCACAGAACAGCCACTCACTTCAAAAGATATCTTGCCCACCATCCACTATATCAGTAAAAGTCAAAGGGCTCCAGGAGACTCCTCATTTTAAAGAAACAGGAATATTTAGAGGCCCTGCTACACATACAAATATAATAATGAAAAGAAGACTGACTATAATAGAATAATTACCAGTGAGGAGAAAGTGACTGTTACTTTGAAAAAATGCTCAGAGAATTGAAACTCTGAAGAGGGGGTGAAAACCTCCTCTTGAGAAAAGAGTTTACCGTCCAGTCATTGCATTGGAACGTCACTTTCAAACCGCTGGTAAAAGATTAAATGTACTTGCAAGCTTAACATGTGATATTCAAAATTTCTTATACAAAAATCTCTCATTGGAAAAAATAATGCACTTATCTGAAAAATATTCTTAAGAATCTTAAGGCTCTCAGGGGTCCCAACGCGGCCCCGTTTCGAGTTTTGCTTCAGGAGACCCAAAACCACATTTCAAACCCTTTGTGCAATCATACTCATATTCCACGAGATAATCTGAAAAATAGAAAATATACTCAGTACCACACATCGCAGCAGAATACTCCAAATTGCTGCAATGAGGGAAATCACAAGATCTTATTGGCGAACAGAAGAAAAGAAGCACAAAGGTCTCACATACCGTTCACTGAATACAAAAATTCCAAAATACGGAGACCGCTGCCTGCCTCTCCCGACTTATACTGAACAAAGGGGGAGGGGGAGGGGAAGGGTGACCTCCTTCGGAACGTGATGACGTCAAAAACGTCAAAAAGGGTTACTGTTACAAGCGAACAGCTGTTACTGTAAATAAAGTCTATTGAAAAAATGAAAAATCTTGAAAAAACAGAACAAAACAAAATTACAGGAAAGCAACCCATTCTATCTCGTTGTTTAACCCATGCGGGTGCAGGGTGTTTAATTCAAAAATCCACTGCTGTTCTCTACGCCAAAGAACTTTAGATATGTCACCCCCTCTAGTAAGGATCACTGAATCCAGTATGGAGAATTTCAAGCCACCTGCATTGTGTTTATGTTGTAGCCAGTGTTGGACGAGGGGAGCTTCTTGTATACCAGATTTAATTCTACTAATGTGCTCTCCTATCCGGGTTTTGACACTCCGAATAGTGCACCCTACATATTTTAAGCCACACGGACACTGTATTATGTACACCACTTGCTTTGTACTACAATCTGAGGCCACGGGGGTAAATTTCTTTTTTGTAGTGAGGATCATCTGTTGTAGTGGGACACTGTGCGGACACATTTTACAGTGGCCACACGGAGTATGCCCACCCACTGCCGTGAATGCTTCTACAGATGAGTGCGTGAGCTGAGAGTGAACCAATCTTTGTTTTAAATTTTGATTTTTAGAGAAGGCGAAACGGGGAAGTTCTTGAAACTCTGGGTGGTACTGCATAATATGCCAGTGTTGCTTAAAGGTGCGTTTAATATGAAATGCTAGATGTGAATATGGTAAAACGCACACTAAAAGTTGTTCCTCAGATTTGGGATGAGTCTCTAGCAACAGTGAGCGGTTGGCATACAGTCCCCTCTTATAGGCTTTATGTATGATTCTGGCAGGATACCCTTTTTCTTCAAACCTTGCTTTCATACCTTCTGATTTTGAAATGTAATCCTGTACTGAAGTGCAAAGCCTTCGAAGCCTTAAAAACTGCCCCGCTGGGATATTGTCCCTCAGATGTTTTGGGTGAAAACTGTCATATTGTAGGAGATTGTTCCGGTCTGTGGGTTTACGATATATAGTCGTCTGAAAACTCCCATTTTCCAGCATTATATTAATATCCAAAAAAGGCACTTGATGATAGTCTTTGATCATGGTGAATTGTAAGTTACCATCACAACTGTTAAGCCAAACTAAAAACTGATCCAGTTCACTAGCGGTCCCCATCCATACTCCAAGAATGTCATCAATGTATCGTTTCCAGAACAACAGGTGTTGCCAATGTGCTGAAGAATATAGGAAAGTCTTTTCGAACTTGGCCACATAGAGACAAGCTATAGACGGAGCCATTTTGGCTCACATGGCGGTGCCCTTGATTTGCTTGTAAAAAACTTCTCCGAACTGAAAATAGTTCATGCCCAGCGCGATAGAAGCCAGAGTGGTCAAAAATTCAATCCTGATGTTAGAAATGGCCAACGCCTGTAGCTCCACTTCAATGATGTTTATTGCTTCACGTTGAGGTATATTGGTGTATAAAGAGGTGATATCCAGGGTAAAAAGAATAGCACCATGTGGAACGTTGTTGAATGTGGCCAAAAACTTTATCATGCTGGCTGAGTCCAAAACATATGAAGGTGCTAAAGGAACCCGATTTTTAAGGTAGGAATCCAACATGGATGACAACGGTTCTAGTACTGACCCTATCCCTGAGACTATCGGTCTGCCTGGGGGATTTGTTAAAGATTTGTGGATCTTTGGAACAAAATAGATGACTGGGGTTTTGGGGTGTTTACAAAATAAAAACCTATATTCCTTTTCGGTTATTACTCCCTTTTCCAGACCCTGAACCAGGCAATGTGAAATGACATCCTGGATGTCCTGTACGGGATCCTGATGCAAAACCTCATAGTATGTGGCCATAGCGTTTGGGGAACGACCCATGGAAGAACATGCTAGGCACTTTGGCTTGGATTCTATAAACGGTGCCAGCGGCCGTCTAAAAATACAATCATGGAATGGCACCATTTATAAAATCACGGTTTCATGAAAAGTAGGCGCCAGAAATGTAGGCCAGGTTTTTCAAGGCCTACCTTTCTGGTGCCTACCTTTCACGTAAATTGTGACTACAGAGGCACTTTACAATGCCTAACACCAGTTCCAGCATCATCCACGCCTACAGTGGCGTTAGGCGTTGTAAAGCGCCTCCGTAACCGCAATGTAGGTGCCTCCCTTTTTTTAAAAAAATGCTATCATTCATTTTTAAACGGCATTTTTCACTTAAGTTAGGTGCCGGTGGGGTGTCTACTGGCGCCTAACTTAAGGCGCCATTTATAAAATATGGGCCCGGTTAATTTCCCAGTGACTCATTTATTATCTCCCGAAATTTTGTTAAGGAAGTTTTTTAAAGAAATACTGGGATTACCCAATCCGGAGAATTTCCCAATAAATAATTGTTATTATATTCCGCAAAAGAAAATACAATCCGACCAGGAGGTGGACCACCTGATAACAAGTGAAATAAATCTGACAGAGTTTTTGGAAGATACTCAGGACGTGATTCAGAGTAGGTCCACCATGGTAATAACATGCATGAGTGAGATAGATAAAATGTTAATTATGAAACTTTACTTTAAAAATAGGTTGACAAAATTTTGTGGAGATTTGGTTAGAATTTTTCCTGATGTCTCAAGAGCTACGCAACTAAGAAGGAAAGAATTTTTGAAATTAAGAACAAGAGTTTTAGCTCTTGAGGCATCTTTTTACCTAAAATTTCCATGTAAATGTCTTGTTAAATTACAATGTATAAGTAAATATGCCAGTCTATAGCTTCTACATTGGCCAGTGTAGTATACCAAATATCAATCGGTCAATGTATCTTCTATATCAAAAGATTTTCTCTCTCTGTTGTTTCTCTCTATTTTTTGGGCATCAGACATGCCAGTTGTTCGCCTCAATTTTTGGCGATACAACAATCTTAGTGGCTATGGCTGTGGCTTCTTCATTCGCCCACTTGCTGAAAACTTTTAACGTTTTTATGTTTTTTTAGGTTTTTTATATAAAGTGCTTTATGCTTTCACAAATCATTATAAAGAAATAACTTATCTTAAAAGCATTGTTTCCTTAGTAAGATCGGGTCAGGGACCTGTCATATCGACATGCGCTATAAGATTGCATGGTTCCCTTAATATAATTGCCCAACCAGAACTGTTGTTTACTTGCTTGGAATGCTAGCATCCTATCCAAAAAAGACCTGAATCTACAGCCAGTGATCCTAGGATAGGTAAATAAATTACAATTCCTGGTTATCCTGGTAGGGTTGAATAGCACGAAATGAGTTAACAGGTAGGTAGGGGCCCGTCCCCAAACCAACTTAAAACAAATACAAGAGAACTTAAATATTACTCGTGCTTCTATTGGCAACCGGTGCAGCATTCAATAATAAGGACTGACGTGATCATTTGTCCTCAGCTTAAATATCAGACGAACAGCCGTGTTCTGCACTATTCTCAGTTTTCTCAATATTTTCTTTGGTACTCCCAAATAAACAATGTTGCAATAGTCCAATATAGATAACACCAGCGCTTGCACCAATAGTCTAAAGCACAGGTGTCAAAGTCGGTCCTCGAGGGCCGGAATCCAGTCGGGTTTTCAGGATTTCCCCAATGAATATGCATGAGATCTATGTGCATGCACTGCTTTCAATGCATATTCATTGGGGAAATCCTGAAAACCCGACTGGATTACGGCCCTCGAGGAGGGACTTTGACACCCCTGGTCTAAAGGATAGAGGATGAAAGTAATTTTTGATAGTCTTTAATTTCCATAGTGCAAAAAAGCACATGTGCTTTTACCTATGTAACCTCTGGGGGTGATTTTATAAAAGCCCTTTATAAAGTTACCCCCCACGATGAAATCAGCAATCAGTTCTACTACAGAATCTAGAGAAGCTCATCCTTGTCTATGCCTTTGATGTGAAATGAAATCCATGTCTATTAAGATATTACTCCAGTGCATGATATAAAAATACTTTTAAAAGATAGGGAGGATTCTGACATTTTTTCACCTTTGACAGTAATTGCATGCCAAGTCCTCTAGTACAGTTCAGAGGGATTTACAAGATGATGAACGCAGAAAAAAAAAAAAGTATTAAATAAAATACTGATTTTTATCTCTGGCTTTAATATCCACCACATGCAAGACATTCAAGAATGTTCATGATAAAACAGGGAAATTTTCTTTCACATTTAACCAAGCAACATTGCAGTAAAGCATGGATTTATTAAAAAAAAAAAAAAGAACACGTATTCATAAACATTCCTAAAAAAGTGTGGAAGTGATAAATAACTTGTGAAGAAGGGTTAGTTAGGTTCAATACTTGCAAAAAGAGAGGGTTATGTTGGTGATGAAGATTTCTCTTGGAGCTGTAATCCTGCAACGGAATGCCTAATTCTAATCTAATCTAATCTGAAATTTCTGAGTCAGACTATGGGCTCCTTTTATCAAGCCACGCTAGTGGTTTAACGCACTTAATAGCGCGCGTCAAACCACCAGCCGCGCTAACCGCTACCGCCTCCTCTTGAGCAGGCGGTAGGTAGTTTTTAGGCCAGCGCGTGATAAAAAGTCATGTGCGTTAACCCCGCTAGCGCGGCTTGATAAAAGGAGCCTATGTCCAAACGGATTCAAAGCGACGTACAATTTGAGATTATGGGAATCCAAATTGGTACATTGCAAACAAAATAGGAGAAGAGACAGATCTATAGAGAGATACAAATTGTTCAGTTTTTGAGTAGTGCCGAGGTATTTAGTAGACTTGAGCTGTTAGGTTGCATAGTATCAGTAACTCCGGAGGGATAACTACTGCATGGAGCTGGATATCCTCTTTCCTCAACGACCAGGCCCGTTTCCATGCACAGACTATGAGTGAGGAATGAGCTTATGTCATTAATGCTTTCTCTCTCTCAGATGAAAATAATCCACCCAGTGTTGTCTTTTCTTTGCAGTGTTGAACAAGGGTCAGTGTGTGACCAAGTATTACCGCTGGATGCAGAAGAATGGAGGGTATATCTGGGTACAGTCTTGTGCTACAATTTCCTATAGTGCAAAGAACGCAAATGAGAAGAATATTATCTGGGTCAATTACATTCTGAGGTAGAGTAGTTTATCCTTATTTGAAAATTAACCTGTCATGATTTTTGCTGTCTTTTTGTTGTATACATAACTTTCTGCCTAGGAAGCAGGGATGTGCGTTCATTATGAAGTATTCATTCAGTTCATTAATGAGCCTTTGAAAATATAGTGCATGTGCAATTGATTTAGGGGAAGATTCTCAAATGTTCATGGTAAAATCCAGCAGGCAGCTGATTTCAAAAAGGTGAGTCATTCTTTAAAAACTGTGCATGCAAATGAGGTTCGCGGAGGTCGCTAAATTTGCATGTGCCGATCACTGGTGATAACGATTGGCACATGTACAGAATAAACATGCAAAAAAAAATCCCAAATCAAAGATCAGAAGGAGAGATGCATGCCCACTCCCTCCTGTCGCTGACGTCAAGCAACCCCCCTCCCCCTGCAGCAGGAGAGATGCCCACTCCCTCCCGCCACCATGCAACAACCCTTGACACCCTCCAACCTCCCTCCCATTGCCACAATCATGCTCCCCTATGTCTCCAGCTCCCCCTTACCTTGTTTACAAAGGCCAGCCAGAGGGATGCCTACCCCTCTGGCTAGCAGGCTCACCTTTTCAAAATAGCGGGCCTTCACCTCCATGGTGCATCCTGGGATGCGCCAGGGAGGGGCCTAGGGCTCTGATTGTCCCAGATTGCTTAAAGCCCCTCCTATGGTAACATGGGCAGGGGTTATTGGAGGCACATGGGGTTGTCGGGGGTACAATGGGAGTGGCGGGAGGGAGTGGGCCTCCCTCCCGCTGCCAGAGGTGATGTCGGGAGGGGGTTGCTTGGCAGCAAGAAGGAGTGGGCATCTCTCCCACTGCCAGGGGGTGTCGGGGGTTGTTGCATGGTGACAGGAGGAAGTAGGCGTCTCTCCCAATGCTGGGGGGGAAGTGTCGAGGTGTTGCTTGGTGGTGGCAAAATTTTCTGGCAAGTCTGAGGTGTCAAGCCTTACTTTCCTGTCAATGCCTGAGCCAATCAGTGCTCAGGCACTGACCAAAAAGTAAAACTATGATAACTCAGACCTACCAGAAAATTTTGCTCGCTAATGTAGAACAGCAAGGTTAGGGAATCACCCTGTGATAATAGAGAAGCGCCCGGAGTGCTCCTTTAAATATTAATGACCTTGTTGTAATACATTTGCATGGCAGAGTCAGAGACTGCTAAGAAGTTCAGAAAAGATCACGGTAAAAGGTTTTAATAATCCACCGCTAAAATATACGAACCCTAAACTTGCTGGAACCGGTTTTGAGACTACATTAAGGTTTTGAGAATCTTTTTCTTAGAGAAATATTTACCATAGTGCGGTATGTTTTTGCACTTAAAATGCAGTAAGTGCAAAGTGAGGTAAATATCTGCCCTGCATATACCATACAGGGCAGACACATAGGCCCAGAATTTATAAACAGCACCTGAAGTTAAGCGCCTAGATCAGTGTGTTTAGCTGATCTAGGTACCTAAGTCAATTTTCTTAACTGACAATCGTTGCCGTTAATTGTAACATCTGTATCCACAGTTTTTGTTTTCGTTTTCATCGGTTAATTGTAAGCGCCATTAAAAAAAAGGATTTTAAAAAATTAATTTGCTGACAGGTTTCTAATTTGGTAGACACCTACATCGAGCTGCCTGCTAGCAAGTAGGTGTGGTTAGGGGCGGATTCGGGGTAGATTTTGAGTGTGGTTTGACTTAGATGCACTTATTTAGAGTAAAAAAACCCTAGCCTAAAAGGCAATGACCCGGATATATAAGAACATAAGAACATAAGTAGTCGCCTCCGCCAGGGCAGACCAGAGGTCCATCCCGCCCAGCGGTCCGCTCACGCGGCGGCCCATCAGGCATATTGCCTGAGCAGCAGTCCCTGACTAATTTTATACCTACCTCTACACTTATCTCTAAACCTTCCACTGCTCTTATCTGTACCCCTCAATCCCTTTGTCCTCCAGGAACCTATCCAGGTCTTCCTTGAAACCCTGTACTGTGCTATTTCCTATCACGGCTTCCGGAAGGGTGTTCCATGTGTCCACCACCCTCTGTGTGAAAAAAAATTTCCTTGCGTTTGTTCTAAACCTGTCCCCCTTCAATTTCATCGAGTGGCCCCTTGTTCTTGTGGTTTCTTTCAAATTGAAAAATCTGTCCTTGTCAACCTTTTCGATGCCCCTCAGGATCTTGAAGGTCTCTATCATGTCTCCTCTGAGTCTCCGCTTCTCCAGGGAGAACAGCCCCAGCTTTTTCAGTCTGTCAGTGTATTAAGGGTATGGAAAACCTTACATACACTGACAGACTGAAAAAGCTGGGGCTGTTCTCCCTGGAGAAGCGGAGACTCAGAGGAGACATGATAGAGACCTTCAAGATCCTGAGGGGCATCGAAAAGGTTGACAAGGACAGATTTTTCAATTTGAAAGAAACCACAAGAACAAGGGGCCACTCGATGAAATTGAAGGGGGACAGGTTTAGAACAAACGCAAGGAAATTTTTTTTCACACAGAGGGTTGTGGACACATGGAACACCCTTCCGGAAGCCGTGATAGGAAATAGCACAGTACAGGGTTTCAAGGAAGACCTGGATAGGTTCCTGGAGGACAAAGGGATTGAGGGGTACAGATAAGAGCATATATATATATGAGGCGCTGATATCGGTGGATGCCTAAAAAGTGGCCGCCGATCATGTGACAGTCACGCCACGGTAGAATATACAGAATTGCACCTCCAGACCGGAGTAGATAGGTGCTGGAAATGTAGGCAAGGGTTTTCCAGGCCTATGTTTCCGGCACCTACCTATACCATGAATCGCACCTACATAGGTGCTTCATGGCACCCAATGCCACTTCCGGCATTAGCCACGCCCATAGTGGTAGTAGGTACCATAAAGCGCTTACATAGGTGCGATTCCAGCACCTTATATTTAGATGCCGGTAGGCACATTAACCTTGATGATTTTTGCCTTTTATTACAGTGTTTTTCAGTTAACTTAGGCACCTAAGTTTAGTCCCTAGTTTTAGAATTTCCCCCAGTATGCCTTAGGCGTCACTAGGGGCTCCTTTTACTAAGGTGCGCTAGTGTTTTTAGCGCACGCACAAAATTAGCGCATGCGGTAGCTGCTAGAGCGCGCTAAGGCCCTAACGCACCTTTGTAAAAGGAGCCCTAAGTGTGATTCTATAAACGGTGCCTAGAGAATGATTGACAATTCCATATAACAAGCACCTAACAGGTGTCATTTAAAGAATCGGAGCCTTACTGCATAGAACTTCATTATGGTGCATCCATGTTATCTCCCAAGGTATAAAATGTTGGATTCAGCACATACCTACACAACCCAACTTCCCCCACCGCCAAGCCTTGGCTCACCAATCTGATTCCCCTAATCAGTTCTACTTCCAGTCAGCACCCCCAAATCCAGCCAATCCTGTCCCCCCAACACAAAAACCTCTGGAAAGTAACCCCTCCCCCCCATACACACTCAACCACCTTGATCAAACCTTACCAGCATGTTTAAGCCGCCCACTGAAAATCACCACCCTCCTCCCCCACAGACAACCCTACCAAAGTCTAAGCCTCTCCAGAAAAACAACCGCCTCCCCCCCCCCAAGTTAACACAATAATACGGTAAATGTCAGTAGATAAAGATCTGCCCCAAAAGATGGCCGGAGTTTAATCTGGCACTCTGCACAGGTTCCACTTGTTCATGATAAACACTGGCATCGTAAACTGGGCAGCTGTCAACTTGCCACCTTGCCAACCCCATACACCTCCCGAACCTCACGATGCAGTCTTGAAACATAACATCACCATATTGTTTACTTTCAACCCTAACAATGTCTTCCCTTCTCCCACCACAAACTACTGTGTTTCCCCGAAAATAAGCCCTAGCATGATTTTCAGGGTAGGTCTTAATATAAACCCTAGTCACCAGCAGCAGCAGTGCTTCTCCCCACCGCAGCGCACCCCCCCCTCCTCGTTGACCCATATCTCCTTCCAATCCGAACTGCGAGACAGGAATACCTTATAACAAACCGGCAGCAATCTACATAGGCTGCTTCGCGGCCTTCTATCTCCTTGGCGTTCCTCTGATGATGATGTCATCAGCATCCCGAGTGCCAACGCTGTCTCGCCTGTCTCGCGGTTCAGATGGGAGGGAGAGATAGGTCAGCGGACGGGGGGAGGTGCGCAGCGGCGGGGGGATAGAAAGATGCTACACGGGGAGATGGGAGGAAGGGAGGAATAGAAGCTGCAAGGGTTCTGCTGCACAAGAGACGGGAGAGAGGGCTAAAAAGATACTGCACAAGAGGATGGGTGAGAGGGGAGGAAAGTTGCTATACATGTGGAGGAGAGAAAATTAATAGGAAGAATTGGGGTGGAGGAGAGGAAGGGAGAAATGATCATTACATGAAAAAAAAATAAGACATCCCCGAAAATAAGACCTAGTGCCTTTTTTGGGCCCCAAATTAATATAAGACAGTGCCTTATTTTCAGGGAAACACAGTAGCATCATTTATTTGCTAATATCTGCTTTATGATTCTACCCCTCCCCTCAAAGAGATACACAGCACCTACCATCATAGCATATGCTTTGAATGTGATATGATGTTTTACACTCCTTACATAAAACACATCACCATATAACAACTCCCATGACTCCCCCAAGAACTCACTCAGGAGTAGTCTTTTGGGCTAGGAGCACTCCCCCTCCACTCCTGCTCTGGTGCTGCTCCGAGTTCAAATAGGTACCTATGAGCCCTAGCAAAAGTGTTGGGTAGTACTGCTAGGGATCAATCTGCCATATAAGGGCAGTCAGTCTATGAATTTCAACTTTTAGCTTGCTTCAGCTTTTTAGAAAAAAAGGAAAACAGAGATGGCTGGGTGGCTGAGTTCCGGTGATACACAATGTTCTGCAGAGGACCTGGGTTCAATTCTAGGCTTAAGTCTTCATTTCTTTCAGTTGAGCAAGGCAGTCGATACAGCGGAAATAATGTTTGCAGGGCTATCGTATAATATTGACACCTATTTGTTGGAATTAGGAACCCCCCAATTTCAGGGATTACAAAGGAACTTAGATGTATAATGCCCAACTAAGGATGGCTGCTAAAGTGATTATGCTATATGAGTTGGGAAAGGATATAAAACAGAGAAAAATCCCTGGATAGTATTGAATGAAGGTCCATGATTGCCTGGTCCAGTAAAGGATATTTCTTTTTTTAAAAAAATTTTTAATTTATTCATTTTTGAATTCTTACAACAAGTGAATTAAACATATTATAACCAATTTTCGTATATTACTTGTATTTACAAACAAATCATCTTGTAATATAGAATATATACCCCCCTTTTTATCAATATTCCTAATTCCATATGATATACATTTCCCACCCCTCCCATACATATCTACTACCCATGTGCTAAGATGTCTGATCATTAGAATAATTAGTCAGTGGTTCCCAAATTTTTTAAAAATTATGAAGATTCCCTTGTTGTAACGCTAACACCTTTTCCATCTTATATATGTGACAAACTGAATTCCACCAAAATGTATAATTTAATTTAGTATAATCTTTCCAATTTTGAGTAATTTGTTGCATGGCGACCCCTGTTAATATTAATAATAACTTATTATTGTTTGCAGAAATCGGACTCTGAGTTCTCATTGCTGTACCAAATAATATAGTGTCATTTGAGAGTCCTACATGGTTTTCTAATAATTTATTAATTTGGGGCCAAATTAGTTTCCAAAAAGCATTTATACAGGGACAAAAAAAAATTAAATGATCTAACGTCCCAACTTCTAATCTACAATGCCAGCATCTATTAGACCTAGTACTATCTATCTTTTGCAAATGCGTAGGGGTCCATAAAACTCAATGTAACAAAAACATCCATGTTTGACTCATAGATGCTGACCTTGTAGACCTTAACTTCCAGGACCAAAATAAAGTAAAGGATATTTCTAATTGACCTGGAAGCACAAAGAAGTGGAGGAACTTCAGTAAAAAAAAAAAAAAAAAAGAAGTATAATTGAACAGCTTGACACCACTCATATTTGCAGAGAGAAATTGAGTTTGCCATTTCCTCTTTGTTCCACAGCCTTCCGGAATATAAGGACATTGCCATGGATCTTGCACAGCTTCCCCATTTGCCAGAGAAAACCTCAGAGTCCTCAGAGACTTCAGATTCGGAGTCTGATTCAAAGGATAATTCAGGTAATACAACATCGGCTGTGCATGGATTTCCTGCGACCTAAAACTCGAGCATTGTATATTTTGAGATTAACAGTCAAAGTGAGCCACAAAGCAAATTACTTTGTTGTACAGTAGCTAGTCACAAAATAAGATTTTGGTTCCCTCATGAAACTGTGAGAACCAGGGGAAATTGATGGCTGTAGCAGGATGAATGTTATTTCTCTTAGATGAGATAGTTTTCACATAGCTTAGCCCTCCTCGGTTTTCATTATCCTTTTCAACACAATCTCTTGGATCCAAGTTTTTCTTTCTCAATGTGGTCTTATTTATTTATTTATTTATTTTAAATTCTTTATTCATTTTCAAAATTACATTAAGTGTTAAATATATTCATTCACATTAACAATAAATATATCACTTACAAACAATCATTGATACATTTCATAAATTCTTAACCCTCCCCCTTTCTCATCCTTTATTTATTTATTTATTTTAATAAACCTTTTTTGTATTGTCTAAGTCGTACATTACAGTGTCACGAAACAGGATGAATGGCAGTTGTAAGATATCGCCCACAGTAAAGACTAGACCTTTATATTTGGTGGCCTTGGAATGACCTCCTTTTCTATAAAACATCAGAGTTTTGCTTTGGCACTGTTGTTTTTCCTCATAATGGCTGAGAACTCCAGTGTCATCAAGCACTGCTCCCAATCCAACTTGAAAATTTCAAAACTGGCTATCATGAGTTCTGAATAGGGAAGCAGTTCTGTAACGGGGCGCACACATTTTTTTAGTATTTATATTTCACCTATAGCCTAAGTGGGTTACTCAAAAGAAAAAGAAAAATCTAACGTTAATAGTCAAACAACTAAAGCAAGAGTAGGTGTGGGTTCTTCGTTTTCAAACTACAATGAAAGACAGGATATTAAAAAGTATTTTAGGCCCTCTTTTACTAAGGTGCGCTCTCATCTTTACGGAATATTGGTATTCCCTTTTCTCATCTACTCTTTGTTAATATGGCCAAGCAGAGCTTCTCAACTTTGCCCTGAAGGCACAACTAGGGCCAGGTTCAGTAAATGGCACCGAAAATTAGGCACCAGAAAAATCTGTGCTGAAATTGCGTTCTATAAAGGGCACTTCATGCCAACCACCCTTTATAGAATACAGCTTAGTGCCAATTCCTGCGACCAGCTTTCGGTGTGCGGGATTATACCAAATGAATCCTGGCGTACATCCTGGTGCACAAGTTGAGCATGCAACTCCAGCATTCAAGAATGTCACAACATAACTGTAAGAATGCCCCTCCTATGGTCACACCTCCTTTTGGATGGCACAAGAGACAATGTCAGCCGAAGCACATACAAATCCAAATAATTGCCAATCCACACCAATAATTGGTATCAATTGACTTGTCAAGTAATTATTTTGTGTGCATATGTCAGGATTGTGCCTATAATTTGGTGCATAAATTTGGCGACCTTTTCAGAATCTAGGGGTTAGCCTGATAGGTTTTCAGAAAATGTATGAGATAAATATTCATATATTAGAGACTTCTATATGCAGATCTCTCTCTCATACATATTTATTGTGGTAATCCTGTAAACCAGACTGGCTAAATATGCTTTCAGGCCAGGATTGAGAAGCACTGCTAGTGAGGTCTATGTAATCCTTCACCCGATGGAGCCTTTTCTGCTTTTAGCTTCGACTTTTGACTCTTCTTACAGTATTAATAAACTCTGGGCTGGTTCACAGCAAGTTGTTTATGAGGTAATGAACTGTTTATCACTTTCACTACAGTGAAATATTATAAAAGCAACGGTACATATGATAAGCTGAGACAAATAGTTTATGGGATAATGGGGACCTTGCTTCAAGTTTAAACTTTTCAGCCCTTGAACAGGATTAAAGAACTATTATAGAACCAGCTCTAAGTCAGTCTTATGGATAACTGGTGGACCGGCATTGTAGGGAATTTGAACTCTTCCTATTAACCTTGTTCCAGAGACAGATGGAAAAGCCCCAATCTGGTTCTATCTCAAGTTCATGCATTTCCCACACATTTTAAAAGGGAGCAATATTTCATTTGTAGGCTGACATCTAAATGGATTTTTAATATTTTATTCTTATTGCTGAAGTAATTTTTCTTTTCTGTTTGACCTTCAGAGGACAATGAGAACTCAAAGTCAGATGAGAAAGGAAACCAGTCAGAAAACAGCGAGGACCCGGAGCCTGACCGAAAGAAGTCTGGAAACCAGTCGGATAATGAAATGAATTGTAATGAAGACAGGAACAGTTCCAGTAACCAGGACAGCAGGGACAGCGAGGACAGCTTTGAAAACTCTGACTTTGAGAATCAGAAGGCCACAGAGGAAAGTTTTGTGTCCCTCAGTTCTATGCAGATCAAGGTGGAGCGCTATGTGGAGAGTGAATCGGACTTGCGGCTACAGAACTGTGATTCAATGACCTCAGACAGTGCCAAGGACTCGGACAGTGTGGGGGAAGGGAACGAACAGTCTTCCAGCAAGCATCAAAAGAGAAAGAAGAGGAGAAAAAAGCAAAAAGGAGGCAGCAACACCCGACGAAGGCTATCAAGCACTTCAAGCCCAAATGGACTTGACTCAGCATTGGTAGACCAGCCACAGCTGCTCTCTTCGCCAAACAGTGCCTCAGTGCTCAAAATCAAAACCGAGATCTCAGAACCTATCAATTTTGATAACGATAGCAGTATCTGGAATTACCCCCCCAACAGGGAAATCTCAAGGAATGAATCGCCCTATAGTATGACCAAACCCCCCAGCGCAGAGCACTTTCCCTCTCCACAAGCCAGCAGTAGTTTACATGTCTCCATTCCAGACTCTGTTCTCACCCCACCAGGGACTGAAAATACTGCCAGCAACCGTAAAACTCAGTTTAGCTCCTCGTCTAACACAGCCTTGGCCCCTGGATCCTCCGACCCTTTGTCACCCCCACTTTCAGCCTCCCCACGGGACAAGCACCCAGGAGGTCCTGGCACTTCCAACTCTTTGCTGTACACTGGGGATCTGGAAGCCCTTCAGAGGTTGCAAGCAGGCAATGTAGTGCTTCCCTTGGTTCACAGGGTAACAGGAACTCTTGCTGCCACCAGCACAGCTGCTCAGAGGGTCTATACCACTGGCACTATTCGGTATGCTCCAGCGGAGGTTACTTTGGCCATGCAGGGCAACCTTCTCCCAAATGCCCACACTGTTAACTTTGTCGATGTTAACAGCCCTAGCTTTGGGCTGGATCCTAAAACGCCTATGGAAATGCTCTACCACCATGTTCACCGACTCAACATGTCGGGACCATTTGGAAGTGCTGTGAGTGGGACTGGCCTGACCCAAATGCCTGCAGGGAATGTATTCACAACTGCCGAAGGACTTTTTTCCACTCTTCCTTTCCCTGTGTACAGCAATGGCATTCACACTACACAGACTCTGGAACGGAAAGAGGATTGAAATATGACCACATGCTGTGTTCAGTGTTATACTCTGAGGCATTGACTTTTGTTTTCATTTAGACCTTTAATTCTAGCACTTTGAATTTGAGCAGGTCACCTTATTCTCAAAATACAATGGTCCATCCCTTTTCTAACTTGACATTCTTTTAGAGTCCCTCCGGTGATGTCACTTTATAAAAATTATACCTTTGAGTTACCTGCTTCAGGAAACTCAGGTCACATCTGCTCACATCACTCATGAAAACTTTGCTTCTGGATATTTAAAATTCCTACTGAACAGTAAAAAACCAGAACAAATCACCATTCAAGAAACTTTTTTTTTTTTGCAATTGAATTATGCCATATCCAGAAGCAACGCTTGAGCTTTGAATTTCTATTTTCACTGTGCAAGAGCAGAATTTTCAGCCTAAAAACATTTTTTAAAAATGTCTTGGAAGTTACCAAGTAATCCATTTATAGATAGAACTCCAAGGTCTTATTTTTAACAGTGGCTTTTGTTACCAAAGGGACACCGTTACGGCAACATCTTGCTATTGTTTGGTTGTTTTTTTGCCTTCAGAGAATCAAAATACCAGTTACCTGCCATTTTGTTGTCTTTGAAGATGTGTGTGCGTGTGACCGTGTGGGTGTTCTTTTTACTTTGCATCTTCATTAAGATGCCTGTAGTCTGTGTATGCCTCTGCCATGAAATACTCAAGTGTTGTAGTGATGAGATTTCAAAATATGGCAAGTGTCCCTTTTACTTTACAAAAGATCTTGATGTGATCAAGGTTAAAGTAAGAGACAAGCAGAGAAAGGAAAAATGGACCCTGTTTGACTAAGTCAGATGGAAAGGGGTTTCTTCCCCCCACCACCGCCCCAACCCAATTCCTTTAAAAAAAAAAAAAAAAAGAGGATAGTATTTTAGAATTGTATTGCAGAGTTCAATTCTCTTTTTAAAGTTAATTTTTTTTCTTACTTGCACATAAAAAGAATTTGGGTTCTTAAAAAGATAATTTTCTGGCCTGTGACTAGAGTATTAAAAAAAAAAAAAAGTTGGTCTAAATGTTAATTACTGAGACATTATCTTAATTTCTATAACCATGGTGCTATCAGTTAATAATCTTTCCTGGTGTCATACAGTAAGCAGCTCCTGGGGCTGACTTTTTCTTTTCTTGTCTTTGGGTTTAGTTTTGATTTTTTGTTTGTTTTGTTTTGGGGGGGGGTTGGGGGGAGGGGAGCTCACTAATTTGTAAGGAATCTTCTCTGTATAGAGGTCTATAGTTGGGTCCTTGAAGCCCTTATTAATCTTTGAGGCAGGACATATACTTTTTGTAAACCTCAAGCTAACAAAAATAGCCTCACATAAAATTTGAGTGGGCCTAGTAGAGCCATTTTTTGGTAAGAAAACTCAATTTAATTGAGTAGTACAGGAATGGTTTTACATTCATATTGTTAATCTGTTTTGGGTTTTTCCTCAGTACAACTGAGGCTAATTTCACAACTTCAACTTGAAATTAACACTGCAGAGTAAAATAATAATAATAATAATAATTTAACATTTTTTTCATTTTTTATTGATGGAAAGTTGGTTTTCTTTTTTCTTGGAGGGGCGGTTTGAATTGTGTTTTATTTTTAGTACTGAAACCAATATGTTTAAAAACTAAATAATGGGTTAATAAGCTTGAAATAGAATAATGAAAACTGAAAAACTGCACATTAAGTAAAAGAGAGAAAAAAAAAGAAAAAAGAAAAACATCTCTTATTTTTGTCTGTTGCCAGAAATCATTATGTAGTGTTAAACACTCCAAATGACTGTCAAGTATAAATTCTTCCTCTCTGTCTCTGGCAGCTGTTGTTAAGGCATCTATTAACAGATGTGAGAACTGTAATGTGTACAATGTGTAAGTGTCCTTGCCTGTCAGTCCCATTGCAGTTTCAATGTGTGTTACTATATGCAGTATATACCAAGCTAATGTAGTTGTTTTGTCTGATGTCTTCTCTGTGCTTTATCTCTAGTCTTGGAGTGGCCCAGTCCCATTCCTGCAGTCCTAGTGAACCAGTGATTCTTGGGGGTTAGTGGTTATTTGTGTGGTGGCCTTCCTCTGTAGTGTCACCTTATGCTGCTTCCACTTGTCTGTATACCTTCTTTGGTTTTGATTTTTTTCCCTTTGATTTTCTGCTTTTTGCTTTACTGTTGTGTACTATTCACCTTTCTCTCTCTCTCTCTCTCATTCTCAGAGATAAAAGACTCTTAAAACTAGCTCAAAGTTAATGGAGCCATTCTTTCCACAGAGGAATTCTGGGTACGACTGACTCTCGCACTGTGCCAAACAAGGCACTAAAGAGTATTACTCAGATGTATAAAGCAAAATGATGCCACATAGCCTCAGTTGTTAACATTCCCAGACTCCTTTGAGCTCTGACTTATAAGCAGGAGGTTCATTTCTCTGGTTTTCTTCCAGATAGGCTGATGGAGTAATAAGCAGAAGAATTATTAATCAGTGGGTGGATGTTTCCAAATATCAGTGAACAAGATTAAAATTAAAAAAAAATTACAATGGGTTTTGAAATGTGATTTTTGCTTAATGCATGCTGTGTGGTGTGTCGGGTCCACTCCTCTTTGATAGCCGCACACTGTGACATAATCTTATAGAGGGAAAGCATGAAACCAGCTACGATCCTTCTGGAAGTAAGGAAGGGGCTGCCCTAAAATCACACAAGAAGAGTTAGATGTAAGACAGAAATGTTGTTTACAAACTCCTTTTCTAGCCATCAAAAATAAAATTAGAGGAATGCGCCTTCCAGCTACAGAGATCAGCTGGGCAGCTGCTGTGCTTTTAGTTTTAATTTAATTTTTATTTTTTTCAGGGGAATGGAGGGGTCAGTTATTATTTTTTTAATAATAAATGTTTGTGTGTTGTGTCAAAAAAAAAAAAAAAAAGAAAAGATTTCTGGTGATTTTAACTAACTGATAATCACAGCTGCTGTCTATAAATCATAGTGTTTAAAACTGATAAAATGAAAAAAAATGTCATTTCCTGTGAAGGCTGTGTGTCTGTGTTTTTAACTATTTCTTGTCAAATGATGATAAAAAAGAAAAAAAAACCATAAAAACTTTTATGAGGAGACTGGTGCCAAGTAGCTGAAATAAGGGGGAGTGGGAGGGGCAAAGAATTCTGTTGCATCTAAATCATTAGCAGGTGTTACCAACTTCTACAGCATAAAAAAAATTAAAATGTTAAAAAAGTGACAGCTATGGTACATTTATTTTGTGTTAAAAGCTAACCAGATCTAACTTCTTGAGTGCCTGGCTTATTTTTTTAAACTTTTCTTCCCCTCCCCCCCATTGACCATCAATAATGCTGCATTAAAAAAGAAAAAAAATTGTACATAACTCATTTACAACAGGGTTCTTTTTATACTTTTGTAGATTTTCACATACATGTCATACATGGCTGTCTTTATGTAAACTTAATTTTTATTTTCATCCTGCAGGTACCATCTTCATAATAAAACTTCTCTTGGATTTCTTATTATCTGGCATCATTTCTTTTGCATAATGGTCATCTAGAGTCGATGAAGGCTGGTAGTATTTGTTCAAGCAAGCTGATGGTTCTTGTTAAAATAAATTTTAAAAAAAGAAATCAATAAAAAAACAAAAACATGGTTTTTAACATTTTAGCTTCTGTAGCTGAGAAAAAAATAAAAAAAACCCTTACGGCCAGAAGCAGATGCAGTTTGAGATCAGCTGATGCAAATACTACATACAAAGCGCCACCATCCTAAACTCTGCTCCCCCTCAATTCATCGCCATACTAAAACATTTCTGTGCACATTATCAAACACCAAGCCACAGGCCTACACCATTGCTCCTTTGATCAATGCGCCAAGATTATCACAATATGGAAATTATTTTTGTTCCATTTTTTTCCAGATAATTTGTAAATAAAAATTGTTTTAAAGGTAGATTAAAAAAAAAAAAAGTTTGTTTCAGAGTTCCGCAGCTTCATGTAGACCCTGACGCTAACTGCTAGCGAGGTAGAGTGTCAGTATGTTGTCTGGCAATGCATTGCTACGCTTTGGTTTGCAGGTGGTCACATTTTTTTTGTCAAAGCTCAGTCACATCTGCCATTCTCAGGGGGTGTCAGGTCAAAAGCGCACCAGGACAAAGGCGCGCCCAGACAATTGAGCGCAGCGCAGAGGCGCGTGCCGTGAAAATTACTGTTTTTACGGCTCCGACGGGGGGGGGTGTGGGAGGGGAACCCCCCACTTTACTTAATAGAGATCGCGCCGCGTTGTGGGGGGTGTGGGGGGTTGTAACCCCCCCACATTTTACTGAAAACTTCACTTTTTCCCTGTTTTTAGGGAAAAAGTTAAGTTTACAGTAAAATGTGGAGGGTTACAACCCCCCACAACGCCGGCGCGATCTCTATTAAGTAAACTGGGGGGGGGCTCCCCAACAAAACCCCCCGTCGGAGCCCCTAAAAACTGTAATTTTCTTCGGCGCGCACCTCCGTCTTGCGCTCAGTTATCGGCGCGCGCCTTTGTCTTTCGCGGGGTTGTCTATGAACCTTCTCAGGGAATATGCCTTCAGTGTCAATAGTCTCAGAAGAATGCTGTGTGTGGATGAGGAGAACAATAATAGCCAGTGCTAAAATAAAGCATTCTGCATATAATATGTTCTATGTTTTTAGTTTAGTTGGAGCTTTCAGCTCAATTACAAATGCACCACAGCATTGGGACCTTTATTTGCAATCCTAAGGAGTTTGCCCCTGGTTTAATTTCCTCGCCCTCTTCCTCTGCATCCCAGTCAGCACAGCAATAATTAACTGTAGGGCTGGGGGGCTAGAGCTCCCTTTTTGCCCAGAACCGTATTCAACGATGAAACCCACCCACAGGATAGCTGAGATTTTCACTGATGTCCGTGAACACTGCCAGCAAAGCATCCCCGACCACTGCCGGACCACTGAGAAGATGCCCAGTCATGGAACTAAATCCAGATTTCCTTTCTGAACAGCGCGGCCTCTGGGGATATCAGATTGGCCCAGCTGTTCTTTAAAAAAAAAAAGTGGAGGGCAAGGCATGTGGGAAGAAATTTGGTGCATGGTTACAAAAACAAACAAACTAGAACCTACTTTTGATGCACAAAGAGAGACAACAAATTAAAGGATCCTTTTACTAAAGGTTACAGGCTACTGCAGAAATGCATTGAAGCATAAGAGCATATAAGAACATAATAGCCTCACTGGGTCAGACCAATGGTCCATCAAGGCCAGTAGCCCGTTCCCACAGTGGCCAATCTAGGTCACCAGTCCCTGGCCAAAACCCAAGGAGTAGCAATATTGCATGCTACTGATACAGAGCAAACAGTAATAGACTATGGACTTTGGACTTTCTCAATAACAGACTATGGACTTTTCCTCCAGGAACTTGTCCAAACCTTTTTAAAACCAGGTACGCTATCCGCTCTTACCATTGAAGCATTTACAGTGTTTTGCTTGTTTGCATATGCTAACTACAGTATTACTGATTTTTTTTTTTTTAATATTATTAGGAAGGGGCATCCTACGTGCAGAGAGTAAGCATTCCTGCAATTTTTGGCTACTGTATTCTAATTACCATGCACTAACCAGATAACACAGAGATAAATAGGAGGCAGTAAGGGCCATATTCTATAAACAGCACCTAAGCGCATCTACATTGTAGGCGCTGTGTTGTCAATCATCCACTAAGCACCGCCTGAAGAATCACGCCTAGTGGCTCTAAGTGGGCTTAGGTGGTGTTAGGCACCATTGAGGTAGGCGCCAGTACATTAGGCCAGGTTTTACCAGGCCTAATTGAGCAGCACCTAACATGGTTGCCTAGCGATGCCTAAGTCTACCACCCCTATTCTCTGCCCCTACCCATGCCTACTTTTCAAGTAGGCATCAGAGGGAACCTCAGCTTATGCACCACGCTGAGTTTCTTGTGGAACTCTTAATCAATTAACTTCAATGACTCAGTCAATTTCCATGCCATTTAAGCTAATTAGCATAGGCCTCCTTCTATCAAGCCGCCGATTTACCTCGCCAGCCCACAGTGAAAAGCTCTACTGCATCTTAATAAAAGGGGCCCATAATTTGGGTTGCGTGCTAGGTGTCTATGATCATGGTGGCCTAGTGATGCCTATGGTAGGCACTGTATATATAATCTGGCCCTAAGGGCCAGATTTTGTAAATAGCACCTGAGCATGGCTACATAGAAGCACTGCAGTTGTCAATCAACTGCTAGGTGTCCATTATAAAATCATGCAGTAGGCATCAGGTTTTACCGGGCTAAATTTACTGGCACCTATCTCGCACACCTAATGAAGCCTAAGTTTACCATGCCTATTCTCCACCCCCTAACCACACCTACTTTTCAGGTAGGCATCAGAGGGTGCCTCAATTTAGGCATTGTTAGGCACTTCTCTAAGTTCTGTGCAGAACTCTTAATTCCTAAGGAAGCTTACTCAGCCAATAAGCTACAGGGAAAACCAAGATTGAAGGTTGCTAAGCAGGTTGCTATGGCACTGTCTCTGCAGGCACTGCTACCGCCTCCCCCTGCAGCCCATTGGTCAGACATTTCTAAGGAAGCTTAGTCAGCCAGTAGGCTACAAGGAAAACAAGGATTGAAGAATGATGTATCATAACTTATTGGTTCTGTCTCCTCTGCAGCTTATTGACTGGCTAAGGTAGAAAACCTGTCCTACAGTGTAGCTAAGGGGTTCCGAGGGAAAGAGTGTCTGAGGCAAGAGATATGGGATGTAAAATGGAGAACACAGCTAAAGTTAATGCAAGCTGGGGGAGGCATGGAAAGTGGAACAAAGATAACTGCAGCACATTGGTAAGACATTCCTAAGGAAACTTAGCCAGCCAATTGGCTGCAGGAAAAAAACAGGTCTCAAGATTTGCTCAGTAGCCCTTGGAAAATCATCCAATAATCCAGGAAGCCAAAATGCCCTCAATGACACCATCAGTACAGCCATCTCCAGTATTTTATTTTTAAAATTTCTATACCGTCTAGCTCCTAGGCAGTTTACAATATATCCACATACATAATACCTAAAAACAGGACAAAAGTTGGACAAATCATCAACAAATAAATATACATTAATTCCTTGAACAGGACAAGCCAGACCCTATAAAAAAGCATTCACAAACAATTGTGTTTTGAGGAGATTTCTAAAAGTTCCTCTATCAGCACATTTTCTCAACTGCCCTACCTGCGAATTCCATAATGTCACCCCTGCACAACAGAAGGTCATTGCACAAGATTCGACATATTTCGGATTAACCTTGGCCTTTAACAAAGCAGAATTTTCAGAACGCAACAATCTTTTAGGCTGATAAATAATCGTCTTGCTCTTAAAATACTCTGGAATTGTACCATACAAAAACTGATGACAAATCATTGCAGTCTTATATAGTATGTGAGCTTTTCTGCCCTGGCCTTCAGCATCGACAGGGGAGCTTGTCATGAACACTACCTGCACATCTGTCTGCTTCACCCTATCTCCCAAAGCCATGAAGTCATTTTTAATATATTTGGAGGGGTTCCTAGCAGTATCATTTGTGCCAACATGGACAAGCAGCATTGGATAAGTCAAAACAAGATATGGTGAAATTAGAAAAGGTTAAAAAAAAGAGCAACCAAAATAATAAAGGGGATGGGGCTCCTTTTATATGATGAAAGGCTAAAGAGTTTAGGGGTCTTCAGCTTGGGACAAAGATGGCTGAGGGGAGATATGATTGAGATCTACAAAATCCTGAGTGGTCTAAAAGTGAATCAATTTTTTGGTCTTTCAAAAATTACAAAGACCAGGGGATGCTCAATGAAGTTACAGGAAAATATTTTTTTAAACAAATAGGAATATTTTTTTCACTCAACATATAATTAAGCCCTGGAACTCGTTGCCAGAAGATGGGGTTACAGCAGTTAGCATATCTGGATTTAAAAATGATTTGCACAAGTTCCTGGAAGAAAAGCCCAGTCTGCCATTGAGATAGACATGGGGGAAACCACTGCTTGCCCTGGAATGTTGCTACTATTTGGGTTTCATCCAGGTGCTTTCAACCTGAATTGGTCATTGTTGGAAATAAGATACTGGATTAGATGGACCATTGGTCTGACCCAGTATGGCTGGTCTTATGTTTTTATGTTCTTAAGCTCTCTCAAATTTTGGCACCTGGCAGGTAGCACATTTACTGGTACATCATGTTTGGTTGGCAGATGGTTGCCTCTGAACCCCTCAGAAGGGAATCACTGACCACCAATATCATTCACTTTCTACTTTTCACTGATCCAGTTACTTTGGTTCCTCCTGTTCCTGGGATGTTCTCATCTCCAGTTCCAGGGCTGCATACCAGTTCCTCAATCCAAGGACAGGTCATGGAATTGATCTTGCAGGGTCGAGTGATGCGTGTCCAGTTGTCCTCTTTCAGCGCAACCTCTTCTTCCCCTCTGCTGGAGCTCTTTGATGTCTCATGAAGCATTTCATTGACATATGTCTTGTTTTCACAGATGCTTCTCAACATTGCCACCTCCTCACTCATTCCTCCACTTCTTTCATGAGGGATTCAGGCTGCAGATATTTCACACATGGAACCAGTCCCTTACCTTGGATCATTCTGTCTGGACAGAGGCAGAAGCTGTATCCAGAGCAACAACTTTGGTGACATGATATTTCCCAATCAAATTTCAGTTGCAAATGTTTTTGCACCTGGTGAAGGAAAACAGAAAACAGTAAAAGCCCTATCAAAGCCCCTTTCCTGAATGTTCTGTAGGTTAAAAGAAGCCGCTAGTCTATTTTGTGTAAAGTCTAGCCTCCTTTTTGTAAGATCTAACTCTCAGACGTGTAGGGACTTCAAAACGTTTAATTAGGTCACCTCTTCATTTAATATGGAGGTTAAAAAAAGAAAACAATCAAGCAAACAAGCTCCTTAAAAAAAAGAAAAATAAACTAAGTCCGCTCTTCCAAAACTAATTGGAACATTAGTGCATGACCTGCAAATTTAAAAAAGAAAAAGAGAAAAGTCCTGAACTGTTCCATGTTAAATCTGGGCATCAATGCACAGAAAAGTCGTTCATTATAATGCACTAAGCCCGGATTTTACAGCACATTAGTAAAAGGGTCCTTAAGACAGGAATCCTACCACTGACCACATTCTCTTAGCAATACTGTAATAATTTTATTATAGTGATACTTTCACTACAATGTAGCAGGAAACAGCAGCTCTCAAATTAATCTTAATCTGTTACAATATGATTTTGAATTGTGCCTATGAATTTATTTATTTAGTCATTTATTTAGCCCATCCTCCCAAAGGAGCCCAGAACGGGTTACAAGAGTACATTCACAGTATGGTTAGGACAAACTTTAGTGAGAAATACAGATTTTACAGCATTTACAGTATAGACAATGAAAGATTAGGTTTCTTACCTCTGCTAATCTTCCTTCTTGTAGAGCTTCTCGGGATGCTGAATGGATGGGATTTTGTATCTCTATTAGTTTCAGCTGCAGGGCAACTAAAAGATCCCTCCACTTAGGGCTACCTGCCCGGGAACTTCCTGTCTTGCTTCAGCTAGTAGAAAAGCCACGTAGACCTATGACAACAGGAAACAGAAGAAAAAAGAGAGAGGGCGCAGGAAAAATTCTGCTCAATATCGTATTATACCAAAAACTGCAGCCAACAATGGCCAACTGGAAACAAACAGAGACTGCAAACATCATAAACTGCAAAACCCAGGAAAATCCTAGAACAGGGACAGCCATCCGCCGGATTTACAGCATGAATCCATGCCATCCTGTCCTGAGGTGGCCATCTGTGAAGTTTGGAGCAAAAACGAAGCTTCTAAGTCCAAAAATATAGTTTTAAAAACTTTAAAGAAAATCCAAGATGGCCACTGCAGGTGTTGATTTTAACTTAAAAATGCAGGAAAACGTTAAAAACAGTGATTTTAGGATTTTACAGGTGGGGAGACCAGGGCATGCAGGGAAACCCCGCAAAACCCCAATTTGAGGACCCCCCAAAATCATCAAACTCTGTGACTCACAGACACCACACAGAGACATGTGCTGCAATGCATTTCAATGGCAGCCAGCATTACACAGTGCAAGCATAGGGAGATCATACCTCAGGAGCTGATTAAACTGGAATTTCAGATCTTCTGGCTGCCTCAACTTCCCTGCCACCTCAGATCACGACCATCAGGACCCCTCAAGGAAATCAGGGAAGACACATGGCGCGGTTCCGATCCCGGTGTAACTCCTCGGAACCGCAGCAGCCTGCGCTCTACCCCTTTGCGGACAAACCAGGGGAGAGATGGCTCCTGAACCTGGAGACCCGATTCAAACTGCAGGCTGTCCAGAGGGCTTACTGCAGTTTCAGGCTTACAGAGCACCCTCCAGAAGCAGACAAACGTTAACATGTCTGCGATCTCCCGCCGAAGGATCATTCGCACGGAGTTGATCCGCAGCGCGTGGGCAAACCCACAAAAAAAATCAAAGTGAAAACAAATCATGAGTAGAATTAACTGTGAAATCAAGCAGTGAAGCTGCAGGAACAAACTGAAGCAAGACAGGAAAATCCCGGACTGGTAGCCCAAAGGGGAGGGATCTTTTAGTTGCCCTGCAGCTGAAGCTAGTAGAGATACAAGATCCCATCCGTTCAGCATCCGGAGAGCTTGTACAAGAAAGGAGTTTAGATTACAGTATAGACATAACATGCAGACTTAAAATACAGACTTAGTGGACATAGGGTAGATTAAATTTCAGCACATTCAGTGTAGATATCACATGGAGATAAAATAGCTTTCTTAGTAAGTGGGTGCATGTTTGTTGTTGGAGAATGTAGTAGTAATTCAGGCTATATTTACGGTGGCATACGAGTCTTTGTGAGATTCCGTTTGCAGTATTAGGTCATGTCTTTGAGATCCATCCGCCAGGGGTGTAGACGTGGGTCTTTAAGGAGCTGGGTTTGTAAAGAGGAAGGATTTCACAGCTTTTCTGAAGTTCCAAAGACTGTCTAGTGATCTAATAGAAGAGGGGATGATGTGCCACATTCTGGGTATGTAGTGAGAATATGAGCGTCTTTGGGCTGTCTCAGAAGTGAGTGAGCGGCCAGGTGGCAGGAGCGGCCAGGTGGCAGGACCAGCCGTTTTTCTGTTTGGGATCTCAGTGATAGGTTGGGGACATAAATTTGTAGTTTTGATGCTATGTAGTCTGGTGTCATTTTGTGGAAAGTCTTGAAGGCTAAGACCAAGGTTTTAAAGGCGCATTGTTTTTGATTAGGCCAGTTTTTGGATGTTAGTGCAGGAGTGACATGGTTGCGGAAGTCCAAGTTTTTTAGGAGTCGGATAGCAGCGTTTTGCAAACCTTGGAGACGGGAGAGTGTTTTTGCGGGTAAACCCACAAGTAGAGCGTTGCAGTAATCTAAGTGGGATAGTACAAAAGCATATAGTAGCTGGACAAAATCGCTTTCTGAGAAATAAGCACGGATGCACTTTAGTTGGTGGAGGTAACAGAAGGATGAAGAGACTTATTTAGATACATGGTCTGAAAACGACAGGTTTGAGTGGATAATCACTCCTATGCTGCGGATGTTGTCTTTGGCTGTAAGGATGTCATTTCCCCAGGAGAGAGATGAGCGGGGGTATGCGCAGGTGTCCTTATGTATCCGGAGAAGTTCAATTTTTGACGCGTTGAGCTGTAGTTTATTTGCAGTCATCCAGTTTTTTATATCTGTTAAACAGCAGTGAAGTTTTTTATTTGTGCATCTCGGAGTTCACCTAGGGCAGGGGTAGGCAATTCCAGTCCTTGAAAGCCGGAGCCAGGTCAGGTTTTCAGGATATCCACAATGAATATGTATGAGATGGATTTGCATGCACTGCCTCCTTGAGATGCAAATCTATCTCATGCATATTTATTGTGGATATCCTGAAAATCTGACCTGGCTCCGGCTCTCGAGGACCGGAATTGCCTACCCCTGACCTAGGGGAAGGTATGTCGTACAAGTGTATTTTGATTTGGTATTTTTTTGCAATGTCAAGTACTGGTTTGACATTTAGGTTGATGTATAAACTGTGATGTGTCAAACTATCCATTGTCACTCTCTGGGTAAGTGACCCGACCTCTTGTAATGCAATTCGACCTTGAACTGAATAGGTAAAGGTGGAATAGAAAACCTGATTAACATAACATTACATATTACAAAGTATGTATGCGTTAGCAGCTGAACCAACTTCCTAAGTGCTTTTTAAAAAACTTTCAGCTTCTCTACTGGCTGGAGTTCAAATGTACATTATTGCATTGATGTGCACTATCACTGTTAATGCACATTATTTTACCACAGGTCCCCTTTTATATGATATGACATAGTCGTTAATAATGATTGTTAATCTATGAGTTAACACATGAACTTCCGGTTGGGCGGTATATAAGAAAATAAATTATTATTATTATTATTATTATTATGTAGTATAGACTGTGCATTAAAAAGTTATAATGGGAGGGGATGTTAATCTATCTTTAAACAACAGTTCTCCTGACAGTCCTTCATTCAGCATGTTTAGATCTTCGCTTCAATTTCACTTCATACAACAGAACGGCTCTTCAGGCACCGTCAGGTTCATCATACAGTCCTGCCAGTGGAGGGTGCTGTTTCACCATCACACTGTTTCAATACTGAGGGACAGGCAAGCTCTGCAGAACTCTAGGGCTCTGTCTCTAGAAATTGAACATCCAGTCTTGATGCATCACCCCCACTCAGCTTAGAGGGTCTAGTAGTGGAAACCATTTGGCACCACTAAGATGCTGTTTCATTTAAGCCAGTGTCCCACAAACTTTTCAACTGGAAGGCACACTAAACCCAATGCTCCGGCCAGAAGGCACTCAGAAGTGCGGGCACGTTCATGCGATGACATCATGCGCATGTGTGATGTCATCACGTCAATGTCCTCGCATGCGTAGAGGCCCAGCTGGCCGTGACCCTGAACATGTCTCTTCGGTGGGGGATCCTGGAGGAGGGGAGGTGTCGGGGAGAGGAAAAGAGATGCCAGCGAGGAGAAGAGTCGTCAGCGCCTGCTGACTGCCTCCAGGATGTCCCTCTCGCCCTAGAGGCATGTCCTATAAGCAGTCAGTCCGTGCCAGCGCCCCTCCTCCTTACCGGCGTCTCATTGGGGCACACCTGGAATCTGCTGTGGCACAGTTTACGATACACTGATTTAGGCCATCCTGCCAAAGTCAAATAGCTGTGGATTAAGGAAACTGCTGAAGATGGGGCTTTGAAGCCTAGGATTGCTATAAAATAACTCTGAATGTCTCTGGCTGTGACTGGGGATAATGTTGACTGTTGAACAAGTTCAAGATTTCTCTACAAAGTACTACTACTGTACTACTATTAATTATTTCTATAGCGCTACCAGATGTACGCAGTGCTGTACAGAGTCACAAAGAAGACAGTCCCTGCTCGAAAGAGCTTACAATCTAAATAGACAAGAGAAACAGGATTGTATGGTAGGCAAGAAGAAGGAAGCCATTGCTGTGAAAATGTCATATAATATGATGCATAGCACTTGAAAAGAAACATTTAGGAGACACTAAACACCTATGAGAGAAGGTTTTGTGGTCTGAGACTGTGGTGGAACTTTTTAGTGTCGGTACTAAACAATATGTATAGCATAAAGCAAATGCAACAGACAAGGTGGCTCAAAGTCATCTGCTACCTGAGGTGAGAGATGAGATGGTGCCCCTTCCCCAAGGCACCCGAAGAAAGGACCCCTTAGAGCTCTGGTCAAGTAGCAGGGGTTCTCCTCAGTCAGAACCCTGATCAGGTGGTTACCCCAAGTAAAAAGAATGCAATTTATATTCCCAAGTTACTGTATATAATAATAAAAAAAAAAAAAAAAGATAAGAAATTTTGTACGCCATTGGTATTACCAATGGCAAAGCCACAGGTGGGTCCAGGTAGGCAGAGGCCCACCCAGTGATTATGCACATAATCAGTATATCTGTCAGGGATCCCCAAGCGCCCTCAGATGAAGAGTCCTCTGTGGAGTCCTCTGAACTGTCTCAACACTAGGGCAGTTGGCTGGCAGCACACTTCCTGCTATTGACTCTAATTGCTCTCTGCACATGCATACTTATGTGAACTGAACATGCACAGGGAGCAATCAGGGGATGAATTTTTCCCCATCCCTGAGAGTTCTTTTCCTGTCCTTGCTCCTGCCCCATTCCTGCGAGCTCTGTCCTCATCTGCACAAGCCTCAAACACTTTAAAATCATAAGTGTTCGAGGCTTGTGCAGTTAAGGCAGAACTTAATATGGGGCAGGGAATGGGGCAGGGAAAGGGACAGCAACAAAACTCATGGGGACGAGATGGGGAAATTGAGTTCCTGCAGAGGCAGGGACAAATTTGTCCCATGTCATTCTCTAGCTCCCAGAAATTGAGCTCTGGCTACTCTGCTGGGTTATACTCAGAAAAAAAATTGTAGCAGTTAAATTATGTAGCCTGTAACTTTATTATAAAATTTTTTTTTTAAAAATACACCTGATGCTGTACATTGGACCCCAGTCCTGACTCTAGAACATCAATACATCTATTGGGAAAATTGAACTTGACCACACAAACAGAACACAGATAGACCCCTTAACACGTTCAAAATAAGTTACCACAAACTAAAAATAGGAATATGTAACAAAAATTAAAATGATATACCAAGCAGCCAGACTCTGCATGCATTGCAAATCCAGGGAAAGAGAAACAGAGACCCTTCCATTGTATTGTGCAAAGATAGAAGATGTAAATTCCAAGCACTGACATACTCCAAGCATTAAATGAAAATAAAATTATTTTCTCTACCTTTGTCGTCTGGTTACCTTATTTTTCTGATTGCTTTGGTTCCCGTTGTATGTCCTCTCTTAACCTTGTTTGCAGAATCTCCTATCCATTTACTATGGGGCTCATAATCAAAAATTAAATACATCTAAAAACCCGCCCAAGTCGGCACTTGGACAATCTAAAAGACATGTCGTCCAAGTACAGATAATCGAAACAGCTTTTTAGACGTATCTAGGGAGTTTTTGTGCCTCTGAATTCCATTGTGTGCCCAGAGCTAAAAGGGGTGTTTAGGAGTGGTTAGGGCGGGATGTGGGCGGGCTGTGTGCCAACCTATACTTAACTTGTCCATCAGGGATAATCGAAGGTTTGACAAGACTGCTTAGATGGAACTTATACGCTGTGAGTTAGATCATGGCATATGATAGAGATGTTTAAATACACACACACACACACTCCGTGTTCATACCTGCCTCCGGAACATCAGCACGTGGCATTGGAAAGCCTAGTAGAGCTGCACAGAGGTGGCTTAAGTAGTCTGGGGGTGGGCTAGTGAACCATAGAGAGGAGGACCTAGAACATAAGCCACTCTAACCACTACATTCAAGGTGGAACATGTGAGCCCACCCAAAACCTCCAAAACCAAACTGTACTGCTATAAAGGTGGCACCTGCAGCCATAAGGGCTATTGAGGTTGTAGACATATGGGTATAGTGGGTTTAGGGGGGCTCACCATAATCTATAAGGGAGTTCCTGGTGAGATGTTTTTGTGGTACCCTTTGTGTGAAGTTCACAGCAGTGCCCTGTAAGGTGCCCCACTGCTCTGTTGCCATGTCTGGGTGGCCAGTCCATCACAATGCTGGCTCCTCCCACATCCAAAGCTCTTGTTCTAGGCATTTGGGACTTGGACAATTTTTTTGGATGAGAATATAGAATAAAGATGATCATACTAGCGGTCTGGACAATCAAACGCCTGGACGTACAGATAGATGATTTTCAAGAAAATCTATATTTTGGCCATACTTTTTGAGAATGGATATTTTCCGCTGCCAACTTTGGCGGACTACGTACACATCGGACTTAGATGTTTCTTTTGATTATGCCCCTCCACTTCTTTTCTCCCCTTCATCAATCTCTGACATTAATTTTTCCTTTTCAACTTTCTTCCTTTTGTTTTTCTTCCTCTCTATTCATTTAAGGGTAAATATTCAGCTGGCGGTGGTGAGTGTTTTGCTGATCACCACCAGCATTATTCTCAGATATTCAAAGCCAGGCCACGTCCGGGATTCAGCATCCAGTTTTTGCAGCACCAGCTAACACATGGCCAGTTAAGTTGATACTTAGAACTTAGCCAGCCAAGGGTTGCTGAATAAAAGGACTGTATTTTATGTGGTCCCATTCAGGGCAGGATTAACCAATAGGCCCAGTAGGCACGTGCCTAGGGCCCAAAATGGTCACACGGGGGTCCGATGAAGGAGGGCATCAACATTGTTTTTTCCAAACGGCGATGGGCCCTTCCAGCATCGATCAGCAACGCGGCTCCGATCAGCAACATGGCTCCCCACCCCCCACCCCCCTCCCATCGACGGAAACTAAGACAAGCAAGCAATGCGGGTAAGAAAGGCAACGGGAACTGTAATTTTGCAAGCGGTGCTGCTTGCCCAAAGCTTCCCTCTGATGCAGCTTCCTGTTTCCGCCTGGGTGAATGGATGGTGGGGCGGGGCGGGACAGGGGGTCCAGTGTACTTGTGTGCCTAGGGGCCCTCGACAAATTAATCCTGCCCTGGTCCCATTAATGTGGTTACCCTGGCTGGTTAAGTGCTGAATATCAGCACTCAACCAGCCAAGTGCTGATTCCATCCCCAGAATAATCCCAAAATAGTTGGCTTTTACTTAGATGCTAACCCAGTGTATCGCAAACTGTTTGCCGGCGAGGAAGGGAGGCACCAGTGATGGCTACTGCTTACAGGACGTGCCTCTCCTGTAGTCAGTCAGCCTGCACCTCTCCTCATCATTGACGCCTCTGCTCCTTCCCTTCAGCTCTCCTTCTGCTGTACCCCCCACCCCCCACTGGCAGTAATAGGAAGCTCAGGGCTGCGGTTGGAGGACATCTGCGCATGTGCAGACATCAACATGATGATGTCACACATGAGTGTGATGTCATCGCATCAACGTCCGTGCATTTCTAGGTGCCCTCCAACCGCAGTCCCGAGATTATTCTGCTGCAGCTTAAAAAGTTTGCGATACACCGTGCTAAACACTAACTTTCAGCAGCAATAACTAGTTAAGTGTCTGAGAATGACACGGTGACAAAATTCATCACCGCTCCCGTTCCCACGGATAACCGCGGGAAACCATCTTCATGTCATTCTTTAAGGAGAGAGGGAAGAATCAGAGTATGAATGGCCACAACCACTGACCCACAAGCTTTGCTTTGAAGAATGCTGGTGTAGAAGGATTGAAGTTGAGATAGACGCTACAGAATGATAGTCTCTGGTATCCAGAGCAGATATTGTGATGTCATAATGCCTCATTCCACCAGTGCCTAAGAACCAATCACATCAGTGATGTCACAATGGCTTCGTTATCCTTGGCTCACATAAGAATCAGAGTATGAATGGCCACAACCACTGACCTGCAAGCTTTGCTTTGAAGAATACTGGTGTAGAAGGACTGAGGTTGAAATAGACACTAGAAAATGACATGGGATTATTTCCCACAGTTATCTGTGGGGACGGGAACGGTGATGAATTTTGTCACCGTGTCATTCTCAAAAAATCAGTAGATAGCCCCAGACAACAGTGGCTGTTTTTGACCATTTAAATCATTTTGAATATTGACCAGTTAAATTTTATCCCTCATCATCACCCAGTTCTCAATCTCCTCTTTCTACTGCATTTTTATCTCCTTTTCCCAGGCTTTTATTAACTGCTCCCATCTGCCTCCGCCATCCAGCATATCCCCTTTCTCTCTGTCCTCTACTCCATCATCTCCCCTCTCTCTATTCTTCCCTCTTTTCTATTCCTCTCCCCCTTATCCATCATCTCCCTTTCTCTTTCCCCCCATAAAGTCCTAAATCTCTTCTCTACCATTTTCCCTAGACCCAGCATCTCCCCTCTCTCTTCTCAGGGCCTGTGTTGTTCAACATATTCATCAACAACCTGGAAAAAGAAGCAATGAGTGAATTGATCAAATCTGCAGAAGGCAAAAAAATATTTTTTGTATTTATTTAATTCATTTTCTATCCCGTTCTTCCCAAAGTGCTCAGAACAAGTTACAGATTAAACATGCATAATATACAGTATTCAGTTTATAATTTACCAGTTACAATACAAGTTTTAAGTTTTTATCCTAACTTGGCCTATACTAGGGATCTAATACCAATATATATAATATTAAGTTTGTAGGTTAGGTGTGCCATAGTTACAATGCTTATTCAAGGCAGTTTAAGTTCAAACAGACCTTGAAAAACTGCAGAAAGACGTTGTCATACTGGAGAAGTTGATGTCAAAATGGCAAATGAAATTTAATGTAGACAAGTGCAAAATGATGAACATACCAAGAAAAGGATCTTGAAGTCATTGTGAACTATACTTTGAAGTCGTCAGCTCAATACGCGGTTGTGATCAAGAAAGTATGGAGAATGATAGAATGGATAATGGACGAAAGAACGGAATAAAAAAAACCCCCACCAAAGTAGCAAACTCTTGGTTAGAGCAGAAAGCTGAGGATCAAGTGTTCAAATCCTTAAATCCTTGTGTCATGACCTTGAGCAAGTTGCTTAACCATTCATTGTCTCAGATACAAACGTATTCTGGGTTCTTTTAAGCCACAGTAAAGGTTTCTACCACAACTTGGGGAGGTAACTGCTCCAACGCTCAAAGAATTCCTTTGAGAATCAGAGCGTTACCTTGCCGGACCATGATAGAAACCTCTACTGTGGCTTATTAAAAGGAGCCCTTAATTTTCATACTCTCTGTAGGTAGTATAACGCATACTGTATGTGAATACAATTTGCCTTGAGCTACCCTTGAAAAGGTATGAACTAAAAATCTTAAATGTTGTAATGCCCCTGTATAGATCCATGGTATGACCACATCTTGAATACTGTGTGCAGTTCTGGTCACTCTGTCTCAAAAAAGGATATAGCAAAATTCCCTTATAAGAAAGGCTGAACAGATTCAGGGCTGTTCAGTTCGGCGAAGAGATGACCGAGAGGGAATATAATAGAGGTTTACAAAATAATGGGTGGAATAAGTACAAAGGGAATGTATCGGAATAAGGGGGCACACCATGAAAATATTGAGTAGCAGATTTAAAACAGATTGGAGGAAGTACTTTTTCACTTAACAAACCATCAAGCTATGGAACATCTTGCCATATGAAATAACATAACATAAAATCAACTTATATACTGCATAACCGTGAGGATCCATGCGGTTTACAAAAGGTTAACCTAAGTCACAAAAAAACGCTGAAGAAATTAGTTGCCCAGAAATCTAAAGAACAAATAAGTCTTCAAATGCCTTCTAAAATCCAAGTATGACATGGATAGGAAGAAAAGTTGCTTAAAATGTTTGTCCCAGAGGGAGGCCTGGTAAGACAATGTTCGTTCTTGATATCTTTTAAACTTGCATCCCTTCGCTGAAGGGTAAACAAAAAAAAGCATCTAACATAGCTAGGTTTGCAAGAGGTTTGGACAGATTCCTAAAAGGAGAAATCTACAAATAATTATTATACATGTAGATCTCAGAGTGCCACTACTCGTTTCAAGGAGAGAGCTGCGAGAAATGGATATTTTCTTTGGAATCTGATGAGTAGTTCCAAGTGACTCAGATTTGCCGCAGAATGCCTGGCTTAATTGACATTTTACTCTGATCCAGCATGGTATTTTTATGTTCTCTTTTCCATCCTCACGAGTTGTTGTGCCTTGGTTGTCTCGCCATTGAGGCCTCCTTAGGCTCTCTCAATGGTCTTTTTTCCATTTCTCCATTCCCATAGTACAGCATCTCCCACAGCAGCCTGTCCTTCAAAAGAAAACCTCTGGCATCGTCATTTTCTTTGCACATTTCAGGGTGCTTCGCGGGGATTCCTCTCCCTTCGCTACTGGAAGCCGCCTCAGAGGTGATGTTTCGAGACAAGAAAATAAACAGTTTCCTCTGTGCAAAGAAAATCAGTTCCTAGGATTTGCTGTCTCCAGACATCTCAAGAAAAGTTTTCCATCACTTGCTGTTACCTGCCTGATCCTTTGTAGCCATTTACCCAAGGTGATATCACTTCTGGCTCTGCTCATAATGACTATATTCAGAAGTATTTTCTACAACACATCCCTCTAGCCCCAAGTGTTCCTCCTTCAGTAAATGGTCCTCCAGCCCAATAACCCTCACTTCTATTCTAGACATTGTTCTAGGCATGAAGCCTTCCTTTTCTGCATTGGACCCCTGACCAGCAACTTTGGTTAAGCACTTTATTTTTTTACATCATACCCCCCCGCTCTTCCAATCCGTCAGCTTAGCCTTGCATCAGGATTTCTTCCTGCAGTTTGGAAGCGTGCACTGATTACATAGCTCATGAAAAAGCCACGTCTGGATCTTCATGGGCCAGCAAGTTTTGCCCCATCTCTAACCTCCCCTTCTATCCCATGCTTTTTGAAAATGTAGTTCTCTTTCAATTATCTTCCTTTTTGGATAAAAGCTTTGTTCGGCATCACCATCGAGCAGGTTTCAGAAGTGGCCATAGCACCAAAACTCTTCTGACTTGGGAGTACTGATTGACAAGTCAATGAAGCCGTCTACGCAATGCACGGCGGCAGCGAAAAGGTTGAACAGAATGTTAGGAATGATAAAGAAGGGGATCTCGAACAGATCGGAGAAGGTTATCATGCCGCTGTACCAGGCCATGGTACACCCTCACCAGGAAAACTGCATCTAGCACTGGTCGCCGTGCATGAAGAAGGACACAGTACTACTCGAAAGGGTCCAGAGAAAAGTGACTAAAATGGTTAAGGGGCTGGAGGAGTTGCCGTACAGTGAGAGATTAGAGAAACTGGGCCTCTTCTCCCTTGAAAAGAGGAAACTGATAGGGGACATGATCGAAACATTCAAGATAATGAAGGGAATAGACTTAGTAGTTAAAGACAGATTGTTCACCCTCTCCAAGGTAGGGAGAACGAGAGGGCACTCTCTAAAGTTAAAAGGGGATAGATTCCGTACAAACACAAGGAAGTTCTTCACCCAGAGAGTGGTAGAAAACTGGAACGCTCTTTCGGAGGCTGTTATAGGGGAAAACACCCTCCAGGGATTCAAGAAAAAGTTATACAAGTTCCTGCTGAACCAGAACGCACGCAGGTAAGGCTAGTCTCAGTTAGGGCACTGGTCTTTGACCTACGGGCTGCCGCGTGAGCGGATTGCTGGGCACGATGGACCACTGGTCTGACCCAGCAGCGGCAATTCTTATGTTCTTATGACCACATTTAATAACTCTATCAGGACTTCCTTGGATCATCACTTCTCAGTTATAGTCATTTCCCTTGTTCTCATTTCTGCTTTTGACACAGTTGACAAATTTGAACATTGGCTGCCAATTTCCGCCTATCTCACATTCAAAATCCTCCCCTTGGTATATAAAGGGCATCTTGCCTCTGCTCCAGACTATCTCAATGACCCATTAAACTGAACTGAACTAATATATAGAATAGGAAATTATTTGATATAATGCAAATATTAATAAGCAAATCTAACAGGTTTACAAAGTATAAAAACTGGGGAAGGGTTGGTCATGAACACTGTGGAAATGACAATGGACAATACAAGACTCAGAGGAACAAGAGGGGTAATTATGCTCCTCATAACAAAAACTCCTTCTGCCCCCTCCTTCTAGCCTGTCGCTGGACATTTCCCGGGGTACTGCCTTTAGTTATATCAGTCCTAAATGTTGAAATTCACTTTCACTACATAGGAACCATCATGTACCAAGTTCAAAACATTAACCAATTCCTGGCTTGTTCAACAAACTTTTGAGTGCAGTTGATAATTTGCATACTTTCCCATCTCTTTTCTCTATTATTGGTTTACTGTTGTATTTAACTTTCTTCCTTCTTTTTCTCTCCTTTCTTTGGCCTCCTTTCTCATTTCTCCTCACTTCTGTATTACAGCTAATTTTGCCTGTGAGCCACCTAGAGCAGTGTTCTTCAATGCAAGCCCTGGAGGGCAATTGCAGCACCTGGAGCCCTCTGGGGTAGTCCCCATCACCTTTTTGGGGTTTGTTGGTTTTTTTGCCATTATTTGCTTCTCTAACCAAGCTCGTAACAGAAAGAGGGATATAGATGGGGCATGCTTGAAGGACAAGGCATTTCTCAATAGACAAAGAGAATGTGTTTGGAAATGCTCACCTCTTTGACGATACCCCTAATGAAAAAAGTCTGAAGGTGAGCTAGAGGGGATGGATGTCATTGACCCACACTGAGCAGCAGTGTCGTGATCCCAAATGGGAAGATATTTGAAGGATCTCCATCAGCTCGTTCAGATTCAAAGTGTCACTGACTTAAAAATTAGTGAAGACCACTGGCCTAAAAGCTAAAACCTTTTGGCAATTAGTAGTGTATCAATTTTGTAAGCAATTTGTAAGCAATTTTGTAAACATGTAAGAATGGAGCTAGGGTTACCAGACATTCAGATTTCCCAGAACATGTTCTCCTTTTCGAGGACATGTCCAGGGGTCCGGACAGCTTTTCAAAACCTGGCACTTTGTCCGGGATTTGAAAAGCCTCCTCTAAATTGCATTGGGCAGGAGGAAATCCGTGCATGCGCGGATTTCCTCCTGCCCGATGAGAGAAGGCAGTGGGCAGCGGGTCAGGGCGGGATTAGGGTGGAACAGGGTGGGGATGGGTGGAACCGGGAAGGCCTTGGGGCAGGTCTAGGGGTCTTATGACAAATCTGGCAACCCTACCTTGAGCCCATGCACACACTCAAGACATCTAGCCCTCCCCATCAGACACATACTTCTTGTTTCCAAAGGGCCTGGACCAACGGTGTCAGGTCAAAAGCGCGCTGGGATAAAGGCACGCCCAGACAATTGAGCGCAGCGCGGAGGCGCGCGCCGCTCAAAATTACTGTTTTTAGGGCTCCTTTCACCCTCACTTTACTTAATAGACATCGCACCGCGTTGTGGGGGCGTTGTGGGGGGTTTGGGGGGTTGTAACCCCCCACATTTTACTGAAAACTTCACTTTTTCCCTGTTTTTAGGGAAAAAGTTAAGTTTACAGTAAAATGTGGAGGGTTACAACCCCCCAAACCCCCCATAACGCCGGCGCGATGTCTATTAAATAAAGTGGGGGGGTTCCCCAACAAAAACCCCCATCGGAGCCCCTAAAAACAGTAATTTTGAACGGCACGCGCCTCCGCGCTGCGTTCAATTGTCCGGGCGTGCCTTTGTCTTTCGCGCCATTGTCTATGAACCGGACCAACAGGTCTTGAGTACACACATGGGCTCCTAGGCCCTGCACTTACCTGCTACTTTGCCGCTACCTGTCCCACTGTGTCTCCATCATCTACCCTCCTTGCTCCACCCTTTCCCTCTGCTGTATGCCTGGGCAGAGAAGACAAAGTATTTTCCTGATTGGAAGCAAAATGAGGCTGTTGCAGCAGGAGCATTCTGGAGGACATGCCCTGCCACCTCAAAAATGTTGCCATCTTACTGTACATAGCCATCTCAGGTTGCCTAATGAAAACAACTGCCACTGCAAAAGCAAATTACCATTGTAGCATCATCTGTAAAGCAATGACATGGTTGAGGCAGTATTATGTTGCAGGGATTCTTTGCAGCAGCTAGAAGAGAGGCTTGTAAAGACCAATAGTATGATGGATGATGCAAAGCAGTGGCAGATTCTGGGGGCAAAAGTTTTACATAGACCTGAGACTTGGGAGAAGATTCAACTTTCAGCGCCAGTGATTCTAAGCATAAAACAAAATATGACATACTGGACAGTGTGCCATTGGTTATACAGTGGTTTGGTACTACAGGGCACTTAAGAGAACCTATTAAAGCTCTGAAAGGAAGTGAGCACTTAAAAATTCTGGGAAATGTAGTCCCTGAGAGTTCTGAACTGGCAGGAAGTGTGTACATATTGGAGACAGGCAATCCGGGCTATGTAGGGAAAAAAATAACAGGGGTTTAAAACAAATGTAAAGATAATTGAGCACCTGGAGCTAATCCAAAGGCTGTTGGTAAAAGCTACTGAAAAGCCAGGTCATTTGGAGAAGTATTGAAGAGGCAGCAGAAAGAGGGGAAAAAGCCACATAAGAGTCTAGAAGGAAAACAGAAGGGTGGATGCATTGTCTTGGTTCTGAAAAGGGAGACAGAAGCTTGCTGGAAAGAATACTGTCGTTAAGAAATTATTAAGCAGCTATCAGAGGTTTTTGAAGTTGATCATGATAGGGCAATGTGTCAATTGAGCAAGATACTGATTAGAAGCCATAGTAAAGCATTCACCTAGATCAGGGGTCGGCAATTCCAGTCCTCAAGAGCCGAAGCCAGGTCAGGTTTTCAGGATATCCACAGTGAATATGTATGAGATGGATTTGCATGGTTGCCTCTTTGAGATGCAAATCTATCTCATGCATATTTATTGTCGATATCCTGAAAACCTGACCTGGCTCTAGCTCTCGAGGACTGGAATTGCCTACCCCTGGCCTAGATGTATGAATATCTGGACAGATAAGTCTGTGCTGGGGAGCAGACAGAAAAGTTGAGATACATAACTGCAGTGTCATTAGAAACACACTTTGATTTAAAGTTGTGCCAGAGAGTTATATTAGGCTGGGATGGAACCCCTCCAGATTAGATTAATTTTTAAACTAAGGTCTGTGATAGCACAGAGACAAGAAAGCCCAGAACTGCAACTGAGAAGCTGACAAGAGAGCTAAGTTGTCCCTAGGCAGTAGTCTATAAAGTGGATAGTCAGACAAATTGTAAGAGGGAAACTTTATTGCCTGTTTGGGAAATGCACTTTGGATTACATTGTGCAAGGAGTTGTAAGTTTGCTGTAGAAGTTAAATGGCATTTTAAAGTTCCTGGGTTGTAGCTTGTACCATGGAGAGACAGAACAGCTGTGATTAGGGAACTTTATTGCCTGCCTGTATCTGCACTTGGCTGAAGCAATGCAAGGGGCTGTGTATTAGTTGATCACGGTTGTTAATTAGAACCCCATGGTTAAATATCGACTTAGAAGTTGTAAATAAGCATGTTAAAAATACACAAGTGTCCTGCCTCATCTATGGAAAAGGGAAGTTAATGCCGAGTTCCTGACCCAGAGAGCTAACCAAGAAGGATAAGTTTGTGTCAAAAGGCAATAATGGAATGACTCAGCAACAAGAACACGGATGTCCTTGAGTGGCACAGCTAAGGTCCACGTAATCTGATTGAGTGTTCTAGAAGTTACCATATTTACTCCAGTACCCAGGAATATGTCCCTTCCCTTGGTCTTATCACTAACCAAAGGGGGAGGAAATGTCAGGGTTTAAAATCAGGATAATTCAGGTACCTCTGAACAAAATGCAGTTGAAATTTATGAAAGAAAAAGTTATAAATATTGTGGGTCCACAAGGAGTCTGGCACTTTCCAGGGTCAATTTGCAAGGACAACCAGTAGACATATATGGGGGAATTCCATATATGGCACCTTCTGTATTTATTTATTCATTCAAATTTTTTTTGTCTGTTCTCCCAAAGGAGTCCAGAACGGGTTACAAGTTTACATACATTACATTACATTACATTAGAGATTTCTATTCCGCCTGTGCCTTGCGGTTCTAAGCGGATTACAAAATTGGGTGAAAACTGGACATTTCCAGGAAGTTTACATATCAGGTATATAACATATACATATCAAGTTTACATATCAATAGCAATACATACAAATTAGGAAGGTTATTACATAACGTTGAGGGAAGGAATATTCTGGTTACAGATGGAGGTTGCTTACATAGCGTTAAGGGAAGCAATATTCTGATCCCGGATGGAGGTTGTATTTTTAGGTTTCTGAATATGATTTTGGGGAAGGTTTGAAGAGTTTGGCTAGGGGATACTATAGGGGTGGTGTTTATGAAGGGGTATGCGTGTGCGTGTAGGTTAGAATGATGGAAGGTGTTTTTTGAATAGAAGAGTTTTGATTTCTTTTCGGAAAACTTTGATGTCTGTTGTTTTGGTCAGCAGTTTGGAGACGGTTGGGTCACTTTTCGCAGCCTGTGTCGCTAGAAGGTTGTCGTAAAGTTTCTTGCGTCGAGTACCATTGAGAGGTGGGTGTATGAATAGGCTTTGAGTTTTCCTTGTTCTGTGTGTGAGGTTGCAGTATAGGCGGTTGTTAAGGTAACTTGGTGCATCTCCATGGGTTACTTTGAATAGTAGACAGTAGAATTTGAATTGTGATCTTACTTTTATCGGAAGCCAGTGAGAGTCTAAGTATGCATTAGTGATGTGGTCAAATTTGCTAAGAGAGTAGAGTCTGTGGGCTGTGTTCTGAACGGCCTGAAGTTGTTTTATCAAACAATATAAGTTAGCAATACAATAGCTGGGGTAAGTATTACAAGTAAGGATAATACATATAATGCAATATAGGTACAGTTTGAGTTAGTGATAACACAGGGGGAGTGAGGATTTCAATTAAAGATAGATCAATTTTAACAGTAGAGGCACAGACTTTTTACGGTACTAGAACAGTTTCTATAGTCAGTGTGAGAAATCTAACGTTCGAGTTGGGTCTTATTTCAGTAGGGAATCAGTTGTAACTATTCTTTATAAGTCATCGGGAGGGTTCCCAAGATAGCATATAGGAGATATGATCAAAGTTGGTTTAAGGTTAGGTGTTATCCTTGTGGGTGATGATTAAGTGAAAAGATAGGTTTTTACTGCTTTCCTGAAGTTTAACGGGCCTGCCAGCAATCTGATGGTTGGCGGGATTTCATTTATTTTATGCTTAAATTTAAATTCATGACCAAATAACTAATTTCTATAATAAATATAAATAAATAATCGTAAGGCGCTCAGTGCCACCACCAGGTCATTGCTAATGCAGTTCAGACCACGTCTTCCCTTTGTTACAAAAAGCTCATTGGCTGCCTGTTTCATACCAGATCACCTACAAAATTACCCTCTTGACTTTTAAAACTATACAGACTAATACACCTGCATTCATAGATAGATTACTGATTCCTTATGACTCTCCCAGAACTTTAAAATCAGCCTCACAACATTCCCTTAACGTCCCATCCTTAAAGATAATTGGTATTCGTCATACTCTCATTTTCTCAGTCACTGCCCCTTTAATTTGGAACTCTCTCCCTCTATACCTCAGAGCTGAACAAAACTTGCAGAAATTCAAGAGTAGCTTAAAATGCTTGCTCTTTAAAGATTTTTTCTTGTCTCCTATCGCTTTCTTCACTTCATTGGTTATCCATACCGGGTCTTTTGTTCGATTTTTTTTTTTTTTTAGAAAAGGGTGCAAAAAAAATCAAACAAAAGACCCAGTATGGATAACCAATGAAGTGAAGAAAGCGATAGGAGACGAGAAAAAAATCATTCCGACAATGGAAAAAGGACCAAACCGGGGAAAACTGGAAGGAACTCAGGAAACACCAAAAAGAATGTCACCGAGTGGTTAGGAGGGCTAAAAGAGAATACGAAGAGAGACTAGCCAGGGAAGCAAGAAATTTCAAATCGTTCTTCAGATACGTTAAAGGAAAGCAACCGGTGAGGGAGGAAGTAGGACCGTTGGATGATGGAGACAGAAAGGGAGTGGTGAAGGAGGAAAAAGAGGTAGCTGATAGGTTAAACAAGTTCTTTTCGTCAGTCTTTACAAGCGAGGACACATCCAATGTACCAGAACCCGAAGAGATCTTAGATGGAGACCAAGTAGAAAAACTGTTGACAATAAAGGTGGCCTGCCTGCATGTGACCTGACACCAGTAGTGTTTTCTGTTTGCAAGATGGAGTTCCCGTCCCGGTAAGCTGAAAGCAGAGATTATTATGTCCTTTTGTGCTGTGGTAAAATGTTTGGAAGCAATTTTAGTGGGGTGGTGAACATGTGTCTGATAGGATGTTTGGTTTGTTTTGTTTTTAGTACCCCTCCTGAAGAAGCCAACCGGTGAAACCCGGGTTGGGGGGGTCGGTGAATCTGTTTGCATGTTGTTGTAACTTTAAGGAGGTGCCCGGAGCAGCTGTTGATTGTTTCCCACCATAAACCAAGATAAGTTATTACAGTTTTTTTCTACACAGATTTGGTTTATTGTATGCTCTATACTGGTTCTGGTGGGTGAGACTGTGAACATTATGATGGTCTCTCTGCACAGCTACTCCGTGATCTTTGTTCACTGGGATAAAGTTGTGGGTCTGAATGTTCACTTTGTATAAGTCATATTTATGAATTGAACATATTTTGAGACTTATAAAATATTTTTAGGTGATCAATGATAGTGCATATATTACATATCACCTTTGATAATTTGATTACCCTCGTTTTTTTGAGACAATAAAGGTAAGCCATGAGGATGTCCTCAAACAGATAGATAGTTTGAAAGTGACAAATCACCAGGCCCGGACGGAATCCACCCAAGGATATTAAAAGAACTAAGAAACGAAATAGCGGAAATACTCCAACGAGTTTGCAACCTATCCTTGAAAACTGGGGAGATCCCGGAGGGCTGGAAAATAGCAAATGTTACACCTATCTTTAAAAAGAGATCCAGAGGTGACCCGGTAAGCTTGACTTCAGTTCCAGGCAAGATGGTAGAAGCACTGATAAAAGACAGCATCTGTGAGCACATAGAAAAAAATGGACTAATGAAAGCGAGCCAACATGGCTTCTGCAAAGGAAGATCGTGCCAAATGAACTTACTGCACTTCTTTGAAGGGATAAACAGCCAGATGGACAAAGGGGAACCCATAGACATCATTTATCTCGACTTCCAAAAAGCCTTTGGCAAGGTACCCCATGAGTGGCTACTTAGGAAGCTGTGGAACCACGAGGTGGAAGGGGACGTATACAGATGGGTTAAACACTGGTTGGCAGGCAGAAAGCAAAAGGTTGGAATGAAGGGCTACTACTCGGACTGGAGGAGAGTCACGAGCGGGGTTCCGCAGGGGTTGGTACTCAGACCGCTGCTGTTCAATGTTTTTATTAATGACCTAGAAACAGGGACAAAGTGTGAAGTTATAAAATTTGCGGATGACACTAAACTCTGTAGCAGGGTTAGGATGGCGGAGGAGTGTGAAGACCTAAAAAGGGACCTGAACAAACTGGAGAAGTGGGCAAATAAATGGCGGATGAACTTCAATATAGAGAAATGCAAGGTCATGCATATAGGGAAAAAGAACCCGATGTTCAGCTACAAAATGGGGGGATTAGTACTAGGGGAAAGTAACCTTGAAAAAGACTTGGGTGTGCTGGTGGATACAACAATGAAGTCAACGGCACAATGCGCAGCAGCCTCAAAGAAAGGTATTATTAAGAAGGGTTTACAACCAGAACAAAGCAAGTCATCATGCCGCTGTATCGTGCGATGGTGTGCCCGCATCTGGAGTACTGTGTCCAATATTGGTCACTGTACCTTAAGAAGGACATGGCGATACTTGAGAGGGTTCAGAGAAGAGTGACGAAAATGATAAAAGATATGGAAAACCTTTCATATGCAGACAGGTTAGAAAGGCTGGGGCTCTTCTCCCTGGAGAAGCGGAGACTCAGAGGAGACATGATAGAGACTTACAAGATCATAAAGGGCATAGAGAAGGTGGAGAGGGGCAGATTCTTCAACCTATCTGGAACCACAAGAACAAGGGGGGCACTCGGAGAAATTGAAAGGGGACAGGTTTAGAACCAATACTAGGAAATTCTTTTTCACTCAGAGGGTGGTGGGTACCTGGAATGCGCTTCCAGAGGCTGTGATAGGACAGAGTACATTACGGGTTTTCAAAGAAGGATTGGATAAATTCCTGATGGATGCGGGGATTGAGGGATACAGATAGAGGTATAGATAGGATTATGTAAGGGTATAGATAGAGGAATAAAGGGGATTGAAGGGTTTTAGGCAAAGGATCACCTTACAGGTCATGGACCTGATGGGCCGCCGCAGGAGCGGACTGCTGGGCACGATGGACCTATGGTCTGACCCAGCGGCGGCAACTTCTTATGTTCTTATGATGCCTATAACTGATTTTTTTTTTATATATATATGTACCTACTTCCACACTTTAATTTGTTCCCTTCCCTATTGTATTTTCCTTTTATGTATTCTTTCTAAGAAATTGTAGTTCCTCCCTTTTTTCCTAATGTTTTCATGTCATAAGTATGTTTGTTTTGTCGGTTTATGTTTAATTATCTAAAATGTTCGTCTCCCTGCTATTTTAAATTACTATGTACAATACTTTGTGCCTTTGGATAAGCGTTTAATCAAAATTTAAATAAACTATGAAGGTTGCACTTTACTGTTCCCTTCCTTCCATAAGCATTAAATGCAATGACTTAAACTTTACTCAAAAACCTCTGTTAAAGTTACTAGTATATTCTTATGTGGATCATGTTATTTAAAACACATTAGAAACTGTACTTATCTTGTTATTGTTGTTAAAATCCTATCCAGCGTTTTGCTATCGTGTGTCATAAACCGCATTGAATTAATCCGTATAAAGTGCTTTGCGTGATAAAGTGCTGTCCAGTGTCACATTAAAATAACATAATCATGCTTGCAATCAAGTCTGATATTTAACTGCCCTCTGACCCAAGCTGGGTTTCATACCCGTCTTCAGGGAGAACAATGCCTAGGAGAAATTATCATTTGGCTGAAACCTTCCCAGGGACTCCAATTCTCAGCATGAGCGTAATCACGTTTGCGGATTTTGGGCATGGAAAAGAGTTCTTACAGATGCAAGGCACTGAAACAGGGCAGAAACAGCAGATCCACAAGAAAACACACACATGGCCATTATATAATAGCATCTCAGGTGTTTCTGTGTGGATCTGCAAAGGGGGCATGTTCATGGGAGGGGCATGAGTGGGTCAGAGGTGTTCCCTTAAAAATGTGCACGGTGTTATAGAATGGTGCAGATCTGCGCCCAACTTGCACACCAGGATTTACACCTGGCTTCAGTCAGCGTAACTCCTCATTCCCAAAAGTGAGTGTGGATCCTGGCACGATGCGCCATTCTAGAAAGGGTGCCCATCCCAGAATGCCCGTTATAGGAACCCATTCAATAGTGATTTTTTTTCTACGCTGAATTTTGATCGCTATTTACTGAATCCAGCCCATAACTTCCATATCCATAGATTTTGAAATGGTATGTTCATAGTGCGAGGTATAATATACTGTACATTCAGCTGCCCCACCACTATCCATATAGTGGAGGAGCAGATGCAGGCCAGCATTTAAATTAAAATGCTGATAGCCACTGCTGAATATTGCCCTCTCTATATAGTATTGTAAAAACAAACAAACCATAGGCTAGTATTCCTAACAATGCTAGATGTAGAAGTGAAAACCTAGCACAGCAAGCGCTGGTTGACTTCCTATGTGAATAATGGGATGGCACTTCTAAGAAAATTCAGGGTGGGCATGAATGTTGACTATGTGGAATTGCTACCCTAGGAATGCAATGTTTATTTATTTATTCAGTTTTCTATACTAGTGGTTCTCAACCCTGTCCTAAGGGACCCCCCCAGCCAGTCGGGTTTTCAAGATATCCCTAATGAATATGCATGAGAGATTTGCATACCTGTCACTTCCATTATATGCAAATCTCTCCAATGCATATTCATTAGGGATATCTTGAAAACCCGACTGGCTGGGGGGGTCCCTTAGGACAGGGTTGAGAACCACTGTTCTCTACCATTCTCCCAGGGATGCTCAGAATGGTTTACATGAATTTTATTCAGATACCGTATATACTCGAATATAAACCAGGATTTTTGGGCCAAAAAATTGGCCCAAAAATGGGGGTCCCGGTTTATATTCGGGTCAATGCCCCCTCCAGAAATTTTTAAGGCTGCCGCCGCCACAAGGTTCTGCCCCCCCCTTCCTCCTCCCTGTCCTATCAAACCTCTGTTTGGTGCAGCGGGCAGGAGCAAGCTTTCTGGACTCCTGCCCCGCTGCTAACTGGCTGCGCGGATCCACTTTGTTCATCTCAGCGGCACGAGCAGCAGCGTGATTTTGCGCTGCTTCTCGGCGTTGAGCAGCTTCCTTACTGGCTCCTGCGAATTTGTCCAGGTTTTGAAAAGCTGTTGAGATCGGGGCCGAGTTTAGAGTGCATCTGCGCATGCGCCATAGTGACATCACAGGTATGCATGAGACATCATTACATCGCATCTGCACATGTGGATCTGCAGTGCAGATGTGCTCCAGACGTGGCCCGAAGAGACGAGGATGAAAATGGTGAATCTTCCGAGGAATGGCTGACCTCCAAAAATTATTCCAAGGACGCAGTGACAACTCATCTGGAAAATCAAGCCTCTCTAGCCTCAGCTCAGGTCAGTGCTTATGACTCCACTATCAGAAAAAAACTGGGCAATCAAAGCAGTTTACAATTATTATATGCATGTGCCTTCTCTGTCCCCAGTGGGCTCACAAGCTAACTATTGTACCTGAGGCAACAGAGGGTTAAGTGACTTGCCCAGAGTCACAAGGAGCTGCAGCGGGGAATTAAACCCAGTTGCCCAGGATCTCAGTTCACTACACTAACCACTAGACCAGTGGCATAGCAAGGGAGAGTGGTGCCCCTCCCCCACCCTCTTCACCTTCCCTCGCTCCTTCCAGACACCCCCCCCCCCCCGGTCACACGCGTGCACTTCCCTTCGCTCATACCTCTTTAATTTTCATGGCATGAGCAGAATTACAAACTTGCTACCTGGAAGTGATATGAGACACCGATGGGGGCAGCAAGTTCACGATGCTGCTCATGCCAGGAAAATTAAAGAGGTAGGGGAAGGGAAGAGGCACATGCAAATGTCAGGGGGTCTCAGGAAGGAGTGGGAGTGAAGAGGAGGACAGGTGCCAGCACCCCCACCAAGACAGTGCACAGGGCGGATCACCCCCCCCCCCCCCCTTACTATGCCTCTGCACTAGACTACTCTTCCAGTGCTAGTCTCACATTTGCAGAAACACATTGGATGATCCCCAGGCCCTATGGGATAATATTCTATGAACAGACATATCAAAAGTGGAACGCGTTTGACAACACAGGTCCCATTATGTTTGACATAAGACAAAGCAACGAAAAAGGAGTGGGGAAGGGACACAGAGTCAAACCATATATATATACAGAGTCAAAACATATATATGTGTCATATACATAAAATATGGCAGGCATAAAATCATAGCAGAACAAAAATATAAATATATAAATGTGTAAACTGGACCCCAACACGGTCCGTGTTTCGTCTGGGATAGCCTTCCTCAGGGGTGTATAAAACGGAAGCCCAGTAGATGGCGCCAGATTACTATTAATAAAAAAAACTGGTCTTAAAGTCTGCTATCAAACACATTGCCAAAAAGAACACTGTGCAGATCCTAAAATGAACGCTGCAGAATACAGAGTATCGCTGCTAAAAAAAAAAGACAAATTCATTCCACAGTAAGAATATCGTAGCAATGCTCAAACATAGTGGTTGTTATGTTCTGGAATGGAGATGCTATGCTGCCCCAGGACCTAGAAAACTTGCCATTGTTGAAGGAATCATGAATTTCGCTCTGTATCAGAAAATTCTTAAAGAATGCCCAGTCATCTGTTCGAACTGACGATGAAGCATAATTGGGTTATTCAGTAAGCCAATGATCCAAAACACAAAAGGAAGTCTCCCTTTTAATGGTAAGGGATTTTATATACAATAACATAACATCCTGCATAATGAGACTCCACTCCTGGTCCCTCTCGGTGCAGATGAAACTAAATGAATCAAAAACAAAATTACTCTGGCTCGGCCCAAAGTTAGAACACCTGCCTACCCTCTTCGCACTACCCTCAGGCGCTGCTTTACACCCTGAGTTCTCAAGCAAGGTCCTTGGCATCATTATTGACTCCTCTCTCTCCCTCAACGACCACCTCAACTCCTTGACAAAATCATGCTTTTTCAGCCTCCACTTGCTAAGGAATGCAAGACCCTGGTTCCACCAAAAACATTTCGCCGTCCTCGTCCAATCCATCATCCTCTCCAAACTTGACTAATGCAATGCCATTTACCTATGCTTAACAAAAGAAAGCCTCCAAAGACTCCAGCTTATTCAGAATACTGCAGCCAAGCTGATCTTTGCAAAACGTAAATCTGACCACGTCTCCCCACTCCTGGCCAATCTTCACTGGCTCCCAGTAATTTCCAGAATCCAATTCAAATGCTCTTGCCTGGCTTTTAAGATTATTCACGGCATCCTTCCTTCCCTAATCCCACTTTCCTTTAACTCCTCGTGCCCTGACTCTACCAGGCCCGCCCAAAGATTAAAACTATCCTTCCCCTCCCTACATGGTATTCTCCACGCAGGTAAACTGGGAAAATCACTTCTATTCAAAATCACAGGTCTCTGGAACGACCTTACTATCCCGCTGCGGAACCTGAGCTCCCTCCATTTATTCCGCAAGCAACTAAAAACCTGGCTCTTCTCTAACATGTAATTTCTTTTTTTCCCTTACTTTTCCACTCTATTTATAAACTTTTCCTATCCTTTCTCATTGTTTAAGTTCTTGTAAACCGTGCCGAGCTCTACTTCCGTGGAGATGATGCGGTATATAAACTTACGGTTTAGTTTAGTTTAGTTTGAGGAGAAACAAAATAAAAATTGTGGCTTGGCCTAGTCAAAGTCCTGTTTTGAACCCAATACAGTTGATGTGGCAAGACCCAAATCACACACATGCATGAAAACCTATGAATGTGTCTGAATTAGAGCAGTTCTGCAAAAAAATAAAAAAAGGAGAGGGCAAGCTTTTTCAACAGTGATATAAAAGATTGATGTCAAATTATTGAAAAATGTTTGGTTGCAATTATTGCTATTAAAGGTAGTTCAACAAGAAATTAAGTTTAGGGACAGTTACTTTTTCATATGAGTGACAGTTATTGGATAACTTTGGGGTCCTTTTACTAAACTACAATAAGTGCTAAAACGCACTTTCTACACACTAAACAGACTTACCGCAGGGCTTGCGCAGCCATCCCACAGTAAATTTGCCTGTCTAGGCCTGGAACGCATCACACTCTGGAACGTATTACCCACTTATCTTCGGGCAGAGCAGAACTTAGATTAATTTAAAGGAGCTTTAAAAAGCTTCTTATTCATTGACTAGTATTTTAGCCTGTTACATTAACGGGTGCTAGAATATATGTCTGTCTGTCTTTATTTCTGTCTCTCTCCTTCCCTCCTGCTGTCTTTCTTTCTGTCTGTCTCTCTCCCTGGCCCCCTTTGTCTGTCTGTCTTTCCGTGTCTCTCCCTGCCCCTGTGTCTTTATTCTTTTCTTTCTGTCTCCCTTCCTCCCACTGTCTGTCTTTCTTTCTATCTATCTGTCTCTCTCCCTGCCTCCTATGCAGCAGCATTTCTCTCCACCCACTTCCCTGTGCAGCAGCCACAGCAGTATTCCCTCCCCCTCCTCCTATACCACTTCCCTGTGCAGCAGCAGCGTTTCCCCCTACCTCCCCTTTCTCTTCCCGCGGTCTGGCCGGCTCCCTTACTGCCCCCCCTGCTTCCCTTCCCGCGGTCCCGACAAACCTGCCGATTCCAGCAGCGTGTGCAGCACTCTACACACGTTGCTTCGGGGCCTTCTACTGCCCTGATTTACTGTGACACGTCCCTGATGACATCATCAGAGACCCGGCAGAGCAAATCAGGGCAGTAGAAGGCCCCGAAGCAGCGTGTGTAGAGTGCTGCACACACTGCTGGAATCGGCGGGTTTGTAGTCGGGACCGCTGGAAGGGAAGGGCAGTAAGGGAGCCATGTCTCTGTCTCGCAGCGGGCTTGCCGGCTCCGGCCAGCCAAAGTTCATTTTTTAGTTCAAAGCCGATGCTGTATCTCCTCTCTCGATCCCTGCCAGAATCGGAAGTCTTCTCCGACTCTGGTGAGGTTCGATAGAGGAGCCGCGGCGGGGACTTTGAACAAAAAAATGAACTTTGTCTGACCGGAGCCAGGCAAGCCCGCTGTGAGACAGAGAGATGTGTGGTAAGCACACATGCACACTCTGCCGGCCACGGAACTACAGATCAAGCAACACGGCATTAAGAGTGCGCATGCACGCTTAGCGTTTTATTATTATAGATGCTTTCGGCTAACCATGCTACTATTCTTTTCTTAATGAACCCCTTAGTCCTTTTGATTTTTCCCATATATGTTTTCTTTTCTGTATTTATTGTAGTTTCAAGTTTATTATTTTTCTTGATTGATCACTTAATCAAATTCTAAGCGATGAACATATTAAAATATAGTCAAATAAAGACAAAACATTACAGACTTTAAATAATAACATTGGGTAGATAACTAAAACATTATACATTATACTCATTACATAAGGTAAGATAAGGGTTTGAAATACAATTAATAAAGAAAAGCTAAACAAAGGAAAAAAACAATAGGGAAATAAATAACCACCATAATACAATAAAATCAAATCACTGGTTTAAGAACTGTTTAATTAAATATTAAAAGCATCTTTAAAAAGAAATGTTTTTAAATTACTTTTACATTTTCCCAGATCCTGCTCATTCCGTAAATAAATGGGGAGAGCGTTCCAAGTTTGAGGAGCAGTTACGTAAAAAATAAACTGACGTCTAGTATTAATAACCTTAAGTGATGGAATGGTCAATAAATTTTGCTCATTAGACCTCAAGGTTCTGCTTGGATGATATGGTATTAAATGTTTAAATATGAATGCAGGAGTCTTGTAGAGAAGAGACTTAAAAACAAGCAAGCAGAGTTTATAAGTTATCCGATGGATAACTGGGAGCCAGTGTGCATCTATCAAAAGCGGTGTAACATGGTCATATTTTCTAGTCTTAGTGATGAGTTTAATGGATACATTCTGGATAATTTGAAGACGTTTAATTTCGTTTAGTGATACCCCTTAAAAAGAGCATTACAGTTCTCCGCTCTATCCTTTTGTTCTTATTACATTTATTTTGTGTCTTGTTTGAGTATATATCATCTGTTTAATATTGTTCTTTTTAATTCTGTTTTTATCTCTGTTCTTATCCCTATTGTATTGCTGTAATACGCTTAGTATTTTGATAAGCATTTTATCAAATTTACAATAAACTTGGAACACTGCACGCTAAAAATATTTTTCCTAATTTTCTCCAAGGTGGTGTGTTTGGAGGCGACAAGTGGACATGATAGCACTAATCAGTTAGTGTGTGAGGCATTGCTGTGCGCTGATTAGCACAGGGTTAGCGCATACGCCCTTACTATCTATAAAATATTTGATGGAAGGGGCTCACGCACTAGTGGTGAAATTAGTGTATAGCTATTAACTGAGAAAATGGAAAAGTCAGCCATTTTCCGGCTGCAGCACAAGTGGCTTTAGTGCATGGGAAAGATGGGCGTAAGCAGCACGCTAAAGCCACTTATGCCGCAGCGTCAATAAAATGACCCCTTTGTTCCTTGAATAAATGAAATAGTTTTAAAACTTTGCTATGTGTTTACTCAAGTTCCTTTTATCTAATATTAAATTTTGTTTAAAGATCAGAAACCATTCAGTGTGACATGTATGTAATAATAGGAGAAAAACAGGAGGGGAAATTTTTTTCACATCACTGTACATAAATTCATATATTTTGAGCTTCTAATATGTACAACTTTATCTATTTTCACTGAAAACCTGACTGACTCTGGGGTCTATAGGATAAGTTTTAGAACCACTGCTGTTCAGTGCCCAAGACAGCAATCAGAGGACTTGCTCCCAAATCTCCCAACAAAATATGTAGAAAAGTAAAGCCTTCTGTAGTCCTAGCAATGCTTGGCATTAAAAACTCAACCTTTTTTTTTTTTTTTGTAGATTTTTATTACAATCGCAAGTTATATGAAATCTCTTAGTAAAGCAGGCCAGTGAACTTACTCATATATTCAGAAAGTTGCTGAAGTTGTCATGCTCCCATTAACATATGATTCTAAATCAAAATTCTAAAGAATAAAACACTGCCCATGCTTCAGCAGAAACATACACTTTTGCAGTGTCTTAAGCAGCAACTTGTGGAGTTTGTCAAGAGGCTGCTGCAGAACTGTATTGCCCCCTCTGACAAACTCTGTGGGGGCTTGGAACAGTGACAGAGAGGGGAAAGAGTTCTCCTTAGTCACATCAAATTCCAAATCATAACAAAAATCATCTTTATTTCCCCCAACTCGAAATGACAATTTCTCTCTAAATAGAATTTGGGCAGAATGCCTTATAAATCCTATTAGAGTGTATAAGCACCGTTGCTAGTGGTGGTCTGCCCTCCTGCAAAGAATGCCAACCAGGGTTTTTACTCAATCTTTTTTTTCTTTTCCTACAGCACAAAATGAGAATTTTTTTTTCCTAAATAAGACCCCAGTTGTGGTATCTGTCAGGGGAAAATTTGCTAATTTGTAGGCAGAGCAATTTCTGGATTTGTACCACTTCCGAAGAGTAGCCTTGTACAGCTTTTGTAGAATAATCTCATTATTCACTCACTGACTGCAGTTTACCCACAGTCGAACTCGGGGTGCAATTTGTACCAGCACACCGATGGGTTTATTTGTCTTTTGGCTTAATTGCTACAAGCATTAGGAGGCTGTAATCATGTCCCCTGACAACAACCTAATGCAGATAAACAGATGTGAAATTTCAGCTGAGAGCAACATTTACAGAAAGTGGATAGTTAATGTTTCAACAAGCATGCTGAGAAGGAAGCATACCGCACATAGAAGCCCAGAAGCAGCTTTCACATACCACCTTTTTTTTTTTAGGGTGCTAATCGGAAAGATTTAGAGGAGGCATTAGATGCATGCTCACATAAAGTAAACTATAAAAATATTCTTTCTTAGTTATAAAAATGCCAAAGATTTATAGCTAGATTTCCACAAGCAGCTATTAGTATGAAACAAAGCCAATACAGTACTCGGTTATTCATTCCTAGTTCTATCAGAGAGAGATATTTAGATTTTTTATTTTTTATTTTTTGGGGGGACAGTTAATAAGTACAAAGTTATCTGTACATATGTGGAAGATTTAGTCATTGGGCAATAAATGCACAAAACCTAGAATCGAAGGGACCGCTTTACTAACTTCTCTGACGTGAGCAGCAAGCCTGCATCGGTGTCAGTTTGCCCTTTGACATCACTTCCTAGGCGCAGGAACCAGAAGTGACATCAGAGAGAGCACCAGAGAAGTAAAAAAAATGTTCAAGGGATGGCTAAGGACGCATGTGCGTGGCAGGGGGAGGAGCGGGGGGGAGAGCAGAGAGGAAGAGGGTTGCCAGTGCCCCTAGCAAGATAGTGACCGGGGTGGACTGCCTCCCCCCCTTACTTCGCCACTGGCCATTGGTCTGGAATCTATGAGTGCCAGCGTAAGTGCTGCAGTGCAACAATGGATGAGGAACCAGTCCCAGTAAACAGGAATGTGCCTGGAGCCAGGGAGAGCAGAGCATGGAAATGATCTAAGCCTGTGGTCAATGGGAAGTCACAAATTGAAGATGAGATAAATATACAAGCAAAAGGAAGTCTCACCTGTAGAGGAGAATGAGAAGTGGGAATCAGTAAAGGGATGCTGCCAAACCTGCACGGAATGGCAATAGAGGTCTGCACAGGAATGGGGATCGTGGGAATCCTTTGGGGATCCCCCCCCTAGGTCAATGGGACTGCCACAGGGACCCCTCCCAGGCCCACGGGGACCCCTCCAAGGCCGATGGGACTCCCACGGGGATGGAACCAGGGTTCCCATTCGGAGGCCTACCTAATGTCGATCCAGTTGAAATTTTCAAGATGAGACCGGTCCAGGTCCGGCGCCGCAGCAGAAACAGCCATGCTGAGCAATGAGCTCAGCACATGGGCGCTCAGTGTGCCTGCGTGCTGAGCTCACTGCGTTGCTGCTGATTGGTCAGGCGGTGTCACGTGCAAGGAAAGATGTAAGACTGAAAGTTCAGAGGGAGTCCACTATCTCTGCACGCGCTCTGAAGGTGCAAACAAAACTTCCCGAAGCCCATAAACTGCTGAGAAGCTACTCAAAAGTGGAAAGCCATAAAGGTAGTAGCAAGTTCCAGCGTGCCCACAGTCCAAACACTGACGCAGCCCTCACAGCTACAGCAAAGCCTCGCCAGAAACAGAAGTTCACCCGTCTTCCAGAGCTTACAGATCGCTATGGTGAAGTAATGGATGTGGTGGTAAGGGCTGCAGGCGTAAAGAGAGAAGAAAGCGCAGGATGTGTTGTGTCAGCGGCTGGAGCCAGCATCATGTCTGCTAGTGCTGTTCATCTATTGGACCTAAAGGGCAAGGTGAGTAGGGCGAGGAAGGGATAGAGACGAGGGGCGATCTTGGCGTTCGACTGAGGGTTGAGGAATGCTTGGGGGGTCCCACCCACTGTCATGTCATGCCTTGTATGATCTATTAATTATCATTTTCACTTAGCAAGGAAAAGTGAGCGGCTATTAGGCTAGCAGTCACCTTAATGATGTTACTATTATTATTTAAATGACGGCAATGACTGGTTGATCCATTCAGTAATGCTATATACGAGTATGAATCTGTAGAGTGTTTCCTTATTTGCGATTTTTGCTACTTGTAAGGGAATGGGATTTATACCACATTTTATTTTTATTTTTTTTAATATTTTTATTATTTTCAACTTAAATTTCAAGTATTACACTTGTACAGAAAGCAAGAATAGAATAGATATCAAATACAATAGTAATATAATTCCTAAGTTAACAAATATACTATTTATGCTCAAGTCCACAAATTAAAATCCAAGAATTAAAGAAAATTGGCGAAATTATAAGGAGAAACAATAATAATATTAAGAAACTGAGAGCTATAGCAATGAGATGGGGTCACAATATCCAAATTATAGGGCTCAAAGATTGTTAACATTCAGACGAGACATAGCCACGAAATTGGTCAGTTGTGATGGTTCAAAAAACACATATTTAAGAGTACGGTAATACACAATACATTTACACGGGTGTCTCAAATAAAAAGTTGCCCCCAAAGATAAAACCCCAGGTTTCAAAAGAAGAAATTCACGGCGGCGCCTTTGCGTCTCCCGTGCCAAGTCTGGGAACATTTGTATTTTATAACCAAAAAAGCTTTTTTGTCTATTTTTAAAGTAAAGTTTTAACAACCATGTTTTATCAATTGGCAAAGCTAAAGTAATAATCATAGTGGCTGGTGATGCTAAATCCTTCTCAGATGTTTCTAAAATCTGTGAAATGTTTAAGGGTTCTTGATCAGAAGATTTTACTTTTGGTTGTTGATTTTGTTCTTTATCAGGCAAATAATAAACCCGTGAAAATGGTGGTAATGAATCTTCGGGTATCTCTAAATTCTCCACTAGATATCTCTTAAGCATATCTCTAGGTGTTACTAACTCAAGTCTTGGAAAGTTAATTAACCTTAAATTATTACTACGTGAGTTGTTCTCAAGCATTTCAATCTTCTTCCTTAGGTTAATATTGTCTTTAACTAAGGTCTCTTGAATTTGTTTCGATGATACAATTTCTTTTTCTATTCTTTGAATAGATGAATTAGAAGTATTCGTTTCTTCTCTTACATTCTTCAGTTCCTTATCATGATCCTTAATTTTCCCTTCAATTTGTTGAAATGTAGGAGTAATATTTTTAACAAAGCCAGCCATTAAGTCCCAAATAGAATCTAAAGTCACTTCTGCAGGTTTAATCAGTACAATTGGAGTTTGTGTAAATGTAAAGTGCTCACCATCCTGAAGTCCTTCGAGGGGTGTCTTCTGCCCTTCCCCCTCACGTTGAGATGGTATTCCCCCAGATACCTCCGTGGGAGCCCTGGAAAGGTGTGCCCCAACCTCCAAACTCTCCAGTGAATCCTTCCTTGCCTCTGGAGAGGAGAAAACCAGTGAATCCGGGGTTTCCCCACCCCTGGGAGAGCTGGTCGTCTGGGGCTGGGGGGGGCGGTGCCCTAACGTCGGGGCTCAGTGTGGTATCAGGCCCAGGAGTATCCACGACGGGTTCGCCTCCCTGTGTCCTCTGCGGGCCGCCATCCGACGTCGCTGTGACCTCCTGCATGCGCCGCAAGAGTTCATGTATATTCCCGAGACCCGGGGCTCCAGGACACCGCGAGGCAGAAGCGGCACTCCGGCCCCGTCTCTTCGGCATCGCGGTAAGTGAATACCGCTAGAAAAGTTTCAGCGAACGCGATCCTGGGACACGCAGCTCAGCGCGTCCTGCTCTCAGATCGCCATCTTGGATCTAGTTTATACCACATTTTAGTGGTTACAATCAAAGCATTTAGTGCTTATTTGTATCTGGGACAGTGGAGAGTTAAGTGACTTTCCCAGAGTCACAAGGAGATGCAGTGGGAATCAAACCTAGTTCCCCTAGATCTCAGGCCTCTGCACTATTAGGCTACTCTTTCACCTGTTTGGCCATATTATTTAAACTCTTAAAGAAATTGACGAAGAAGCCTGCAAAAGCTTCTTTTTTTTGCCTTTGGCATCTGTTGTCATTTGATTTTTGTACACCCTTTTGGCATCATTTGAATATGTTAAAAAGTAACCATTCTAGTTTGTGAAATAATAATTACACCAACAAAATGATAGACCATTCAATGAAGAATGTGGGGGAAGAGTTGTACGCTTAACATTCTCTATAATAAAACCCTGAGCGCGCATGCGCACTTAGGAGGCCATGATCCCTGCCGCCGTGATGTGTGCCTCTGTGCCAAATTTGATTTGAGGCATGTGGGGCAGCTTGTGGCACGTGGGGCAGAAGGAGGCAGAAGAAGGAGAGTATGACTGTTTCTTTTGGCGGTATCACATGCGCAGTTTCCCCATCAGTAGGAGCCTGCGGCGAAAGACTTCTCAGGAAATTACAAAGCCACGGAATAGAGGGAGACATACTAAGGTTGATAGGCAAATGGCTGGAAAACAGAATGCAGAGGGAGGGTATAAATGGGAAGCTCTCAGACTGGGAGAAAGTGACTAGCGGTGTGCCCCAGGGCTCGGTTCTTGGGCCCATCTTATTTAATATTTTCATCAACGACCTAGAAGAAGGAACATCCAGTGAAACATCAAGTTTGCAGATAACACAAAGTTATGTCGGGAAATCAGATCACAAAAAGACAGCGAGGAGCTAGAGAGAGATTTGAGCCAGTTAGAGAGATGGGCAGAGAAATGGCAGATGAAGTTTAATGTGGAAAAATGCAAGGTAATGCATTTGGGCAGAAAAAACAAGGAGCACAAGTATAGCAAGTGAGGTGCAACCCTGGGTATGAGCGAACAAGAAAAGGACCTTGGGGTACTGATAGATAGGACCCTGAAACCGTCAACACAATGTGCGGCGGTGGCAAAGAAAGCAAATAGAATGTTGGGCATGATAAAGAAGGGAATCACGAGAAGATCGGACAGGGCCATAATGGCGCTTTATAGAGCAATGGTCAGACCACACTTGGAATACTGTGTCAAACACTGGTCTCCCTACCTAAAGAAGGACATAAAACTGCTGGAGAGGGTGCAGAGGCGAGCAACGAAGCTGGTAAAAGGTATGGAGAGAAGGAAGTGACGTCACCACGGAAGATGGCCGCTTAAACTTAGAGCTCTGATGGGGCTCGCGGTTCTAAGTTAAACTCTTTGCTTACCGGGACGCAGTGCGCGATAGCTGCCGGAGACATAGACCGCGGATTTTATGGCGAGTCGAAAGAAGCTAGAGAAATTTCACTTCACAAGTGCTACGACTGTAAAAACCCGATCGCACATTCCCGGTTCCCTGAAGGCGTCTCCCAAGATGGCGGAGCCGACAGCGTCTTTACCGCTTGCGATTCCCCAGAACAGCAACTTACCAAACGATCAGCTTATGGAAGGGAAAATTGAATCGTGGTTCCAAGAGCTAAAAGCAGAAATGGTGGGGCTGAGATCTGATGTAAAAGCAGCGCTGGGAGAGCTTCGTGCAGAAGTGAGTGAACTGAATGGCAGAGTTCTTGTTGCAGAGGAGAGGTTGAGCCACGTGGAGGTATCGGCGGAGGAACGCACAGCTGCCGTGGATACAGCAGTGGCACAATTAGAGGACTTAAAGAAACAGGTTGAAGACCTGGAAAACCGCTCCAGGAGAAACAATTTACATTTCAAGGGAGTGCCGGATCTGGAGCGATATAAAGATGCAAGGGAAGTGGTATCTGATTTTTGTAAAGCCTTACTTGCTGATGAAGGTCCCATGGTGATATCTGCGATGGATCTACAGAGAGTACACAGAAGCTTGGGACAAACGAGGGGATCTGGCAATCGCCTGTTTTAGTGACTTCCAACTGAAAGAAAAAATTTTACAGGCTGCAAGACGTCGCCCTGATTTTGTTTGGCAGGGGTTGAAAGTAGGGGTTTATCAAGACCTGGCCCTTGCAACGCTCCAGAAACGCAGAGCTTTTCGAGAAGTCACTCAACTATTTCGTGCTGAAGGATATAGATACCGGTGGCTTTTTCCCTTTGGATTGCACTTCACCATAAATGGGACACATAGGAAGGTGGATACTGTAATGGATGCATGGCTGGCATTGAAAGAACTTGGATGTCGGATGCCGCCAGATTCTCCGGCTCGGGATCGAAGTGAACCAGCATCGGGGACTGGAGCAGGGGACTCCCTACACACCATAGTTGATAATCAACCTTCTACCTCAGCTACTTGATATGGATCACAGGACAGAACTTTGACATTTATTTCTTGTTTATCACTGTAATAGTTGGAAATAGGGCTTCTATGATGAAAATTGCCCATGTGCTTTTTACTATTCCGCTGGTTACAGTATGTTGGTTGGATGATTGCGGAAATAGCTGTTTACATTGTTCTGGGTGGTTGTATAACACAGAAAATATTGGTTATTTAGATACATAGATTTGAATGGGGTACTTTTAGAGAATGTGGTTTCTTATGGTTGTTTGTGAGTATGGCAGTGTGAATGACAAGGTTAAGCATTGAAGGGTGTGTCTTTATGGGCCTTTTCGGTATGACTCACTTCTTATCATGGCTGATTCAAAACTTGGAGAATCAGCTAATTGGAGGGGGGGAGAGGGGAGGGGAGGGGATGTTCGTATGGATTCTGGCGGGCAGGGGAGTATAGGTACTGGGAGGTCTCCGGGGAAAGTCCCGGGGCTGATCATAGGATCATGGAATGTAAATGGGCTTAATAGCCCGGGTAAACGGAGCATAGTTTTCCGTGAACTTTATAGGATGAAGTGGGACATTTGTCTTCTCCAGGAGACACATTTAAGGCCACGGGATGTTTCCTTGCTCCAACGGCCACAGTTTGATATGCTCTGGACCCATCAGGGAGAGGGAGACACTAAAAGGGCAGGGGGATTGGCTATACTGGCGCGAAAGGGCCTGGGACTGCAGGTGGACAAGGTCTATAGAGATGGAGAGGGTAGGTGTCTAGCAGTACGGGGTGTTCTTCAGGGTCGCCCTCTGACTATCATCAATATTTATGGTCCTAATATGGGTCAGGAGGCTTATTATCGGAAATTGAGAGGGACTCTGAGTACTTTTGTGCAGGGAGCGATATATCTGGGAGGAGACTTTAACGTCCCTCCAGAACCTGCAGTAGATCATTCAGGGGGTGGACGTAGATCATTACGAAAGCCAGCTGCTGCATTTCGGGCTTTAATGGGATCACTTGGCCTAGTAGATGGTTGGCGTCTGCTACAAGGTACTCAAAGATCTTATACGTTTTATTCACATGCACAAAATATTTACACGAGATTGGATGGGGTATGGATTCACAGGAATCAAGCAGGGGGGCTGCGAGCAGCGGAGATAGAACCGATGCATGTATCAGATCATGCGCCAGTTTGGTTAAAATGCGCGGACGTGTTAGATACGGGGTGTGGTACGTATTGGAGACTTAATGAATCCCTGCTGAGTTCCCCTCAGGTGATTTCTGCGGTGGAGAATGTTATTAATGACTATTTAACATTGAATGATAATGGGGAAGTATCTGAAGCTATATTGTGGGATGCTCTTAAAGTGGTAGTTCGGGGCGAATTTATTAAATGGGGGGCTAGATTTAAAAAACAAAGAGCCCGAGCCTTTCTTCACTTAAGAACTCAGTTGACCCAATTGGAATTGCAACATCAGAATAAGGGGGATTCCCAAACTTTGGCACAATTGCACAGAGTCAGGGATGAATTATATCAGCTTCAGGTAGAAGAAACAGAACGTATGCGCGAGAGATTTCGACTTAATATCTATGAACATAGTAACAAAGCTAGTGCGCAATTTGCTAGATATATACGGATAAAACAAGTTCGGAACACTATTACGCGAATTAAGAGAGATGTAGGGGGGGATTTAAGAGTCACGGACTCTGCTATTCAAAAGGAATTCAAAGATTTTTATTCTGGGCTATATGGGCATCCGGGGACCTTGGAAGAGGGAACACAGACTGGATTTCTGGACTCACTACAGATACCTGAGTTATCGGAGTCGGATAAGGAGTATTTAAGGGAACCGATACAACTTTCTGAGATCCTTGGGGTGATAGACGGGTTGAAGAACGGAAAATCACCAGGGTTGGACGGGTATACTAGCCGATACTCCAAACAGTTCTCGATGCAATTGGGGCCTCTCCTGGTTAGAGTAGCTAATGGAATATCTACGGGAGGTAGGCTACCTCCTACGATGGGAGAGGCGGGGGTGGTTATACTGCCTAAACCGGGCCGCGACCCTCTACTTTGTGGGTCTTATAGACCCATATCATTACTAAATCAAGATGCAAAAATTCTGGCCAAGGTTTTAGCTCAACGGTTGGGAAAGGTATTGCCATCTCTGATCCATCAAGACCAAGCGGGGTTTATACAGCGGAGACAGGTGAGCGATAATATCAGACGAACTCTAAATTTACTCTGGGAAGCGGGTAAAGGCCGAGATAAGGTGGTCCTGATATCGGTCGATGCCGAGAAGGCATTTGATCGGGTTATTTGGGGGTTCTTATGGGATGTGATGGATAGGATGGGATTGGGGGGCATGTTTGGAGAATGGGTTCGGGCTCTTTATGCTGAACCGAGGGCTTGTTTGCGGATAAATCAATCGTACACTGATTTCTTCTCCATCTTCAGGGAAACTCGGCAGGGATGCCCACTCTCTCCTTTACTGTTTGCGGTGTCGCTTGAACCCCTGGCCTTGGCCATTAGACATCATGCATCCTTGGTTGGGGTTGTTAGTGGGGGGGTAGAGCATCGAATAGCGATGTTCACAGATGATATCCTCTTATATGTGGGACAACCTGAGATTTCTATACCTCATCATTTAACGATATTTGATACTTATGGGAAGATTTCAGGGTTCAAAATAAATCTAGCGAAAACAAAAATCTTGAACCTGACACTGACACGGAGAGAGGTAGATACATTAAGGGACACTTTTCCCTTTAGATGGGCTGAGCAGGGGATTAAGTATCTGGGAATCTATATCCCTTCGGATCTTCAGAGAATTTATGAAAAGAACTATTTGCCTATTTATCGCCGTATCCGAGCTGACTTACAACGTTGGCATGGTCGGTGTTTGACCTGGTGGGGCAGGATAGCGATCATTAAAATGAATGTACTTCCCAGGCTGCTATTCCTTTTTCAGACCTTGCCTATATCGGTCCCTTTGGGAGAGTTGAGGAGATTGGGCAGGGAAATACGTAGTTTTATTTGGCAACGTAAATCTCCACGACTCTCCCAATCCTTGTTGTGGGCTTCCAGGGAAGTAGGGGGGAGGGGGTTGCCTAATTTGGTGTGGTATTATCAAGCGGCGCAGCTGAAATTAGTGCTAGAATGGGAATTGGGGGAATATAAAAGTGGGGTACAAATAGAACAGATATATAGTAATGTGGAGCCTTTGAAAACCAAGCTGTGGTCCTCTGGGTCGCAGAGCATGTGGGTCCAGAGCATATCTAACCCTTTTGTGCAACATTTGGCACGATTATGGAGTCAAATGCGTAAACAGATGGGCGGTGGGGCTTTGGTTTCATCCCTGGCAAGTATATCTACTGAATCTTTGTTTCCAGCAGGAAGAGATAATAGGGTTTTTCACAGATGGTCTCAAAAGGGGATCAGAGTATTTCGAGACCTAATGGGGACAGCTGGGATCATTCCATTTCCTACAATTCAACAGAAATATGATTTACCAGACGGTGATTATTTTGCATACTTACAAATCAGACATTTTATGGTGGCACAGGGTTGGGGATCTGGACTGCAACCTGATAAGGAACCGTTGGAAAATCTTTGGTTGTTGCTGCAGAGGGTTCCTAAACCATTGTCGGTGATATATCAATATAGGAGGGGATACTTACCTATTACCTACCCTTTTCAAAAACAATGGGAGAGGGACCTAGAAACAAGGTTGTCTGCTAAAGAATGGGAGACGGTTTGTAGGGAGACTTATAAAGCCTCTTCCTGTGCTTTGGTCCAGGAAAATGCTTATAAGGTACTAACACGATGATATTATACCCCGGACCGTCTGCATAGAATGTTTCCTGGAGTATCTGAACATTGTTGGAGATGCGGCTTGCATGTGGGATCTTTTATGCATATTTGGTGGGAATGTAGGATCATCCAATCATTTTGGAAATATGTGACTAGCACACTATCTGAGTGTTTGGGCGAAGGTGTGGCTCTGTCTCCTCAGAGCTGTCTTTTGGGATTACATAATAACAGGGAGCGCTCTTGGCAAACAAAAATTTTGAGATGGGGTTTGGCGGCAGCGAAATGTCTTATTGCCAACCATTGGAAAAATGCTGAGGCTCCCTCTCAAACTGCATGGGTAAATCGATTAATTTCGATAGGAAAGATGGAGATAGCAATGGCTAAGAGGCGACCTATCTATACCACTTACTTTCTTACTTGGAATAAGCTGGAAGAATTATTGGATGCTCTTTAGGGGATCTCCTAGTGTCACTTGCTCTGTTGTCTGCCAGATGAATGGGGTTCGGGGAGGGGGGATTGGGGACTGCTGATGGTGGGGAATTGGATTTAGGATGGGATTTTGGGATGAGAATATTTGTTTATTGGAATTTGATTTAAATTTAATCTGGAGCAGGATTTACTTGCTATTTCGAAGGCATTGTTTAACTGTTGTTTATATTTGATGTTACTCGATTTATGTGGTAATGTCGATATTGTACTACATATGCAAAATGTAAAATATAAAAGTTTCTCAATAAATATTTAAATATTAAAAAAAAAAAAGGTATGGAGAACTTGAACTACAAAGAACGACTTAGAAAACTGGGACTGTTCTTCCTTGAGAAGAGGAGACTCCGAGGGGATCTGATTGAGACTTTTAAAATAATAAAAGGAAATGACAAGATAGAGCAGGATAAAAAGTTATTTATGATGTCAAATGTGACTAGGACAAGAGGTCATGGACTGAAGCTGAGGGGGGGACAAGCCCAGGACAAATGCCAGGAAGTTCTACTTCACACAGTGAGTGGTGGACACCTGGAATGCTCTCCCAGTGGAGATTGCTGCGGAACCCACCGTTCTAGGATTTAAGGGCAAGTTAGATGCACATCTCCTCGAAAGATGCATAGAAGGATACGGGTGACTAAGTTTTCACTAGGTTACACCTGGATGGGCCTCCGCGTGAGCGGATCACCAGACTTGATGGACCTAAGGTCTGGTCCGGAGATGGCAGTTCTTATGTTCTTATGTTAAACATTGCCTTTCTTCCACAACGCTGCAACCGCGAAACCACTGCAGACCACCACGAAAACCGAGTAAAAGGTAAAATGAAGGGAGAAGGGCTACTACTGGACAGGGGGGAGCAGGGAAGGGATGCTGCTGAACAGGGGGGAGGTAAAAGGAAGGGAGAAGGGCTACTGCTGGACAGGGGGAGCAGGGAAGGGGTGCTGATGGACAGGGGGGAGCTAAAAGTAAGGGAGAAGAGCTTACTGCTGGAAGGGGGAGCAGGGAAGGGGTGCTGCTGAACAGGGGGGAGGTAAAAGGAAGGGAGAAGGGCTACTGCTGGACAGGGGAAACAGGGAAGGGGTGCTGCTGAACAGGGGGGAGGTAAAAGGAATGGAGAAGGGCTACTGTTGGACAGGGAGGAGATAAAAGGAAGGGAGAAGGGCTACTGCTGGACAGGGGGAGCAGGCAAGGGGTGGTGGTGGACGGCCAAGGAAAGAGAGAGACAGAAAGAAAGACAGACAGCGGCCAAGGAGAGAGAGAGAAAGAAAAACTGACACACACATCTATTCTAGCACCCGTTAATGTAATGGGCTTAAAGACTAGTTGTACAAAAATGCATTGTTAGATCATTATTCAGCCTGTTGATGCACACATACGGACCCAGCTAATGTTGACACTTGCAGAGAAGCAGTGGCGCAACCAAGGAAAATGCTTTTTCTTACTGCTTGCTCTCCATATTGTTAGGTGCTTTCTATTTAGTCACTGTTATTGCTAGTCCTTCACAGTGGAGATGATGCTCACTCTATGTCTCAAGATGGAAAGTCCTGTTTCAGATTACATCTGTATCTTGTTCTCGAGGATGTTGGAATAAGTCCCCTAACAGAACACACATAGCCTTGTGTTTCCTGCACAGATTAATATTGGATTATAAACTGATGCTCTTATTCTTCTTCACAGTACGTTGATACAGCTGTCCTTGTATCCAGTGGCGTACCTAGCATATGTGACACCCGGGGCCCATCATTTTTTGGCACCCCCCCCCCCCCATCTGTATGAAAAACATGATTTTTAGTAACAATCCACACGTCACACATGAGTACCTAGGAAAAGGCAGCATCTTACATATGCAGTGAGCAGTACAACATTAATATACCCATTGTAAAACTAAACAAGTCAGACTAGTACAGATCAATCCTACACCGTCAATCCTAACAGAAAACCATGTCTTTCGAACACACAGAACACAGAAAACACCTTTGCCTAGTATAGAATATGTCATCACAAACTAACCCCTCCCCCTTTTACAAAACTGTAGTGTGGATTTTAGCCACGATGGTAACAGCTCTGACGCTCATAGAATTCTGGGCATCAGAGCTGCTACCACCACGGCTGGCGCTAAAAAACGCTCCACAGTTTTGTAAAAGGGGGGATAAAATAGAAATACATAGACAAAGGTTAAATTAAACCAGCAAGAAGCTGGACTCTGTATACAATGCAACACCACAGAAACAGTGACACATGTCTCCTAACGCAATAAATACCGTATTTGCCGGCGTATAAGACAACTGGGCGTATAAGACGACCCCCCAACTTTTACAGTTAAAATATAGAGTTTGCTATATACTCGCCATATAAGACTACCCCTTCTTCCGCACACCTTCTGCACAACAAATAAAACTTAAAAGAACATCAGAATTTATTTCAACAATTTTAATTAATTCACTAAAGCTGAATAGAACAATAAACCCATGGGAGCTGCCATGCTATTTGTTTTCTAAACTGTTAACCAAACTGAAACTGTCAATGATAGAAGGAAGATAACACATAGAGGGAGAGAGCAAGTGCCGGGCAAGTCCCTAGCAAGTTTGCTGGCATGACAGTTTCCCTTTAAAAGCCTTCAAAAGCCTCCTGTTCGCCCCCGCAACTTCCTTAAGGGCTAGACTCCACACACGGCCGCATGTGCGAGAGACGTAGTAAAGAGAAAAGGGGTGGGGCCAGAGCGCCGCTGCTTCCCGCTGCGCAGGATGAAGGAGCTGGCACCCTTGTCACACTGATGTCCCGCCATGGCCCCGCTGATGTCCCGGCAGGTTTACTAGTACCGTAAGCACCATAAGGAGGTAAGGAAGGAGATGTTAGGGCATGTAAAGTAAGGGCATGTAAACAGTACCCGGCGTATAAGACGACCCCCGACTTTGGGGAGGATTTTAAGGTACTGAAAAGTCGTCTTATACGCCGGCAAATACGGTAAATAGAAAAATTTTTCTACCTTTGTCTTCTCTGGTTTCTGCTTTCCTCATCTTCTTGTTACTCTCTTCCTTCCATCCACTGTCTGCCATCTCTCTGCCCCTATATGGCATCTTCTCTCCTTCGATGCCCCTTCCAGAAACTGTATGCCTCCCCCTTCCATCTCTCCTTTCACCCCCATTGGTCTGGCATCTCTCTCCTATCCCAAACCTCTCTTCTGCAATCCCTTTCTTCCCTCATTTTCCTTTTCAATTTATTTTCTGCATCTATCTAGATTACGTTCTTACTACCCTCTCATCAATTTCCTTTTTAACTGTCTACCTACAGCTCGCCACCTCTTTTCCTCACCCCTCCAGTATTTCCCTAACTCAATCCTTTTCCCCCATCATGTGCCCTCCTTTTATTTATCCCCTCCTTCCATCATCTGCCCTCTTCTCTCTCCCCACTTCCATCATCTTCCCCTTCTCTCTCTTTCCCCCCCACTTCCACCATCTGCCCTCTTCTTTCTCCCTACTTCCACCATCTGCCCCTTCTCCCTCTTTCCCCCCACTTCCATCATCTGCCCTCTTCTCTCTCCTTTCTCTCCACTTCCATCATCTGCCCCTTCTCTCTCTTTCCCCCTCCTTCCATCATCTGCCCTCTTCTCTCTCCCCACTTCCATCATCTGCCCTTTCTCCCAACTTCCATCATCTGCCCCTTCTCTCTCTTTCCCCCCACTTCCATCAGCATCTGCCCTCTTTCGCTCCCTATAACCCAATTCCATGCAGTATCGTTCCCCCTTATGTCTCTTTCCCTGCAATTCCATCAACATCTGCCACTTTCTCTCACTCAACCACGCATCCATACCACCCTAACCCCCTTTCTCACCCATCACCATTATTCCATACCACCCTGACCTCCCTTTGTCACCCTTCAGCGTGATTCTATATCACCCTGACCTCCCTTTGTCACCCTTCAGCGTGATTCCATACCACCCTGACCCCCCTTTGTCACCCTTCAGCGTGATTCCATATCACCCTGACCCCCCTTTGTCACCCTTCAGTGTGATTCCATATCACTCTGACCTCCTTTCTTTCTCCATCCCAAAGGTCCCACGATGACTGCTTCTGCTCGGATGGAAGAGGTAAGTGACGTCGGAGGGGGCTGGGCCATCAGACGCAGTTAGTTGCGGCAAGATCCTGCGATGACTGCGGCTGCCAGTCCCCCCCCTCACGTCACCTCTTCCCAGTCATCGTGGGACCTTCTTCACTTCAGCGCGGCTGCTGACTCTGCTCTAAGTACGGCAGCCGTGCTGAAGTGCCGTTTGAAGCAGTGCGGGAGGTTCCGGATCCAGCCGGCTGTGCACCCCCTTGGAGCGTGCACCTGGGGAGAACCACTCCCCATTCCCCCCCCTTGGTACGCCACTGCTTGTATCCCTTCACATTATCCTCCCCCCAATAACTAATGTTCCTTTAAGGAGGGTGGTGCAAGTTTTTGTACCAAGTGCATCCTAGTATGGTGTGGGGGGGAGGAGTGACTGTGTATACAGGCAGTCCCTGAGTTACAGAGTCTGCTGCTTTTTATGGGACAGTAACTTTTATGGGGGACGGGGGAACTGATGGGAACAGAGGGGATTCCTCATGGGGACGGAAGGGATTCCTCACAGGGATGGGCAGGGATGGAGAGGATTTTGATGGGGACAGGTGGGATTCTAGCGGGGACGGGTGGGATTTCTGTCCCTGCGCAACTCTCTAAATGGCAACTAGCTAGGGAAAAGTGCATTGGACCTTGCTGGGGAGTGGAGGGAAATAGAAGGCTGAGAAAAGGGAAAATGAGAAGCAGAACAGGTTAGAAAAGATTTATGGAATAGAGCAGGCCAAGAACAATTAAATTCCCTGCCCCCAAATATAAAGCATCAAATTGTGCCTTTGCAGGAGAAGAAAAATTAAAAAGTACAGAGGAAGGATGGAGGGGGGGAAATGAAATTAGGGAAAAATGAAAAAAATGGGGGGCATAGAGTATGGTGCAAATGGGCTGAGGGCAGTGGCGTACCTAGGGGGGGCGCGGGGGGGGCGGGCCGCCCCGGGTACCAGCCCTGAGGGGGTGTTCCCGGCCTTGCCGCTCAGTCCCCCCCCACGCCCGAAGGACCGCTCGCCCCACTGACCTTCCAGCACACCTATGAAGCAGCCCGCAGCAGGATCGCGACGTCAGCAATCCCTCAGCTGCTTGGGCGCTGCTTCCTGCGCCGCGGTCCAGTCCCTCCTCTGACGTCAGAGGAGGGGGCGGGACCGCGACGCAGGAAGCAGCTCCTAAGTAGCGCAAATATAGCTGACGTCGCGATCCTGCTGCGGCTGCTTCATAGGTAGTGCGGGGAGGCCAGGGGGGCGAATGGTCCTTCGGGGTGGGTCGGGGATCTGACCCAGTTCTAATACCTCTCCGTCTCCGTGCCGACCGACCCCCTCAAGGACCGACCCTTGGAAACATGTTTTCAGGCTTGGAATCCAGTTAAAAGGCAATAGACGCTCTGGGACCAAACTGAAAGAAATTTGTCCAGCCCTGGCAAGTTCAAACCCAACTCAAACCAAATTCTGCACTCCTGGGGAAGGGGGAGGTTTTGCTTCTGAGAAAGTGCTCCTTAGTACATCAGAATCTCTGTCTGCTTCTTGGCACCAGCACTGGAGAAATAATGAGACGCCCTACTTTCTTTCTGCATGTGAAGCCATCTGGAGGGGGGGGTGTGTGTTTGTGAGTACCAGAAGGCACTGCGAGGAAGGAACGGGGTATATTAGTAGATCTGTGTGTGATGGAGGGCACTAGGGCCAGCAGGAGTGAGGTACATAGTTAGAGCTGTAGAGGGGGGGGGGGGGGGAGAAGGAGGGTGTCCCTATTGCAAGGGAGGAGTGAGGTTTTCCCTCGCCTTTTCTTCAGTCCTAAAGTTCACATTTTCTGGCTTTGGCTGCCTTCAGCAGTCATGCGACCGGGTAACAAAGCCCCCCTGACCCTGCACGCTGTCTGATTCGGCTGCTGTTGAACAGTTTGCGTGCCGGAACCCTTCTCAGGCTGAGTGGAATTTGGGTTATGAGCTGCAGGGAGTGGTTGTGAATTTCTCCGTGAGAACCTTGTGCATCCTCCTCCAGCTTGAGTCCGCACTAGACGTCCCCACGTAGACGTCCGCAATAGACGTCCCCACTAGACGTCCGCAATAGACGTCCCCACTAGACGCCCGCACTAGACGTCCGCAATAGACGTCCGCACTAGACGTCCGCACTAGACGTCCCCACTAGACGTCCGCAATAGACGTCCCCACTAGACGCCCGCAATAGACGTCCCCACTAGACGTCCGCAATAGACGTCCGCAATAGACGTCCGCAATAGACGTCCCCACTAGACGTCCGCAATAGACGTCCGCAATAGACGTCCCCACTAGACGCCCGCAATAGACGTCCCCACTAGACGTCCGCAATAGACGTCCGCAATAGACGTCCCCACTAGACGTCCGCAATAGACGTCCGCACTAGACGTCCGCACTAGACGTCCCCACGTAGACGTCCGCACTAGACGTCCCCACGTAGACGTCCGCACTAGACGCCCGCACTAGACGTCTAGTGCGGACGTCTACGTGGGGACGTCTAGTGCGGACGTCTACGTGGGGACGTCTACGTGGGGACGTCTAGTGCGGACGTCTAGTGCGGACGTCTACGTGGGGACGTCTAGTGCGGACGTCTACGTGGGGACGTCTAGTGCGGGCGTCTACGTGCGGACGTCTACGCGTGCGCGTCCTCGTGCGCGCGTCTTACATTCAGCACCAAGTGGCAGAAACCTAAACCCCAAACTCAGATAAATGCATTCCCAGGCCTTGTTCTCCCCTCCTCCAGGTCAGATTGCTGTTGAAAGCTGAGGCAACAGGAAATACGTCAGCCTCGGGGAGGATCGGAACTCAAGCTGGTTCTCACGGAGAAATTCACAACCACTCCCTGCAGCTCATAACCCAAATTCCACTCAGCCTGAGAAGGGTTCCGGCACGCAAACTGTTCAACAGCAGCCGAATCAGACAGCGTGCAGGGTCAGGGGGCTTTGTTACCCGGTCGCATGACTGCTGAAGGCAGCCAAAGCCAGAAAATGTGAACTTTAGGACTGAAGAAAAGGCGAGGGAAAACCTCACTCCTCCCTTGCAATAGGGACACCCTCCTTCTCCCCCCCCCCTCTACAGCTCTAACTATGTACCTCACTCCTGCTGGCCCTAGTGCCCTCCATCACACACAGATCTACTAATATACCCCGTTCCTTCCTCGCAGTGCCTTCTGGTACTCACAAACACACACCCCCCCCCCCCCTCCAGATGGCTTCACATGCAGAAAGAAAGTAGGGCGTCTCATTATTTCTCCAGTGCTGGTGCCAAGAAGCAGACAGAGATTCTGATGTACTAAGGAGCACTTTCTCAGAAGCAAAACCTCCCCCTTCCCCAGGAGTGCAGAATTTGGTTTGAGTTGGGTTTGAACTTGCCAGGGCTGGACAAATTTCTTTCAGTTTGGTCCCAGGTATAGACAGAGCGTCTATTGCCTTTTAACTGGATTCCAAGCCTGAAAACATGTTTCCAAGGGTCGGTCCTTGAGGGGGTCGGTCGGCACGGAGACGGAGAGGTATTAGAACTGGGTCAGATCCCTGAAGAAGCTCATTCTCCTTCTATCAGTTTGGTTCGGTGCAGTGGCGTACCTAGGGGGGGGCGGGCCGCCCCGGGTACCAGCCCTGAGGGGGTGTTCCCGGCCTTGCCGCTCAGTCCCCCCCCACGCCCGAAGGACCGCTCGCCCCACTGACCTTCCAGCACACCTATGAAGCAGCCCGCAGCAGGATCGCGACGTCAGCAATCCCTCAGCTGCTTGGGCGCTGCTTCCTGCGCCGCGGTCCCGTCCCTCCTCTGACGTCAGAGGAGGGGGCGGGACCGCGACGCAGGAAGCAGCTCCTAAGTAGCGCAAATATAGCTGACGTCGCGATCCTGCTGCGGCTGCTTCATAGGTAGTGCGGGGAGGCCAGGGGGGCGAATGGTCCTTCGGGGTGGGTCGGGGCATCAGGCCTTCAGGGTGGGGCGGGCGGGCGGGCAGGCAGACTTTCAAGGGGGAGGGGGGTGACAGGCAGGCAGGCAGGCCTTCAAGGGGGGGTGCAGGTCTTCGGGGGGGGGGGGTGCAGACCTTCAAGGGGGTGCAGGCCTTCAAGGGGGGGACAGGCAGGCAGGCCTTCAAGGGGGGGACAGGCCTACAAGGGGGGGGGACAGGCCTACAAGGGGGTGCAGGCCTACAAGGGGGGGGACAGGCCTTCAAGGGGGGACAGGCCTTCAGGGGGGGTGCATGCCTTCAGGGGGGGTGCCGACCTTCAAGGGGGTGCAGGCCTTCAAGGGGGTGCAGGCCTTTGGGGGGGTGCCAACCTTCAAGGGGGGGTGCAGGCCTTCAAGGGGGGGGACAGGCCTTCAAGGGGGGACAAGCAGGCAGGCCTTCAAGGGGGGGACAGGCCTACAAGGGGGTGCAGGCCTTTGGGGGGGTGCCAACCTTCAAGGGGGGGACAGGCCTTCAAGGGGGGACAAGCAGGCAGGCCTTCAAGGGGGGGTCAGGCCTTCAAGGGGGGGACAGGCCTACAAGGGGGTGGGACAGGCAGACCTTTAAGGGGGGACAGGCCTACAAGGGGGTGGGACAGGCAGACCTTTAAGGGGGGATAGGCCTTCAAGGGGGGGGACAGGCCTTCGGGGGTGCAGGCCTTCGGGGTGGGTGCAGGCCTTCGGGGTGGGTGCAGGCATTCGGGGTGGGTGCAGGCCTTCGGGATGGGTGCAGGCCTTCAGGGAGGGACAGACCTTCGGGTGGGGGGTACAATCCTTCGGGGAGGGTGCAGGCCTTCAGGGGTGGGGTTTAGGCCTTCAGAGGGGGACAGACCTTCGGGTGGGAGGTAAAGTCCTTCGGGGGGTGCAGGTCTTCAGGGGTGGGGTGTAGCCCTTCGGAGGGGGGACAGACCTTCGGGGGAGGGGGGTCCTGGTGTAAAAGTACACAGAGGGAGAGAGGGAAGGGGGGGTTCAAAGATACGTGCATATGCCAGACTTTGGGGGTTAGAAATAATGGGTCTAAAAACAGAGGAGTGGGAGAGAGATGGTGCATAATGGGATTTAGGGAGGGAAGGAACAGAAAGGGAGAGAACTTGGAAACAGGGGATGGTGTGGAGGGGGGATAGAGATACTGGATAGGAGGATAGTTGGGAACAGAAAGGGAGAGATGGTGGATCCTGGGGTGGTGGGGAGTTGAGAAAAGGTGAATCTGTGGATGGAGACAAAAAAAAGGAAAGATGCCAGATCTCCGGGAGAGGGAAGGGAAACGGAAGGGGAGAACAGAGATGGCAGACGGATGGTTAGCACGGAGAAAGGAGACCCTGGCAAGCAAGACAACAAGAGCCTGGGACCAACAAGATTTGAATATTGATCAGAGAACAAAAGGTAGAAAAAATAATTTTATTTTCTGTTTTGTGATTACAATATGTTAGATTTGAAAAGTGTACATGAGACAGCTTGAAATGGGAACTTTTCTATTTTTGTGAATGGCAAGGCTGAGTTCAGTTAAAATATATGCTTTATAAGAAAATATAATAATGTGTTTTATAAAGTTTATAAGCATTGCTGGCATACTCGGTGAGGTGTTCCTAGTGTTGGTGGTGGTGGTAGCATGTCAGTGTGTTGAGAGGAAGAGGTAGTCTAGGAAATTCTGCTGAGCAAACTCTGGGCCCATTTCCACCCCCAGTTAGTCCACTCCACTCAACTGGTTCACACACTGAGTGGGTCTTTGGGTGTTATTTCTGGGTAGTTGTTTTAGAATCTCTTCCAGTGGTTTGTCAGTATCTCCTTCTGGTCCAAGGAAGGAAACTTTGTCAACCTTAGCATTGACCTTCAGAATATGTTTGTAACAGCGCTGCTTGTGTGGCATTAGGCTATGTAGTGATCGAAAGAAAAAAACAGACCTTTGCACATTTTTGCACTATATGGTGGGTGTATGAGGAGATTCATTTCCTGCACAGTTAAGTCCATGTGAAGTTACCTTGTGCTGTATTTGACATCTAGCAAGGTCTCTGTTTGGAAGGAAAGATCTAAGCTTAAAAATGAAGTGGCCAGAAGTTATGTTAAAAGTAGATAGCGTAGCTGGTTTTAAGAAAGGTTTGGACAAATTCCTGGAGGAAAAGTCCATTGTCTGTTATTAAGACATGGGGGAAGCGTCTGCTTGCCCTGGATTGGTGCACTCAGTTGTTCCCACTTGGAGAACCTATTGACTTTTACTGCTTTTCTGTGTGGCTTTAACATTTTTGCTATTCAGTATACCTAAACTATTATTCAGTAGAAAAAATTTGTTTGTTCAATCAAATCCTGTGTGGACATTGGACTTCTATGAGTGAATGTTCTGCTTGATTGAACAAACTAAATTTTTTCTACTGAATAATAGTCTAGGTACAATGAAAGTAAATAGCAAAAATGTTTGAGTAGATAATTAAGGAAATCTTTTTCATATTGCTTGCTTATGGACTGGGAAAAAAGACTGTTCAAGCAAATGTCTCCAGAACTGCTTTAATGGAAAAATGTGATTTTTTTTTTTTAAAGTACTTTGTGAAATTTATTGTTGTTGTGAAATTTATTGTTATACTTTGTTTAAACTTAAAAAGCGGTGTCATTAACAGTGAATCTAATCGAAAAATCGATTCAACAGGGTGAATCGGATCGAATGAAATATTTTTCTCTGAATCGGGCAGCACTATTGGCTACCATGAGAATGGGCTACTGGGCATGATGGACCATTGGTGTGACCCAGTTAGGCTATTCTTATGTTATGTTCTCATCTGTAGGGGCCTTTGTTTTCACTTCTTATTTTAATGTATTTTTTTCCTGGGAACTTATCAGTGTTTTTTTATAATGGGAACAAAAATGGAAGAGAATTAATGTGTGTGGAATGGGGGGGGTAACTAATTTCTTCAGCTAAATAATTCAATCCACTTCAAACAGACATAGGAGAACTCACGCACCATTCACACACCCTCCAACCAAAAACGTCAAAAGAAAAAAACTGTTCGACAACCTCCTAGCCATTCGAGCTGCAACACTTGACCCCCAACTCTACAACCTATTGACCTCGACCACAAACTACAAAACCTTAAAAAAAGAAATAAAAACCCTTCTATTAAAAAAACACATAAAACCAAACTAACATAATCAGAACTGTCCCAAGCATCACCTGCAACTACTCCATATGTACTTCTGATGTCATGACAATTCAGACATAATTTATGTTATGTTATGTTTGGAATAATGGTTACATAAATGAGGTTCAATAAAAGAAAATTTTCTGTGGGAGCATTTGTTGGAACTTCTGTTATCCTGATTTCTTCTATCTGTGGGCTTTCTTTAGCTAACCTACTTATCTGGGGCTTTCCACTTCTGCAGCTGCCCTTTTCACGGTCCACTTTGCGCTTGCACTCTCTGGGGAGGGGGGGTTGGGTCTGGGCTTGGTGGGGTAGGTGTGTCTGGTAGTTTTGTCTGGGTGGTGGCTGGGTGTTTCTTGGGTGCTTGTTGTGCGGATTGGTGTGTCTGGTGAGCGGTCTGGGTGTTGTTGCTTGTGGGGGTTTTTTTCATTATAAAATATGGCTGAGGGTCTAGTCCGGCTTATTATTCTTGTGGGTTCTGGGGTGGGATTTGTTTGCTTGCCCCAAGTTTTGGCCTTTTGTTGTGTATTGCTATGCCTCTCATTGGCAATTTTCTCTTGGGAGAGGCTTGTTCATGCTTGTTGTTGCTGTTACTCTCATTCTGTGTTCTTTTTGATAATGTATAAGTTTCTGTACAGACCATGGTTGCTTGTCTGGACCTTTTGCCATTCTCAATAAAAATACTTTGAAAAAAAAAAAAGAAAATTTTCACTGCCTGTTTCTATTCTGACCATTTATTCCATTTCATGGTTATTGCAAAAAAAAAAAAAAAAAAAAAATTTTACATGAGGGGGGGGGGGGTGTCAAAAAATGATGGGCCCCGGGTGCCACATACCCTAGGTACGCCACTGGCTGAGGGAAAAGAGACTGGTTGGAGAAAAGTGCTATAAATGTCTTGAATGGAGGATGGGAGAGAGAGTATGATGCTGACACGCTAGGAGGGGAAGGAGAGAGTGGTTTTTGATTTGTCCACATTCCCTGTCACTACCATTTGCTACCAGATGTATTTTGGTTTTCACTTTTTTGTTTTTTTCTTTGCTGGATGAGGAGAAATTTGTTGAGCACCCACAGTCATTTTCAAATGTTATCTCCTATGCTTATGGATGAGATTGTGGAGAGGTGAATGGAAATAAAAGTTAGGATTTTCTACAATATTCATACCCCCAGGCAGTGACTATATATAGCTTAAGGGGTTCATAATCATAAAATAAATACATCTAAAAACCCGCCTAAATCGGTACTTAGACGATCTAAAAGACAAGTCATCTAAGTGCCAATAATCGAAACAGGTTTTAGACGTACCTAAAAACGACTTAGGCCTAGTCCGTGCTGCTGTACGACCAGAGCTTAAAGGGGCGTTTTAGGAGGAGTGGTGAGAGTGGGCGGTACGTGGGCTGATCTAAACTTAGTCGTATTGCAAGTATAACCGAACCTTTAACAAGGCTGCTTAGACGGAAGTTATACGTTGTGACTTAGGCTATGTAAAAACAGGTCTAAGTGGCAAAAAGGTATCCAAAGTGACCAGATAAGCACTATAAACACAAAGTATAAACCCCCACACACTGCCCAAGTCATCACTGACACCCCCCCCACACACACAACACCATAAAAATCGTAATAAAAACATACACATCTGCCTCCAGAACATCAGCATCTGGCAGCCTGGCATAGGAAAGCCTAGTAGAGCTGCACAGAGGTGGCTTAAGTGGTCTTTGGGGTGGGTTAGTGAACCATGGAGAGGAGGACCCAGGCCCATAGGCCATTCTAATCACTGCATTCATGGTGAAACATGTGCATCCCTCAAAACCATTTTGTACTGACATATAAGTGGAACCTGCAACCATAAGGACCATTGGGGTGGTAGACAGGTGGGTCTAGTAGGTTCTGGGCATGTTTTCGAGGGCTCACCATGACCTATAAGGGAGTTGTGGTGAGATATTTATGTGGCACCCTTTTTGTGAAGTTAACAGCAGTGCCCTGTAAGATACCCCACTACTTTGATGCAATGTTTGAGTGTCCAGTCCATCTTTTTGCTGACCCTGCCCTCGTCCAAAAGGTCTTGTTCTGGGCATTTTTGATTTGGATGAATTTTTGTACAAGAATAGGGTATAACGATAGACGACTTAGTGGTCTGGACGATCAAACGGCTGGTCGTCCAATTAGATGATTTTCGGGGTGGAGGGAGGAATATTTTGGACGTAATTTTTGGGAATGGACATTTTACTTAGCTGACTTTGGGTGACTAGTGACTTAGGCCAATAACGGACGTAGACGTTTCTTTTGATTATACCCCTCCATGCTTTCTTTTCTTGTACCAGGTGAACCTAAAGACTGCACAGCTTAAGAGGGTGGAAATTTTCAGCATGTGCAGTAGCTGAAGAAACCAGGATGAGTCACCAAAGGGAAAGATGTAAAGAGTGCATCTGTTTAAATCAGTGTCTCTCAAACTTTTTTAGCTCCAGCACGCTAAATGGAGCAAATGTTTTTTGCGGCACATTATAATTGAAATTATAAAATTGCAAAAGCAACAAAAAATTAAATTTGAGAGTTATGTTTGGGTAATTGTAACAAGGGTGAAACTAAAGTAGATAGAATTGAATTGCTAATCAATGTGATGGATGTACTTGTTTTTGAGTAGTGCCGACCTAGATGTGGTGGCAATATATGAAACCTGGTTCTCGGATTCCCATGGATGGGAAGTGGCTATACCAGGATATAATTTACTACGCCGAGACAGAGAAGGCAAAAACGGAGGAGGGATAGCGCTATATATCAAGGAGGAAATCAAAGTTACCAGAATCACAGGTGTCAGGTATACAGGGGAGTCCCTCTGGGTGAACCTTGCCAGGGGAAGTGGCAAATGCCTGTATCTGGGCATTGTATACAGACCTCCTGAACAACAGGACGACATAGACAAAGAATTAATCGAAGACATCGAGACCATCACTCTACGTGGAGACACTGTACTGTTAGGGGACTTCAACATGCCAGATGTAAACTGGAACAAACTTTCAGCTACGACCAGCAGCAGCAGAAGGCTAATAACCTCCATAAGGGGAGCATGACTCAAACAAATGGTACTGGAGCCCGTAGGGATCGGGCAATTCTAGACCAATGGAGCTAGTGTCACAGAAATTTCCCATTTGTTCCTTCCCTTCCCCATCTTTCCACCCTTTTAATTTTTAATTTTAACTTTGATGTATTTTTTTCCTTTCCCCCTCCCTTGGTACCTTTTGTATCACCCCCCCCCTTCCCTGTTGTCTTTGTCCTGTCTACATCCCTCCCCATTTCATTTTAATTATTTTAAACTGCTATTTTAGTATTGTAAACTGACCTGATACCTGCTGATGGCCGGTTTATCAAAGTGTAAATAAACTTGGAAACTTAGGCTAACTGCTGCATAAAAAATAAATAAAATTACTTGCCGTTAGTTTTCAAGGACCAATCACGTCAAAGAATGATGCTTGTCTGGGCAGTTGTATCCTTACACACACAGACGCTCATAACATTGACAGACTCTTGCTTACGCGATGTGCATGTTGTCTTTTCTAGTGTGCATTTGTGATGGGAATTTTTAAAAATAAAGTAAAATTCTGGAATCTCTTGTGGCACACCTGGTATCTCTTCAGGGTACACCACTGTGCCTTGGCACACAGTTTGAGAGACACTGGTTTAAACAGTGCATGCAGCTACACAGAAAACTAAACCTTTATTTAGCTTGGTATGCAGAAGCAAACTTGCTTTTTAACTTTTACAACTTTATTGAACAAGTAACAAAACCATGTAAATATGCAGCTTACTGCGAGATGGAGTGGAACAGTGAGTAGCTCTCCGAGGCCCTGAACTGACCAGCTATTAGTCTTTTATGAAAATCTGATAAACCACAACAGATAAAAATCAATGCCTCGAGAAGCTCTGAAGGCACAGGTAGGTGAGACTAAGTTGTTGGTTTAAAACAGTGGTGTAGCCATAGGTGGGACCTGGTAGGCACAGGCCCACCCAGCAGCAGAATTTGTGTTGTGGTTAGTGGGGCTTCCAGCATCACTCACTTCTCTTAACTGCACTCCTCAATCTACCCCCCCAACACCTTTTAAATCCTTTAGTCTTTCACCAGCAGGGAGCAGCAGCTCATACCCACTGCTTGAGCAGTACCCAAGCTTTCCCTCTGACATAACTTCCTTTTCTCAGGACCCCCCAATAGCTTAGGGGCAAGGGAGAGAGAAATGCTGGGTAGGGAGCAGAATTCTCATGTCCACCTGCTTTTGGCTCAGGGCCGCCCAAAATTGGGTATCTGGCTACACTCCTGGTTTAAAGTGAAGAAGGTTCTTCAATAGCATGTTTTCAAAAATTCCCGTAGTAGCTTGCCAGTCAGAGAGAATCTTATACATCTGTTAGCATGTGAATGCAGCTTTCTTGAAAAGGTCAGCAGGTGGCAGCATTGCACCGAAACAAAATGCACACATTGTCTGAAGCATGCAAAATCTCATAACACTATGGAATGATTCTTTTTCATCAGCAGTATTTTGAGGAATGGCATAGCCCCAGCTGATGAGGTCTAACCTCCTTCCACAGAACTAGCAAATTCCTGGAGATGGAAAAGATAGGAATGAAAGAGGAACCCTGGTAGTTCAAGGCCCACAGAAATGGAATGAAACTATGCCGCTGAAATTATTCTACAATGCCTGCAAAAGTTAATTGCAGAAAGAAGCTTCTTCTAGGCATGGAACATACTTATAAAATGAATGTAAGTACATACCGTATAAGAGAGTGGCACAGTGGTTAAAGCTGCAGCCTCAGCACCCTGGGGTTGTGGGTTCAAACCCACACTGTTCCTTGTGACCCTGGGCAAGTCACTTAATCCCCCCATTGCCCCAGGTACATTAGATAAATTGTGAGCCCACCAGTACAGACAGGGAAAAATGCTTGAGTACCTGAATAACCTCATGTAAATCATTCTGAGATCTCCTAGGAGAATGGTATAGAAAATTGAATAAATAAACTATGTAGTTGAAACCTTTCATGACTTTTCCCTATTTATTTTTCCCCTATGGTTGACGATATATATATATATCCCCCCAATAATAATAATAGAGTTCCTATGAGCGTCAGGAGCAGGGCAGAGCATTCAGTGCACTGACCTGCACTACAAACTGCTTTCATGATATTGTAAAAAGGGGGGAAAATGTTTTCAAAAGAAAATTTATTAACTGTTAATAATAATACATTATTATTATTATTGGGAAAAATATATACTGTATATCTTCAACCAAAGGCATAATTTGCCTACTTCGTTTGTGGGGAAATGGATAGGAAACTCAGCAGGGACTGTCTCCTTCATGACTCTGTACAGTAATGTGTACGTCTGGTAGCGCTCTAGAAATAGTTAGTAGTAGTAGAACCTGAAGAGTAGTGACCAAAATCTTAAAAGGAATTCCGAAAGAAGCAAGAATGCTTAGCAAAGAGAAATGGAGATACATGATCATATTTCTGTTTATTATACTGAAATTTAATAGAAGCATTTTGAAGCAATTGCAGTCTCTGTATTTATGAAACAGGAAGATCTAGATAGGGAGCTACAGAGAAGTCACAAACACAGGGGGCCAGATTCTGTATAGAACGCCCATTCTCAGAAGCCGCCTTTTGAGACTCGCCCATGGGCGTCCTATAGAGAATCAAGGACAGATGCCTAAGCCCGCCATATAACCCAATTTTCTAACCGACGTCCATTTCACAGGCGCCGGTTAGAGAATCGAGTTGCTGCTGAGCTTATCGCGGCAAGGGATCTCCCTGCCGTGATAGGTTTAGCAGCAATCTATCCCCCCTTCCGAAGACTACCGGCAGGAGGGATGCCCAGTCCCTCCTACCGGAACTTCCCCCCCCCCCCCCCCCCCTCACGAACATCGCACAGCAGGAGTGCTGCCCAGTCTCTCCTGCCCGGCACCTGCAAACCCTCCCCCGAACATCATGCGGCAGGAGGAATGTGAAGAAACATTTCTTAACAACTCGAGAAATCTATGTGCCAAAATTAAGAGAATGATCAAGAATTACACCAGGTCCGTGCAGTACTATTCAGTGACATTATTTGATGTTAATTTTGAAAGGGAAAATACCTGTGAGCTTCACACCTATGCAAAATTGTCTCCTGTTTTCTTTTAATGAAAATGACAAAGGCTTCAATTACTAATGCTTATATGTGTGATAGCAGTGTTATTACACGCTAAGCATTACTAAATAGGAATCAATCCTCCTCCCCCTTTTTTTTGTAGCACAGGCTTCTGCGCTGCTCTCGACACTCAGAGAGTTCCCATGAGCGTCGAGAGCAGGGCAGAGCATTCAGTGCACTGACTGCTTCCATGGTTTTGTAAAATGGGGGGAAATGTTTTCAAAAGGAAATTTATTAACTGTTGTTTTATTAACACATAATATGCTTCTGCCGTTTGTGTATTCATATGGAGCATTTCATGTCATTAGTCAAACCCATTTTGGGGACTTTTTTCTAGGCTGCAAGTCTTTCTCATAGGGTAAGGCCATTTTTACCACAACTACAAAATGGCTTATTTTCCATTTTTCCAATTAATAGCTATGCACTAATGTTGCCTCTAGCATGTGGCCATTAACAAAAATTGAATCTCACCTATCACCTATGTTTTTAAGCTTTAATAGCGAAACATGTTGGCTAACCGATCCCTTCCTGAATGACCACAAAGATAAGTTAATTTAATTTATCTAACTTATACTTATATACACCCTTTGAATATTTAAATGTTATTTAAAAGTTAAGAAAATCAATAGAAAAGAATAAACAGAACCGATGATGAACTGACTCGTCAAGCTTAAGGCTATTAAGAGTCTGAGCCTAGAGTAGTGTCGCTGAGGTTCGGATGCTTGTGGCTATTAAGTATATACCGGAAAATGGTGTATATGAAGTAGGAAGACATTAACAAAACTTAACATATGAGCCCTTACTATCAACCATTTTGTAGGTAGGAAGGATTCCGGCACAAAATCCTGCATTAATCAGTGCACAGTAATTTAGCTGCGCTAACTGATAACAGTGGTTAGGCCCACTCCCTGTATATACCTTTTAACCCACACCCCACCACTTTTTTCCTCCCACAAAAACACAACACTACTTATGGTGAAAAGTAGCCGCAGCCCTGTTTATTGGTAATAACAGATTGATAAATATAACATATAAACAGCATATTACATTATAACACAAAATTCCCGAGCTACTGTAAACCAAGTTATGGCCCCCGACCCCGCCATGGAAGCAAGGATCTGAAGGGTGACATGTCCCCCACATGCCCCATTATCCCAGGTCACTTGACCCACCAGGCATGGCTCCCAGCCGGCCCACCACTCATCCCCTGATGAGCCCAGCCAGTAGCTCGGGATACCGCCAAATCTTCTCTACTCTACCCTACCAACCATGAAGCCAAAGGGCGGGCGGGCGAGAAAGCCGCTTCGGAGGACCAGGTACGCCCTTAGTCCTCCCAAGCTCCGGCTTATAAACCCTCTCCCCTCCCGACACCCTCCATGGCCGCGACTATCCAATGGCAGGTCTTCCCAACGGCGGGAAAGACCCGCCAGCCAATCTCCTGCCTCCTACTTCCCCCACCGTCCCTGCGTCTCCGACGGGCTACCACGCAGGCCTCCCAGCTCCGCGTTAGGTTCGCCTGTCAAGATGGGCTCTCGAGCTACCTATTCGTGCTGTCATGCCTCTCCTTCATCCCCCAGATATGCCCCTTTCGAGAAAAATTTTCTATAGCGCATGGTTTGTACCCACACATTTGAATTTTACCACAAGATGCATCTGCATGTTATACAATAAGCCCTTTTTAAGCCATGGTAAGCATGTGCTAGCACTTATTGCAACTTGTAAAAGGGATCCCTTTACGAATAGATTTGTAATCAGATCTAAAGTCTACAAGACTGTTTAATGGTGTATAAAGAAGCAGGTGCCATGCATAATAGTGTTCACTAGGTGGCAGCATATTCTTGTTTGATTTATTGACTTTTCATGAGTATGAAACAATGCTTCCTAGATGAGCAAATATCTTAACATCATTCCCTTAGCAGGAAGAGAATTTCAATTTTATACCAATAGGATTTATATAAATTCAAAGAAAATCAATTAATGCTATGACATTAAAAGGAAGGAGTGAGGCTCTTTAAGGAGGGGTTCTCAACCCAGTCTTTAGTTCACACCCAGCCAGTCAGGCTTTCAGGATATCCACTATGAGAAAGCATTTGTGAGATTTGTATACCAAGGACACAGTGAAGTGGAAAAACAAACAAATTACAATTGCGTCTTGGCTGTTACGTATTAATGAATTAAAAAAGATCCAAAAGATATAGCATATACAACCAAACTTAGGGCTAGATTCACTAACCCTCAGATTCGTATCCGATCCGTGTGCGACTGGAGGCAAGCCGACCGATTCGCCAGCCATCTGCATGCAAATGGGGGCGATCAGAGGCACGCTCCCAATCGACTGCATGGATCGGATTGAGCCCTGACAGTAGTAACAGGAGAAGCAGCCTCCTGTCCTGTCACTGCTATCAGGGCTCTGCCGGCTTTTTATTTTATTTTATTTTTTTTTTTTTAATAGGCCGCAAAATACCAGGCCTACTAAAAAAAAGCCTCCCCTGTGCCGTGCACACACATACTCCATGCGCCCGAACCAGCACACACCCTTCCCCAACCGGCACGGCCCACCCGCTGGGCCCACCCCATCCCCATATCTATCTTCGGGAGCAAGAGGAGTGCTCAGTCCCTCCTGCTCCAGGCCTCCTCCGAGACCGGCCAGCTGACCAGGCAAGGACCACCCCCTCCCCGTACCTTGTAATATCTTCAGGAGCAGGAGAGGTGCCCAAGGCGCCGCAGCCAATCAAGGCCTTCCTTAGGGAGGAGTCTAGAGTCTAGTCCTGTCATTTAAAATAAATATGTTCAGTGCTGTAGTAAGGGGGGGTCTACCCCAAGCACCATCATGGTGGGGGCACCGGCAATCCTCCTCCTCTCTGCCTCCCTACCTCTCCACCTCATCCCACTCCTCCCTGCCACATTGTGCCCCCTCCTTCCCTTCCCCCGTACCTTGAGCTGCTCACCGCCTGAGCAACAATGTCAACATGCTTCTTGTGACCACATCGGTTCCAGTTGACGTCACTTCTGTGTGCCACATACAGGAAGTGACATCAAAAGAAGAGCCGAGGTTGCGAGGAGCACGTTGAAGTTGTTGCTCGTGGCGGTGAACAACAGGTATGGGAGAAGGGAAGGGGGCACATGCATGGCAGAGGGGTCAGGGAAGGAGCGGGGGGCGGAGTTGAGGGTGGGGGAGGGGTGCCGCAGCCCCAGGCGCCTTTCACCCTATCTACGTCACTGATTATGTTGATATATTTCAATGCTATATAATAATAATAATAGCTTTATTTATATCCCGTCATACTTTTTCAGTTCAAGACGGTATATAGTAAAGAAGAAATACAGTGTGGATTTCGCAGGTATCGATACAAGTGAAGAGAGTAGGCAGATTACAGCATAGGTTTAGATATAGAGGGGGAGGGGTGTGCAGGTGGGAGGAGTGTGAGTTGGGATTGTAGGTAGGCTGGATGGGTTCCATAGGATCAGATAAACTTGTTGAATAAGTGGATTTTCAGAGATTTTCTGAAGGATTGGTATGATGGGAGTTCAGGAGGAGAGCACTTAGGGTGTTGTTCCAGATACCTGCGTGAAAGGATAGTGTTTTATCAATAATTTTTTTGTAATGACATCCCTTGGGAGTGGGGAATGCAAACAGAAGTGCTCTGCGGGAGGGGCAGGGATAGTCCTGTAGTGCAAAGTGTTTCATGAGGTAGGTGGGCGAGGTGCCGAATATCGTCTTGTAACACAGGCAGCCGAACTTGAAAATGATTCTGGCTTCGAGTGGTAGCCAGTGCAGTTTTGAAGTATGGGGAGATGTGGTCGGATTTTTTCAGGCCGAAGATTAGTCTTACTGCCGTGTTTTGAATCGCTCTTAGTCTCCTAAAAGTCTTTTTGTGGGATCCTAAGTAGATTGTGTTACAGTAGTCCAATGAGCTTAGAATTAGAGATTGAACTAGCAATCTAAACGAGGCGAAGTCAAAGTAAGGTTTTAACATGCGTAATTTCCATAATAAGAAAAATCATTTGTTGATCAGGATGTTGGTATGGGCGTCAAGGATGAGTTGTTGGTCGAAGGTAACCCCCTAGGATTTTTAGGGTAAAGTTGATTGGGAAGATATATTGCCCTAAAGTTATACATCTCCTGTATTGAGTGTTCTGGATGCTCAAAATAGTCTGTATGACTTTATTACTGATTTGCAAAAAACCAAAATGAAACTGCAGGGGAATGTACAGGGTGCAGGAATTTATTCAATAAAATCAACAAAAATCATAAAAACATATGACATATATAAAATGAATACATAAGTTACAATAATTATATCCAAAAACTGGTTCTAATATTCGTGTGAACCGGACCCGACATGGTCCGTGTTTCGAAAAACACTTCTTCCTCAGGGGTCCCGAATGTTGGTACGTAGTGTATCAGAAAACCAGATTGGATTAAATAAATAAAATCAAAATTGAACAGGTGTGAAAATCTCCTGTCTAAGGCACTGCACTATGCAGTTTTTGTTGGTTCTTTTTATAACTCGTTGGTACCCTCACTTAACACTGTCAAACAGACTCACAATAATACAGCCGTTGTACAATTAGTTCATGGAGCTTAGAGTGAGTTATTAGCTACAGGCATCTGAGTTATAATTACTTTTCTGAAGCATGCAGATATAACCACTTATATTAGGGGGGGAGGGTTTCACCTATTAGAGGTCGTAAGAGTTAATTACTGTTATGCTGCATAAAATGGGTTTGGTTTAGCAATAAGCAAAGGATGGGAGAGCTCAGTAGCGGGTCAGAGTGAGATAATGAAATAGTCAATTAGGAATCAAGCTAGTGAAATGTGTATTTTTTTATTGGTTGTTGTTTTTTTTTTTTTTAAATTTTCAGATAATTACCGGGAAACACAATACAAGGAAGTGTTCTACTCTGGCAGTCCTTGCTGACCTCTAACACAGGCGTGCTAAAACACATTTTCTCTTTTTTATACGCTGGGTAGCATCTGGCACGGATCGTTCTTTTTCTAAGTATTGACTGCATTGTCTTGTACCGTTTCAGTCTGTTTTCATCATCTCTTCAGTCCTGCTGTCCCTCTTTTTCAGGAGAGTCCTGGTGCTGCTGACATAAATGGCCTTCTTGAGATAAAAGACTATTGTTTCAGGGCAGACAGAAACAGTCATTCCTGTGTCTGGCAGCAGCATAGAGGAATTCTTTTTTAAAACAGTATCGCATTATTTATCACCATTAGTAAACTGACCTATATATTAGGCAGCAGTAATTCAGTTATTCAGTGTCATAGAAATGGCTTCTATCAGTTTTTAACCCTAAAGAATTCACATTTCCAATGCTCTTTTAGTGATCCAGCAGTTTTGTTTATTGTAATTGTAATTGTTTTATTTAACTCTTTATTAAATTTTCAATGCTAATACCAAGTGCATAAAATTATACATACATTAATAATCAGAATCAGCACTTACAATCAATCAATAACAATACAAAATGAATTCCCCCCCCACCCCCCGTCCAATACATCTAATCAAGGAATAATCAAAAGAGATATCCCCCCTCCCCCCTTCCCTGGATGTGTGTGTAAATCAACAGGAAATTAAAGGTGAGACAACTATACCGAAGTAACAAAAGTCGTTAATGGACCCCCAAACTAATCTGAATAAATTATTACGCCCCAACATATCTGAGTTCATTTTCTCATACCTATAAAATAAATATAAATTCGTCCACCAAAATTAAAAATTAAGCCGATCCAAGCTTTTCCAATTCTGAGTAACCATTTGCATGGCAATCCCGGTCATAATAATGAAAAGCCGGCTTTTATATCGGTCCAATGGGGGTTTAGTATGCAATAATGTCCCACAGATTACTGCATCATAGGTTAATGGAATTGATGATTCCAGTATATTATTAATATGTCCCCATATCAATTTCCAAAAATTGAATATTAAAGGACAATAGAACAACAAATGATCCAGTGTCCCTATTTCAAGATGATATTTGTTTTATTAAAAAAGAAAAACATTTCCCACCTATCTAAGGGGCACTTTTATTAAATTGTGATAAAATTTGCAATTAACACATTTTAATGAAGTATTTTAGCACACAATAACTGTGAATTTGGGGGTCTTTTTACTAAGCTGCAGTAAGCACTAAAGCGTGCTTACCTCAACTTGAAGGCCCTGATTCTATAAAGTCCGCCTAAAGTTAGATGTTGATATCGGCACTGATTCTATGAAACTTAGATGGCCATTATAGAATCATGTGGAAAGGGGCTTTTTTGATAGGATGTCTAAGTCTGACTTTGGACGTCCTCACAAGATGTCCAAAGTCGGAGGCAGATAAATGGCCATTTTCAAAACCAGCAAAACGGCTAGATGTCCAAATATATATATTGAAAATCGCCTATTTAGATGTCTTGGCCGCCAGGATGTTCAACCTTAGGATGTCTAACTTTGTTCACCATTTTTGGCCACAAAAACATCCTAGTTCAAAACGTCCAAACCCAGACCATTTGGATGTGGGAGAGGCCAGCATTTTAATGGGCTGGCCACACTGACATGCCAACAGAGCAGTTGGGCACCTTAGAGGGCACTGCTGTGAACTTCACATGAAGGGTGCCAGATGTACATCTCACCATAACCCCCTTAAATTTATCCTGAACCCTCCAAACCCTCCCCCCTATCCTCCAAAAAAAAACCTACTATACTCACCTGTCTCCCATCCCAATAGCCCTTATGGTTACAGGTGACACCTATATATTAGTATTCATGGGCTCACACTTTCCACCATAAATATAGTGGTTAAAGTGGCTTAAGGGCCTGGGTTCTCCTCTATGGTTCAGTAGCCCATCCACCAGGCAACTTAAGACACCAGTGAGCTGCTGTACTAGATTTTCCCATATCAGACGCTGTTGTTCTAGAGACTGTTTCATTCTGTAGGGTGGGAAGGGGGCCAGTGACCAATTGGGAAGTGTGGGGGAATCATTATGTTATCCCTCCAGTGGTCGTCTGGTTAGTTTGGGTTCCTTTTGTGGCACTTACATGCTTTTAAAACAGGTCTAGCTCCGGACGTCTAAGTTTCTTCCAGGAAATCTTAGGAAATGTTCGATTATTGCTGCAAGGTGACCAAGTCTAAGCCCACCTAAAGCCCGCCCAGAACATGCCTCCTTTAGTTTCAGATGCACAGTGACTAGGATGCCTCGCAAGATGTTCAGAAGGACAGTTTTGAAAATCAGCACTTGAATGTCCTGGCTATTAGGACGTCCAAGTGCCAATTTATACCGTTTTTTGGACAACTTAGTGTTTTGAAAATGCCCCTATTAGTGTCACCTAAGCATGCTTAGATGGTGCTCAGTGTCCTAATATTTAGGCATTCCCAATTTATGCCAGAGTTTTATTCGCCTAAAGTTAGGCATCGATATTGGAGCCCAACGGCACCTAATTCACAAAGAGCTGCTTAACTTAAAAACACGCCCATGATCTGCCCCCTTGACCACGCCCACTTTTAGTGTAGGCACTTTGGGCTAGGCACCTACTTTTTATAGAATCTTCAAGTTAGGCACCTAACTTTCAATTAAGTCCAATAAAAGTCAATTGTAAGGTGTTGAGGGCCAGTGATAGCACCAATTAAGGTGGACTTTATAGAATCAGGGCCAAAATGCCTTACTGCAGGATAATTTTGGCACACACTACCCACACACTAAAAAGTGGATTTTATAATTTAGCATTGGGGCAGGTCTGGGTGCATAGAGTAGGTGTGTTCTGCATTAATCGGTTAGTGTAGCTACATTGAAGCATGCTAACCGATTAACGCATGGTTAGTGTATGAGCCTTTACTGTGCTAATGGCCATATGCTAATGGGAAAATTATTGCATGGCCATTGATAGAAAAATGGTTAAATTTATTAAAGTCTTGATCAAATTAAAAATGTCACAATATGCTAAAAGCCAAACACATCCCAGAAGGATAAAGTTACTGTATCATGTATTGCTGCATATCCTTCTGGGATGTGTTTGGCTTTTAGCATATTGTGACATTTTTAATTTGATCAAGACTTTAATAAATTTAACCATTTTTTAACTCTTGGAAGTCCAGGATCTGGTTCCACATTGTTTTCTTTTTAAAAAAAATTATTTATTGATTTTCAAACTACAAATGCGCCATAAATGAATCACATAAATGTACATTGTATAATAAGCGCAGCAAACTTTCAAATATTACTGCAACAAATAAATTTCCCCCTCCCTCCCAGCTAATATACAAACAAATAACTCAAACCTTCATGAAATCATAAAATCCCATTCCCTTCCCTACCTCCCCCTCCCCAGATGCATACATTTACTTGCTTATAAAATAAAATAAATTAAATTATTCCTCTGTACAGTACAGTGGTACCTTGGTTTACGAGCATAATTCGTTCCAGAAGCATGCTCGTAAACCAAAATACTCGTATATCAAAGCGAGTTTCCCCATAGGAATTAAGGGAAACTCGCTTGATATGTTCCCACCCACCCCCACTCCCCGAGGTCAGCGGCGCTGCTTACCCCCCCCCCCCACCCCCGAGAACTGACATTGCTCCCCCTGAAGCCCCGCCCCCTGCGTGATCCGGCACCCTTCCCCCGGCGATCCGGCACCCCCCCACCCCCGCTCATGTTGCAGCCCCCCCGCCACAATCTGAAATCCCCCCAGACCCACCCGAACATGCTTCTTACTTCCATCTGGCCACCGGCACCAGCACCGGCATGTCCTGTGCGTTGGTGCCGGTGCCCGAAGAACTGCCTCCTCTTCTTTGCTGGGCCTTGAGCATCTGCGCATGCTCAAGGCCTGTGAGTTCATGCTCTCTCCAAGATTCTCGAATCTCAGAGAGAGCGTGAACTCGCAGGCCTTGAGCATGCGCAGATGTTCAAGGCCCAGCAAAGAAGAGGAGGCAGATCTTCAGGCACCGGCACCAAAGCACAGGACATGCTGGTGCTGGTGCCGGTGCCGGTGGCCAGATGGTAGTAAGAAGCGTGTTCGGGTGGGTCTGGAGGATTTCAGATCGCGGCGGGGGGGGCTGTGACACGAGCGGGGGGGGGTGCCGGATTGCCGGGGGAAGGGTACCAGATCGCGGGGGGCGCCACTTGCAAATTGAGGCAAACTCGGTTTCCGAGGCGCCAATTTTGCGAATGTTTTGCTCGTCTTGCAAAACACTCGCAAACCGGTGCACTCGCAAACCGAGGTACCACTATATTTAGTCAATGGCTCCCACACCTCTATAAAATTTTTCAATTTTCACTGTTGTATGGGATAGGTTGAACTATACATTCTGGTGGGAATCCCTGTGTTATACATATAAAATGGAGCACATTGTTTTCTTTTCAACATTCTTGTGTTGTTTGTTGTGGGACCCAGATCCATTACTGTGGAAGTTTGGACTGTCCTTATGACGTAGACCACTCCACACTGTTGTTTGTGGAGGGAGGAGCTGGGATGTAACACAAGTATAGAAAGCTAACCAGGTAATAAGTATAGAAACCCAACCAGGTCGTGCATGTGCAAGACCGGAGGGTTAGGACTTCGATGGGAAGATAGGACTTCAATGAGAAACCAAGGTGGCAAGGGAGCCCCTTCTGGTGATTCAGACAGGTCGTGACCTGTTTGGGCCGCCGCGGGAGCGGACTGCCGGGCAGGATGGACCTATGGTCTGACCCGGCGGAGGCACTGCTTATGTTCTTATTTATTCTACCTATTATTTTACCCATGGGAATGACCTGCTTAAGTACTAGGGACAATTTTTACCACAGTTTGATGAAAGGGCTCCTGTATGTGGTACCCTTTTGAGAGCTTTCCCACTTTTTTTTTTGTTTTTCAGGTTATGTGTTAATGTTCCCATTAACGTATTAACTGCTGATTGTTAATGCAAGAGCACATACCATCTCTTTATTTAGGAGGTGGTAAATGCTCCTGTTAACCTTGCATTAGCAAGTTTGCATGCAATAATTACAATGTGCTAGCCAGCTAACCCTTCCAAGCCCACTCTCTGTCCATACTAAACCCCTGATAGAAAAAAACTGTGGGCTAGATTCACTAACCCTCCGATCCGTGTGCGATCTGTTTCCGTTTGCATGCAGGCCGATGAATTCACTAAAGGCCTGTATGGAAATGGAGACGATCATGGCATGCATCCCACCCACAGCACGGATCACTAGAGAGCGATCCTGGAGCATGCACAGACCCTGACAGTAGTGATAGGAGAAGAAGCCTCCTGTCACTGCTGTCAGAGCTTCTGACAGGTTTTTTAAAATTTTTTTATTTTAATCAGGCAGATATTTTGCATGTATTACACACATAAAATAACTGCTCGGTTAAAATAAAAATAATTTTTTAAAAAAGCACACACCCAAAGTGCCGCCTCCCTCCCCAAACCCCTAAAAAATGCCCGCGTGCTGATGCCCCCTCCGCGCCCGATGCCCCGCCAACACAAGGCAGGAGCCAACTTAAACACCATCTTAAATGCCACCTGGCCGGGCCCGGCCCGGCTCAGCCCACCTCCCTCCCTATAGTAGGCCATCCGGCTGGCCAGGCCCAGCCCACCCCCTCCCCGTACTTTTAGAATTGTTGGGAGCAGGAGGGGTGCCCAGTCCTTCCTGCTCCTGAGGCCTCCCGTGATCATTTTCTGGAGCAGGAGGAAGCCCACAGTCCTCCTGCTCCTGCTGCTCCACTGCAATACTGGCCTTAGATCTCGCCATGATGCATCATCTGATGCATGGGGAGGGGCCTAAGGCACTGATTGGCTGAAGCGCCTCGGGCTCTTCCATTGGGAGGGGCCTGTGGAGCCTCAGCCAATCAGGGACTTCCTTAGGGAGGCAGCAACAGGATACTACAATTTTATGTTAACAGCAGACAATAGAAAACGGACCATGGCCTAGATTCACTAACCTGTCTGATCCGTGGCCGATCTGGGCAGGCCGACTGACTCACAAATGGGGGCAATGCAAATGAGGGTGATAGGAGGCACGCCCCCATCGACCACACGGATTGCTGGAGAGTGATCCCCGAGCATGCGCAGACCATCTTCTTTGCCTGTAGATGGTCTGCGCATGCTCACCGCGAAGGAAGAGCATGAAGCTTCTTTTTCTTTTTAGAGCTGGAAACTTTCGCGAGCCCATGGTTTTAACCCACGGGTTGAAAGCGGGGCTGCACCATGGGTTAGAACCACGGAGTCAGGGCAGAGAGCAGGAGAAGCAGAATCGGGGCAGAGAGCAGGTTTTTTTCCACAAGTGACTGGTCCGCAGCAGCCACTCGTTTTGTGAATCATGTCCTTCCTACTTTGCATGCTGTTCCCCCCTCATTTGCATGCGCGGATCGGATCGGATTGGAGGATGATTGGCAGAAAGGTTAGTGAATCGGGTTGGAGGAAAATCAGATCAGGAGACGATCGCAAACACGATCAGTGGGCTTAGTGATCATGTATCTGATAATAAAGACTTATAAATCCCAGATAACCTGTGTTGCCAGTGAACAATAATGCAGTTGGGTAAGGACGTGCACTCAGGCCCTGATTCTATATAAACGACACCAAGGTGCCATGGAACGTGATTTGTCAATCATACGCTAGGCACCATTTATAGAATCACACCTAACAGCCTAAGCATTCTTAGGCGTCAGTGGGTATTAAAACCTTAAGCGCACTGTCATTTAGGCAAGGGTTTTCTTGGCCTGAGTGTACCTAAGGTAGGCGACTAAATGAAACCACGCCCAAATACTTGCTGGTAGGGACTTCGGTGTAGACACCTACCTCAAAGTGGTAGATGCCTAACTTCCAGCACCGTTTATAGAACCTGGGCCTCAGTGTGCATTTGGTTCACCAGTATATCTTAAAATTTTAGTGCACTGAAAATCAATTAACCTACAATAAACATGTACAATCAATTTGCATTTGTTATATTTTCATTAAAACAAATGTCTGAAAAGAGCCAAAGAAACCCAGCATCAATAACTGGGGAAAAATTCAAATACAGTGGTACTTTGGTTTACGAGCATAATTCGTTCCAGAAGCATGCTCGTAAACCAAAATACTCGTATATCAAAGAATCTTGGAGAGAGCGTGAACTCGCAGGACTTGAGCATGCGCAGATGCTCAAGGCCCAGCAAAGAAGAGGAGGCAGATCTTCGGGCACCGGCACCAAAGCACAGGACATGCTGGTGCTGGTGCCGGTGGCCAGATGGAAGTAAGAAGCGTGTTCGGGTGGGTCTGGGGGATTTCAGATCGCGCCGGGGTGGGTGGGGGAGGCATGCGAGTGGGGGGGGGGTGCCAGATCACGGGGGGGGGAGGGTGCCGGATCGCAGGGGGCGCCGCTCGCAAATCGAGGCAAGCTCAGTTTCCAAGGCGCCGATTTTGCCAATGTTTTGCTCATCTTGCAAAACACTCGCAAACTGGTGCACTCGTAAACCGAGGTACCACTGTATATACCAGGTTTTGGTTTTGGTTTTTTTGCCTGTGCACATTCCTCTAATCTTGCTTTGCTTTTCAAATTGTCAGGATCCAAAGGAAATGGAGTTTGTTTTGCATTCACAACTCTTAGCAAAATGGCAATACTGGGATAATTATCTGGTAACAGTGTAGAGGTTGTGAAAACTTGAAGAACAACAAACCCACGAATGTACAATCAGGCCAAAGCTAAAAGGGTGGTAATAGCAATTAGCTTAGCAGGGTTTTAAATAGGTTCAATTCACACTTCTCCATAAATATATGGTGGAGCTGGGTTTTGCTTTACAAAAAATTATGAGAATTCTTTGTTTTTTAATACATCAAGCACTTAGACTTTGCAAGTGGAAAAAACTGAACTCTAACATAACATACTAGGGATCCAATACCAATATACATAATATATAGTTTGCAGGATAAATTTGACATAGGTACAGTGGAAGATTTATCAATATAAGTTTTTATCCTAATGTGACACATACAGAGGCTCTAGTCCAATATACTGTACATTAATATTTCTTTGTAATCTATCGGCCGTAGGCAGGGGAGTTAGGTGAAGAGATATGTTTTAATTAAGGGCTCCTTTTACAAAGCCGCAGTAGCGATCCTTCTGCAGTAAATGCTCCGAAGCCCATTCAATTCCTAAGGACTTCTGGTCATTTTCCGCAACAGCATTGCCACCGCGGCTTTGTAAAAGGGGCCCTAAGTCAGTTAATTTGATTGTTCAAGTACATTGTTAATTCAACTGGGTTTGGCCAGTTTTGGCCTTAAAGGATATCCGTCGTTGATGCAACATGTATGTTATATGTAATTTGATTTGATATATAAGTATGTAATTTCATATAGAGTGTCTTTGAAGTGTCTTTACGATAAATGTAAATCTTTTATTTTGTATGTTAATATGTAACTCGCCTTGGATAAGGGCAGGTGAGAAATAAACAAACTTGTAATGTTGGGTTGCTGTTGTTATAATGAATGGTATAAAAACTTCAATAAATATAATTGGGGAAAAAAAAAAAAAGATTTGGACAAATTCCTAAAAGAAAAATCCATAAACTGTTATAAGATGGACTTGGGAAAATCCACTGCCTATTTCTGGGATAAACAGCATAAAATCTGTTTTACCTTTTGGGATCTTGCCAGGTACTTTGCCATTATTGGCAACAGGATACTGGTCTTAATGGACCCTCAGTCTGTCCTTGTATGGCAATGTTTGTGTTATGTTCCTACGATGCATGGACATCCGGATTGGTTTTATACATTTCTGTTATTTTCTGTGATGCATGGTGTTTCTGTGATTTGACAATACCTGTTTTCCCATATTGATTTTAGCACTGCACTGATGGAGCATCAGTCCACAGGAATCTATCTGAAGACTAGTTGAGGTTCCTTCTTGGTTTATGAGCATAATTCGTTCGAGAAGCATGCTCATAATCCAAAGCACTTGTATATCAAAGCAAAGTTCCCCATAGGCCATAATGCAAACTCAGAAGATTCGTTCTACAACCAAAGTTTGCTATGCTGACCCAGGGGTGGGTACCTGCCTGTGGGTGCCACAGCCCCTTCAGCGGGGTGGTTTCCTTCCCTCGGGGTCCCCCGTGCTGCTGCCCTCCCGCTTTGGCCGATGCCTCTGCCGTCCGCCAGCACCTCCTGTCTCCCGATTCAAGCCGGCCTCCATCCTGCAGAAGCATGTGCAGGACCTCTCAACTCCTGAGTCAAGCCAGCTGCCGCCCCAACAATACGCGCGCCACGTACAAGCACGTGCTTTTCAAATTGTCAGGATCCAAAGGAAATGGAGTTTGGTTTGCATTCACATCTCTTAGCAAAATGGCAATACTGGGATAATTATCTGGTAGCAGTGTAGAGGTTGTGAAAACCTGAAGAACAAACCCATAAATGTACAATCAGGCCCACGCTAAAAGGATAGTAATAGCGTGCTTGTATGTGGCATGCGCATTGTTGGGGCAGCGGCCGGCTTGACTCGAGAGTTGAGAAGTCCTGCTCATGCTTCGGCAGGATGGCGGCCGGCTTGAATCGGGAGCCGGGAGGCACTGGCGGACGGCAGAGGCATCGGCCGAAGTGGGAGGGCAGCTGCACAGGGACCCCGAGGGAAGGAAGCCACCCCGCTGAAGGGGCTGCGGCACCCATAGGCAGGTACCCACCCCTGGGCCACCATAGCTGAGAGCTCATTCAGCGAGTCAACACTCGTTTTGCGAGTTAAGATTTGCAGGAGTGTTTTGTTCGTCTTGCAAAACACTCGCAAACTGCATTGCTTGCAAACCGAGGTTTGACTGTACTGTATTTATTTGCAGATGATTAAAATCTATAGCAATTTTATCACCCCAAAAGCATCCCATGACTCTTCAGACTCTTTATTTGGTGACTTTAAAGGATGAAGAAGCGCTAGCAATCTATGATCTTCCCCCAAGCTTTTTCCTAAATTCCATGTATACCCATAATCGATTCACTAGCTACACCCCCCTCCCTCTATCAGTTGTTTTAATTTTATCATCAATTCCTCCCAGAAAGAAAATTTGGCTGGAGGAAGGAATATTGTCTTGTCAACGAATCATCATATAAATCCTTCTGGGATTTCATGGGTTATACTGCAAAATTCTACATTTCTATACACATGCAATACACATCAGGAAAGGCTGCCTAAGGTGCTAAGCGTCTATTCTATAATGGCAGCCTTATGCATATTTCTGATAAGTGCAGGAATGAAAATAGGACAATAAGGAGAAAGGAGGAACATGAAAAGGAGAAGATGGTGGCAAAAGGTACCTGGGAAGGATATAGGCTTCTCTCATTTGGGTGCACAGGGAAAGGTAAAATCCAAACAGGTAATGGTAGGATAACATGAAAGAACAGTGAATGAGATACTGCTGGGTGACTAGTAGGTTGACAGAAAGGGGGTATTGAGAAAGACTGGAGATCCCCAAAAGGATGGAATACTCCCTCTTTTTTGTTGCCTATGTAAACCGGGACAGAGTACCCTGCAAAAGTGGCGTAACAAGGGGGGAGGGTGCGGTCCACTCTGGGTGCACGCTCCAAGGGGGTGCACTGCTGGCCAGGTCCGGAACCTCCCTCGCTGCTCTACACAGCACCTCAGTGCGGCTGCTGTACTTATTCCAGAGCAGAGTCGGCAGCCGCGCTGAAGTGCAAATGATGACTGCGTCTACTGCCTCTGATCCAGGGTGGACTGGCAGCCGCAGTCATCACGGGACCTTGCTAATTTGGATGGAGAAAGAAAGGAGCATAGTAGGGGGGTGGAAGGAGAAAAAGGGGGTCAGAGTGGTATGGAAGCGTGGTGAAGGGTGAGAAAGGGGGTCAGGATGGTATAGGGAGAGAAAGGGCATCAAGGTGGTATGGAAGGGTGGTGAAGGGTGAGAAAGGGAGTCAGGGTGGTATAGAATGGGTGGTGAAGGGTGAGAAAGGGGGTCAGGGTGGTGAAGGGTGAGAAAGGGGGTCAGGGTGGTATGGAAGGGTAGTGGAGGGAGAGAAAGGGGCAGATGCTGATGGAATTGGTGGCAGGGAAAGGGGAAAGAGACGTAAGGGGGAAAGATACTGCATGGAATTGGGTTGGAGGAAAAGATAGGGGGCAGATGCTGATGGAAGTAGACAGTGGATGAAAGGAAGAGAGTGACAAGAAGATGAGGAATGCAGAAACCAGAGAAGATAAGGTAGAAAAAAATTATATTTATTTATTTTTTTTTGCTTTAGGGGAGATGCATCTTGTTTCTCTGGTGCTTCTTGGTGCTTCAGTTTAACCTTTGTCTACATATTTCTATTTTATCTCCCTATTTACAAAACTGTAGAGCGTTTTTTAGCGTTGGCCGTGGTGGTAACAGCTCTCATGCTCAGAATTCTATGAGCAACTCTGTTACTACCGTGGCTAAAAACCACACTACAGTTTTGTAAAAGAGGGAGGGGTTAGTTTGTGATTACATATTCCATACTAGACGAGGGTGTTTTCTGTGTTCTGTGTGTTCGAAAAGACATGGTTTTCTGTTAGGATTGACAGTGTAGGATTGATCTGTACTAGTCTGGCTTGTTTAGTTTTACAATGGGTGTATTGATGTACTGCTCACTGCAGTATGTAAGATTCTGCCTTTTCCTAGGTACACTCTTGTGTGTCGTGTGGATTGTTACTAAAAATCATGTTTTTCATACAGATGGGATGTGTTGTCAAAAAATGATGGTCACATATGCTAGGTACGTCACTGCCCTGCCACTAGTTCAGTAGTACAGATAGTAGGAGCTCAGGGGCAAACAGGAAATGCTTCTCTCTGGTAGGCTAATGATCGTCAAGAGTACACAGCCCATAGAAGCATCAGGACAGAACACAATTATTTCTTCTGTGTGGAAACCTATACCGAAGTATTTGCACAGCGTCTAAGTCTATGTGGGGGTGCTGAAAAGTTCTCAGCCCATCCAACCAACTTCCTAAATTCTGAGCGCCATTTTGCCTCGGTAGCTGAAATGAGTGTTATCTTATTTCGTTAAGTGCCAATTTGCAGAAACAAAATTCTAGGGTTTGACATTGTTTCAGATCATTGATTGAACCATATCCATGTCATTCTCTTCTTGGTTGGGCTGAGAACTTTTCAGCACCCCCTTGTAGATTTTCATTAGATGTCCTCCCTCCCCCCCCCCCCTCCTTGTACCTCAAAGAGAGCTGAGAGGGTATTTTCATTTGGGTAGATTTTTCCTTTAACAGTAATCGAATTTTAAATTATCCTAGCAAGCAGTGAAATATTAGTAAGATTCAAGGTTACAGAACTACAGTCACATATATAGTATGTATTCACTACTGAATTTAACTTATTCCCACAGGCAAGACTTTCTGGGGTTTATGTTATCTTCCCCCCCCCCTCCTTATACAATCAAATTTTGCCTACTAGAAATAGATTGCAGTTTTATAGCTGAATGATTCGATTAAACTACTGGGTTAGATGTCTCAAGTCCTAAATCCTATCAACGTCAGAATTAAGGCCCTTTTACAAAGGCGTGTTAAGCGTTTTAGTGCGTTTTTAGCACACGCTGAATCAACGCATGCACTAACCACTAATGCATCCATAGGATAACATGCACGAGTTAGCGTTTAGTGCGCGATATGAGGCACGCGCTAAGAAGCATAGCGCACCTTTGTAAAAGAGGGGGGGGGGGGTAAGTGTTCACCAAGTTCACCTCTTTGAACTCAACTCTCATTTATAAAGCAATTATGTTATCACCGAGAGAAAGGAAGGTGTCATTAATCTCATGTGTTTGGTGCACAAAACGTTACCTCCGTGGTTCCAGGTTCTGATGCTGGCCTCCTCTGGAATTGAATCGCACAACAGAGGCAGGTGATCTGCGACAGAAGAGCAGACTAGATGCTGCTTCTCTGGAATTCTACATCTCGAGTCTCTGACTGACCACAACAATTACTAGAAATGACTTTCATTGTTATCCGTGACCTCTTCACCAAGAGGGTAGTTTTATAAGTGCATCTATATGGCACCGTTTTTCCTTTATCAAACATTAGTATAATCAGGTCTATATGTGTGTATAATAATAATAATAATAACAGTTTATATACCGCAATACCGTTAAGTTCTATGCGGTTTACAGAAGATTAGTGGAGTACAAGTTGAGTTGACGTACAAGTTGAGTTAACTTAAGGGATGTGGGAACAATGGGGAGAAAGGGCAAGAGAGGGGAAAGAGGGAAGTGGGTCAGCTGTCTAGGTATTTCAGGAATAGGTGAGTTTTGAGGCGTTTCCTGAATACCTCATAAGTGGTGGGCAATAGGAGTTGTTCTAGGTCTTTACCCCATAGAGCAGCCTGATGTGAGAGAAGATGCTCATGGTGTTTTATTAGTTTGCATCCTCTAACCGGGGGAGAAACGAAGTGCGAGTGGGAGCTTCTCTTGTGTTTGTTGGCTGAGAAGAATAGGTAAGTGATGTATTTAGGGGTTAGACCGTAGAAAACTTTAAAACAGAGGCAGGCGAACTTAAACTTTACACGAGCTTCCATCGGCAGCCAGTGTAGCTGTTTGAAGTATGGCGTCACGTGATCGAACTTCTTTAGACCGAAGATTAGTCTGACCGCAGTGTTTTGCATTAGTTGTAATCGTCGCATATTCTTTTGGGGGATTGCTAAGTAGGCGATGTTACAGTAGTCGAGTAGACTTAATACGAGGGATTGTACCAAGATTCTGAAGGCAGAGTTATCAAAGTATGCTTTAATGGATTTAAGTTTCCAGAGGGTTAAAAAACTCTTTTTGATTAGGGAGTCCACCTGATCTTTCATGGTGAGGCATTGGTCCAGAGTTACACCCAGTATTTTAATGGTGGGCTGTATGGGGTAGTTATGTTTGTTGATGTCTAGTGGGGTTTTGGTGTCAAGAGGGCACTGTGAAGCAACAAAGAATTTTGTCTTCTCAGTATGTGTGTGTATGTGCTTAGGTGTGAGTCACAGAGCTGGTGTTAAGTGTGTGGCCTCAGTTCTAGTAATAAGTGCGTAATGTGAGTCCCAGCCATGCTCTGCCAGACTCTGCCCATGGATATAACTATGCTATGATGACTAAATAGCATTTAGGTGGAATTTTGGCTTGTAAATTATAGAACTATTCTGTGGGTATTCAACTTGACTCATAACGCTTATCCCAGATTTCCCACAACATACTTCTGGTCTGTCCTGCAGTGGTGTAATATTGGGGAGGCGGGAGGGGTGGTCTGCCCCAGGCGCCATGCTGGCACCCATCCTCTTCTCTGCCCCCTGCTCCTTCCCTGCTCCCCCCCCCCCCCCACTACTGCGTACCCCTTTCCTTCCCCGTACCTCTTCAACATTCCTGGCGTGAGAAGCAACCCCAACCCGCTGCTCACACAAGCACTGGTTCTTCCTCCATCACTTCCAGGACCCGTGCTTAGGAAGTGATGTCAGAGGAAGAGCTGATGCTGGCGTCAGCAGCAAGTTGGGGGTTGCTGCTCACGCCAGGAACATTAAAGAGAGTTGGGAGAAGGGAAGAGATGCGCGCGGCAGGAAGGGGTGAGGGTAGGTGGTGGGAGGGAGGAAGAGAGGAACGGGGGCCTCTCACCCTCTTTACACCACTGCTGCTCTGGAAAAACCTACTGTGGTAGAAAAATATTGAGAAAATTTGAGGGCTGGACAAAATAGTAGGGCAATTTTCCTTTTATAATCATAATTGTTTTTATTTTGCCTTCATCTCCTCTTCCTTGTTTTATTTTTTCCTATTTTTTAAATTGGTGATCTTTTTTTTCTAAGCTGTGGTATAAAATGGGCTTAGCATGTCCTAAGCTCATGTTTATCATGGCTGTAAAATAGGGCTTTTTTTGTGGGGGGGGGATGTTACACACAAATATTAATATGAGCACACTTAGGGCTCCTATTATTAAGGTGTGCTAGGGCTTTAACGCATGGAATAGCGTGTGCTACATTGCCGCACGCGCTAGACCTTAACGCCACACGGAATAGCATGTGCTACATTGCCGCGCACGCTAGACCTTAATGCCAGCATTGAGCTGGCGTTAGTTCTAGAAGCATAGCATGCGGTAATCTCCTGTGTGCGCTAAAAACACTAGCGCACCTTAGTAAAAGGAGCCCTTACCACCTCCTAAGTCTGCATTAACCAGTTAGTGACTGGTAATTTGAGTGTGCTGGCTGGAAAATGCTTCCATGCCCATTTCACACCTCTTTCAAAAAAAAAAAAAATTGAAAAATTTTAACGTGTGATTACTACGTGCAAACAGGGATATTTTCACAGGACACGAGCACATCCTGTGGTAAGTCTTTTTCAGTGCATTAAGCCCCATGTTAGGGCTTAATGCACTGATTTTTGACTTTGCTATTTTTTAAACCTATTTGGGGCAGGAGTAAAAGGAGAGGGTATTTGCTTTTAGAGGTCTTCGTTCTTTCTTTTTTGGCTCCCCAACTTTTCAAAGGGAGGAAAACAAAAATAAAAGGGGTGGGGGTGGAAGTGGAGTGCATCAAACTGTAGCTGTCTCTGTGGACACCGGTGACCTAAATGTGGTTGTCCATGCACCTGGAATTTCAGGAGATAGAAAATAAATTCTAGACATGAAAAGCTCCATATTCATGTGCTAAACCTACTGAATCATTCAAGCCTCTTTGAATAAATTGACTTAAACATTAAGTTAACTTCCGTTTTAACATTTTAATAGGAATACATTTCCTAAAATGATCTGTAAAACTATTTACATGAAGCTGTAGCTTTTGTTTAAATAACCTGTGCGCAGCACAGTTCTCTCGTGCCTCTCAAAACATCTCACAATCATAGTCTCGATGGAACATACCCAACGAGTTTGATTAAACCAGTCATTCCTAAGTCATAGTCATCTTCTTGTAATTTGTGTTGTACGTTTCATATGTCACAGCAAAATTTATTTTAACATGAAAGGGTAGGCCATTTGGTCTTTCTTTCTAATGCATTCACAACGGCGCAGGCATTAGATGACATAAATCATGCAAAATAACATCAGACTTTTTTTTTGGGGGGGGGGAATTACTCATATCATCAATAACACAGAATTCTGAATTCAAAGGACAGAGTTTTAGCCAATGGTGAGGGAAATCACAAGTCTCATAGAGGTCCAGAGAGAAAACTGGTATCAAAATTACCAGCCATTTCAGTTCATTGAAGGCACTGCAGGGCTCAAGGTGCTGTCCATGTCATGTGACACATATCAATATCAATAGATGTATTTTTTATTACTAATTTGTGCTATTTTAGTACAGGTCCCCTTTTATGCAGTGAGAACCAGTTACTAATAAATGGGCTTAACAGTAAAATAATACATAATTTCCCCTCTAAGTTGGCCATTAGGCTCATTCTTTAACTCCTCATCCATATAATGGTGGGACAAAAGAAATCAAACCCTGGAATGTGCTTTCTGCAACATATCATTTCTTGAACTGTTATGAAATACATGACTTGTGCTGTACCTAAAGCAATTAAGGAACAGAGGAAGAAATCCATTTGAATGAAGAGGAACTGGAGCCCACAAGCAGTTTTATTGTACTTTTTTCCCCCTTTCCATGTATAATCTGTACGGTTTGTCCCTAGTTTGAAGATATTTGTGTTTTAAACTGTTGTACCCCTTTTTTTATTAATATTGTACTTTTGCCTAGAATTTTGATAGGCGTGTAATCAAATTTTAAATAAACTATGGTGTAGCGAGGGTGAGAGGCACCTGGGGCAGTGGCGCACCTCTCTCGCCACCCCCCCACACACACACACGCTCCTTCCCTGCCCCCTCCTGCCGCGTATGCACCGCTTCCCTTCCCCCATACTTCTGTAACATTCCTGGCTCGAGTAGCAAACCCTCAAGCGAGTAGAAACCCTCAAACAAGTAGCAACACTCAAGCCAGCATTGGCGCAAGTCCAGGAAGTGACATCAGAGGAAGAGCCGATGCTGGCGCAGCAGCAGGTTGGGGGTTACTGCTTGCAGCAGGAACATTACAGAGGTTGGGAGAAGGGAAGCGGGCAAGGAGCGAGGGAGGGGGGAGAAGAGGACGGGTGCCTGAACCCTCACCAAGACGGTATTCTGGGCAGACTACCCCTCCCCCGGCCCCCTCTTACTATGCCACTGCTCACAAGGGCATCTTCCCTGGCACTTGGATTAAAATACCGGCAGCCAACAGATTTGCTTTGATACTTGTCAGTAAACCAGTAGTGGACAACCTGTTGGTTCCCAACCTCTTGTTATTCAGTAAACAAATTTAGCAAGGAAATGACCCTCAAGAAGCCATATGGAAGGCTCTTCTCACTTAAAAATGTAAACACAAGATTCACTCATCTTTCTGCTGAGCATCACCTAGAACACTGGTTCCCAACCCTGTCCTGGAGAACCACCCAGGCCAATCGGGTTTTCAGGCTAGCCCTAGTGAATATGCATGGAGCAGATCTGCATGCCTGTCACTTCCATTATATGCAAATCTCTCTCATGCATATTCATTAGGGCTAGCCTGAAAACCCAATTGGCCTGGTGGTCCTCCAGGACAGGGTTGGGAATCACTGACCTTGAAGATTAGTTATCTTTCCTCCAGGCAAAGAACTAGTGGAAGCACCAGAAGGCACACCTATTGCACTCAACGGTAAGTGATGTGTGTGCAATGAAATGACAAGGGAGAGAAAGACATGACACCAGAAAGCTAGATTGGTGCTGGGGAGGTTATAATAACATGTGCTCTTTGTCTCAATTTCAGTGGAATAAACCCAGTACATGGCTTTTCTTTTGGTGCAATAGCACCACCTTCCAAACCTACTGAGGAAGTATGAAACCATTTAATTCAATTGTATTGTAGTAAAAAAAAAAAATAATAAAGAAAAGAACAGGAATATATCCCTTTAAGATATAGGTTAGTTTTAACTGTACTGGATTGGGTTAGTTTTGCTTCAGAGGTTGACCAGATGGAAGTCCATGTTTAACATAATAATTTAGTTTGATTTCTAAATGTTATAACTCGCTTTCCAGTACGCTCTGGAATTTATAGTTTCATTGTCTCAGAGGAACATAAGACTACAAATTCCAGAAGCCTTGGGGGGGTATTTAGAAACAGGAAAAAGAGTGAGAGCATAAAAGGAAAATGGAAGCCACACAGCAGATTTCCAGAACCCGGTTTTAGAAACCGAATGTAATTCGTTAAGTGACCTTGGTAGTTTTTACTGGTTCGTGCACTAAATCACAGACTTGCACTTCTGAAACCTGGTACCTCCCATTTCCCCGACAACCTTCCTGTAGTGTGCCTCACCTTATGCTTCTCATTAGCAACTAGAAAACATACATAAAGTGCGAACAAAGACTCAGTCCTTTTGATTTCTCTTCTCTTCAAAGCACTGCTGTCTTCTGTACCTGCAGTACTAGAAGACAATTCACAGCCACCAGACTCTTCGGCAAGAGGCAAAGTACTGGATTATGGTGGAGGCTTCTACGGACAGAAAAGTATTTTTGAAGACCAATGAGGGTACCGTCAAGGATGCACATGAAATTATGGGGTAGGGATAGTGAGTGCTTGTTCACATGGGAAAGAAGATCTTGAACCTCCACTGAACCACTGGATAGTCTTTGGATATCATCTCTTGAGGATGAGATCATGAATCACTTTTTCAATGGTGCCAGTCATTCAGCCTCACTGGGAGGAGCTTCTTTCTTCTTGGCTGCTAGAATGACAAGGGAAACAACACAGACTGTTACCATTAAACTAATTTAAAGTAATATTTTGTCTCTGCATTATAAATCAGGAAATTTACTCTCTTAGGAGACCTGAGATTTTATATTAACCTGTGGCAAACATAAAAAAACAAAAGGCTTGTGGAGAATTGATGTCCAAGATGAAGGCTTTATTAAGACAAATAAATAATCAACATAAAAACATCTAGGGCCTGAACCACTAGAAACATGTGGATCGTGTTTCGACACAATTGTCTTCTTCAGGGGTCCCTATTGGTCCTATAAAGAGACTTGTGGATTAATTGCAAGTTAATCCCAAATAGATTAAAGTAGTCCAATGAAAAAATATCATCTATAACTTGTCCACTAATCCTTATTTCTATGTATCCAAATGCCAAAAATCCAGCTACACTATACTACACATAGTTTTCAGATGGGTGTTCACATGGGCAGTGTAAGCATTTATAAGCATAATTTATAGAGTACTGTAAGTTATGTGCATATCTCCAGAGTCTAGGTGTATGCACATTTACACCAGCTCTAGGCAGTGGTGTAGCAAGGGAAGTTGATGCCCAGAGTGGAGGAGCCTGGCATCACCACCACGTGCATCCCCCAGCTGTGCTGTTTTCCGGACCCCCATACCTAATCTGTGCTGGCAATGAGCAGGTTGGAATACCTGCTCCTCGTGCTAGCTAAACCTTCCTTCTAATCTCACTTCCTGATGCCGTGAACAGGAAGTGACATCAGAGTGAGAGACAAGGCCAGCACGAGCAGCACATAGGACAGCCTGTTCATGGCTGGTAAAGATTTAAAAAGGTTGCTGGGGGTTGCCCTTCAGAGATAGGTCCAATTCCATCCCATCTCATCCCATTGCCAGGGGGATGGGGAAGAGGAGAACCAATGGTGCCCAGGACAGTCCACCCCCACCATCCCCCCTTGCTATGCCACTGGCTCTAGGACTGGCAGAAGTGCTTGTATTTAACTGCATACACATATACAGTGTGTGTGTGTGTGTGTGTGTGTGTGTGTGTGTGTGTATATATATATATATATGTGTGTGTGGAGCTGGGTATACTAGAAACTGTAAAGTAGGCTCCTATTTCCCTTTATAGAATAGATGTTTAAATCTAGGTGCCATTTTTATTTTCTTTAAAAATTGTAGTTCACCCTCCTTTCCTTTTGTACTGGTAATTATTTGTACGTATACACTGTATATTTATTTGTATAAAGTCATTTTATTGTTTGTTTACTAATTTTAAATTGTCATACGCATTGAAGTATTCAACATTGTGTGTACAACAAATTTTTAATAAACTTGAAACTTGAATTAACCTTCATATGTCTCTGACAATGACCTGGGGGGTAGCTGGTAAGCTATTCATTAATCCAGTGTTTCCCAAGCCCTCTCCAGCCAGGTTTTCAGGGTTACCACAATGAAGAAGACGACATTTATTTTTGCATATGCTTGGGGATTGATATTTAGTATCACTTATCTGGGCAGGAGTATTTCTTAGGCCAAAAGGGATCTGGATCCTCCATGACAACCAGTCCTTACCTCAAAAGGCCTAAGAATAAAGTTATTATTATTATTATTATTATCCTTGAGGAAGAGGGAACAAGGGACCCATTAGGAGGCAAAAAGGTCAAACAGGCCAGACTGGAGCTATAAGGATCATGAGAGGCCAGGGTGGAAACACATACAGTCCATTCTCGTTATTTGTAGTTATACGGTTTGAACTTTGAAGGACAATAGCTGACTTATTCAGGAGAGATTTGTGATCTTACCATTTAAATTTCTGAATTTTTGTTTGGCTTCTGCTCTTTCTTCTGCATCAAAATACCACACTGTCATAGCATACCTATTAAAAATAAAATACAGCACATTAGAAATTCCTTCTGATATGGCCAGGAAGATCTGCTTTAATTTTTTTTTTTTTTTTAATGCTCTCTCAGGACAAGCAGATTAAAACAAGAAAATGATAGACATTTCAGCAAACTTTCAATGTTTGCCAATGTGAGGAGGGGGATTTCTGTGTTCACTGATTCTTTCAAAGTGCAAAAAATTCAGCAAACAGGCCTCTGATGTCATAGCATCAGGGAAACTGTCTGTACATTACATAGACACCTCCCGTTCCAAGAGCAAAGAGCTACTATTGGCTGTTTTGAAAGATTCAGAGGGGTTTTTTTTGTTTATTTTATTTTCAAATCCCTGTCCCTCTGGCACACTGCTATAGCAACCAGTGGGCTCTAAAGCAAAATTAAGGTTACCATATTTCCTTGTTAAAAAGAGAACACTGGCTCCACCCTCTTCCGCCCCTAGCCTCGCTCTGCTCTCAGCCCCCCTCCCACAAAACTTTGTGTCTCCTCTCGGGGCCACATCTGGAGGGCCTCAGCGCTTGCAAGGATGTTGACGTTATGAAGCCATGTACTAACGTGTGATGACATCATGTTGATGTCCGCACATGTGTAGAGGCCCTCCAGATGCAATCCCAAGTTCAGAGCTTTCAAAAACCTAAAGTGCTGGATTTTGGAAATCCCTTCCAGGCACCCGGACAGTCCTCTAAAAAGAGGACATGTCTGGATTTTCTTGGATATCTGGTAATCCTAAGAAAAATATACCAAAATTAAGATAAGCTCTTTGGGATAGGTCCCCCTTTTACCAGTTTATTCAGGGTTCTGGGACATTGATCCTCAGGGTTATATGTATAGAGGAAGCAAGCTATTTAGAGAAATTCTCTGCCAGCTCCCACAAATCTATTAACCAGAGAGAGACAAGCTGCTTCTTCTTTCCCCTTCTCACTACAACTGCTTTCTATCTTTTCTCTACACTGCTCTCAGGCTGAAAAAAAACCCCTCTGAATCTTTCAAAACAGCCAATAGTAGCGCTCTGCTCTTGGCAATGGGAGGAGTCCATATAATGTACAGAGTTTCCCTGTTGCTATGACATCAGAGGCCTGTTTGCTGAATTTCTGCACTTTGAAAGATTCAGTGAAAGCAGAAATCCCCTTCCTCACATTCTCCCCCTGCCACAATTGGATGGGTCCCCATATCCACCTGTAAGGCAAGTGAGAAGGGGAAGGGAGAAGCAGCTTGTCTCTCTCTGGTTAATAGTTTTGTGGGAGCTGGCAGAGAATGTCTCTAAGTAGCTTGCTTCCTCTATACATATAACTCCAGGCATCAGTGTCCAAGAACCCTGAATATTCTGGTAAAAGGGGAAATTTATATTTGTCCTATTTACCTGATAGTGTTTTTCTGGCCTGCCTCCTGTGCACATAACCAGCCACAGGGTACCATAGGAGGCCAGGGGTTACACCAAAATTCAGGGTCCGATGCAGAAAGCTAGTGCTGTTGGAAGCGTGTGATTAGTACATCAGTGTAATGCAGAAAAGGAGTATGTGTGGAAGCTAACCCTGCGCAAATCCCCCAGTTAGACACCAGTGCACACCAAATTAAAATGGAAAAAAAAAATCTGGCTATTTGCTGTCATGCCCTGATGCAGAGAACTGCTGTAGAAGACTTTTAGCATATAAGGGTTAGCTCATTCTTCTGCAGCAGTTGGCAGAATAGCTAAAAGTCTCATCATCCCCCAATCACCCACCTCAAACAGGTTTCCCCATGCCCCAATCCCCCCTCCCCCCCCCCCCACACACACACTCCTAAAGAGACCTACCTTCCAAAGATTCACTACTCAATCCCTCCATCCCTTCCAACACTTCCCAAAAAATCCCTAGAAGCCTAGAGGATCCCTGCCCCGTTCCCTGACACCCTAAAAATATCCCTGGTATACTAGTGGAACCTAATCCATCATCTCTCAGGTTCCCCAGGCCTCTCCCCTCAAGCTCTTCTGGATACCTTTAACAAGAAAAGGGACAATGTTCACTTGCACTTCCTCTGCACCTCCTTCTTCTAATATGGTGTCTCCATTTAATAAAATGCTGACCTCCATCAATTGAATATTATCCCATGGACTCTTTCTCATAGGGCAATTTTCAATCAAGTCTCCTCAAGACCAGAATACCACAAGGATATTCATTCAGCACAGCACCCCCAGGTGTCATTCAGGATATGTGCACTTACCTGGTTGCATAGGAAGGCTGCACTTCATGTGGATTTCTTCGATCAGACCAGAAGAAGAGCAATCTATCAAAGAGTGGCTCCACGTCAGCTACATAAGACTTCCCATCAGGAAATATTCTTAGCACCCCTCCATGTACCTGGAAAGCAGAATGCAGGGTCAATACCCCAGTGATACACGGAATCTAAGATATCTACATATTGGGACAGGTCAAATGGCATTTTTGTTCTACAGATTAGCATATCATGTGCTCTCAGTCACCCAGCAACTTCATCTGGGATACAAAATGAGGCTTCAATGTTTGAAAAATCCACAGAAATTACAAATGTGTTGGCTTCAGTTGCAGTCACTTACTCTGTCTTCAGCATGTATTTGCTATCATTCAACTTTTGATTGCCAAATTGTATATGTAGTAATATCAGGATGAGAAAAAATGTCTCAAAAAACTAACAAGCCAGTTATAAATGTTATTCAGCTGCTGGTGTACAAACCACTGGCTTAACTGTATCTTTTTTAAAACTACAGTGGTGCCTCGCATAACGGACGCCTCGCACAGCGAACGCTGCGCACAACGAACTTTATGTCTTGATCCGTACAACGAACTTCGTTTCACACAACGAAGTCGCCCGAGCTGCATCCTTCCGCGCAGGCACTGCGCTTAACTGCCCTCTCTCCGCCTGGTTCCCTCTTGCCCCCCCGACTCCCCGACACGATCGGGGCAAGAGGGAGCTCAAGCCCTCTTGCCCCCCCCGACTCCCCGACACGATCGGGGCAAGAGGGAGCTCAAGCCCTCTTGCCCCCCCGACTCCCCGACACGATCGGGGCAAAAGGGAGCCCAAGCCCTCTTGCCCCGCCGATTCCCCAACTCCCCGACAATATCGGGCCAGGAGGGAGCCCAAGTCCTCCTGGCCACGGCGACCCCCTAACCCCACCCTGCACTACATTACGGGCAGGAGGGATCCCAGGCCCTCCTGCCCTCGACGCAAACCCCCCTCCCCCCAACGACCGCCCCCCCCCAAGAACCTCCGACCGCCCCCCCAGCTGACCCGCGACCCCCCTGGCCGACCCCCACGACACCCCCAACCCCCTTCCCCGTACCTTTCTGTAGTTGGCCGGACAGACGGGAGCCAAACCCGCCTGTCCGGCAGGCAGCCATCGACGGAATGAGGCAGGATTGGCCCATCCGTCCCAAAGCTCCGCCTACTGGTGGGGCCTAAGGCGCCTGGGCCAATCAGAATAGGCCCGGGAGCCTTAGGTCCCTCCTGGGGGCGGGGCCTGAGGCACATGGGCCCAACCCGACCATGTGCCTCAGGCCCTGCCCCCAGGAGGGACCTAAGGCTCCCGGGCCTATTCTGATTGGCCCAGGCGCCTTAGGCCCCACCAGTAGGCGGAGCTTTGGGACGGATGGGCCAATCCGGCCTCATTCCGTCGATGGCTGCCTGCCGGACAGGCGGGTTTGGCTCCCGTCTGTCCGGCCAACTACAGAAAGGTACGGGGAAGGGGGTTGGGGGTGTCGTGGGGGTCGGCCAGGGGGGTCGCGGGTCGGCTGGGGGGGCGGTCGGAGGTTCTTGGGGGGGGCGGTCGTTGGGGGGAGGGGGGGTTTGCGTCGAGGGCAGGAGGGCCTGGGATCCCTCCTGCCCGTAATGTAGTGCAGGGTGGGGTTAGGGGGTCGCCGTGGCCAGGAGGACTTGGGCTCCCTCCTGGCCCGATATTGTCGGGGAGTTGGGGAATCGGCGGGGCAAGAGGGCTTGGGCTCCCTTTTGCCCCGATCGTGTCGGGGAGTCGGGGGGGCAAGAGGGCTTGAGCTCCCTCTTGCCCCGATCGTGTCGGGGAGTCGGGGGGGGCAAGAGGGCTTGAGCTCCCTCTTGCCCCGATCGTGTCGGGGAGTCGGGGGGGGCAAGAGGGCTTGAGCTCCCTCTTGCCCCGATCGTGTCGGGGAGTCGGGGGGGCAAGAGGGCTTGAGCTCCCTCTTGCCCCGATCGTGTCGGGGGTGCCAGGGACCACACGGAGTCACCCACCGTACCACCCGATTTGGGTAAGCGCAGGTATCGGTGGGTGGCTTATTTGCGGGGGGGGGTGCCTTATTTTACATTTTTTTCTAAAAAGGGGGGGCTGTCTTATTTGATGGCCCTGCCTTATCATCGGGGAAACACGGTAGAAAAAAAATAAAAATGAACAGTTAAGTCCCAGTTTTTGCCGCTGAGACTCTGCCCTCTCACTGTAAAATTAGACTCTACTTAGTCTGTCTTTAAATTTAAAAAATGTGTGTTGTTTTAAAAAACAATTATGTTTTTAGATGTATCTAAATAAAAATAATAACCAAAAATTTATCTTTTTTTATGTCATCTTAGCATATTTTATGCTACAGAACGAATTATTTTTTTTAACATGTATTGTTATGGGAAAACGCGTTTCACACAACGAACGTTTCACATAACAAACTTGCTCCTGGAACGGATTAAGTTCGTTGTGTGAGGCACCACTGTATATGGATATGAATGGACTGAAAATCTGTTTGAACAGCCTGATCCTGTTCATTTAATGAAGGAATGGTAGAGAAATTATCCAGATAACAGTGATAAGAAATGAACTAAGGAAGTTTAACTAGCAATCAAGGGATATGGTTTCAAAGCAGAAATATGCAGAGTTGTTCATTTGCGGTGACAAAATCCAAAGGGGTAATGGTCAGGGTGGGGAGGTGAGGATTGATGCCCCCCAAAGGGCTATTATGGAAAGCCATATGTTAGAGATGTGTGCTGATGGGTAACACGAATGTAATAAGACAGTGTTGCCCACTATTGCATTAGACTAATCAAATGTAAATTTGAAGCAAGCAAAATTTGTGTGCTAATCAAGATAAGCTTACAAGATGCATGCACAGAGTTCTGCATGATGTTAGCTAGTAACCTGTGGTCCTGGGGGGGAGGGGCTGAGCACAAAGTAGGGAGGGCACAAAATTTCTCCCCCCACATGCTGCTTCAAATATCTGAGCTGCTGGGGTCCCCAAGCACTGCCAGCGGAAGCACTCCTCCACCTGCAGCCTGCATGTTTCATAGGACTTCCTCCTACCCTGTGTATTCTTGATTTTTGCTATAAAAACTTTTACAGAACAAGTGTAAACTGTGTGCAGGTATTTGTGTGCTATTGAGACTGGCTCTATAAGTCTATTTTATAAAAGGTATATGGATGTCATGTTGTCTTTATAACATAGGCAATTTTGGGAATTTCTCACATGGGTTTCCTGTTGTAAAAAAAGAAAAAAAATCAAGCCCCAAAAGCCTTATGAGATGAAACATAAGGACCTAACGCAACCTAGAAAAAAGGAAGACTAGGGTAAACAGTAAACATTCAAATGTCACAAGCGCAAATGTTCTTGAGTAGAAAGGATGTTCCAGAACAAGAGGATATAGGTAGAGAATCGTATATCACCTGTGCAGGACTTATATTCAGGGGCATTTACAATATATTCACTACTACTACTAATCATTTTCTAAGTGCACATGTTCAGTTACAGAATAGCCTTTCAACCCCTAAACTGTACCTGAGGGAATGGTACAGTTTAGGGGGGTGAAGAATTTTTGTGTATGAAAAAGGAGCGGGACTTGGGTGTGATAGTATGTGATGATCTTAAGGTGGCCAAACAGGTTGAAAAGGCGACAGCAAAAGCCAAAAGGATGGTTGGATGCACAGGGAGAGGAATGGCCAGTAGGAAAAAGAAGAAATTGATGCCCCTGTATAAGACTCTGGTGAGACCTCATTTAGAATATTGTGTACAATTCTGGAGACCGCACCTTCAAAAAGATATAAACAGGATGGAGTTGATCCAGAGGAAGGCAACTAAAATGGTCGGTGGTCTTCAGCATAAGGCATATGGGGACAGACTTAAAGATATCAATAGGTGTACTTTAGTGGAAAAGTGGGAGAGGGAAGATATGATAGAGATGTTTAAATACCTACGTAATGTAAATGCGCATGAGTCGAGTCTCTTTCATTTGAAAGGAAATTGCAATGAGAGGGCATAGGATGAAGTTAAGAGATGATAGGCTCCGGAGTAATATAAGGAAATACTTTTTTAAAGGAAGGGTGGTAGATGCATGGAATATTATCCCAATAGACGCGGTAGAGACAAATGACCATTTTCTATAAACGGCGTCAAATTTAGGCGCCTCTAGGTGTCTTAATTGTGGCCGCCTAGTGATGCCTATGTTTGGGATCCGTGCCAAACTTAATTTTTATGGTCATTTATGCATATATTGGCTACTATATACTGGCATCAACTTTATACAATTACCCCTGGGAAGGACCATGCTAAGATTGGGCACCCACATTCCAAAACCATTTGCACAATAAATATTAGGAGTGGAGGAGTAGCCTAGTGTCCCGGCCGGCTCTGAGCCTCCCGTCCCCTCCCCAACCCATTGCAGGCCTCCCCCAAGCCTGCCTTGATCCCTTGTGGTTAGACCCTAGTGGTTAGAGCAGTTGCCTCGGCACCCTGAGGTTGCAAGTTTGATTCCCACTTAACACTTTATTGCCCCAGGTACAAAATAAGTACCTACCTAAAATATGTACACCGTTTTGATTGTAACCACACAGAAAAAGTGGTATATCATATCATACGCCCTTTACCCATTAGCATTTTTTGGGATAAGTGTACACTTATATGCATAAGAGATGGAAAATTAAGCACTACTCTGTAAGGGCATGGAAATGTGGCATAGCGCAGAAATATGAGAGAGGTATTCACAGGGGCAAAGCATGGGAAGGACATGGGCAGTGCTCTCATTTATGTGCACAACAGAACACTGTAAATTAAACACGCCCTTCCCGCATTTGCATGGCAGCAGTTATGCCAGGCCTATGGCTGGTATAACTTCAGGCGTGTAAATGAGAGGTGCTCCAGATGGCATTATAGAATAGGCTTTCACTACATGGCATCAGGGCACCTGCACCACCCAAATACAGAACTGCCTTGATAGTGTGCAATTATATGACATGCTCAGCTAGGTCACAACTTGATATAAGAAGACAAGAATAGCCATACTGGGGCAGACCAGTGGTCCACCCAGCCCAGTATGCTACTTCCAACAGTGGCCAATCCAGGTCACAAGTACACGGCAGAATCCCAAATAGTAGCAAGATTTTTTTGTAATTGTATGTTTGATTTTATTATGTTTTTATTGTACCCTGCGCAGAACTGTAGGAATGCTGGAGGTAATAAATTATTAAACCACTTTGTCACCTCTTTGTCTCCAACTACCGCTGAAATGCTTTCATGTTTCCCTTATAATAATAATAATAACAGTTTATATACCGCAGGACCGTGAAGTTCTACGCGGTTTACAATGATTAAAAATAGTACAAATTGAGTGGAATTGACAAGCTAATACTAGTGAATCGTGGCTCTAGGGATCAGTTAAGTGGGAAAGATTGTATAAATCAGTTGCCAAAGTAGTTCAGGAACAGATATGTTTTTAGGTGTTTCCTAAATTCCCCGTAAGTATTAGCTAGCATAAATAATTGTTCCTGGTCTTTACCCCATAATGCTGCTTGATATGACAGCAGATGTTGGTGGTGACTTTTGAATTTACATCCTTTAACCGGTGGAGATACAAAATTCAAGTGTGAGCTTTTCTTATGTTTGTTGGTTGGGAAGGAAAAAAGGTCAGTTATATATTTAGGGGCTAAGCCGAACAATGCCTTAAAGCAGAAACATCCAAACTTAAACTTCACACGTGCCTCCATCTGCAACCAATGCAGGAGTCGGTAAGAAGGAGATACGTGGTCAAACTTTTTCAACCCAAAAATCAGTCTGACCACTGCATTTTTTGCCTATTTGCTTATTTCTGATTTGAGGAAGAAGGGGTTACCTTCAAAAGCTAATCATAAATTTAAAAAAGGTATTACATTTTTTCTTTTATGTTTCTGCCTTATTTCTACATATTACCCTAAATCAGGGGTAGGGAACTCCGGTCCTCGAGAGCCATGTTCCAGTCGGGTTTTCAGGATTTCCCCAATGAATATGCATTGAAAGCAGTGCATGCAAATAGATCTCATGCATTTTCATTGGGGAAATCCTGAAAACCCGACTGGAATACGGCTCTTGAGGACCGGAGTTCCCTACCCCTGCCCTAAATAAATAAATAAACAAAGCAAATAAGCATGCTCAGGGAGTCCCGGAATCGGCATCTGGAGGAAGGCTCTTAGTCTATCAGTATGTACGAATCCTTCTCAGGCTATCTACTTCATTTATTTCCATGTATGGGCACAGAAGCCCAAGTGCCAACATGTACTACAGTGATAGCTTTATACAAAGCCTCTCTGTGCAATACAGGAAAAGATAAAAACTCCCAGGTAAAGGAGTTTTAAGCCGGTTAGTTGGCTAATGGTCAAACACTTACTCATTGAGACAGTACAACACTGCTGTTCAATCACTGGAGAGACAGTGAAGGAAGCAGAAGAGAACTAGTGATAGAATGTGCAATTTTGGACAAAGAGATTCAGCACACATGGGTGGACAGACTCCGCTACCGTGTTTCCCCGAAAATAAGAGAGTGTCTTATATTAATTTTGGGCCCAAAAAAGACACTAAGGCTTATTTTCGAGGTAGGTCTTATTTTTTTCATGTACATGATCATCTCTCCCTTCCTCTCCTTCACCCCAGTTCTTCTTTCCTTTCTCTTCCCCACATGTGCAGCATCTTTTCTCCCTTCTCACCCATCCCCTTATACCGTATACTCCATTTAGGACACTCACATCAACAGAAAAGCATCTTTTGACTATCCCCTCCCTAAAAGTTATAGGCACTAGGAGATCTACTATTTTATTATTTCAGTTATAGCTCCTCAGCTCTGAAATAATTTACCAAATTATTGCATGGGGAAACCTCGTTAGAAAAATTCAAAGACTTTTTAAAAATGTTTTCTGTATAAGGATGCATTTGAGATATAGACAAGATAACCAGTCTACATTTAAAATTGTATATTTTATATCCTAACATCCAATTTTAATCAGTCCTCATTTATAGGACTTAATTTTTTTTTCTCTCTTTCCTTCCTTATTTTTCACTTTTGCCCCACCCCCCGATGTGTTATTCATAATTGTTCTCTTTTTGCTTTAACGATTGCAGTTCATCCCCCTTTCCTTTTGTATCTGTACTGAATTTTGTATGTATATATTATTTTGTATTAAGCTGCCATATGGTTTTTCGCCTATTTTAAATTTGTACTACGCTTTGAAATATTTGACATTGTGTGCACATCAAATTTTAATAAAACTTGAAACTTGTGCCTTCCCTCTGCAGCATCTTTCTATCCCTCCCATTCCCTTGTGCAGCAAAACCTTACACTGTGCACAGCATCTTTCTATCCCTCCCTCCCTCCCTCCCATCCCTCGTGCAGCAGAACCCTTGCATAGCTTCTATCCCTCCCTTCTGTGCAAAACCCTTGAGCAGCCCCCGCTCCCACCAAACAGCCGAACCCTGCTGACCCTCCCATCTTTCCATCTCTCCCTCCCACCAGAACCCCGCTGACTGCAAGACCTACATACCTCCCTCCAAAGAGCAGCATCGGCAGCACTCTAAACAGGCTGCTTCGCAGTCTTCTCCCGCTGGGGCCTTCCGTGCGCCGCATTACTGATGACATCATCACTAATGTGGCAGAAGGAATGCCCCAGCAGGAGAAGGCCATGAAGCAGCTTGTTTAGAGTGCTGCTGACGCTGCTCTTTGTAGGTCTCATGGTCAGAGGGTCGGCGGGATACAGACAGGAGGGAGAAATGGAAAGATGGGAGGGTCAGCGAGGGTTCAGCTGCGTGGTGGGGGCAGGGAGAAGTGCTGCTGCCGGCGAATCCAGGAACATTCAGGTTAGACTTCCAAGGACTAGGGCTTACTTTTGGAGAAGGGCATCTTGCTAGGGCTTATTTTTAGGGAAACATGGTAGAATAACAGCATAGAACAAGGAAGTGTCAGGAAAACTTAGGTTAGTTAGACTAACTGGTCACTTGCCCAAGGGCCAGGCACAATTGGAGACATTGTAGCACATGGGCTCCTACCTTAGAATCCCAGTTCTTGTTCAGATAGTAAATGCAGGTGATGCAGCGTCCATCGCCATTTGGGTTGTCTACGTGTCTCACGTACCCTGATCCATTCCCAGGGTAACAGGCCACCATTGCCTGGATAAAACAAAAATAGCAGCAACAATTCAGTTTCAGGTATTAGAACTAGTCTCAGGTTGAGCTGTTTTTATTTCCAGGCTGTGCTTGAGGTATTATATTCACTCACAAAGCACACAGAACAAGCACACAGAACAAGTGTCGTTGGCCACCAAAATGGAATGAGGAAGCAATTTTATTGGTGACCTGATACAGCTCATGTTTTGGTGTAAAGTTTGCATCAGGGGTCATTCTGTAACAGAAGACTCAGTTGTACTGTTTCTTAAGTCAGCTCGATTAAAATATCAGTCCATAAATCTTTTGCATAAAATAGCTCTGAGTGTGTTTCTTGTAATTAGTTACAATTGGTACAATAAGAATGCCAGATTGATATTTAAAATGCGAGTACCACAATGTGAAAGGCTGCCATGAGGGGGCAGGTGCAAGAGGGCTGTGCTCCTGCCCCCGAAGATCCCCGCTGGACCATCAGGTTATGTACCGCATATACTTGAATAGAAACTAATCTGAATATAAACCGATATGACATTTGTTTCCCACAAAAAGGGGGGGAAAGGTTGATTCGTGTATAAACTGAGGGTTTATATTCAAGTATAGGTACTGGTAGTCCAGTGGTAAGCCAAGACAGAAGCAAACCCTCCTTGTCCTATCCTGGTTGGCTCTGAGCCTCCCGCCCCCTCCCCGACTCATTGCAGACCTCCCCTAGGCTTGCCTTGAACCCTGGTGGTGAGTCGGAACAGAAGTGACCCCTCCCATGTCCTGTCCTGGCCAGCTCTGTACCCACTGCCCTCTCCCTGACCCGTTGCAGGCCTCCCTCGGACCTGCCTTGAGCTCTGGTGGTCCAGCGATGAGCCAGGATAGGAGCGACCCCTTCAACCTTCATTGACTGCACCCTCCTTCTAATGATGTGCACAGGTATTTACATACACATCTGTGCAACTATTTATCTTGTGTATATGCATGCAGAGAACACCCACCAAGAGCAGGCACCATGCCAACTGCATCCTGTGTCGTCTCAGCTCATTGTTGCTACCAGATATTTTTAATAAGAATCCAGGCCTTGCTCACTAGTGGCAGGAAACTGTAGTCTTATGCCTGTTTTCAGGATACCACACTGCAGTAATCTGCCCAGCATTCAGGGCTGGCGGGCTTGGGTGCATTTTTAGAGGGCCTCGTGGGAATCCCAAAATTGAACCAGCCCATCCCTCCTCTGTAGTCATTCCAAACAAAAACCATTCTCCACCTCCTGGGATAAGGTTTCAATTAATGTGTACTATGCAATCATCTCTGCCACTACAACGGAACTGCTCAAAATATAAACCATGTATATGAAGAAAACAAAGGCTAATCCTGACAGCCTGACTGATTATTTATAACGCAATCCTACTGCCTTACTGAACTGCACTAATGCTGTAAATCATCGGGTGAGTTCAGAGTCTCCTGCAAATTCACAATGCACTTGATATAGGTCAATGTTCAGACAGGATAGTCAGCATTATTTTTTCAAATGCCGGTCATGATGGCCAAGAAAATCTGATGTTCAGCGCTGATAACCAGATAGCTAACCAGATGAAGTTAACATGGCTTTTTTGTTGGTCTAACTTTATCCAGATAATTATTAAATATCACCACAAGCCAGATAACTTTGAGGACTGTTCTTGTTCTGTCCACGAACCAGCCTAGCAGCAGGTTGGTCCACAATGATTTTTTATGGCATTTTCCATATAAAGTTGCTGAAAATCGATGACTGGCCTTGGTCAGCGGCACTTATGATAAGTGCTTTTGACTACTGGTCCATTACAGAGATGAGATGTTACCCAGTTCCAGGCTGAAGGTTTTGAGGCAGCTCTGGATTTCTAACTACCCCATCAGGATGCATTATGGGATCTTCAACACTGATTTCAATGGGCAGAATGAGGTACTACAAATCCCACAGTGCTTTGGGATTTAAGTCCAAAACCAGGACTAGAAAGACAGTCTTCAGCCTGGAACTGAGTAACTTGGCATTTCTGCTATTATAAATCCTGTAATACCAGTTAAATTTTATCATCTCTCAGAAAGACATGCATGAGAGAGAGAAAGAAAGATAGAAAACAGAGAGTAGGTTTAAATGGTCAATGTATTCAAAGGAGGCCTACAGCCTGGATGCCCTAAGTCAGCCCACCCTTACTATCAGAAGCTAAGAAGGGTCAGGCCTGGCCAGTACCTGGATGGGAGACCACCTGGGAATACCAGGTGCTGTAGGCCAAGGGGCCCCATGTTGAGCAGCAACATAGTAGAGCCACACACTGCATAGAAGAAGGCAATGGCAAACCACTGCTGTACTCTGCCATGAAACATCACAGGGTGGATTCCTGTGTGCATGTTGCTATGAGTCAGTAGCATAATCCATCTATCCATTCTCAATGGAGAAGGGTAAATAGTGGGGTTCACCAAAATTATATATAGGATGAGAAAGAACATATATTCATTTCAAAAAATACTCTTCTCAAATGTCATACAACACACGGGGATCTGAGGCTCAGCTAGATAGTAACCAAACAGGAATTAAGTTTATGAGCTATTCATAGTGGATTTACACCTCTGGATATCTTGGACTAAGAAAATTGAAATGACATTTGAGAAGGGTATTTTTTGAAATAAATAGTGGGGTTCCCCAGGGGTCTGCACTTGGCCCACTGCTTTTTAACATATTTATCAGTGATCTAGAGATGGGAATAACTAGTGAGATAATTACATTTTCTGATGACACAAAGTTATTCAAAGTTGTTAAATCGCAAGAGGATTGTAAAAAAATTCCAAAAGGACCTTGTGAGACTGGGCGATTGGGCATCAAAAGAGCAGAAGACATTTAAAGTGAGCAAGTACAAAGTGATGCATGTGGGAAAGAGAAACCAGAACTATAGGAGTCACTGCCCAGAAAAAGGATCTAGGTGTTATCATTGAGGATACATTGAAACTCTCAGCTCAGTGTGCAGCGGAGGCTAAAAAAAACCCCAACAAATAGAATGTTAGGAATTATCAGAAAAGGAATGGAAAACAAAGATGAAAATGTTATAATGCCTTTGTATCGTTCTATGGTACAGCTGCACCTCAAATACTGTGTACAATTCTGGTTGCCATATCTCAAAAAAGATAAAGCAGAATCTGAAAAAGTACAGAGAAGGGCAACAAAAATGATAAAAGAGATGAGATGACTTCCGAATGAGGAAAGGTTAAAGCGGCTAGGGCTCTTCAGCTTGGAGAAGAGATGGATCAGCGGAGATATGATTGAGGTCTATAAAATACTAAGTGGAGAGGAAAGGATAGATATGAATCGCTTGTTTACTGTTTCCAAAAATGCTAGGTCTAGGGGGCATAGGATGAAGCTACTAAGTAATAGATTTAAAATAAACTGGAGAAAATAATTTTTTACACAACATGTAATTCAACATTGGGATTCGTTGCCAGAGAATGTAGTGAAATCAGTTAGCATAGCAGGATTTTTAAAAGGTTTGGATAATTTCCAAAAGGAGATGTCCATAGGTCATTATCGAGATGGCTCGAGGAAATCCACTGCGTACCTGCGACTGCAGTTTCAGCAGACACAGCTCTAAACGAAACATTGCTCCTTGATTGGTACTGAAGCAAACCCCCAGATATTCCAGAGTCTGTGTGAGCCTCAGATGACTTTTGGACAGATCGATCACCCAGCTGAGAGAGCAAAGAACCTCTATGACCTGAGATGTGGAAACTTGACTCTCTAATTCAGAGGAAGCCCTCATTAACCAGTCATCCAGAGAGGGATGAACCCTGATGCCTTCTCTCGGCAGGAAGGTGGCCACCGTTACCATTATGTTGGAGAATCTCCTGGGAGCTGTCGCCAAGCCAAACAGCATGGCTCAAAATAGAAAGTGGTGCCCTAGGACCACAAAGCGCAGGAACCACTGATGAGGGGGCCAAATTGGGACATGCAAGTATGCCTCCTTGAGGTCCAGAGCCATCAAAATCTCCCCAGGTTGCACCATTGCAATCACTAACCGCAAGATCTCCATGCAAAACCACTTGATGGACAGACACTGGTTGATACACTTGAGGTCTAGAACTGGATGGAATGGGAATGACAAAATAAACGGAGTACTTGCCCCAGTCCTTTTCACTATAAAAAACCAGTACAAGTGCTTCCAAGGTCTGCAACTCACTCAGCGTGGACAGTACAGCATCCCATTTTCACAGGGCAAGACAAGTCGATTACAAAAAGGAATCTATGACTAGAAAGGCAGGCTCTAATTTGTAGCCATCTTTGATAATCTCTAGCACCCAATGGTCTGATGTTAGTTTAGCCCATTCTCTGTAAAAAAAAAAAAAATTGCCACATGACCCCCCCCCCCCCACCCCCAGAGTCTCTGGATAATGGGCCACTCAAGGAGCTGGAGCTGAGTAGGAGGACTAAGAGGGGCCATTGAAGCAACAAGAACTGGTGCTGGGAGAATCAGAATCTTTGAAAGGTCTGGGAATGTTCTAGATGGTATTTTCTAGAATCCCGCAGCCAATGCCGCTCCTGAACCTGCCTTCCAGCTGTCATAGGGCAATCCTCAGGAAGGCCCTGGTATTTGGAGTCACCCAGCTCCCTGATCAGTTTCTTTAAGTCCTCCCCAAAGAGAAGGTGTCCTTAGAACAAAAGCTTGATCAACTAGAGTTTGGAAGCCGGGTTGGTGGTCCAATGTCGCAATCATAAATTACAAGCCATAATGGCTAAAGCCATTTGTATAGCAGAAGCGAAGACTAGGTCCTATAGGGAGTCTGCCAAATAGGCCAGACCCCTCTCCATAGCAGGAAGATTCATAAATGCAGGGGAGTCCAACTCTCCTGCGGTGTCTGTCGACTGTTGGACCTAGGAGAGACATGCGCATGCTGTATACGAGCTGCAGACAGCCACCTGGAGAGACAGAGCTGCCACCTTAAAGGAGATCCTGAGTGACCTTCAGGGCTACCCTACCCTCTACTGGAATTGTAGTTTTCTTAGTTACAGTGGCCACTTTTGGCCATTTAAGTTTATCCATTTCCTCCTGAGGAAGAGGATAGAGACCTGCATCTGGAGGCATCCACCATATGGAAATCAACTCGTGGATAGCCTCCTGAACTGGAAAGGACTTAGAAGATCCCCTGATGCTAGCCAACTTAGGGTTAGAGAAAGTTGGATTAGCCGAGTCAGAGGAAGAAATGTTAAGCACCTCCAGGGAACTAACAATGAATGAAGGCAATTCTTCCTTCCAGAGGGAGCTCGCCATCCTCCAAAGCATCCAAAACAGACATGGATTGCGACATAACAAAACTCTTGACTGGCCCTATATAGTCAGAAAGCCATATGGAGGAAGAGCTCTGCTGGGCGCCTATGTTCCCCTCCAATCTGCGGCGTTTAGATGCAGAATCCCCAGGGGTGGATTGCAGCGGAAACATTGAAGGAAAGGGAGGAATTGGATTGTTTGAGCAGAAAGATCTGGTGCATTAGGAGCACAAACACCAGAGAAAATATCTAGGGTGCCTCAGAAGCTGCCTGCAATGCTGATCCGGTGAGAAGACCTGGCACCTCTCTGAAAGAAACCTGGGCAGACCCTGAAGAGAGAGAACTATCCTGCTGATTCAGCAGCTGGCCAAGCACGATAACCACAGGTTCCTCTGAGATTCCTGTAGAAAAAATGGCCCTTTTTTTTTTTTTTTTTTTAAACAAGCAGGCTGGAATCGAGGAATGAATTGAGACTCCCCTACACAGAAATGGAAAGGGTAGCAAGCCTCAGTCATAAGCGGTGGGTGGAAGCAAAGTTCATATATTTTTTTTAAGGTTGCAGACCACAAACTTCAGCAATGCGAAGAGGCAGGTCAGGCCGCAGTAGCCGTAGGTAAAAGAATAAAGCTACCAGTGCACTGACGCTGAATAGACAGAGGAGCAAAACACTTACCCCTGCCACCTGCTTCAAGCACAGGCCCTCCCTGATGTCTGCAGGAAGAACAGGAACTCTGAGGATTTCACCCTGCTAAGGTACAGGTTCTCCCAGACCTGCAAGAAGGGTTGCCCAAGTGCTGGCTCACCACGGTTTGCTGCCAGTCAATCCGCTGTACTCCCTTGCCTTTTTTTTTTTTTAACAGCACATAAAAAATAAAAAAAAGCTGAGGGAGGCCGTGTCCTCTCTCTATTATTTATTTATTTTTAATCCAGAGGAGAGAGGAGGGACAGTATCCCAAACCTGAACCCCAGCTCACTGAATTAATTTCTAAAACAGGAGCACAGGCAGAAGATATTCATTCGCCTACTGGAGATAGAAAATACTAAGTGGCCAGGGAGCATGCCATCCTATATCACAGAGGACAGCTCAATGCTCTCTATCTCCCCATGCTGGTGGATGGATACAACCCATTTGTCTGAAGACAGGGAAACACTAGCCTACGGATTTAACAAGAGCTCAAAGGATAGCTTCATCTTGATTGATGTCAAGTACTTCGATTTGAGTTTTCCCTCACACAAATACCAGAAAACTTTCCCCTCTGCCCAGAAGTGAAAGTGTTGGGTTGTTTGGGGTTTTTTTGCTTCCATAACAAAACCAGATCTGGATCAACCATCCAACTATGTGAATTACGGCTTTTCGTTGTGAATCTTCAAGTTGAACTAACCCATCCCCAACCACATCAAGTATGTGACATCACTGGCAGAACAACTGCCAACATGGCTGCTCCCAAAGGAGCATAAGAAAAACAGGACAGCACATGGCAAATTAACTAATTTAACGGATGTGCAATGCAAATTACAAAAACACTGGCCAAAGATCCCCTTGTGAACAAGGAACCATCCTGACACCTTCTTTCAGCCAAAACTTTCCACTCTGTACGATCAGACTCTGGGGACGAGACTAGCAGAAATGAAATATCCTCTTTCCTGGCACGGTGACTGCTGGAACAAAGCCCTGAACAATGAGAGGAAATTATTCTGATCCTCCTAGGCCTGTTGAAATCATATCGAGTTTCATCAGTGTGCGTCTGGAACAGCTTCACCTCAGCAAGGCCTCAGGCTGTCAACACGATATGTGACATTCACAAGAGACACCGAAGGATGAGCAGCATAGCTCTGGCAAGCAAACCTCCCCCTACAACAGAAGATGTTCATAGTGGGATTGATGCATTGGCTGAACGCTGCTAAGATAAAGCAAGCAGCTCAAAACGTATTGGAGAGTGCAAGTTTATATGCCCTGAAGAAACGTTTTTTACTGTGAAACGTCGGCTTCTATTTAAATTTAATTCCTTACGACTTAGAGGCAATAACTGTTTTAGTCCTGCACTAACTGTGGCACTGGCACACCCCCTATGGAAGTTTTTTAGCCAATGATGTGGGTGGAGGAGGTTTGAGCGTTCAAGCTCTACCTTAAAGAAAACCTGAGGCTTTTTCTTCCGTGGGAATAGTGTTCTCAGCTAAAAGAGTAGTTTTTATTCTTAGGATAATTAAACTCAAAAATCATGACCTTCCCACAACAATCCCACAAACATAGGATTACCAGACATCCGGATTTCCCCAGACATGTTCTCCTTTTGGGAACATGTCTGGAGGTCTGGACAGGTTTTCAAAACATGGCACTTTGCCTGGGTTTTGAAAAGCTTCCGACATCGAGACGGCATCCGCAAACTCGCAAATGTACGCAGTGATGTCACGTGCCATGTGCGATGTCATCCCAACGCACAAACAGGTTAAGGGGGGTTGGGTGGGGTGGGGCGGGATAGGGCATGATGCGGGCAGAACTGGGCGGGCCTGGGGACGTGGCCATGGGTCTAGATTTTCCTATGAGAAAATCTGGTAACCCTACACAAAAAACATATAACTGGATATCATAATAAGGGCTATTTCCAAAAGTAATAAATCCAGGTAAATAGGCTCTTTAACAATTGCTTACACTTTGCTGTCAAGATCCCTAGGTTTGCTCTCACGGCAGCTGCTCTTAGTCAGGCCTATTAGTTAGGCTGGCTTTGGATTGCTGCCACTTGCCCTGCTCTGCACTCCAGGCACAAAGAACCAGATTCAGTAAATGGTGCCAAAATAATTTGCACTCAGCGCTATCCTATAAAGGACACTGGGCTTAGTACATATTCCAATGCTCAACTTTGTGCAGCAGGGCTTATACCAACTGAAACCCGGAGTAAATCCTGGTGTGCAGCTTGGGTACAAAGCACCCAAACTCTATAATTCAATAATAGATTGCTAATGGCTCATTAACTAATTTATTTGCATGCAGATCTCAGGATCGCGCACAATTCTGGGCTCCAGAATTTGGCCAGCATGTATAGAATCTGGAAGGAAAATGCCAGAGTTCATGCTCCATGCGAGACTATCATGACTAGAGAATGACATGGGGACAAATTTTTCCCCATCCCCCGCAGAAACTCATTTTCCTGTCCTGGCGAGTTATTTTCCTGTCCTTGTCCCTGTCTTGTCCTTGTCCATTCCTGCAAGCTCCATCCTCATCTGCACAAGCCTCAAACACTTTAAAATCATAAGTGTTCGAGGTTTGGACAGTTAAGGCAGAGCTTACAGGAATGGGGCAGGGACAGCGACCCAACTCATGGGGATAGGACAGGGTAATTGAATTCCGGCAGGGATGGAGAAAACTTGTCCCCGTGTCATTCTCTAATCGGGACCCTAAATAGCATATAATCTTCAACTACAATATACTTGGAAGGTTTTGGTGCTTATTTTAGAAGCACATTTTGGGTTTCAGAGTCCATGGATGTGAAAATTCCAATTTTTCAAAGGTGGGATATGAAAAAACAGAAGGAAAGACAGAACAGAGGTGAAGAACCACAACAAGAAATATAGAAAAAGAGCAGATCCAAGGATAATAAATGAATGTAGTAATATCTTTATCAGATATAAGTATCAAAAAACTGACATGGCCATGTTTTGATACATCTTTATCAGGGGCAAAAGTAGAAACAAGAAATGATAACACACATATAAATGCCACAGTAAGGCCCTCTTTTAATAAGCTGCGGTCAAAGTTTCTACTGCAGCCTAAGGTGTTAAATGGTCTGATGCTCAATTCTATGAGTATCGGAGCAGCATTGGAGCATTTAGCGCTCTGGGCCACGGTAGAAACCTCTACCGCAGCTTAGTAAAAGGGGGGGAGGGGTTTAACAGCAAAAAACAATAATTACATATAAATATGCATAAAAAGTAAATAGTAACTTTGCAAGTGGCTTACTAACGTCCAAAAAATGGGGGAAAGAAAATGATAAAATGTAAAATAATTCTTATTAAAAGAACACCTTAAAATCAATTTCCTGATTAAGACCTTGGAGGATCATGGTATCCATTTTATGAAAATAAAACGCTCTTACTGTAAAATCTTCCTATTAATGTCATCTTTCCTCCAATGGTTAAAAAAAAAAAAAAAAAAAGCTTGAAATCTTCAAACCAATGCCCCACAGTGAGGGTGTGTTGGACCAGGGGGTTTATTATTAAGTCATGCTTAATGCAGCTTCTCTGTTCAATGTTATGTGAGGATAATATTTAGCCAGCGGCACTCTGGCAGGGCCTCTTTTGTCTAAAACATTTGAATTGCATCAATTTGCCTCTATTGCTGGAATGCTAGAAGAACATTAAACGTACAGTCACAAACATACTATATGAGGTGTCAAGAGACATAACGGGCTGCAAAAACTTGCCTGTAAATATGGGGAATGGTTCTAACAGGAAACTGAGAGCCAAGACAATATTCGTAGGTCTGCCATGTGGCAATTCTAGAGACTTATGAATTTTAGGTAAAACATAGATCATTGGTGTAATAGCATACTTTCAAAAAATCAGTTTCCTTCATTGTGAGAATGAAGTCAAGCCCTGATGTAACTACACAGATAATGTCTCTGTTGGATCCCTGCTTAAAGTTTCATAAAACTCATTTGTCTCATTATTTCATATACGTAATACACTTCTCCCTCCGCATTCGCGGTTTCAGGAATCACGGTTTCGATTATTCACGGTTTTTAGCTTGCTGGTTCCTCCCCCAAATTACATCAGCTTGCATAGAGAGATCGCTGATTCCCAGCACTTCCTGCACCGCGTTTTGCCTCTCCTTCAGGAACAGGCCGGGTCTCCCACCATGTTATTCGCGGTTTCACCATATTCACGATGGTTTTAATAGAAAACAGCAAATAACATATGAAGAAGTTATTTGCGATTTTTCTGTATTTGCGGTTCTGTTAATCCCCTATCACAACCAATACGGAGGGAGAAGTGTATATACTATCCATCCCAACTACAGCCCTACTCCTATCAGCAGGTTAAATTGATAAAAGGCCAATTTGTCTGCTAAACTTAGCTAGCCAGCCTTTAAAATTTTGCTGGCTAAGTGTTATTGAACCGGCCAGGAGCCATTCCTGGCCAGTTAAATAGTATTGACTATCAGGTGGTCAATAATTAGCTGGTTCGCATGCATTTGCATATTTTGCATCTCATTTCTACGCAGCCTGTTGTGACTCATAGTTATCACTGTGATACAGTAATTTAAGTCACGTTAGTGCCTTTTAGCACATGTTAAAATGCAAATAATGTGACTAAGCCCTAACACAGCTTGATAACTTCCAACCAAAAAGTGGTTAATAAATCAAAATCAGTCAGTCAATGAATAAATATATAGAAGAGACAAGTTAACCGGAATTACTGTAGTAAGTTCCCAGATCCACACAGACAGACCTTTAATTCGTTTTCTATCCCGTCCTCCCCAAAGAGGTTAACACAGTGTACTCAAACTCAAACCCTTTGCAGGGCCACATTTTGGATTTGTAGGTACTTGTAGGGCCTCAGAAGAAAATAGTTAATGTCTTATTAAAGAAATGACAATTTTGCAACCGGAAACAGGAAGCACTTTTAAAACAGATCTAACTTCAAATGTCTAAATGACGCCCTGGAAGTCTTCAGAAAGGTTTCATTATCCCTTCAAGATGTCCAAGTCCTAAGGCCGCCCTAATCCCACCCAAAACATGCCTCTATATCTCCCCTGAAAATTTAGATGTACTGGAAGAAAAATTACCTGCAAGATGTTTAAAATGTCTGTTTCGAAAATCAGTTCTTGGACGTTATGGCGATTAAAACATCCAAGTGCCACTTTATACCTTTTTTTTGGTTGTCTTTCTGTTTGAAAATGAGCCCCTTACTGTCTCTTATTTAGGGGGTACATATTCAGTCATTTCTGGAAGTAAAACAGAGATTTACCTATACAAATAGGCTTTTGTAAAACTGCCCTCCCTATATGCAGGTAAAAATACCCACATTATTTCATTGTGTATATACTTTTATCTGCTGTGAGACTGAGGACATTCTTGGGGCATGTGTTCAAACTACATGCATATAATTTGAAAAATGTATCCACACAAATTTTAGATGCAAATATACAGGACAGTACCACATATGCACCCTATGTGACTGCTCAGGGCCCCAACAACGAAAACACCAAAAACTTCCACATGAAACAGGTAAAAGCCACAAACAAAGAAAAACTGTGGAAACAATGTTCTTGATAAAAAGTTTAAATAAATGTTCTTCACAGATAAAAGCGATGCAGGCAATACAAAATCAATTCAAATGATAGACAGCAAAGACTGGGGGTGCGGACCCGACACAGTCCATGTTTCGGTTAAAAAACCGTCCTCTGGGGTCCTATGAAAATATGTGTTTGCGTGATTATGGGTTAACACAAAATTTGTGAAAGCTTGATGGTGCAAAAGTGAACACAGAGCTTGTGGAAGCATGATAGATGTGTGATAGGAGTGATATTGGTGAAATAAAACATGAGATGGGCCATGTGAATGTGGACTAATTAACCCCCTCCTTTATGAACGCATAGCGCGGGTTTTAGCACCGGCAGAGGTGGTAACCGCTCCGATGCTCATAGGAATTCTATAAGCGTCGGAGCAGTTACCACCGCTGCTGGCATTAAAGCCTGCGCTATGCGTTCGTAAAAGAGGGGGATAAGTGAAAAAGTGTAAAGGATGAAAAATATCTACTAAAAAGGTGTTCACCTGTGCATAATCGTGCATACACATATTTCCATAGGACCTCAGTAGCGATTTTTCAACTGAAACACAGACTGTGTCAGGTACGCACGCCCAGTCTTTGCTGTCTATCATTTGGATTGATTTTGTATTGCCTGCATCGCTTTTATCTGTGAAGAACATTTGTTATTAAAACTTTTTATCAAGAACATCGTTTCCACAGTTTTTCTTTGTTTGTGGGTTTTGCCTGTTTCCTGTGGAAGTTTTTGGTGTTTTCGTTGTTGGGGCCCTGAGCAGTCACACAGGGTGCATATGTGGTACTGTCCTGTATATTTGCATCTAATTTGTGTGGATACATTTTTCAAATTATATGCATGTAGTTTGAACACATGTCCCAGGAATGTCAGTCCCACAGCAGATAAAAGTATACACACAATGAAACAATATGGGTGCTTTTACCTGCATATAGGGAGGGCAGTTTTATAAAAGCCTATTTCTATAGGTAAATCTCTGTTCTACTTCCAGAAATGACTGAATATGTATCCCCTAAATAAGGGGCTCGTTTTCAAAACGGAAAGACAACCAAAAAAGGCATAAAGTGGCACTTGGATGTTTTAATCGCCAGAACGTCCAAGAGCTGATTTTCAAAAAAGACATTTTAAACATCTTGCAGGCCATTTTTCTTCACCAGCATGCTGGCAGTCCGCCTCCTTCCCTCCCCCATGTCCTTCCACATCATGTAAGAAAGGGGAAAGATGAACAGTTAGGGGATAATAGTACAGGGCAGAGGGTGAAGATAAGAAGAAGGAGATGGACTAAAGCTAAGGGGGGACAGGTTTAGGACAAATGTCAGGAAGTTCTGCTTCACGCAACGAGTGGTAGAAACCTGGAATGCTCTCCCAGAAGAGGTAATTGCGGAATCCACCGTTCTAGGGTTTAAGGGTAAGCTAGATGCACATCTCCTTAGGAGAAGCTTAGAGTGATATGGGGATTAAAACTATGCCAGGGTACACCTGGCGGGGTCTCTGCGTGTGCGGATCGCCGGACTTGATGGACCTAGGGTCTGTTCCAGAAATGGCACTTATGTTCTTATGCTGCACAGGACAGCCAGGCTTAATTGGGTGCTATTCCAGTGATAACTTTCAAAGTATGTACAAACTTTTATGTTGGAAATCATACAAAGTCCATGGAATAAAAAGTGTATATATAGTCTTCACACCAATTCAAGCTATAATAAATTACCCTATAATTTATTTATTTTTTCATTTATTCAGCCTGTCCTCCCAAAGGAGCCCAGAACGGGTTACAAAGGTACATTCATAGTATAGATAGGATAAAATTAAGTGAAAGACATATTGGCAGACATAGCTTAGAAGAATTTGCAGCATTTGTAGAAGATATTACATGGCATAGCATAGTTTTAGAACAAAGCATTTTCTCTCTTATCTGTTTGGTATAGCACTCGCTGAGAAAACACTAGATCCCCGTCAGGCATAAACTACCATCAGTCAAAGCAAGGCGTTGCCCGTGAATTACTTATTCATCCCCCACCCCCAACAGCACCCAAATTAGCAGACTACTCAGGTTTCAGTATGTGATGGCTGCTAGCCGTTGTGAAAATGCATTTTCTGTCTACATGTCAATAAAAAGAGTGTGGTTTTAGCAAGGCGGCCCCTGAAACTGCTGAGCCCTGGCTTGTGGCCAGCAGGACGATGATTTAATGACAGTGCTACGTGCTGAGTGTGAGGGGATCGGCAATCAAATACTACGTGCCACAGAAAACTGCAGGGGGGAGGGGCAGGAGGGAAACACTGCGCGCACACACACAAGCTTAATTCATGTCTTGTTTCTGAAAAGATGTGAGAAGATTAGTTTCTTCAAAACACCAGCTTGAACATTTTTTAGCAATATTACATTCTATTGCATCTTATTCCTAGGTCTCCTTTCTGTTTCATCCCAGTGTTGTTTTTTGTATAATTTTTACATTTTTTACATTAATGCCGCGCTCTTGTTTTTATTACACTCTAGGGCTCCAATCAACTGTTTATGCTGTTTCCATGCTTTATATGTACCAGTGTGATGAATGTAGGGTTAACAGATTTTTGCTCGAAAAAAAAGGATATGTGGCCCCTCCCTGTTCCACACCAGCCCCACCCCATTCCACCCACAGCCCTTTCTAGTTCCGCCCCCCAACCCCACAGAAACCTCATCTCTTCGGGGCCACGTCTGGAGGGCATCTGCACATGCACGGATGCAACATGGTGATGTCACACACATGCGCTCGTGCTTGTGACATCACCGCACTGCATCCGCACATGCGCAGATGCCCTCCAGGCGTGGCCCCGATCTCAACATTTTTCAAAACCTCGACAAAGTGCCAGGTTTTGAAAAGTCATCTGGCTGCCTCGACAGTCCTCTAAGACATGTCCAGGTAAATCCAGACGTCTGGTAACCCTAGATCAGTGGTCTCAAACTCGCGGCCCGCCAGATCCTATTTTGAGGCCCTCGGTATGTTTATCATAATCACAAAAGTAAAATAAAACAGTTTCTTGATCATATGTCTCTTTAGCTATAAATGACAATATTATTATTAAGACTTGGCCAAAAGGAAAGATTTATAAACTATAAATAGTTTTACCACATGCAAAATTGTCATTTCTTTAATAAGACCTTAACTATTTTTTCTGAGGCCCTCCAAGTACCTACAAATCCAAAATGTGGCCCTGCAAAGGGTTTGAGTTTGAGATCACTGCCCTAGAAGAATGTATCACACTCTGAGGTTGAGTTCAGCATCACCCTTCTTCCCTCAGATGTGTCAGGTGAGAGCACCTCTGAAAGCATTCAAACAATCTCTTCTTAGAAATAGGGAGCAGCCCTACAAACGGGAAAAAAAGGGTGGGTGGGAAGAGAATTTCTGCAAGGGTGGTATTTAAATGTATGCAAATCTACTGTCCCCCAGATTCTACTAAGTTGCATGCCCATATTTGGGCACACAAGTTATAGAATGGTGCCGATTGCACACCTAATCAAATTATTAAAATTAGGCATCAATTGGCCTTAAGTATCAATAATTTCCCTGCTAGTGCCCATATTTATCATGCCTAATTTTTGACACACTTTCTTGAATCTACCCTTGTGTGTACATTAAATTATTTTCATAAGTACTAAAATTTTTAAGATGTTATCAAATGCATATACCTAACATTCATCTTTGAATTCAAGTCTGGAAAAGTACACAGTCCACTAAGTACCAAAACAGGCAGCCTTTTCTGCTTTGGTTAGAAAAAGTAGCAGACATCTTTGCCAGCGGCGTGTTGGGGATGTCTTAGAGCAGTATCTCGCAAACCGGTGGTGTCGCACACATGTGCGTGATGTCATCACTTCCACGTCCGCGCATGCTCAGAGGCCCTGTAGATGCGGCCCTGAGCTCGAAGGCCTTCCAAAACCCGGACAAACTGCTGGGTTTTGAAAATCCCTCCATTGCCGGGGAAGGGCAGAAAGGAGGAGAGGTGCCAGCAATGACCGACTCGTCTCTATCGCAGCACACAGTTACAATCAGTATTAGCACAGCTCTGTGAAGGTGGTACTCTTGAACGTTGCTGTTAAGTACGAATGTTGTGACTCTTTTGTGTATCACTCACTGTGCCTTACCCTTGGTCCTGTCCTGCCAGGCAAAAATATCCCCAGCACTGCAACTGCGAGCTAACCTGGAGATCGACATAAGATAAACCTACTACGAGTATTATCTCACACTACAAAAAAACACAATGCCCAAACAATTAAAAAACAAAATATTTTCTCACTCAAATATTTTCAGGGTAAGGTCTTCACTATTTGGGATGAAGGGAGATGCAGAGGTAGAAGACGATTAATGTGCAGTTTTCTTGAGAACAGACCTTCATTTACCCTCTTAATAAAACCTGCAAGTGGTTTAAAAGCAAAACAAAGGGCTCCTTTTACTAAGCTGCGATCGCGGTTTTAGCGCACGCGCTAGACGCTAACACTAGCATTGAGCTGGCGTTAGTTCTAGCCACGTAGCGTGGGTTTAGCGTGCACGGCAATTCTGCGTGCGCTAAAAACGCTATCGCAGCTTAGTAAAAGGAGCCCTAAAATACAAAGAAAGAGGCAAGCAAGATTCAGTATCTAAAGCTAACAGGCCAAACAGCACTAGTGTTACCCAATAGGAACAGCTGATGATTCCATAATACACTTCTCCCTTCGTATTGGCTGTGATAGGGGATTAACAGAACCGCAAATACTGAAAAACCGCGAATAACTTTTTTATATGTTATTTGTTGTTTTCTATTAAAAACCATCGTAAATATGGTGAAACCGCGAATAACATGGTGGGAGACCTGGCCTGTTTCTGAAGGAGAGGCAAAACACGGTGAAGAAAGTGTTGGGAGTCAGCGATTTTCTCTGTAAATGCTTGGAATCAGTGATTTCTCTATGCAAGCTGATGTAATGGGGGGGAGGAGCCAGAAAGCTAAAAAACGTGAATAATTGAAACCGCGATTAGTGAAACCGCAAATACGGAGAGAGAAGTGTAAGTTTCAAGTTTCAAGTTTTTTATTTATTCTTGATTAATCGCTTTCTCTAATTCAAAGCGATGTACAAATCCAAATTTAGTTAAAAGAGAGTAAACAGACAGACAAACCAGACTACAGGGATTTACAATTCTTACATAGGTTAAAACTTATTAAACAACATTAGGTAAAAATAGGGTTAAGAAATACATTCGTTATATAAAAGATTAAACATAGGAAAACACATTAGGAAAAATAAAAACTAAAAAGTCAGGAATTAAAAGCATCATTAAAAAGAAATGTTTTTAATAATGATTTAAATTACACAAAAGTGTACACAAAAACAACCCCACACATCTCTCTCTCTTTATACCCACTGTTGACTGTTTTGAACCAATAACCTAGTGCCACTTGAGGTTTAAAAAAAGTGTGCCAAGTACTGGTCTGCCTATGCAATATCCAAAGGAATGTGTCTCAGCAAGTTGCAGATCGTGTGCCTAGAAATGCCTGGGGACCCCCACGTGTAGTCTGATGCAAGCTGTCCAAATAAACAAAGAAATGATGCTAGATAAATGAATTAAGGCACATCTGTCTGCCTAGTTTCATTCCTGGTGTCGCAGAGCAGTTAATTTCTGGCTTTTATCTTACTCCTCTGCAACTAGAGATCATCTGTGCTCATCCAAGGCTTTTCTGAATCCTGTTACTATTTTTGTCTCCATCTCCTCCCCAGGAGGCTGTTCTACACTACCCTTATTTTAATGTACTGCTAATTCTTGCAATTATTCATCAGATATTGTACCATGTTTCTCCAAGAGTATTACAAGAGATTTTTGAAATATACCAACCTAGAAGAAACTTAAGATCTGAAAACACAATGAAATTGAGTATGAAGGACCAGATGTCCATTGTGCATGTCAGGATTGAAGCATCAATGATGTCTATGACTGGTGTGAAACTTTGGAATGCCCTGCCTGGCATTCTGCGATTCTGTGCGGGGAAGTTCAATTTTAAGAAAATGTTAAAAACACAGTTTTTGCTAATGTTTCAGTACTCTCTTCAGTTTTAATATGTAGTGTTAAGATTATTTCTGCCTTGAATATAATATTCAATGCTTTTCTGTATTTTATTTGATGAAATTATAATTTATAATATCGGTATTGATATTATGGCTTGACAATGTTTGTTTTGATATTGTATTATTTTTGTCTGGGGGGATAGGAAATTTACGTTTGTCCTTTGTTTGTATCATATGTTTAGCGACTAAAGGGCGATTAGGATAGCTAATATGTATGTAGCTAATGTGTAAACCGCATAGTTTTATGCGGTATATAAATTCTTAAATAAATAAAAATAAATTATATTGCCTTGGAGCAATGGTGGAGCAAGATGACAATGGGTGGGCTAAAGGGGAAATTGGTTGGCACCATGCATTTCCTCCCTACCCCCTGCCTCCCTCAAACTGAAAATTAAATACTTTAGTTCGGTGCCCATCAATCTTTTTGTGGACAGGACCCAATTCTTGAAGCCACAGAAAGCTGGTGACCCCCAAATGGCAAAGACTACAATAATGACTTCTTATGGAAGGCCCACCCATATCCTGCCCCAGATATAGGTTTCACAAGTTTAGAAAGTTCTGTTTTGGCTGATCCCCAAGACGTCTTCAGCCTGCCAAACCCTGGGGCATTGCAGCCATTCCCAATGCCACTCTCAGATGTCAAGGTTGTTTATACAATGTGTATGCTTTATATGTCGGACTCTGATGTTCAGTACAGCAGCATTGGTGGTGGTCAGCGGTTTTATTTTTCCCTTTCTGGGTTCTCCCATGATTCCACCCCGCCCCCCCAAAGTTTTTCCCTTGTCTTTCTTCACAGGATTCAATATTGCTTTTCCTCACCAGAACCTAGCACCACCTGGATGAAATTCACATTTATCTTCTGAAGAGGTCCTTCACCTTTGAGAGAACCAACATCTGGCCTAGCACCGATTTTTTTGCCTCTATGTGTAGGATGTGGGGGCCCAGTGCCTTAAAGGTCAGAAGTGAATAGACAGTAACTTAAGTTTGAACCTTTGATAATGGTGTTCATGTTCAAGCCTAGACCTTAAACCAATCCAACCTTCGTTTTGCAATCCAACCGGCTTAAGGACAGCATCTGTAGAGCTCACACCATACAAAACATGTCAAAAGTTTTATTACTGGCAATTCCCTGTTGTGCAATTTACAGCTATAGCTCTTCACAGATAAAGAGTGATGTAGCAGGCACAGGCTCTGTCGCGTGCATAAAGTATATCTTTTCATAGAGACTGCAAGAGATTTTTGAGCTTAGGTTAGGGAATTCAAATTAAGTATATAAAACTCAAGGATGTCATTTGCTATAAAACTCTGTTTGATGCCATAGGGTCCACTGTTGTTACATGGACCATAATTATCAACTCCTTAAGTCTGAAGTGTAATAATAAAGAAAAAAGAGAGGAAAAAACAGAAGGCTACCCAAAATGCACTTTCTTTTAGGCATCTCTATGCTAGACAGTGAAAGCCTATTCAACAGCAGCATAAGAACATAAGCATTGCCTGGGGGACAGAGCGAAGGTCCATCAATCCCAGCATCCTGTTTCCAACAGCGACCAATCCAGGCCACAAGTACATGGCAAGATCCCAAAAGAGTAAAACAGATTTTATGCTGCTTATCCTAGAAATTAGCAGTGGATTTTTTTCCAAGTCCATCTTAATAATGGCTTATGGACTTTTCTTTTAGGAAATTATCCAAATCTTTTTTAAACCTTGCTAAGCTAATGGCAAAGAATTCCAGAGTTTAATTACATATTGAGTGAAGAAGTATTATTTGAAAGAGCATCTAAGCACCAGATTCCATTACAGAGTGCAAGTGCAAGCACAGCCTGATATCAGGGTACCTAAAAATCCAGGCACTTGCAGCTACACTAGTCATAGTCCAGGTATAACTGTGGGCACCTAAATGTTGCAAGGATGCTAGTAACTTTTAATATTTTGTAAAGTACACAGCAAAGTGGCAGTACTGCCCCTCCCCCTTCCATGTTCTGCCCATGTGAACCACCCCACCCCCTTCCATTTATGCACTATGCCACTTAGACACACCCTGACAGAATAGCGCTTAGGGGTAATACTAATATTTGCATGCACATGTGTATGTGGAAGTATCAGTCTTGGCCCCCGAAGGAAATCCATTTGCCCTGGAGAAGAGAATGTATGTGTGCTGAGGGAGAGGACCAGGATAAGAAAAATGCTGTGTGGAGGGCCTTGTGGTGCATGCTGCCATAAACACTGCCCCGAGAGAAGGTACACCCCCAGCTCCTCCTTACATATATAAAAAGAGGAGCAGTGAGAGAAAGGGACAGTAATGCACACTATAAATTCCAGACAGATATTGGGAAGGACTGACCTCTTTCCCCTAGACCCTTACCGCCTCATGTAATACCGACATTTATAACACCGCTGTATCGAGCTTATAGCAAATGTAACCACTCCGAACATATAACCCAGCTGCCAAAATAACTTCACCGTATATTTATTGTCCAGAATGTAAAGGTAACTTGACCGAATATGTATCGTCTAAAATTGTAAATGTAACATTAACGAAATTGTAACTTCGCAGTAAATGTACAGTCTCTTCATATGTTAACCGCATAGAACTTCCACGGTAATGCGGTATACAAGAATAAAGTTATTATTATTATTATTATTACATAGGCCTTGAGGTCAACCTTGAAATGGGGTATCACAGTCTCACTTCCAAAACAGAAGACAAGATGTTTCAAAACTGAGGCAAACAAGAGCCAAACTAAACTCAGGACCTCTTAGTTAGACCCTTCAAGTCAAGTTTCAAGTTTAATAAGGTTTTTGATTAATCGCTTAATCGTATTTCTTCCTATGAAATGATAAGTTAGTGATTAATAAAAACTGACTTACGTATAGTGAATATTGACCCTTCAGTTTAATTATCAAAGTGCTAAAATTTATAGCTATGCAGGGAGGCAATTCTACGCAGAGGTGCTTACATAGGGTTACCAGACGTCCGTATTATACCTGGACATGTCCTCTTTTTAAAGCTTCCAGCTCGGGACCATGTTGGAAGGGCATCTGAGCACGCACGGATGCAACACGGTGACATCATGTGCGTGCTCGTAAGCATGCGACGTCATCACATCACACCTGCACATGCGCAGATGCCTCCCCCCCCATGACGTGGTTCCGAGCATGACAACAGGTTGAAGGGGGCAGAATGGGGGCGTGACTTGGATGGAACGGGGCAATGCTGGGTGGAACTGGGTGGACTTAGGGGCGGAGCCATGTATCCAGATTTTACAATAGTAAAATCTGATAACCTTATGCTTACATTTACATATGCGTTATGTGTATAAATGTAAAGAATATATAGTTTCCCCTTTTACCATAAATACTGTGAGGTGGCTACAGAGTACTCTGACTAGATTTACTGATGTTTTGGGCAAAACAAGAACTGCTATTAGGTTGTATAGCATTAGAATCTCGCAGAGAACAAGAACTAGAAGGCCTTGAGCATGTGCAGATGCTCAATGCCTAGCACAAGGAAGAGGGAAGATCTTCGGGCACCCGCATGTCCTGTGCGTTGGTGCTGGTGCCAGATGGGGGTAAGCGAATGTGTTTGGGTGGGTGGGTGTGTGAGTGGGGGATGCCAGATCATGGCGGGAGGGTAACGTGAGCAGGGGGGATGTCAGATCGCAGGGGGGGATACCGGATCACAGTGGGTGCTCATAAATCGAGTCAAGCTCGGTTTCCGAGGCGCCGATTTTGCGAATGTTTTGCTCATCTTGCAAAACACTCGCAAACTGGTGCACTCGTAAACCGAGGTTTGACTGTACTCTGGAAGAAATTTAAGACCTTCTTATTTGGCAAGTGCTAGCCAGACTAGTTTTACTGAAGTTGTATTTTTTATTTTTATTGTTTATGATACAATTTAATCACTTTGGACCTTGGTTGAGAATAAATAGTAGTAAATAAAAGTTACATTGACGCTGCCATTATATTTACCGGTACAGTGGTACCTTGGAATCCGAACTTAATCCGTTCCAGAACAATATGTAAGTTCCAAAACGTTCAAGTTCTAAGACAATTTTTCCCATTGAAAATATCAGAAACTGGATTAATCCGTTCCTTGGTCCCACAAACTCAGATTTTCAAATAGACAGCAAGATCGAGCCCCCCTGGCATAGACAGCAAGATTGGGCCCCCACCTGCATAGACAGCAAGATCGTGCCCCCACCTGCATAGGCAGCAAGATTGGCAACGGCAACTGCAAGCGGTGCTCAGCCCAAAGCTTCCCTCTGACGCAAACCACCCAGGCGGAACCAGGAAGCTGCGTCAGAGGGGAAGCTTTGGGCTGAGCAATGCTTGCAGTTCCCGTACGTTCGGATTCCAAAGCAGTGTTCAGATTCCGGGGCAAAACATAATTTAAAAAATAGTTTGGATTCCAAGTTGTTCGAGTTCTGGGGCGTACGGATTCCAGGACAAAGACAGATAGATAATTTTTTTTTTTTTTATGTACGACTGATAATATTCTATAAATTGCATGCATCACTTAATAACATGCCTATGGCCCGTCCATGCTCTGCCCATATTTATACTCCCCTCAGAGTTACATTCCAAGGGCAGAATTCTGTAATTGATACTGAAAAAATTCAGTGACGAATGGTATTTTATAATGGGCATTCCAGGATGAGCACCCTTTATAGAATAGGGTGTAGCGCAAGGATTTACACCAACTGAAACCACTCAGTTCTGCCTCCACTCCTGCCCCATTCTGCCTCCAGCCCCGCCCCCCACAAAGCCTCCTCTCTTCTTCCAGATAAGCTCCAGCCATATCTATGTGAATACAAAAAAATGTGAATCTGAAATGTCCAAATGCTCAACCATGAGTAACACATAAAGTGAAAAGAAAGGGGGAAAGTTATCAGATTATGTTATTTTATTGTTCACCTAGGATATTATTAATTAGGTCTAATTGCATAAAATGGATGAACTGTGGTAAAATAACCCGTGTTAACCTATGTTGATAACACACACACACCCCACCTTAAATTGGCATGGTCCTTGAACCAGGAGCATACTGGGTTAGCGACGGTGTTGAAAGAATCTGTACATATGTAAACTGCTAGGTTTTTGGGTTGTTTTTTTAAGCAAAAGGTAGTGTGCTTCAAGTGACTAAGCTGTAAAATATTCTTTAGTAGAAAATTTAGCATTTATGCCACATAATTACTCTGGTCAAAAATGAAAATAAAAAAAATACAGACTTTAAAAAGCCTACAGTATCTGACTTCTAGAGAATGGAAGTATCCACATTAATCCTTACCATCATGCGCTCTATCTTGCTTGGCATATAATTAACCAACTGACAAACACAGATATGAATATCAGTTTCCAGCCAGCGCACTCGTTCTAGGAACTCTGCTAACAGGCAAATTCCTCAGGCTGGTGTCAGAAAACACCAGTGTCTCGTTTACAGTGAGAGCACTTCAGGATTCTGAGGATCACCCGAGCGTGCCAAAACCCATGTGCACGTGATCGGAAACTGCATTACAGTGTGCAAACACACCTCTTTAAACTGTCAGCACTGTGAAAAGACAGGAGAAGGGAGGAGGGGAGGGTGAAGGATGTCAGTTGGCTCTGCATACTGGAGCTCTAGCCAAAAACTAAGGCATGGGTCCAGCCAGTACTGCATACTTTGAAACTGTGCCTCAAGGGGACCCCCGAGGCAATAGCTCTGCTTGTCCCCCACTCAGGGCCGGATTTTCCTATAGGCTAACTAGGCTTCAGCCTAGGGCCTCAAGATCAAGAGGGGCCTACATTCAAATTGTTAGCAAAATTAAAATTACACTATTCTAAAAACAGTAAACACTAAAACACTGAACCGAAAATAAGGAGAAATTCTACGCTTCGGGATCGGAACCGGCTCCGGCCGCAACAGGGCGCCGACTCGGCATCTCCCTTTCTTTTTCTCGCCCTGGGAGGAGGATCGGGGAGGGAAAGACGTCAGTCCGGAAACAGCTGGGCAAAGCCCAGCCCCGCGGGGAGAGAGGCAAAACGTGGATCCGTCAGGATAGGGCGGCCCAGACTGGCATTGGGGGGGGGAGGGGGTTTCAATGGAAGGGGGATTGGAGGCAGGCAGGCTGGCATCGGAGGGGGGATAGGGGGGTTTAATGGAAGGCAGATAGGCAGGATGGCATGGGGGGTGTTCAATGGAAGGGTGATGGGAGGCGGGCGGGCATCGGAGGGGGGGTGAGGAAGGACGCACTGGGGGCACCATGGACATAGGAAGGGCAATGTTGTGTGTTTTATTTGATTAGTTATTGTTACAAGAACTATATATGGTGCTGAGAATAAATGTCCAAATAAGTGTTCTCGACTTTTTTTTATTTATTATCCGTCACATTTTTTATAAAGGTTAGTACCAATAACAACATGTTTCATTTAACATATTGATATATATCACAGTATTTTATTATCTCTCATGTAATTTACAAACTTAAAAATGGGAGGTGAAAGGGCCTCATAAGTGGAATAGCCTAGGGCCTCTTTTCATCTAAATCCGGCCCTGCCCCCACTCCTTCCTTATCCCTTCCAAAATTAGCCATGATTTTATGCACTGTACGAGGCAGGCACATAGCCAGAACTCAGATTTGGGGGGGGGGGCCCTAAGCGCAAAATGGGGAGTGAATAAAATTTTGCTCCCCCAACACTTCACCCCCCTACAACCCACATACCTAAGCTGGTGGGGACCCCAAGTCCCACCATCAAAAGCCCTCCTCTACCTGAAGCTTGTCAATTGGCAGCACTTTTCCTAGGCCACCACCACACAAGACTTCCTATCCCCCTGTAATGCTTGCTTTTCACAAAACTGAGCATACATAGGACAGGCCTGTTCCCGTGCATGCTAATTTTTCATACATTTGTGGAGGTCTAACCTCCCTCGAACATTCTGAGTTTAACAAAAACCAAGCTTGTGCGGAGAGGGGGGCAGCGCAGGATGAAGCCAACTGCCAGGCATTGGGTGGCAGAGGGCTTCTTCTGGTGCAGCTTTGGGTTCCCTGCCAGGCAAAGCAGCAGACAGTCTCTCAATTATGAGAGGGCCTGAACCCTAATTGGGGTGTACCAAGCCTCCATGACCCATCTGGGGCGATGCCACTAGTATGCAGGAGCTTGGAAGCTTGCTTTTGATAGGGCATGCAGCAGGGAAATGAGAAATACAACTCTCTTCATGGAATGCGGAACAACCAGGATTGAATTAATCTGACATGCAATAGAGCATGGTGTAGATCAGTGTTCTTCAACCGCCGGTCCACGGTGCGATTGATGCAGCGTTATCTTCGAGCCAGCTCCCTCTTCCTAACTGATTCAGTGCACAAAGCCACGGGCAGTGGCTCCTACGGGCATCCTGCGCCTGAACCGGAAGCCTTCTCTCTGACATTGCAACGTCAGAGGGAAGGCTTCCAGATGAGGCACGGGACGTGCAAGGTGCAATTAGTACTATTATGGGGGCGGTGTCTAGGGTGGAGATTGGGTAGAAATGGGCGGGGTCTGGCCCACAACTTAGCCCAGTGTTCTTCAACCGCTGGTCCACGGACCGATGCCGGTCCACAAAATAATTATTTTATTTCTGCCGGTCCTTAGGTGTAAAAAGGTTGAAAAACACTGGTGTAGATAACACAAGAAAAGACTTAGCGAAGCTTGAGGAATAGTCCAAAACTTGGCAGCTAAGATTTAATGCTAAGAAGCTGCAAAAACCCAAGGGAACAGTACAGTTTAAGGGGTGAAGAACTTCTATGCACAAAAGAGGAGCGGGACTTGGGTATAGTATGTAATGATCTTAAGGTAGCTAAACAGGTTGAAAAAACGACCGCAAAACCTAGAAATATGCTTAGGTACATAGGGTGAAGAACAGCCAGTAGGAAAAATGAGGTATTTATGCCCCTACATAAGACTCTGGTGAGACCTCATTTAGAATATTGTGGATATCCATAAGTTTGGAAGGAAAGAGGAGGTTCTGCTGTTGGGAGATTTCAACCTGCCGGATGTGGACTGGAATGTTCCGTCTGCGGAATTGGAAAGAAGTAGGGAGATTGTGGATGCCTTTCAAGAGGCTCTGCTCAGACAAATGGTGACGGAACCCACAAGGGAAAAAGCGATATTGGATCTGGTCCTCACAAATGGAGAGAGTATTTCTAATGTTCGAGTGGGTGCTCACCTGGGAAGTAGCGATCATCAAACGGTTTGGTTTGATATAACGGTTAAAGTGGAGAGCGGCCGCACAATACTTAAAGTCCTAGATTTCAAACGTACGGACTTTAATGCAATGGGAAAGTACCTGAAGAAAGAGCTGTTAGGATGGGAGGACATAAGAGAAGTGGAAATTGTACATTTAGGGGGGTGAAGAACTTATGTGCACGACAAAAGAGCGGGAAATGATTGTATGTGATGATCTTAAGATGGCCATACAGGTTGAAAAGGTGACGGCGAAAGCTAGAAGGATGCTAGGTTGCATAGGGAGAGGTATGGCCAGAAGGAAAAAGGAGGTATTGATGCCCCTGTATAAGACTTTGTGAGACCTCATTTTGGTGAGACCTCATTGTGTACTATTCTGGAGGCCACACTTTCAAAAAGACATAAAAAGGATTGAGTCGGTCCAGAGGAAGGCTACTAAAATGGTATGTGGTCTTCATCATAAGGTGCATGAGGCAGACTTAAAGATCTCAATCTGTATACTTTGGAGGAAAGGCGGAAGAGGGGAGGGGAGGTATGATAGAGATAAAAATACCTACATAATGTAAATGCGCATGAGTCTAGTCTCTTTTATTTGAAAGGAAACTCTGCAATGAGGATGAAGTTAAGAGGTGATAGGTTCCAGAGTAATCTAAGAAAATACTTTTTTACAGAAAGGGTAGTAGATGCATGAAACAGTCTCCCAGAAGAAGTGGTGAAAACAGAGACTGTGTCTGAATTCAAAAGGGCCTGGGATAGACACATGGGATCTCTCGGAGAGAGAAAGAGATAATGGTTACTGCGGATGGGCAGATTAGAAGGGCCATTTGGCCTTTATCTGCCATCGTGGTACATTCATTAGTGATACAATAACTAGATTACTGTAATTCTCTTTATGATGGTTTATGCCAAAAAGATATTCATAGACTTCAGATTATACAGAATACCGTAATTCATAATATTCGTAAATTTGACCATGTCATTCCATTTCTGAAAGCAGCTCATTGACTTCCTATTAGCCAGAGAGCGTTCCTGCTCCGAAAGCTTCTTGGTGGCCGCATCCAGGGAGTCGTCAAATAACTCCGACCCGATGCAGGGTAAATTGGCTAAGCGCTCCTGCAAGTTGGGGTCCATCTCGAGGGTCCGTAGCCACGCCAGCCGGCGCATGGCTACCGCACAAGCCGAGACCCTCGAGGCAAGCTCAAAAGCGTCATAGACCGCATGAAACAGATAGAATCTGAGCTGGGACAGGTTTGACGCAAAGGTGGCAAATTTAACCTTGTGCGACTCCGGAATCACTCCCTGAAAATCCGGCAGATCCTTGACCATGGACCTGAGGTAGGAAGAGTAGGCGAAAGCATAATTGAGGACCCTTGAGGCCATCTGGGAATTCGCGTACAGCCGACGGCCGAATTTATCAAGGGTCCGACCCTCTCTCCCCGGGGGGACCGCAGCCGAGACTCTAGAAGGCTGCGTGCGCTTAAGAGCCGACTCCACCAAGAGTGACTGATGGGAGAGTTGCCCCTTTTCAAACCCTTTAGGGGGAAGGGTCCGGTATTTGGATTCCATCTTGGTGGGCACTACCGCCACTGTAAGAGGGGTCTCAAGGTTCCGCAGCAAGGTTTGAAGGAGGACCTTGTGAAGTGGGAGGCGGGGAGATTCCCGTTGAGGGGCAGGAGAATCTTGTTCCTCCAAAAATTCTGAGGTATAGTGCGAGCCCGCCGACAGGTCCACCCCCAAAGCCTTCGCCATGTCATGGACAAACTTGGAAAAAGAAGATGTCCGTGCAGGCGGGGAGGGTGACCGAGACTTCTCAACCGAGCCGAAAGGAGAAGCCTGGCGAGAATACCCGACCTGACCCCCGGACCCCGAACCCCAAGAGGCACGATCCCGTGACCTCGAAGGAGTCGGGGACACCGTCCGGCGAAGGGACCCCCGTGGGGAACCCCCCGGGGTACGGGGTATAGAGGCCCGTCCCTTCCGCCTCGGTGAGGAGGCACGGGAACTCTCCCTGATCGGGGACCGTAAAAGATCTGGGTTGTCGAGGCGGAGTTCCTCGACCCGCAAGGCTCCGGTCTCGGGCGGAGTCGAGTGACGGCTCCTCAGAGGCGAGGCTCGAGACCGCTTCGACCGTTTAAGACGGTGCTTCGCCCGAGGCTTACTCGAGGGCGAGGAACCCCGTGACGACCTCGGGGACGAGGAGGAGGAGATCCGGCGTACCCGGCGCTGCTTGTCTCGGGATCGCACACTGACCTCGGGCTGTCTCACCCGGATCGGGTCCGAGGGAAGCGTCGAGGCCGAGGCCGAGGGAGCTTCGGCCGCTGAGAGGCCGGTGCCCGAGGCCGAGGTGACCACCTGCGGGGCCCCCGAGACCGAAGACGAGGCCGAAGCCTGTTGCAAGGTCTCAATGGCCCCGGAAAGCTCCGAGGAGATCAAAGCGCGAAGCAACTCCTGGAACGCCGGGACGGTGAGACCCTGAGGCAACACCTGGGGGCGCTCCGCAGAGGGCGACCTCGGTTTCGAGTATTCCCTCGGGGCTAACCCCTTCGACACCTTGGGCTGGGTCGAGATCGACGGTCCCGCCGACGACGAGCCCGAGGATGGCTTCCTGGCAGATGAAACTGAGGAAGGAAGTGGAGACTTACCCGGGGCTTGCTTCTGCGAGGCAACCGGCTTCGCGGGAGCCGAGGGGTCCGACGTCGAGGCCGAGGTCGAGGCCGGGGCCGAAGCCGAGGCCGAGCTCGAGGCCTTCCCCGTCGGGGTGTCGACGGCAAAGAGATCCGCCATGCGGGCCTTGCGCCGAGTAAGGGCCCGTTTCTGGAAGGTGGCACACTTAGGGCACGATGCTGTAGGGTGATGGGGCCCCAAACACCGAATACAGCACCTGTGAGGATCAGTGATGGACAAAAGTCTATCACACTTACCACACTTCTTAAAACCCGTAACGGGTCGGGACATGGGCCCAAAACAAGGCCGGGAACAAACGAGGTTCCTCGGCCACGGCTACCGGGAGCCCCCGGAGCGAACGAAAAAAGAGTATTTTTTTTTTTTTTTTTTTGAGAATTAAAGAAAATAAAGAAAGAAAACAACGTTAGCGCAGCGACCGCGTCGAAATTCCGAACACAGCCGCGGCGACAGAAGGCAAAAATAGCACAAATTTATCCACAGGGCTTCTGGCTCCGCGGATGAAAAAGAACTGAGGACCACGAGGTGGGGATGCGCCCTCTAGTGGCGAGAAGGCTAGCACATGCGTGGTGCAGTGTGCAAACTTGAAACTTCTAGCAAGTTTGCTGAAAAAGCTGTCCGCGCTGGGGCTCCGTAGATGACGTCACCCATGTGTGAGAATATCATGCCTGCTTGTCCTGGGATAAAATGAGGTATTTATGCCCCTACATAAGACTCTGGTGAGACCTCATTTAGAATATTGTGGATATCCATAAGTTTGGAAGGAAAGAGGAGGTTCTGCTGTTGGGAGATTTCAACCTGCCGGATGTGGACTGGAATGTTCCGTCTGCGGAATTGGAAAGAAGTAGGGAGATTGTGGATGCCTTTCAAGAGGCTCTGCTCAGACAAATGGTGACGGAACCCACAAGGGAAAAAGCGATATTGGATCTGGTCCTCACAAATGGAGAGAGTATTTCTAATGTTCGAGTGGGTGCTCACCTGGGAAGTAGCGATCATCAAACGGTTTGGTTTGATATAACGGTTAAAGTGGAGAGCGGCCGCACAATACTTAAAGTCCTAGATTTCAAACGTACGGACTTTAATGCAATGGGAAAGTACCTGAAGAAAGAGCTGTTAGGATGGGAGGACATAAGAGAAGTGGAAATTGTACATTTAGGGGGGTGAAGAACTTATGTGCACGACAAAAGAGCGGGAAATGATTGTATGTGATGATCTTAAGATGGCCATACAGGTTGAAAAGGTGACGGCGAAAGCTAGAAGGATGCTAGGTTGCATAGGGAGAGGTATGGCCAGAAGGAAAAAGGAGGTATTGATGCCCCTGTATAAGACTTTGTGAGACCTCATTTTGGTGAGACCTCATTGTGTACTATTCTGGAGGCCACACTTTCAAAAAGACATAAAAAGGATTGAGTCGGTCCAGAGGAAGGCTACTAAAATGGTATGTGGTCTTCATCATAAGGTGCATGAGGCAGACTTAAAGATCTCAATCTGTATACTTTGGAGGAAAGGCGGAAGAGGGGAGGGGAGGTATGATAGAGATAAAAATACCTACATAATGTAAATGCGCATGAGTCTAGTCTCTTTTATTTGAAAGGAAACTCTGCAATGAGGATGAAGTTAAGAGGTGATAGGTTCCAGAGTAATCTAAGAAAATACTTTTTTACAGAAAGGGTAGTAGATGCATGAAACAGTCTCCCAGAAGAAGTGGTGAAAACAGAGACTGTGTCTGAATTCAAAAGGGCCTGGGATAGACACATGGGATCTCTCGGAGAGAGAAAGAGATAATGGTTACTGCGGATGGGCAGATTAGAAGGGCCATTTGGCCTTTATCTGCCATCGTGGTACATTCATTAGTGATACAATAACTAGATTACTGTAATTCTCTTTATGATGGTTTATGCCAAAAAGATATTCATAGACTTCAGATTATACAGAATACCGTAATTCATAATATTCGTAAATTTGACCATGTCATTCCATTTCTGAAAGCAGCTCATTGACTTCCTATTAACCATCGAATTACATATACAATACTTTTACTAATTTTTAAATATGGGAGAGCCTCTTTATCTTGTACATAGCATATATACCATCAAGAACTCTGAGATCAGAAAATCAAAATTGCTTTCAGTTCATATGTATCAGGAAATAGTTCATGAGTATGTTAGAGCTGCTATTTTTTCAATAAATGATCCTCAGCTTTGAAATTCCTTACCATTATCACTTTGATTATTGACGTCCATTGATAAATTTAAGACTGGAGAAGTTATGTAAAATATAGAATATACCTATTGTGTTTGCCTCCCTTCTATTCTTTTAAACTGTAGTTCATCCTTCTAACCCTACAATCAAGTTGTTTTGTGGTTTTATGTTTTTACGTATTTTAAATTTGTTATTAGATTATAAATTGTAAGCTGCCCAGAAGGTTCACCATTGGGGCTGGATAGTAAGATTTTAATAAACTTGGAGACTTGGAAAATGTATGGTATGGTATGGTATGATATTGTATAGTCAATTGGATGTTGTCAACTCGCAGCTAATTATTATGTTACTCATATACCTAACTCTATTCTATACCTTACATGCTTAATTTTGTGTGCTAAGTATATAATTCTATGTGTGACTTTATAGAACTGGGTATGTGGATAGTACTAGGATGGAGCTGATTCCCATGGCCTAACTTTAGATGCCACACTTATACCTATTGAAACCTGGTATAAATGCTGGTGAACAAATTGGGCACACTGACCCATTGTTCAAGAACACCCCTGATATGCCCATACCTCTCCCATGGCCATACCCCCTTTTAAGCTAGGTGCTATGAGATGTAGGTGTATAATAGAATGGCAGCCAGCAGTGCAAGAAAATCCAGATCCATGCCAATTAATGTCAATTATTGATAGTAAAGAGCTTGTTAGCCATTAAGTTGTGCACACATCTCAGAAGATCTAGGTGCCATATATAGAATCCAAGGAAGTGTGTTTAACTTCTTGGGAATCTTCCAGGTACTTGTGACCTGGCTTGGTCACTGCTAGATGCAGGATACTGGGCCAGATGGACCTTTAGTGATGTCTGAGGTTGAATTGTTAATATATTCTTAGAGAAACTGGGCCTTTTCTCCCTCGAACAGAGGAGATTGAGAGGGGACATGATCAAAACATTCAAGGTACTGAAGGGAAAAGACTAAGTAGATAAGGACAGATTTTTCACCCTCTCCAAGGTAGGGCACTCTCTAAAATTGAAAGGGGATAGATTCCGTACGAACATAAGGAAGTTCTTTTTCACCCAGAGAGTGGTAGAAAACTGGAACGCTCTTCCAGAGTCTGTCATAGGGGAAAACACCCTCCAGGGATTCAAGACAAAGTTAGACAAGTTCCTGCTGAACCAGAACGTACGCAGGTAAGGCTAGTCTCAGTTAGGGCGCTGGTCTTTGAACAGAGGGCCGCCGCATGAGCGGATTGCTGGGCACGATGGACCACTGGTCTGACCCAGCAGCGGCAATTCATATGTTCTCATCTCTACTGCAGAGACTAAAGCAGTTGCTAAAACCATGCTGTTTGTTTATTCATTGAGCAGACTTATAAGAACTTGCCAGTGTTGATGGGTATGGAAGGAAACCAAGAAAAATATTGAAACTCTATCAATTATCACACTATGAGAGCTGGAAAGTAAAGCTATAGAAAAGAACAACATAAAGAGAACATGATATCCATCTTATATACTTCAATACACTGCCATAAGTGTTCCATTTACTCAACTCATTAGTTAGGAAACTCTCAAAATACAAAAAGCTAATACAGTGATATCTTGGAATCCGAACTTAATCAGTTCCAGAACCCCGTTCGAGTTCCAAAGCGTTTGAGTTTCAAGACAATTTTTCCCATTGCAAATAATAGAAACTGGATTAATCCATTCCTGGGTCCCACAAACTCAAATTTTAACAGGAAATACACTGGATTTTAAGGTAAAATATTAACAAATATTCCAAAGCAGCATTCAGATTCTGGGGCACAAACACACATATACAGGGACACAAACACACATATACAGGATTCCAAAGCAGAGTTCGGATTCCAAGACAAAATTTACTACAAAAAAAAGTTCGGATTCCAAGTTGTTCGAGTTCTGAGGCGTTCGGATTCCGAGGTACCACTGTATAACAATCACTATATAATATGTAATATCATTTATTACTACAAATTCAGAAATTGATTATATAACTTATCATTTAACATCACATTAACTCATACATAAATCAAACAGACTGAGCCCTCCAGTTCATTCAACCCAATTAAAATGTCTCTTATTAAAGTGCATTGAAGTGTTCACTTGTGTAAATATCCATGAATTAGCAGCAAAACAAATTTTCAATTGATGTTTCTAGTTGTAGATGTCTTCACTTGACTCAGTCTTTCATTCCATAATATCACGAATATTTAGATGCCATGAACAGTAGTCATGCTCGTCACATTTCCGTGTTTCGCCAAAAAGGCGTCCTCAGGAGCTTCACTGGTTACTAAAAATCATGTTTTTCATACAGATGAGGGGGGTCAAAAAATGATGGGCCCAGGGTGTCACATATACTAGGTACATCACTGCTGACATTCACTACAATCTAATCTTTGGAAGAAGGTACCAATATTGGATACATCCATTCATTTCAAATGTGCTTCCTATAAATTCTCGTTCACAGAATAAACAACCATGTCAAATATTTTTTATAGAAACATCCCTATATCTCAGCATTGAAACATCTAGAGAGGCCTAGATATATGAATGCCATTTCAGAACAAGGGCCAAACATGGGGAAGCCAACTATGTATAGGCGGCACGGTTAGTGCATGAAGAGAGTGTGTTCTGGATGGACTTACAATACAGATGTGGATTTCTTGTGTGAAATGGGAAATCTACATCTGCACTAAAATAAATGTAGACACAGCTGACCTGTGGCATGGATAAGTGCCTGCTTTAAGCGACAACTGTAAATCCTGATGCAATCACCTTCCTCCTGGTGTTTGCAACTCCTACAATGATCCCCAAAGCCATCCATTTCCCTCGCGGCCAAAGGCCCCTTCATCATTCCCCCCAGCAACAGCCCACTTAAAGGTTGGGCAATGACCCACCATGTAGTACCCTTCCCCAAGGGGTCAAAGGTGTCAATATGTGCACCTTCCCCCTACCTATCCTTGATCCAATCTCTAGGACCTGGTGGAGTCAGAATGATACTCACTCACTAACTGCCTCAGCAACTGGACCTCTCAAAATGGCCACTGAGGCCTCTTACATGGTACAGACCACTGGTAAGTCTGGAAACTGGATCAGTGGTGGTGGGAACACTGCCAGGGGGAGAACACATAGGCCCTGATTCTAGAAGTGGCACCTAGAAGTGGCGCACTGAACTCAAAATTCTTTAATTGGCTTAATTAAGGTGATAATTGACCATGACATTAAAAGCTAATTATAAAAATGTAAAGGGGTATTTTCGAAAGGACATCTAAGTCTGAGGTTGGACATTTTGGGCAAAATGTCCACAAACCCAGCAGAGAAAATGTCTGTTTTCAAAACTGCCAGATGTCTATCTTTTATTTTTGAAAATGACCTATACAGTATATAAGTTTTGGTCCTTAGGACATCTATCTTTTTTGGCTATTTTCAAAAATAAAAATGCAGAAAAGCAAGTTTTGTAGATGTACCCAACTAGCTTGTCTGATCACAGCAGAGGAAGCCCCATCATCTGAGCTGGATTTAGGGATTCCTGCTGGCTCAGCTGATGGGAATTCCCCCTGCCAGGATCAGCTGAGCCACAGAGATCTACATCCCTCCCCCTGACATCTCCCAGCATCCCCCCGACATCCCCAGACCCTCCCTTACATCTCCCCACATCCCCCAACATTGTTGGACCCCCTTTCCTTCGGTGGCAGGAGGGAGTGGGCATCCCTCCTGCCTTTTCGCTGCCATAGGGGAAGGTGGTCAACATGAGGGAGTGGGCATTCCTCCTACCATATTTTTCTCATGTGGGAAGGGCGGAATGGCAAGATGGAATGGGCAAACCTCCTGCCGATTTTTGCTAGCGTGGATGGGGGGGGGATTCCCAGTACCGTGTTTGTCGGGGCTCATCATGGAGAGCAGTTGTTTGCGGGGGGGGGGGTCTTTTTTTTAATGGGGCAAATATTATGCATGTTATACATGCGCAGCATCTGTGCCCATTAAAAAAAAGGGAAAAAAAGATTTCTTGCCCTGAACAGCTGAATGGCAGGAGCCTTTCCCCTGCTTCTCTCCTGTTCGGGCTTCCCCTGCTGGCTCTGCGCATATGTGAGAGTCGCTCTCACAGCGATGAATCAGACAGGAGAGGTAGGGACTATGACGAACCTCCGCATGAATCATTTGCATGCAAACTTTTTAGTGCATGAATAGCTCTTTTTGAATCGGCCAAAAATCGGATCGGAGCAGACCCACACGGTCTTACCGATCCTCTGTAGTGTATCTGAGCCCCAGTAACTTAGGTCATCTGAGGTGAAGTGTAGCATTTCAAACTCAGATGACCTATTAGCTCCCACCTGCATCTTTACTCCTGAGATGGCATAAAACATTAGCATTAGGAAGAGAGTAAAAAAAACAAGTGTGCAACATTTTTGCATGGATTGTTACCGTAGGAGCAATTTGTTCCTCACCAAATTACATGTGTTTTGCATATCCATACACCATCCTTTAGAGGTGCCAAGTTATAGAAATTGCCCAATTAGTGAGCAAGGTCCTAATATCAGGAATCATAAAGTATAAGCACATCAGATTTACTGATCAGGACTGCAATTACTGCCATGGCGTTAAAAGAGTGTTACCTTCAAAAGCATAAACACAGGAAATCCCTGTTGCAATTTCAGGGCATGTAACAGCACACAAAGCCGTCTGTAAAGCCATTCCTCATATTGCCTCTTCCTGCACAATGAAACTAATTTAGCAATGAAAATATTGCACAATGCTGTCACAAAGATGGAATGTTACAAAGAAACCCACTGCAATTACTTCACCAGCAATCAAGACTGAAGTCACGTAGCATGCACGCACCCATAAAGTGCATATCTTTCCTCCTCCCGTTCACTTTCGCCATAGACCTGAAGTCATCTCTGATAGGAAGTTACCAGACACGGTGTAACAGGCTGACACGGTGGCTCGGCGCTAGGGTTAGGCACTGCCCCTGTGGAAGAGGTAGATTTGATTCTCAAGCCAGGACTCTGTTTCCCCAGTCCAGCTGAGGCTGGGATGTCACTAACAAAGCAGTGACTGGGAGGAGGCACTTAGAAAAACGCAGCTAATAAGGGGCACTGATCTAAGTGCTATTCTGCAAATACCTGTTTAAGTTACATAGGGCTAGATTCAATATATGGCACCCAAGATTAGGCGTTGGGATGATCCGCGCTAAACTAGTATTCTGTAAAGGTGCGCTCTGTGTGGAACAGCCTTTATAGAATACTAGCTTAGTGCAAATCTCCCCCAGATTCTAAATACTTCGACCAAAGTTGCGTGCGCAAATCTGTGTGCAATGCTTATGTGTGCACGGAACTTAATTAACAAACCAATCAGTGTCGATAACTGCCAGTTAATAAGCAATTATTGGCATTAATTAGAATTTATGCATACCACTTTCTAAGTGTATTCTGTAATGTAAATGCATGTAAATTCTATTGCATGGATCCCAAAAAGGGCATGGGCATTCCTAAAAGTTAGATGCACTGTTATAGAATATGCCCGATCTGCACGGAATTCAGGTTTTCATTGACATAAATGGAAGCACCTAAATGTCAGGCATTTAGACTAACATCTCTCTCCTCTCCTTCCTACAGTCTGGCAGAATACTTCACAGAAAGTAATTGCTAAAAGAATAGTGCGCTTCATTATTCCCTCCCCCCCCCCCCTTTTACAAAACCACAATAGCAGTTTTTAGCGTAGGCCAGCGCGCTGAATGCTCTGCACTGCTTCCGCCACTCATAGAGTTCCTATACGCATCAGGAGCAGCGCCAGCCTGCACCAAAAACCGCTATTGCCACATAGGGAGGACATATGCACAAAACACAACAGACTCTCAACAAATTTAAAATAAGGGGACCACACATCATTAAGAGAGATATAAAAGCAAAAAACGGAACTGGAAAGCTCAAGAAGTCAGACTCTGCATGTATAGCATTAGTAGAGAAATAAAAACTCAAATGCAAGATATCATAGAAGAACATTTGCCAAAGCTGACATATTCCACAGCAAAACGTACTAAAGTATCTTGCAGTAATTTGCCTGCCAGCGTGTGTCAAATGGACAGATCTTGCAAGAGAATTAGAGAAATAGAGAAAGAAAATGCTCAGATGTTTTTTTTTACCTTTGTTCTCTGAGCATTTTCTCTCTCCAATTGCTTTAATCCCAGAGCCTCTTTTCTGTTTTTCTCTAATTCTCTTGTAAGGTCTTCTATCCATTTGACATGTCCAATAGAGAATAACACAGTGACAAAATTCATCACCGTTCCCATCCCCGCGGATAACCGCGGGAAACCATCTTCATGTCATTCTTTAAGGAGAGAGGGAAGAATCAGAGTATGAATGGCCACAACCACTGTCCCTCAAGCTTTGCTTTGAAGAATGCTGGTGTAGAAGGACTGAGGTTGAAATAGACACTAGAAAATGACATGGGATTATTTCCCGCGGTTATCCGCGGGGACGGGGACGGTGATGAATTTTGTCACCGTGTCATTCTCTAATGTCCAGCACCCATCTTCCCTTTGCGTTCCTTATCCTTCCTTATGTCCTCTCTGCATCCTCCTCACATATTCCTCATCATCCTTCTCAGTGTCCCTATCCTCCCCCCCCCCCCCCCCCACCAAACCAGCAGCTGCAGAATTGGAATCTCTGCTCCAGTCTGGAATAAGCTGCCTCATGATCACAGAACTGCATACATACCCTACACCAGGGGTGCCCACACTTTTTGGGCTTGCGAGCTACTTTTAAAATGACCAAGTCAAAATGATCTACCAACTATAAAATTTAAAAAAACACAAAGCACACTGTATACAGAGAAAATGTTAATTATCATTTATATTCCACGGGTTTTCAAAGAGGTCAAGGCAGATAACTTTATGCAATGTCACCTCAGTAACAACCGTACACAAAATAGACAAATATACCCCCTCTCTTTTCACTAAACCGCGATAGCGGTTTTTAGTGCAGGGAGCTGCACTGAATGCTCTGCGCTGCTCTCGATGCTTATAGGCTCCCTGCGCTAAAAACCGCTATCGCAATTTAGTAAAAGAGAGCCATAGTGCAAAATATAGACAGCAGATAAAAATTCTCAAACGGACACATTTTGATCACTAAATTGAAAATAAAATCATTTTTTCCTACCTTTGTTGTCTGGTGATTTCATGAGTCTCTGGTTGCACTTTCTTCTTCTGACTGTGCATCCAATATTTCTTCCCTTCTTTCAGCCTCCTATATGCTTCCTCTCCTCCAGACCTCATTCCCTCCACCAACTTTTTCTTCCTCTCTCCCTGCCCTCCTCACCTTTCTTTCTTTCTGTCTGTCTTTCGTTCAGTCTCCCTGCCCCCCCCTTTCTTTCTGTATGTCTGTCTTTCTCTCTCCATGCCCCCTTTCTTTCTGTCTGTCTCCCTGTCTTTCTCTCTTCATGCCCCCTTTCTGTCTGTCTCCCTGTCTGTCTTTCTGTATCCCTGCCCCCCCTTTCTTTCTTTCTCCCTGCTCTCCCCCAAGCCAACGCCATCAGGGAACAGGCCGTCAGGCAGCAATTGGCTGGCCCGGAACGTCCTCTCCGAATTCAGAATTGACGTCGGGTGAGGAAGGTTGGTCAGCCCAGCACTTCAGTGTCCTCTTTACAGGGTCGGGAAGCAGGTAGAACGGAAGGCAACGCGAGTCAATCATGGAGCCCGGGATGGGCTCTGCGATCGATTCGCGTTGCCTTCGCGATCTACTGGTCGATCGCGATCGAGCTTTTGGGCACCCCTGCCCTACACTAACAATCCTACTCACTATGGAGTAAGGTCTATATATGTCATCTGAAAAAGATTGGTGCTTAGTGTGACTCTATAAATTGCCTCCAGAGTTAGGTTTATAGAATCGTTTGTATCGCCCGTCCGCAAGGCTAACATTTAGGGGCAGGCATTTATGCTAATGAAAACCAGACCTAAATGCCTGTGCTTAAGCTGTGCACTGATTAGGCACATTCTATAACAATGTATCTGGGCCCCAGTAACTTAGGTCAGTGATTCCCAACCCTGTCCTGGAGGAACACCAGGCCAATCGGGTTTTCAGGCTAGCCCTAATGAATATGCATGAGAGAGATTTGCATATGATGGAAGTGATAGGCATGCAAATTTGCTTCATGCATATTCATTAGGGCTAGCCTGAAAACCCAATTGGCCTGGTGTTCCTCCAGGACAGGGTTGGGAACCACTGACTTAGGTCATCTGAGGTGAAGTGTAGCATTTCAAACTCAGATGACCTATTAGCTCCCACCTGCATCTTTACTCCTGAGATGGCATAAAACATTAGCATTAGGAAGAGAGTAAAAAAAACAAGTGTGCAACATTGTGTGCAACATAATGAGGTCCAGTAGTGATCCCCAGTTGCTCCTGCCTTTGTCGGTGCAATCGTTTCGCAGTACTATCACTAGGGTCAGGCTTCTTTATATACAGAAACCTGACCCCTGTACCAACACCTATAAGGGCAAGAGTGAATCACTCTTGATTGGATCCCTTTGACCTCGTGAATTCATAAAGGTAAGCCTGGGGGGGGGGGGGGCTACAGATAAGTGGGCGTATCTTTTGAGAGGGGGCCTTTACCATTTGGGGATATTTCCAAGTGAAGAGGAGTTACTTCCGAGGGAACTTCTAGGTGGGGGCAACATCCAGGAAGGTTTGAAAGTGGGCCCCATCAAGAGCAGATATAACTGATGAGAAGCTATTCAGGAGGGGGGGGGTTTGATTTGGGGGGGATTCAAGGAGTACTTTGGCCAGCTCCTATAAGACGTGCCCAGCAGCATCGGGCCCAGGACAGTAAATGATCACAGTTTTTGGTTATTTTTCATAAGAACATAAGAATTGCCGCTGCTGGGTCAGACCAGTGGTCCATCGTGCCCAGCAGTCTGCTCACGCGGCGGCCCCTAGGTCAAAGACCAGCGCCCTAACTGAGACTAGCCCTGCCTGCGTACGTTCTGGTTCAGCAGGAACCTGTCTGACTTTGTCTTGAATCCCTGGAGGGTGTTTTCCCCTATGACAGACTCCGGAAGAACGTTCCAGTTTTCTACCAGTGCATTATAGATTTTACATCCCTTCACATGTTTTGCATCTCATTACTATGTAACACAGTATGACTTCATCTCATTGCATTCCATCTAGAAACTTGGCATTATTGCCTTTTAAGTCACATTACAGAGCAAATAATGCAAGCTATAGCCATAAAATAGCTTGTTACTACCCCCCCCCCCCCAAATCCTTTGAGTGTCAGGCCCCCAAATCTCAATCCCTGCTTACAAATTATTCAGGTTTTCCAAAGTCCTTCTACCAAATTAATCAGTACATACTTTTAAGGGCACCACAACCATCACCTGAAAAAAGTGATTCTTGCAACTGACTGGGGTTCCCCCGTAGTCAGGTTTTCAGGATATCCACAAATCTATCTCATGCATATTCATTGTAGATATCCTGAACACCTGACTGGCTGGTTCCCTCAGGAAAGGTTTGGAAAGCACTGCCTTAATCTGAACTTCTTCCACACACTAACGTGGAGCTGAAAGGGAGAATGCGTTTAATACAGGTCCTCTAAGCTACTATAATATTTATCAACTCTTTTGAACATAAGAAAAACCATGCTGAGTCGAGCCAAGATTCATGGAAACCGGCATCCTTCTGACAGTGGCCCATTCATGTCACAAGAATCAAGCTGATTCCAAAAATTAGATTTATTTCATACAGCTTATTCCCAGGTTTGAACAACAGCTCTCCCAGGCTAATAATTATTTGATTGACTTTTCCTCCAAGAACTTATCATAACTTCCTTTGAATCTCACTTTGTAAATCACATACCCAGTTTAACCCACATACCCAGTTAAGTCTCTATCATATCCTCTCTTAGTTGTCAGCTAAACAGTCTAAATATTAGCACGGCTGGTGCAAGCATTTAGCCTTATGCCCCTACCTCAATTAACTTTCAGGCCCCTAGTATCCTCCTTCCCCCCACCAAGACATCATCTCATTTGAGTCTAATGAGAGCAATTTACATACTGGTGGAATGCTTTGCCAGGAGTTCTGCGATTATGCACTGTTAGATTGGGTTTTAAGAAAATGTTGAAAACGCAATTGTTTGTAAACACCTTCTTATGTTGAGACTTTATGAAATATAAGTCCCTTCTGATGGATTAATAGATTGATGATTTGAATATTAGAAACATAGAAACATATTATAGCAAAGGGTTTTTTTTGTAACCAGTTAATTTGTATGTATTGTCCATTATTTATGTCTATGGCTATGTAAACCGTATAGTTAATATTCTGTAAATACATTTTAAAAATAAATAAATATTAGCAGCAATTGTTTTGTTTCCACTGCAGTTAATCTTTGCTCCCCTAAGTGACTGACCAGTTTTGCCTAACAGTTGGGCCAGCCCTGATAAGACATGATATACCTATTTCAAACAGCACACTTGTCAAAAAAAAAATCTAATATGGAAAATAGCAACATCTACACTCAGTCATTTTCAATGCCCCAGGTACATTAGATTGATTGTGAGCCCGCCGGGACAGATAGGGAAAAATGCTTGAGTCCCTGAATAAATTCATGTAAACCGTTCTGAGCTCCCCTGGGAGAAAGGTATAGAAAACTGAATAAATAAAATAAATGCCAGATGTCTAAAATTATTACGGTTCTTTGTGATACGACCCTTATTTTAGAAGGAGACAAAGCATTCGTTTATAAGCCCGATAGGGAAAAATGCTTGAGTCCCTGAATAAATTCATGTAAACCGTTCTGAGCTCCCCTGGGAGAAAGGTATAGAAAACTGAATAAATAAAATAAATGCCAGATGTCTAAAATTATTACGGTTCTTTGTGATACCACCCTTATTTTAGAAGGAGACAAAGCATTCGTTTATAAGCCTACCCAACATGAAAAGTTAAAAGACAACCAAGGAGTTGGTTTCTGTCTCTTTAAGGCTAAAAGGCAACAAAGTTGAGTGGACTGCACTTGCTTGAGAAAGGCACGACGCACCTATTTAGTAATACGTTACTTAGTCTTTTTTTACATGGATAATAGTTCTTTCTAAATGTAAACTTACTAATAAGCCCGTGACCTGCAATAGGCATGAATGTCTCGTCCGCTATCTTACCTTGGACCGTTCTTTGACATAGTATTTGCCCAACCTGCTTCCACACAGCAGAACCAGCCGGTCTATCAAGGACAGAAGAAAGCCGATGGCCTCGCATCCTTCCTCGGTCCCGGCGATCCAAGCGATTTTGTCGCCCCGGAGGTGACTCTGAGACATGCCCTGGCACCGGCCGGCCAGCAGCCCGTCCTTGAGCGCCCCGCAATAGTGCATGCATTTCACCTGCTCCAGCACGCAGTCGCCGATCACCTCCCCAAGAAAGCTGTCCAGGTAGCAAAATCCGGTGTCATGTAAACGGGGAACAATGTGCTCCAGGGCCAGTTTTTCCAAATCTATATTTGCAATATATCTAAGAGGCATGTTTAAAAAAAAAAACAACAACAACAAAACACTGGCCTCTGGAGACAGCGATGCAGGTGGCTGGGCGCTTCTCAGCGCATTTATGAGCAGCAAAGTCTTCCGCCTAACTAGGACAGACTTTCCCTTTTTTGGGGGGGAAAAAATGATATGGCTTATGAGAAAATGTGTGTGGGGGGGAAATTGCTCGCGTCACTAATCATGGAGAAGAATACCTGAACATTCCCCAACTGGTCGACCGCACGCAGAATTCACACACTCATTACACTTTTCTGCTAGTTTCCAGTGTTGTTTAAATTACAATCCCTCCGCTCGTACCTTTCTACTGATAAAAAAAAAATATTGGTGCAACTGATGCTCCCTTTAATCCCCCGACATCGGTTTTATTTACATGGAGCAGATGGCTCGCCTCGCCCCCTCCTTTTACTAAAACACATGCTACGTGCAGAAAGTGTTGTTTCCCTTGCGCGACATGGGAGGATGGAGACTCGTTCTGCCTACTCCTTTTCTCCACACAGCCCAATCACTGATGACCGGGGGCGTGGCCTAGCAGTCCCCGAGCTAGAGGTTCAGTTAGAAGCCGCTGGACCGCGCTGCACGTGTTTGACTAACAGCCCGGGCTGAGGTTCTGGGAATGCAGGCGAGGCTGCAGGGATTGGAGGATAGTCGAGAGGCGTGGCCCCGTCGCTTAGTCACAGCGTCTATAGGGCGTGGTTTCCGCCATTGAGGAATTCTCCTTCAGCATGTAGACCAGCAGCTATAGGCAATGGCATAATATACAGTACTACAATACAATATAAAAGAAGAAGTGGGGTCCTGACAGCAGCAATTGTGTTCTCCTGCATACTAAGCACAGTGCTTCTTCAGTAAACTCGGAGTAAACCAAAATTACATATCAGTCTGATGTAATGTTTTCAATGCCAGAATAAAGTCCAAAATAAGGCTATTGTAATTGTTCAATTTGATGGAATACTTTAATACTAAAAATGAGGTTTAAAAACTCTTCCTCCGCATTTCTTTATTATTTACTATCGACTTGAAATTATGTTTGTGCCTCACTTTACGATTTATGTGACAAATTAATTCTCTGTGTGTGTCCTGCTTCAGTTCAAACTTTTCCTAACAATTATTTGCATTTTCACTGCCATTTAAGGCATTACGCCATCAAAATATCTGGCTTTTTTATCTGTTGCATGCAACATGTGCTACAAATAGACGCTTTGAGATTTTACTCAGTGATACTAGATCAAAAAAAATTAAGAGAATAGGTGGGTATTGGAATGTGTAAATCAAACTTTCACTGTACTGTGGGTTTTTGACTAACTGGACACCAACCTGGAAAAACGGAATCAGAAACAAAGTTATTGCAGAGGTTCAATTACAGAATGTACACTAACCTTATGCCTCCCTCTAATTTTGTAATGTCCAAGTTTTCCATCTGCATACATGATCAGTTTATCCATTTTTGACAGCAGGACTCCTATATTTTCACATCCTTGCTCGTTGCCTTCTACCCAAAGAATTTTATCCCCGCGAATAGCTCGGTTGCTCCCCGATTTTTGATTTGCAAGCTCTCCATCTTGAAACTTGCCGCTCTGATGCAGAGCCAGGACCTCTTGCAAGATCTTCTCACCACATTTGTGTCCCACGAAATTGTCCACTATGCACAAGCCATATGATTCCATGCAAGGCACAATATACTGTAAAACCAGCCTCTGGGAATGGATTCTTTTATGCTCTTTATGAGACATTCTCTTCTTAGGGGTTAAAGTCAGCGTGCACCCTATTGCATTGAGCTCCCCAGATCTGCCTGCTGAAGCCCCTGCTGTACATTTCGGATGCTCTCCCAGATGATCTTTTCTTTCCTTGCCGCTTTCTGTATTATTTGGCCTACTGAAGACAGATTTCCTGCTTTCTAATGAATCACAATGGATTTCTTCTAGTAGTTCGGGGTTCACCGTAGCTGCCATTGCAGGTACGATATGAAACGACCCCTCCCCCCTCTTTGACGGGTTCACATGCCGCAGCCTCAGCGAGGGAAAACCTGCGCTCCACTCCTCCCATGCAGAATGACTGTTTTCGGCCGCGCGCACGCTGAAGGGTACGGGTTTCGGGGGCGTGTACGTCTCCTCCTGCACCGCAGCTGCCCTCTCGGGACGCGTTGCCGAGGAGATGGAGCGCAAAGCAGAGGCCAACATCTGGCAGATCCCCCCTGATGCTAGTACATGCCCAAAGGAGATAGTTCTGTGGGTGCTAAGCACCCCTAGTATTAAACAAGCTCATTCACTGTATCCAAGGAGGGGCAATTTGTGTTGTTTGCCGACACCCCTAATCATTTGGAAATAAAACCCACCCAACCCGAAAGCTTCCAAGACCCTAAAACGAAGGCTGCTGTCTAGTTTGCAAATACTTCCCACCCCACCTCCATCATAACGAATTAATCTAAATTCTTTAGACAAATGTATAAATTTGCTAATGTACTCAACCATATTTATTCAATTACAAATATACATTTTCAACTTTTAAAGTTTTTTTCAGGCTTAGGTGCACTAGTCAATTCATTTTTACACCTGTGCTTATTACACTGCATAAAGCATAGTATCCCTCACACTCCACTTTAAAGGTTAACAAATAAAAACAAAAAAATAGAAGCTAACAGAAACTGACTTGAATTGGTCTCTGTGCAGATACTGGGATAGACGGACCATTGGTCTGACCCAGTAAGGCTATTCTTATGTTCTTATTTTTTTTGGTTCAGTTTCTGCCAAAACAGAAACTTAAACTGCAACCAAAAACTTACTGCCTGGTTTCAGTAGAAACCAAAACTGAAAACTAGGGTTTTGTTCTTTGAATGTGAACATGGGAATTGTCAGAGCTGGCAACTGGCAGCCCTTTGCAAACCCCACAGGAGATTATTATTACTCTCCAGTCCCAGGAGGAGAGCCATTTTAACAAGGACCTCTCAACAAGTCTGGTACATTTAGGTTCTCAAGTCAATGCGGATGTAGATAAATAACCTTTGAGACAGGGCCTTTGTGGGAATCTGTTTTAAAAAAAATCATGATTACCAGCTTTTTATGCTTACCTGAACTGTTTACAAATAACAAGAGAAAGTAGCACTAAAAGCCGCAGTATAAAGCAATAAACCGAACAGCACCCACCTACCTCAACAACCATCTAAATCATAACCATATTTCCAGACTAAGAAGAACCCAGATCCTATTCTCCCACCCTCCACTTAAGGGAACTCAGCGCAAAAAAATGTACGACGGCCTCCTAGCAGCGAAGCTGGACCCCTCCATTACCAACCTGTTGACAACTTCAAGTGACTTTAAATCATTCCGAAAAGAAATCAAAACTTTGCTCTTCAAAAAGACTATACAACCTTCACATCCCTCCCTCCCCCGCATCCTCCCCCCTCTACGCAAACTACCGCTGACCTCCTACCCCTCCACTAATGACCCTATCAAGTAACCAACCCTAAACTTCTTCTTCCCTTCTAGTAATCCTCAATTCTCCCCCTTCCTCAATTTTCTCCCCATCGCCTCCACTAGTTAACGCCCCCAAAATTGTAACTCCCCTGCATCAACTGTGTAAGCGTCCTCTGCTTCTACTGTGTAAGCGCCCCCTAAATTGTACTTCCTGGAAATGTCCAGCTATCTTATACTGTAAATTGTAACTTCCTGGAAATGTCCAGCTATCTTATACTGTAAATTGTAACTTCCTGGAAATGTCCAGCTATATTATACTGTGATCCGCTTAGAACTGCAAGGTACAGGCAGAATAGAAGTCACCAATGTAATGTAATGTAAATGGCCTTAATGCACCCTTACCATGGGTTTTTTCTGCGTGCCTTGGCCGCCTCGAACTACTATGGCTTTGGCGGTATATAAGAATAAAATTATTATTATTATTTACGTCATGACTGGAATAGGCCAATTTTTCTTCCAGAATTAATAGGCATGCACTAATTGCACAATTAAAAATATTATTGCTTGAGCTCTTACTGCATCCATTTTGTAGGTGGTAGGAGCTCACGTGCTCACCACACGCTAATCAGCACACATCGATGCCCCACACACTAACTGATTTGTGCTCTCCACACTACACATACTTCCCAGAAAATAAAAAAATATTTTTTTGAGCGCAGTGTGTGCGTACAAATTGCCAAGTTTACTGAGTGACACCTTAGTACATTCCATGGCAACCCTTTTGAAGCTGCAGTAAACACACATTAGTGCTTACACAACTTACTAAAAGGACCCCAAAGATTCTTACATAAATGGGGAAAGGGAGTCCAAATATTGGTCGACATTGTGGACATTATATAAGCCTGATGCACAATACAGAATTAAAAAAAAACACATTGATGTGACTGAATGCAAGGACTATTAGGGGCTGCTGACAAATTCTCAGCCCAACCAAGAAGAGAATGATGTGGAGCCATGAAACTTACAAGTTATTCCACACTTTTCTTGACCCTTTTCGTTTTATTTCATTTCATATCATTGAAATGAAAAGGGTCAAGAAAAGTGTGGAATGACTTGTAAGTTTCATGGCTCCACATCATTTTCTAGCTCATTGGGCTGAGAACTTTTCAGTGGCCCCTCATATATGCTTTGAGACAATTAAGAGCAATAGATTTCTAAAATATTCTCTAATATATAAACTTCATTTCATTGTAATATCATTTCCCTACTAACACTATATGCTTGACCAGTACTTGTGCTTAAAAACAATTACTGCAGGTTCCTTTCTTATAGAACATAAGAGTTGCCATACAAGGACAGACTGAAGGTCCATCAAACCATTATCCTGTTTCCAACAGTGGCCAACCCAGGACACAAGTGTAATTAGAACGCTGCATCTTCATCATACTCAACAGAGTCTGGAAATTCTATAAAATCACCCAAATCATCTCCAAGCCAAAATATACAGATTAATTTAAATAATGAAAGACCATTTTTACCTTCAAGCAAAATAGCCTCTGCATACATGGTCCTTAGCTAATAAAAAGTGAAACTAAAAGCCACAGTGCTTTTATAATGGGAGATTTTAAAAAGAGACTAAACAGTACACCCTGGGTGCCGTCTTGGTGAGGGCACCAGCATCTCTCCTCCTCTCCACACACCCCTCGCTCCTTCCCACTCCTCCCTGCTGCGTTCACACCTTCAGTTCCCCCCACTATACCTCTAGCTCTTTGGGACGCGAGCAGCAGCTCTAACCTGCTCCTTGCGCCGGCCTCAGTGCTCCCCTCTGATGTCACATCTGGGTCCCACGACAAGGAAGTGGCATGAGAAGGAGAGCTGACGCCAGCGCGGGCAGCAAGTTAGAGATGCTGCTCACACCAGGGAAGCTAAACAGGGACGGGAAGGACAGCATGCGCAGCAGAGGGCGTGTGGAAGGAGCGAGGGGACAGAGAAGAGGGCAAGGGGGGATTCCACCACCCCGGCATCTCCCACCGTCGCTGTGCTGTTGGGACAAAGTATTAATTTTTGACTTTCACTGAAAAAATACAGTAAGGGGTCCTTTTATCAAGCTGCAGAAGGGGTTTAACACGCGTAATACCGCACGTTAAACTGCCTGCCGCGCTAGCCGCTAACGCCCACATTGAGCAGGAGTTAGTTTTTTAGCTGGCCGCAGGGGTTAGCGCGTGATGAAATGTCTGACACGCTAACCCCCGCTAGCGTGTCTTGATAAAAGGAGCCCTAAGTTTCAGCCCAAACCAAACTATGACCATAGCCTTTTGGCTAAAACCAAAATCAGGCAGAAAAAGGATTTGGGGACAATTTCGGCACTGACACTGAAACCAAAATTTGATCAGCCTCTAATGTAAAATAAGATGATAATTTTTACTGGACTAACTTCAACACCCTTTTACTAGTGTGCTGAAGCTTACTGCAGAATATGCTTAAGTATCTTGTAGTAATTTTCCCTTTTATATGTGCTAACCATGCAGTATTTTTATTTCTTTTCGTATTGGTATATTAAAGGTAGAGAATGGGTTTGCTAACTGAATAATACAGGGTTAACATGGAAGCACTTAACACCTCCTAAATAAGAGGATTGAGACTTGAAAATTTTTTTAAAAATAGAAAAAGCCTTTTTTACAGAACTGCTAGGAATGGGCTTAACATGTAGGAAAATTCACAGTCGAACATTCTAATATCCATAAAGAGGACCCATTAATAGATATTGGAAGCTAGAGTTTCCTTCCATAGGGTCAGGACAATATGAACAGAAGATGACAAATATCAGAATGTGTGATGATAACATGAATGCATTCCAGTGAAAGTCTCAATGGGAAGGAGAGGGTGGGGAAGAGGGGAAAACATACAGAGAGATGGATGGGCGATCAGAAGGTGAAAAACAGAATATTATAACTTATAACAGGGGTGTCCCACCTTTTGGCTTCCCTGGGCCACATTGGCTGAAAAAAAGTTTCTGGGGCCGCACAAAAATGCTGCAGCAAGACAGAGGAGGGAGCCGGCAAGACGGTAAACACCCGGGGGCAGCAGAGGAAAACACTGCATCGCCCTCAACTGGGGCCACACAAAATACTTCACAGGGCCGCAGGTTGGACACCCCTGACTTATAATATGATAGGAAACCAAGATATTTGTTAGCTGCAAGGTATCTCATCACCTTAACCTCAAACAACACAGGAATTTGTATATTCTGATACTGGCATCTTTTGCTCATACTATTCTAACATGAGGAAGGAGGTTTTGACTTCTGACAACTGGTCAAAAATGTGCCAGATTAATCCAATAAAAAGGTATCATCTTTATTTTGCATTCTAAGACTTTTTAAATTTATGAACCTCATATTCTAATCATTTCTATTTAGTTGAATGAATGGATCTAACTTATGTGCCACTGCAAATTCAATAACTCCTGGGGGAATTCTGGTAGTAAAACTAAAATTCTGTGAGCAATGTTTTTTCTTCTTTTTTATCGAAAAGATTTTCACTCAAAAAAAGATAAGATAATTTTTTAAGTAAACTAAGAAAAATATTATTTTAGAGAAATGGCCATTCTCAAGGTAACAGAAAGAATTTATATAGCCTAAATAATTGAGTAGAAGAAACACAAAAACAAACAAAGAAATTATATAGGTAACTAGCTGATGTCCCGGCGTTGCACGGGTATTTAATTATAGCAATAACACTGTAAATGGATTCAAATAAAGATATTTTATAGTGGTGAATGAAATTATTTTTTTACAGCTTAATAAAAAGTACAATATTCAAATTATAATGTGAAATATTTGACAAAATGAATACAATACAACTAACGCAAAACGTGATTATAAACAACAATTTTAGTTTCACCTCCTGGAGCAAGAACATATAAATTCTTGGGTGAACCCCCCTTGAGCAAGCAACATAGAGTTGTGGGCCGCAAGACCCCCAGAACATATCACCCCAGGTAGTGAGGGATCTGCATACCAAGTATCGTGCAAATCGGTCAAGCCGTTTTTGAATTACTGTGAGAATGGCAGCTTTTTACATTTTTTCCATTGTCATGAATGGGTGAAATCTGATTTTCTGTTTGTAGCTCCGCCCACGTGTGCAGGTGGGCCGCGAGACCCCCAGAACATATCACCCCAGGTCGTGAGGGATCTGCATACCAAGTTTCTTTCAAATCGGTCAAGCCGTTTTTGAATTACTGTGAGAATGGCAGCTTTTTACATTTTTTCCATTGTCATGAATGGGTGAAATCTGATTTTCTGTTTGTAGCTCCGCCCATGTGTGCTGGTGGGCCGCGAGACCCCCAGAACATATCACCCCAGGTAATGAGGGATCTGCATACCAAGTTTCGTTCAAATCGGTCAAGCCGTTTTTGCATGATCGCGGCACATACACACACACACACATACACACATACATACCTCCGATTTTATATACACTATATAGATTATTATAAGAGTAAATGTAGAACCCCACCCATAATGCCTAATTAATTTAAACTTTGTTACATCTTATCCAACCTAGGTTAAATAACACTGGTGCAGAAATATGGGTAGTTTGTTCTACCATGTTATTAGCCATAAATATTAAACATAATAAATCTCTCGCATTTTGAAGGTTCAAAGAACATGTGAGTGATTCCTGGAATAGGAAATTAAATATTTACATGGAAACCTATGATATAAGGAAGCACCCATCAACACTACTTGAGAGTTCAGAGACAAAAAGGCTTTTACACCTCAGCTGTGTCGAATGGGCAACATCTGGGAAAAGCTGAATCCTCTGTCCACAGAAGGGACATCCTTGTTCTTAAAGTAAGCTTTCACAATTGCAATCTTGTCACACTCAGAAACAAGTGAAACCAGGAAGGTTGCTATGTCAGGAAAAGAATCTTGCAGTTTCCAAGAACGCTGAAAGATTAAGGGCTCCTTTTACTAAGCTGCGATAGCGTTTTTAGCGCGCGCAGAATTTTAGCGGGTGATAAACCCGCGCTACGCGGCTAGAACTAACGCCAGCTCAATGCTGACATTAGTGTCTAGCACGCGTGGCAATTCTGTGCGCGCTTAGCGTGCGCTAAAACCGCTATCACAGCTTAGTAAAAGGAGCCCTAAAACTCTCAGCTTTTTCTATAATATCCAAGCCATCTTCTATTTCACTTGAAATGGCAGTGTTGCTTGATAGAGTCATATAATTTTTAGATATCAATCTCTCATGAATTGGAAAGCCTCAGTACTTCAGAAAAGTATTGTCCAAGCAAAATCTCAGGGGGAAATGTAATAACCTCTGATTTTTTTTTAAACTAATCACTCTCTTCGAATCCTACCTCCACCAGATCCACTCACAAATTCAAATTATCCTTCCCCTCTTTAAAAGGCATATCCCATACAGGAAAACTTGGGACATCCCTCCTCTTCAGGATCACCGAGCTGTGGAACAGCTTCACTGCCCCTCTTCGGAGTTCGACCTCCCTCCAACGCTTCCGAAAACATTTGAAAACCTGGCTTTTCGCTAAAATGTTACTACTCCCTCCCTCTCCATTATACTAAGTCCCCTCTTTCTTTCTTTTTACTAAGCCCTTCTCCTTTCCATTGGAGTTCCTTTCTATATTAATTCCTGTAAACCGTGTCGAGCTCCACTTTTGTGGAGATGATGCGGTATATAAACTTAAGGTTTAGTTTAGTTTAATCACACTGTTCACAGATTCCAATTTTCTAAAAGCCACTAGGCTACCTTTTATAGCAAATTCCCAGTAACATTTGAGAACTTAATCCGGGGTTCAAGTGCCAATGATATTTTTTTTCTGTTCTCAAAGTCCTTAGTGTCTAATTCTTCCAGTTTGTCCACCATTGCCATGAAACTACACTCTATCCTAAGATTCTATATAAGTTGCACAAAGATGAGCTTGGATCCCAGATTTGCGAGTAAACTAATTAGTTAACCCACCCCCTCCCCCCTTTTACAAAGCTATGCTAGCAGCTGCTTTGCGGCAATGATCCCAAAGCCCTTTAAGGGCTAGATTCACTAAGCAAACCGATTGTGTACCGATCGGTTTGCGACCCCTTTGTGACCCGATTTCCCTCCAACCCGATTCACTAACCTGTGTACTGATCTGATTCTGATCCATGCATGCAAATGAGGGGTAATGGCATGCAAAGAAGGCAGGGATGCGATTCACTAAACTTTTTTCTTGAACACCGACTGGGCTGGCCGATCAACAAGAAGTGACTGCTGGGGACCAGTCGCTCACGTCCTTTCAGATTGTTCTGCCAGCCCTGCAGCCCTGAAATAAACCTGCTCTCTGCCTCCCTCAACTCTCTCTCTCTGGCTCTCCTGCTCTCTGCCGCGACCTGCTCTCTGCCTCCCCGACTCTCTCTCTGGCTCCCCGGCTCTCCTGCTCTCTGCTGTGACCTGCTTTCTGCCTCCCCGACTTTCTCTCTGGCTCCCCGGCTCTCCTGCTGTCCACTGTGACTTGCTCTCTGCCTCCCTTGACTCTCTCTCTCTGGCTCCCCGCTCTCCTGCTCTCTGCCGCGACCTTCTCTCTGCCTCCCCGACTCTCTCTCTGGTTCCCCGGCTCTCCTTCTCTCTGCCGCAACCTGGTCTCTGCCTCCCCGACACTCTGTCTGGCTCCCCGGCTCTCCTGCTCTCTGCCACGAATTGCTCTCTGCCTCCCCAACTCTCCTGCTCTCCACCAAAACCTGCTTTCTGCCTCCCCGACTCTTTCTCTGACTCCCTGGCTCTCCTGCTTTCCACCGCAACCTGCTTTCTGCCTCCCCCAACTCTCCTGCTCTCTACAGACCTATCCTGCAGTGCGAGCCCTTGGTTTTAACCCACTTTAAACCCGCGGGTTAAAACCACAGGCTTGCACTGCAGGGAAGGGCGGCAGAGAGCAGGTGAGTCGAGGCCAGTAAAAAAAAGTTTAAAAAAAAAACAACAGACAGCAAACACATGTGCAGACCATCTACAGGCAAAGTAGATGGTCTGTGCATTTGTCGGGATTTCTACCTAGCGTTCCGTGTTGGTGGATAGGGGCATGCCTCCGATCACCCCCATTAGAATATTCTGGATTCCAGAATCGATCGACCCTGCCTGGATCGGTCACGATCGGGCAGGTTAGTGAATCAGGCCCTTATCTCTATGGGCTTCAGGGCAGTTACTGCAGCAGCCTGTGCTAAACAGTTTTGTAAAAGACGCCCTTAATGAGCTGTTAACAATCCAATAATTGGTGTTAATTGGCAGTCATTTGGGTGTATACACAGATCTGCCAGGTGCCCAATTCTATAAAATGCATGCTTAACTTTTCTAGGGCACTGGTTAAAGGGAGTGTGGCAATGGGAGGGGCATAAGCAAGTCAAAGGTTTTCCCAGAAATTAGGCATAATGTTATAGAATAAGCATGGTGAGGACTGGCCTACAGAGTATCCAAGGGTCGGACACAACTGAACAGATAGTAGTTGTATCTGATAGACACGAGCAGAAAAAGCCAGGTCTTCAAACTTTAATAGCAACCACAAGTGTAATTCAAATTAATGAGTCAATCAGTCATAAAAACATCTAGCAAGTCATAGGACTCAACACGCAACATGTTTTGGCTAAAACGTTTGCATCAAGAGTCCATACAAATCCTGATTAAAACAAACCAATTATGAAAAACAATTCCATGAGGATGAATCTGCAGAAGGAACAGAAAGTGCATTGACACATTGCGTGTCGAGTCCTATGACTTGTTAGGTGCTTTTCAAGTTTCAAGTTTATTTCGTATTTGATAAAATTGCATTTTTTCAAAGATTACAAAGCGATGAACAATAAATAATTTTCAAATATGGGAAACATACAATATAGGGATGGACAAACATGCACTTCATAGGGAAGTCGGGGAAGAATTACAATTTGATATAGAAAATGGAACAAATAAGGATAAAACAATAGGAGTTATGTTAAAATAGATCAGCACTTGCCTACTTCAGTTAGGAATAGTAACTCGGTTTGAAAGACTAATTAATTAAAAGTGTCGAGATTCTTTTCTTCTCTTACCTAAGCAGGTAGTAGATTCCATGTTTGAGACGCGGTAACAGAGAAACGTGTAGTACGTCTAGTGTTTATGATTGGTAGAGATGGAACTGTAAGTAAATTTTTATCCTCAGATTGTAAGGAGCGGAAAGGAGAATATGGAATGATAACTCGGTCTAAGAATAGCAGTGCGTTAAATTGCAAAACTTTGAATGTAATGAGCACCTGTTTATAAGTTATTCTGTGAATGATAGGAAGCCAATGTACATTCTTTAGTAATGGTGTGACATGGTCAAATTTTCTTTTTCCTATGATTTTTATTGCGGTATTTTGTATAAGTTGTAGTCTTCTTATTTCTTTTTCTGTGATTCCTTTATAAAGTAAATTACAGTAATCCAGTTTTGAAATGATTGAGTGAATTAAAATGTTTAGTGAGGGAGCGTCCAGTAAGTTAGCTAAAGATCTAATCATACACAGCCTATGGAAACAACTTTTAACAACAGAATTAATTTGATCATGATAATTTAATTTATTATCTATGAGGACTCCGAGAATTGTTATCTTAGTAACGGACTGAATTGAAAAGTTATTAATAAAAATTGGTGGTGGGCTCTTGAGCCCCTCTTTCCATGGGGAAAAAAACAGTTTTAGTTTTTTCCAGGTTTAAAGATAGCATGTTATCTTGGAACCATTGTTTTATTTTGGACAGTTTTTGATTGATGTTAAGTATCTCCTCATCTGAATCTGAATTAACTGGGTGAAGGATTTGAAAATCATCAGCATAAGTGAAGAATGAGAACCCTATGGACTGGCATAAGGTTAACAGAGGGGCAGTAAAAATGTTAAATAAGAGCGGAGATAAAATTGAGCCTTGAGGAATACCATAGTTGTTAATATAAATTTTTGAAGTGGAGTTATTAAATCTGACCTTAGAGGTTCTTTCAGAAAAGTACGATTTGAACCATGCCAAAACTAAGTCGCTTATTTAAATTGACTCAAGTCTTTTTAATAAAAGATGATGATCGATTGTGTCAAATGTGGCCGACAAATCCAATGAAATAAGGCCGATCAAAGAGTATTCGGTAGAATGATATTGACGGAAGCCTGTCTGGTTAGGATGAAGGACTCAGAGATCTGTTTAAACACAACCTTTTCTGTTAATTTTGCAAGGAAAAGAATGTTTGTTATGGGTTTATAATTTGAGCAGTTGCTATGGTTACCTTTTGGATCTTTTGGAATGGGGTGAATAAGTGATTCTTTCCATATCTTTGATAGTGATCCAGATGTAAGACTATGTGAGATAAATGTTTGAATGATTGGACCAAATAAAGAAGAAGCGCTTCTGAATAGACGGGGGAATTGTCTCGGTTCTGTTACCTTTGATGTTAAGACTCTTTAAGAGTCGTTCAAGTTCGCTAATTGATGGAATAGAGAAATTGGCACATTTTGCAAGGGGTATGTCGCTATTTGTTTCTTGTAGCTCATTATCGCACCAGGTTCATTAGAAATTTGGTATCGAATTTTGGAGATTTTTTGCATGAAAAAGTCTGCTAATTCTTGAGCTGAGGACAGAAGATCTCCTTCAGGAATTGATTTTTGTTTGAATTCTGTTAGAGATTTCAAAATCGTAAAGAGAGTGGATGAATTTCTTGCGTTCTTTATTTGCTGTAAATCAGGGGTGTCCAACCTTTTGGCTTTCCTGGGCTGCATTGGCCGAAAAATTTTTTTCTGGGGCCGCGCAAATGCTGCAGCATGACAGAGGAGGGAGCCGGCAAGACAGTAAACACCCGGAGGCCGCACAAAATACTTCACAGGGCCGCAGGTTGGACACCCCTGCTTTAAATAATCATTTCTTTTGGCCGTAATGATTTTCATTTTATAGAACGTTGCCTGCTCTAAATATTTGGATTGATTAGATGGTGTATTATTTTGATGCCATTTTAGTTCTAGTGAACCTAGTTGTTTTTTTAATAGGTCTAGTTCTGGGTTATACCAGGTTTTTTATTTTCCTCACTGAAATAGTGCGCGTAATTAAAGGTACAGGCTTATCCATAAGCAATTTGGTGGCTTTTTCCCATTTGGAACTTAATTCCTCCATAGAGTCATTGATAAGATTGTCTTTTTTTAGTTGAAAGGATGAAGAATTGAAGAGATGTTGAGTTTACTAAGATCTCTAAAAGAAATAGCTTAGGGGTGAATGATTCAGGGGTAGTATTAAGTTTAAACTTAGTCGAGATCAGATGATGGTCAGACCAGGGAACTGAACAAATGCGAGGGGGTGAGGAATGGCCAAGCAGTGTCTTTGGAATAATAAGAATGTCTAGAGTGTGCCCTGCCAGATGAGTAGGCTCTTCAATAACTTGGATCATATTCATGTCAGAGATGAGATTCAGGGGTCCTTTTACAAAGCCGCACGAGCGGTTTTATTGCACGTACCGGATTAGCGTGTACTATAGCATGCGCTAGCCAGAAATCTACCGCCTGCTCAAAAGGAGGCGGTAGCAGCTAGCACATGCGGCAATCTAGCACATGCTATTCCGTGTGTTAAGGCCCTAGCGCGGCTTTGTAAAAGGAGCCCTCAGTGTTTCTGAGATAAAAGTGTCGTTAACATCATCAAAACGAATGTTTAGGTCTCCCAGAATTACTGGGTTGGAAGCGTTGGTACAAAAATCGAATAATATTGAATGCAATAGTGAAAGAAAATCCTTGCTAATCGGCGGAGGAATATAAAGAAGTTGTTGGGTGACCAGAACAACCTTTGTCGGTTATACCTGCTCTTCCCACTTTAAACCTTTTTACTCACTTATAAACCTTTCATTGATTCATAGTGCTACGTCCATACTGAGCCAATATCTGATGGTGAATTTCTGCAGGTTTCACTCCCTCTGCCCAAAAAAACGCACTACTGCATGTTGTTCTTCGATGGTGCAATCATGCAATGGAGCATCCATTTTTCTGACCGCATGGCTGCCACAAGACTAAAGGCCGAGTGCAGCACTGTGAGTGGATGACTACCCAACAGACAATGTATGAGTACATATGTTGCATTTCGCTAGCTCTGTTCCAGTTATTGTGTAATCGATTCACCTTTGTACTTTGCAGTGATAAGGGATCCAGCAGCTGTATTGATTATATTTTGGAGTTTTAGCTGGGCTACTTAATATTTTCTCCACAATATATGGTAACTGCTACTGTTACTAATTACTGCCCACATCCTCTATATTAAAATATGTCCCAATACTTATTATTATCATTCTTCACCAATAATATATATCCCTCTCAGGCTTAGAGAGATATATATTATAAAGAAATATTAATTTTTTTTGGGGGGGAGGGAGTTAACTCGCTTGATTAACACTCAGCTCTGTAATTAAATATATATGAATCAAGGACCAAGATCCGGTAGAAACAGTTTACAGAGGGGATTTTTAAGCAAGAATTAACAGACATACACAGACGGTGGTTGAAATGTCCTTAGAAGGCCGAGCACATGTTTGCAGAACAGCACATGTTTGCAGAGGCTGCAACTTGGTCCAGCACTGGTCCAAAGGAAGATGGCAAGAGAGAGAAAAAGAAAGCGGACCCCACATGGTATCCATGCTTTATAAATGTGGGGAGGATTCTTAGGATGCATCAAAATCAGGGGCTGTCTCTATCTCAAATCCAATCATACAGTAGTACATCACAGAACAGGGCAGTCTTTTTTCGGTGATGTCATGATGGGATCTTCTTACAGTGGGTAGGCACTGATCCATGCTTTTATGTATTCGCTTTAGCTGCCTCTGTCTGGCCATTGTCCTTTTTTTTTAACACTGTCTGAAGGCAAAATGGCTCAGTCCTATCAGAATCCAGTTAGTCCTTCAGTTTCAGTTAGAAATCCTTGGTCTGACCCAGTAGATCAACTCTTATGTTCTTATCCGCTCTTTGGCAAAACCTGAATATTCTGAGTTATTCTCCTGTCAGGGTTAAATCACTGAGGTTCAGTTGAGTCCTTAGTAAATTACTGAGCATTTATGCTCAAGTCACTGAACAGAGCACAAAGATTATTTCCCAAAGTCATAATATGAAACACCTCAGTGAACAGATAATAAATTATCCACCTTTCTTTCTTGGAAAAGGAAGATATTTCTGATAATGGATGAAATAACTCCTCTGATTATCAAGATGTTTTGACAAACTGTCTACACTGTATTAGAGTTTACTCAGGCCCTATCTCCAAGGAAATTGTATGAGGCTAGATCATTTTTGGAAGCTGGCACTTCAAATATTTTTTCCAGACATTTATTATGATTTGGCTGAAAACTTTTCAGAAGGAGGTATAGCAAGTATTTTTCTGTCCCCATAGGGCTTACAATCTATTTGTACCTGAGACAATGCAGGGTTAAGTGACCTGCCCAAAGTCTCAAGTAGCTATAGTGGGATTGGAGCATTAGGTTCTTTGGTTCTCACTTCTTAGCCTGCTACTCTAATTACTAAGCTACTCCTCTACTCCAGGTTGCAAGTATTCTCTGCCAGATTTGTGTTACTCACCAGGTGCATTTATTTGGCATCCTGTATTTCCTCTGTTACACTGGGAGATTCAAAGGAACAAAGCTCATTAAGCCATTCAATTGTTTCTGTAATAGCAGAATACAGTGGTTGCTGAAAAAGGCCTTCATGATTTATTGGTATACCACGTGGTTTAGTTGGTATCAAGAGGATGGAAATGGAGCATAGTTATTATCCGCTGTGTCCCCAGCAATGCCAGAATCTCACTTTACAATACACTTTGGCTTACATATTACTCAGGGCTCCCAGGCAAAGAAGGTTCGAGGGGAGATCCGGGAAACTACAGGCTGGTGAGTCTGACCTCAGTACCGGGAAAGATGGTAGAGGCGCTGATAAAGGATCACATCGTTGACCACCTTGATGGACACAATCTGATGAGAACCAGCCAGCATGGCTTCAGCAAAAGAAGATCTTGCTTGACGAACTTGCTGCACTTTTTTGAGGGAATTAACAGACAGATAGACAAAGGTGACCCGGTCAACATTATATATCTGGATTTTCAGAAGGCGTTTGACAAGGTCCCGCATGAACGGCTTCTTCAAAAAATTGCGAGCCATGGGATTGAGGGTGAAATACACATGTGGATCAAAAACTTGTTGGCAGATAGAAAGCAAAGAGTGGGGGTAAATGGACAATACTCGGACTGGAAAAGCATCACCAGTGGAGTGCCGCAGGGTTCGGTGCTTGGGCCTCTGCTCTTCAACATATTTATAAACGATCTGGAAATTGGAACGACGAGCGAGGTGATTAAATTTGCAGATGATATGAAGTTATTCAGAGTAGTAAAGACACAGGAGGACTGCGAAGACCTGCAACAGGACATAAACACGCTTGAGAAATGGGCTGACACATGGCAAATGAAGTTTAACGTGGACAAGTGTAAGGTAATGCATGTTGGTAACAAAAATCTTGCATATAATATAGGATGTCTGGTGCAGTACTCAGAGAGACAACTCAGGAAAGAGACTTGGGAGTACTGGTCAACAAGTTGATGAAGCCATCCACGCAATGTGCGGCAGCGGCGAAAAGGGCAAACAGAATGTTTGGAATGATTAAGAAGGGGATCACGAACAGATCGGAGAAGGTTATCATGCCACTGTACTGGGCCATGGTACGCCCTCACCTGGAATACTGCATCCAGCACTGGTCACCGTACTTGAAGAAGGACACAGTACTACTCGGAAGGGTACAGAGAAGAGCAACTAAAATGGTTAAGGGGCTGGAGGAGTTGTCATATAGTGAGAGATTAGAGAAACTGGGCCTCTTCTCCCTTGAAAAGAGGAGACTGAGAGGGGACATGATCGAAACCTTCAAGATAATGAAGGGAATAGACTTAGTAGATAAAGACAGGTTGTTCACCCTCTCCAAGGTAGGGAGAACGAGAGGGCACTCTTCAAAGTTAAAAGGGGATAGATTCTGTACAAACATAAGGAAGTTCTTTTTCACCCAGAGAGTAGTGAAAAAATGGAACGCTTTTCCGGAGGATGTCTTAAGGGAAAACACCTTCCAGGGATTCAAGACAAAGTTAGACAAGTTCCTGTGGAACTAGAACGTAGGCAGGTAGGGCTGATCTCGGTTAGGGCACTGGTCTTTGACCTGGGGGCCACCACGGGAGCGGACTGCTGGGCACGATTGGCCACTGGTCTAACCCAGCAGCAGCAATTCTTATGTTCTTATAAATCAAATCAATTTCAATCATGATCCAATTCAATAGTAAGGAAGATTCTGCAGTGATTTGTCAGTTCATTGACCTGGACCTGAGACTACAGAGCAGGTCACCAGTGGCGTATCTAGCATATGTGACACCCGGGGCCCATCATTTTTTGACACCCCCCCCCCACACACACACCTGTATGAAAAACATGATTTTTAGTAACAATCCAAACGTCACACAAGAATATACCTAGGAAAATGCAGCATCTTTTACATACTGCAGTGAGCAATACATCATCAATACACCCATTGTAAAATTAAATAAGCCAGACTAGTACAGATCTATCCTGCAGTCAATCCTAACAGAAAAACGTCTTTTGAATACACAGAACACAGAAAACACCTTCACCTAGTATGGAATATGTAATCACAAACTAACCCCTCCCCCTTTTACAAAACTGTAGTGTGGTTTTCAGCCATGGTGGTAACAGCTCTGACGCTCATAGAATTCTGAGCATCAGAGTTGCTACCACCACGGCTGGCACTAAAAAACGCTCCACAGTTTTGTAAAATGGGGGATAAAATAGAAATACATAGACAAAGGTTAAATTGAACCACCATGAAGCTGGACTCTGCATACAATGCAACACCACAGAAACAGTGACATATGTCTCCTAAAGCAATAAATAAATAAATAGAATTTTTTTTTCTACCTTTGTCTTCTCTGGTTTCTGCTTTCCTCATCTTCTTGTTACTCTCTTCCTTCCATCCACTGTCTGCCGTCTCTCTGCCCGTACATGGCATCTTCTCTCCTTCTATGTCCCTTCCAGAAACTGTATGTCTCCCCCATCTCTCTTTTCATCCCCATTGGTCTGGCATCTCTCTCCTCTCCTTCCCTCTCCCACACCTCTCCTCTGCAATTCCTTTCCCTTTTTCCCCTCATTTTCCTTTTCAATGTATTTTCTGCATATGTCTTAATTACATTCTTACTACCCTATCATCAATTTCCTTTTTTACTGTCTACCTACAGCTCGCCACCTATTTCCCTCACCCCCTCCAGTATTTCACTAACTCAATCCTTTTTCCTCCATCATGTGCCCTCCTTTTATTTATCCCCTCCTTCCATCATGTGCCCTCTTTCTCTACCCCTTCCATCTAGTACCTTCTCCTCTCTCTGTCCACTTCCATCCAGCATCTGCTCCCCTTTTTCTCTCCTCCCAATTTCCTTCCTGCATTTGCTCCCTTATCTCTCCCAACCGCACTTCCAGTCGGCATAGGCTCCCCCTCTACCCTCCCCACTACCATCCAATGTCTGCCCTTTGTCTCTCCATCCACCCCTCTTCAGTTAGCATCTACCCCCTTTCTTTCCCTCCAATCCAATTCCATCCAGAATCCTTCCCCCCTTATGCCTCTCTCCCCTTTCCCTGCACATCAATTCCATCAGCGCCACCCTTCCATACCATCCTGCCCCCTTTCTCTCCCTCCACCAATCTTCCATACCAGCAGTCCTTCTCCCTTCTCTCCCTTCATGTAGCAAGGTCCCGCGATGACTACATCTGACAGCTCTGCTCCGGAAGAAGTAAGTTATGTTGGAGGGGGTGGACCCGGCAGATGCAGAGAGTTGCCACAAGATCCTGCGATGAATGCGTCTGCTGGGTCCACCCCCTCCAACGTAACTTACTTCTTCCAGAGCAGAGCCGGCAGACGTAGTCATCGTGGGACCTTCCTGCACTTCAGTGCGGCTGCCGACTCTGCTCCAGAGCAAGTACGTCGGAGGGGGTGGACCGGCAGCTGCGCTGAGGTGCAGGTCTTTTTGCACAGTAGGGCAGGACGTTCCGGACCCGGTCAGCTGTGCACCCCCCTAGGGCGTGAACCCGGGGTGGTCCGTCCCCTCCCCCCTTGGTACACCACTGCAGGTCACTGAAACAGCTTGGCCAAAGAGGAAAAGCAGTGCATTGTGTTGTCATCAGGGACAATGGCCATACAGCCAGCAGAATCATGTGTATGGCCTTGGCAAACGTGCAAACAGCTATTGCCCAGATACATGCGACAAGGAAGGACATATGACGGAAGGGACATGTTAAGAATGCTTATTTCTAATTCAAAAAAATTTTAATTTAATTTAGTTTATCCACTATATTATTGTTGGGATGTTCATTTTGCTTTAAAAAGAGTGTGGCCTTAGAGAGATCAATGTATTCTTGTTGGGATGTTACAAATCTTGTTTTTATCTCTGTCTTTATTTTTACATCTTTACTATTCATTAATTGTTTTTCCCAGGTACTTTAGCTAGATTGTGAGCCTTCGGGACAGTAAGGGAATTTCTAAGTACCTATCTTTACTTATCTTATTTTTATTGTATACTTAATGTATATTTTCTGTAAACCGCTTCGAACCTAATGGTATAGCGGTATATAAGAAATAAAATAAAATTAATACAAACATGACAAGGTCATTGTGAAAAACAGGTTATCAACAGCAATGAGATGATACATCAAGATACCCCAAAGGCCTGCCATTATAAGACTTTTTTGGATAGGACACTGGAATATCAGGCTGGGAAGATGAACTCCTGGCTTAAACCTACTCTTACTTTACATTTAGGAAATCATTAAAAACTCACTTATTTGATAAACAAGAATGTTGATTTTATATTCACGATGAGGTTTTTATCTTTTTAAAATTTTTATCTTATGTTTTAATTGATAATAATAGTTAGGAACTATATTTTAACCAATGTTATATCTGATTGATTGATGTATGTAGTAGTGTTATTATGAAATTGTACTTTTTCCCTGAAATGATTCAGTTTTTTCTGTTGTGAACTGCCCAGAACTGCTGGTTGGGCGGTATATAAGAAAATAAATTATTATTATTATTATTTCCAAGAATACAGACAGCTGTGACTACTGTGACATCACATTACATGTCAAAGGTAATTTGAACAGATATCGCTTTCACTTAACATAAACAATTTAAGCTCATTAGTAACAGGTTATGCTAACAGATGGTGACACATGTGCAGCTGAAGGGGGAAATAGAGTGAGAGTGGGTAGAGACAAATGGGCTAGAGAAACATGAGGGAGAGGGCAGGGAATATTATAGAAGTGTTGGCCCACCACTACACCCTGTCAGGCACAGGCCAGCAGGAGTGCCTAGCCAGTGGATTCCACTCAGTGATCAGAGGGTCAGAGCACAGGGAAATGCAGAGAGCAGCAGGTAGGTCAGCTGGGGGGGTGAAGCAGTTTCCCACAAGACGTCTAAATGTAGAAGCGGAGAACATAAGAATATAAGACCAATGGTACATCAAGCCTAGTAGTCCATTCTCATGGTGGCCAGTCCAGGTCCCTAGTACCTGGCCAAAACCTAAGGAGTAGCTAGACATCCACATTTTTTTTAATTTTTGAAAATCACCTATTTGGCTGGCTGGCTGGCCATAGAATGTCTAACATAAGTTCAAAACATCCAAATCCAGACTATTTGGACATGGGTGGGGCCAGCATTATAATGGACTGGCCACACAGACATGCAAACAAAGCACTGGGGCATCTTAGAGGGAACTGCTATAAATTTTACATAAAGGGTGGTAGAAACAGATTTCACCATAACCCCCTTATAATGTGTGAAGAGCCCTCCAAAACTCTTCCAAACCCACTATACTACTTGTCTACCAACTGTATAGCCCTTATGGCTCCAGATGGCACCTTTATGGCAGTATAATAGGGTTTTGGTGGCCTCACACTTTCCTCTATAAATGTAGTGGTTAGAGTGGCTTACAGGCCTAGGTCCTCCTCTCTATGGTTCACTAGTCCACCCACCAGGCTGCTTAAGCTGTTTGCTGCTAAACTAGGCTTTCCCATACCAGGTGCTGCTGCTCTAGAGACAGGTATGTACTATTTCATTTAGATCTTTGTGGGGTGGGAACAGTGGCATAGTGAAGGAGGTTGGCACCCAGGGCGGTGGCATCTGGCATCACTGCGCCGTGTGTCCCCTTGCCGCATGGATATCCCCCACTCTTCCCTACTGCTTGAGCGCCACTCGTATACCTCTTGAAATGTTCGCTGGTGTGAGCAGTAATTTCCACCAACTTCTTTCACCCGCCTTGGCTCCCTTCTGACATCACATCCTGGTCCCATGGCTAGGAAGTGACATCAGAAGGAGCCAACGCCGGCACAAGCAGCAAGTGGAAGATACTGCTCGTGCTGGTGAACATTTAAAGAGGTATGTGGGGGTGGAGAGGAGGAGAGGCACCAGTACCATCCACAAAGACAGCGCTTGGGGCAGTCTGGCTCCCCGCTCCCCTTACTATGCCACTCTCATATAAGACTAAAGAGGTTAAGGCTTTTCATTTAGGAAAAGAGACTACTAAGGGGAGATATGATTGACGTCTACAAAATCCTGAGTGTGTAAAATGGGAACAAGTGGATCAATTTTTTATTGCACCAAGATTTACACACGATGAAGTTACAAGAGTAATACTTTTAAAACCAATAGGAGGAAATATTTTTTCACACAGAGAATGGTTAAGCTCTGGAATGCATTGCCAGAGGATGTGGTAAGAGCGGTTAATGTAGCTGGTTTAAAAAAAGGTTTGGACAAGTTCCTGGAGGAAAAGTCCATAGTCTGCTGTTAAGTCATAACATAAGAACATAAGAATAGCCTTACTGGGTCAGACCAATGGTCCATCAAGCCCAGTAGCCCATTCTCATGGAGGCCAAATCCCAAGGAGTAGCAATATTACATGCTACCGATCCAGGGCAAGCAGTGGCATCCCCATGTCTTTCTCAATAACAGACTATGGACTTTTCCTCCAGGAACTTGTCTAAACCTTTCTTAAAACCAGCTTGCCCTGGATTTGTGACATGGAATGCTGCTACTATTTGGGTTTTTGCCAGGTACTTATGACTTGGATTGGCCTCCATGAAAACGGATGGACCATTGGTCTGACTCAGTAAGGCTATTCTTATGTCTAAGTTCTATCCTGGACGTCTTGGAAAAGGTTTATCATCATATGACATCCAAGTGTTAAGCATGCCCAAAGCCTGCCCTTACCATGCCCCCTTGAACTTTGGACACACAATGGGTAAAAGTCTAAAAAGACGTCCAGAAAGTCAGTTTTGAAAATCAACACTTGGAAATCCTGGCAATTAGGACGCCCAAGTGAGCCCCCGCCCATAGGAACATGGGCCAACTTACAATGCACCGGGAAAGGGCAAGCCCACCTCATTCAGATGGAGGCGGGCCTGCTGGCTGGATCGAGGGAAAACCTGACCGGCCTTCCTACAAGGTTACAGGGAAGTCCAGGGGGGTTATGGGTGGGGGGGGTTCCAGGTGGGATTGTGGCAGTGGCATAATTTACGGGGGGGGTGGGGGGTGTTCCGGGAAGAAGGGATTGGGCATCCCTCCTGCCGCTTTTGTTCGGAGGAGGTGGGGAGTGTTCCAGGCAGGAGGGATTGGGCATCCCTCCTGCCGCTTTTGTTCGGAGGAGGTGGGGAGTGTTCCGGGCAGGAGGGATTGGGCATCCCTCCTGCTGCTTTTGTTCAGGGGGATGGGGGGTGTTCCGGGCAGACTTAAACATCCTATTGAAAATGCCCCTCCATATCTTTTTTGAGATATAGTGACCAGAAGAGCACACAATATTCAACATAAGTTCGTACCATGGTGTGATACAGCGGCATTATAATTTTTGTTTTCTTTTTTGTCCCTTTCCTAATAATTCATATCATTCTGTTTGGAATTTTTTCAGCCACTGCCACACATTGAGCAGATTTCAACATATTGTCCATGACGACAACTAGAACTTTTTCTTGAATGGTGACTCCTAAGGTGGAACTTAGCATCAAGTAACTATGATTTGGATAACTCTTCCTGATATGCATCACTTTGGACTTGTGCAAATTAAAATTTCATCTGCCATTTGGATGCTCATTCTTCCAATTTCCTAAGGTCTTCCTGCAATTTTTCACAGTTGACATGTGTTTTAACGTCAGAAGCTTGAATTTTGCTCTCACAATGACAGGAAACACCTAGTTTTACAGTTGCAACCCACAGTTATTTTAGGGGATTTTATTTATTTATTTGCCTTTGCTAGTAATCCCACAAAATAGGCAATGCAAAAATCTTTCATGAAACATTATTCACAGCTTCTAGAGCTTTTTCATTTAGAACTACTAGGATAGATTCTGTAACAGTCCAAATGGAGATTCCCAAGGAAACAATTAACACATCTTCAGATGCTGTAGAATGGGGGTAGTCAAAATGCTTTTAAAAATGGTTGGTTGGTCATGTGATGCCTTTGCTTTAATTTTTATAAGAGAAAAGGTTTCTTTCAAAAATCAGCAGCTGGAAGCACATCCAATCTATAGCAGAGTCTCGCTATGGGATCCCCAGTGCTTCAACAGTACACTTTATTCTCCATAAGAATATTAGGCTCAGACTTGCAACACATTTCACATGACATTTTTCCTGCGTCTAAGGTAGAAGTTTGACTGATTATTACATTACATTAAATTACATTACATTAGGGACTTCTATTCCACCTATACCTTGCAGTTCAAGGCGGATTACAAAAGAGCTAACTGGACATTTCCAGTGAAGTTACAACCAGTGTTCCCGCTAAGCTGCGCTGGCGTGCGCTGGCGCACAAAATATTACATCGCAGCGCACAAGTTTCTCGTCACAGCGCACACACGTGCTTGCAGGCAGGCGAGCTGGCAGTCCATGTAACGCGTCGCAAAGGTAAGGGGAGGCTGGGGGAGGAATCGGACGTCGGGGTGGGGGTGCGAGCAGGGAGGGGGGCGATCGGAAGAGGTGTACGGCAGATGGCAGGGCGGCGAGAGGAGAATCGGGCGAGTTGGCTCATAACTTGCTGGCGCCCGATATTTTTAGCTCACAGTGAAAAAAGTTTGCTCACAACACCCGCCCGCTTAGAGGGAGCACTGGTTACAACAGTATTGGTTGTTGTTTTTTTGGTTACAAGGGAGGAGAGGTAGCTGGATTAATTCTGGAAGAACTTGCAAATTGGATATTAAATTGACTGTACGTTACTGTGTGATATAACAAATAGATTACAGTTAGAGTACAAATAAAATTACATTACATTTCAGGGATCTGAATACTTGGTTGGTGTTTTGGGGAGGAAGAGATATGGCTGGTTGGAATTGATAACACACAACCCATTGTGCCACCTACCCCCAATGGGATACAGTATTTTAAGGGATTTTTTTCATCTCAGGCATAACATCAATTAGAGAAATCCAGTGAGTACAAAGCACATTGTTAGACCATTTCCCACCCAAGTTTCTCTTTGGTGTGTGTTCAAGGCTGTTGGCCTTTTGAATGCCTCATGTATTCTCTTGCATATCAAATAATTATTCCGATAAGGAAAGCCAAAAAAACATCAGAAGAATGAATATTTCTAGCTTCACTTTTTGGCACAATCTTTTGCCGCAACTAAAAATAAAATGATTTTTAAAGTTCAAAAATCATTTCATTTTTAGTCCCAATCATTCTTCACATCAGTGCTTTGCTTCTGATGAAAAACGTACAACATAAACACTTCTTTCCCCCTTTGTTGCATTAACTTTGCTCGCGCTCCATAAGCCAATATGCAATATACTTTCTCATGATCCGAGATGGCGGAATGTCCCAATTACAGAGCTGCTAAAGTTCTTAATGGTCTTGGGCAGGCAGATGATACAGTGAACCTGGGGGTTGACGTCCCTTCCTGAAGCACGTACCCCATCCTTGAGCTCTCCACAAGTATAGGGCCACCTCCTGTGGTCCTCTGGTAACTTAAGGAAGGAGGGAGAGAGGTCCCAAATGGTTAGAAAATAAAACTGGCATGAGTGGCAGTGAGGGTGCTGGTAGCCATGCAGTTCTAGGGTGCACATTGTGGAAGCAATTCCAGAGCAGAGCCTCATGTGTGTAGCACTGCAGCCTGATGGAGGACAAAGCAATGGTTTTGCCTGCTGATTGCACAGACATACAATTTCTCCTCCCATGTGATTCAATGCAGTATTTGAACTGCACATGCTCCATACCCTAGGGAATCCCACTGAACTGTGCTGGAGAAGGAAACATCAGTGTGGTCAGAGTGGCAAGCCTTTTGTGGGGTGGTGAGATGGTGGAATGATGCCTATGTTGATCATTTTTGAAATATTTTACATTTCTTTTCTAGACAATTTGTCAGAAATAGGAAATTGCATTAGAGGAGGTGGGACACTGTAGAGGAAAAGCTCCAAGAATAGCTAGATGCAGTCTGCTTTAATTGTTGCTGTTTCTGGTGAGAGAGCCAAGTTTGGAAGACCTGAGGGCAGGTGATGTTGGACCAATGGAAGTTGTGGGGAGATGGAGATATGATGGATCAGGTTGGACTGGGGGAGGGGAAGAGAAGGGGAGAGCTACTAGACCTGGGAAATGAGAATAGGAGGGAAGAGACAGACCAGATCATGGAGGGAGGGGGTGGAACAGATGAGGAGAGATGCTGGACCCACAGAGGGATAGAGGAAGATATGCCAGACTACAGGGGGGGGGCAGGAAGAGAGGGAGAGATGCTGAACCCCATGTGGGGGTGCAGGAGGAAGGGAAGAGAGAAGGAAAAAAACAGGGCATGGAGTATACATAGGGATAGGGACACTGAAAGCAATAATAGAAAAGAGGTGAGATAGAGATACACAGGAGCAAAGCTGGAAAGGGGGTTGGAATAGGGACATAGAGGGCGATGCTGATCACAGGGGGAAGAATGGAGACACAGAGGGGTGATGCTAGACAGTGACACAGTACACAGATGCTATAAGGGGTGGATAGGAACACTAGGAGGAAAAATGCTGAACATGTGGGGAAGATAGGAACAAGGACACAGAGAAAAGATACTGAATAGTACCAAAAGATGGATGGTGGGCAAGAAGAAAGAAGAAATGTCAAATGGATAGGAGAACTTGGAAGGACAGGAAAAATGGAGAAAAGCAGAAGAGACACTTGGGGCCCTCTTTTACTAAGGTGTGCTAACTGATTAGCGCATGCTAATCGATTTAGCATGCACTAAATGCTAATGCGTGCATGTTAGTCTAAGGACGCATTAGCGTTTAGCGTGCACTAATTTGATTAGCGCGCGCTAACCAGTTAACGCACCTTAGTAAAAGAGGAGGATGGACAAATTGAATGGAAAATAAAATGCTCACACTAAAAGGTAGGAAAAAAAGGTGTTTATTTTGAATTTATTAATTGGAATAGGTCAGCTCTGGGAAATCTACATCTTTGGCTTCATTTCAGTTTCTATATCTCTAGTATTGCTGTATATGCAAATCTGACTCTTTGAGGTTTATAGTACAGTATTTGCTTTCATATTTCTATTACTAATCAGTGTGGTTCCTTGTTTTATTTTTGTTGAGGATCTATCTGCATTTGCATGTGTGACCAAGGTACAGTATTCTGTTAGTATGTAGTTTCTCTCCAGAAATCTCTAGCAGTTCCTTTTGATCTGTTTTCTCTCTCGAGGAATGTAGGGAGAGGGGAGACATGATCGAAACATTTAAGTACCTCATGGGACGTGTCGAAGTGGAAGATGATATTTTCTTTCTCAAGGGACCCTCGGCCACGAGAGGGCACCCGCTCAAACTCAGGGGTGGAAAATTTCATGGCGATACCAGAAAGTATTTCTTCACAGAGAGAGTGGTTGATCATTGGAACAAGCTTCCAGTGCAGGTGATCGAGGCAGACAGCGTGCCAGACTTTAAGAATAAATGGGATACCCATGTGGGATCCCTACGAGGGTCAAGATAAGGAAATTGGGTCATTAGGGCATAGACAGGGGGTGGGTAAGCAGAGTGGGCAGACTTGATGGGCTGTAGCCCTTTTCTACCATCATCTTCTATGTTTCTATGTTGGCTACTTTAAGGCCTGGATCAGGTTGAACTGGGGGAGGGAAAGAGAAGGGGAGAAATACTGAACCTGAGAAGTGGGAACAGGAGGAAAGAGACAGACCAGATCAGTGGGGGGAGGGGTTGGAACAGATATGGAAAAAGATGTTTGAGACTACCTTTTTAATACTAAGCTCCCCACATCTGGAACAAACTACCCGATACAATTAGGACAACCCACCACATACCTTGACTTTAGGAAAAAACTAAAGGCATACCTCTTTTCCCTATAACCTCTTTCTTATCTTCACCCCTTCCTCCCAACAACCACCCCCACTCTAATAATGTAACTTCTGAACTTGATCTAATTCTTATTGTAAACCGCATAGATTCCTTGCAGAGAATTGTGGTATATGAGACACTATTATATTGTAATATTTAAAGTGTTGCCTTTTCATGGATAAGGCTTTTGCTCTTTGAGTCATAGTGCAGTTATGATATGGTAAGATTATAAGTGTGTTTGTGTACTCATTTGTGCATAGTGTTTTCCAGTGGAGGGCATGTGTGTGGTCTTAATGAGGAGACATCAAAACTTATATATAATTATAGTTTGTCATCACATTAGTCATAGTTTGTGAAATAATCATAGAAAGTACGTACATGAGCCAATTTTTTTCTTCTGAGATAGCAATCTAGTGCATACAGTCAATTGTAGATAGGCAGAGCGGGAGAAAGGTGAAACAGTAGGTATAGCAAGGGCCAGGGCATGGATGAGGCAAGAGAGGGGCATGGAGTGAGGCATGTGCTGGGCTTTTCTCCGTCAAAATAGTTGGCAGCCCTATTCTCAACCCAGTCCTTCCAGCGCACCCAGCCAGTCGAGTTTTAAGGATATCCGCAATGAATATGCATGAGAGAAGATTTGCACGCACTGCGTCCTTGGTATGCAAATTTATATCATGAATATTCATTGTGGACAGCCTTAAAACTCGACTGGCTGGGTGTGCTCTGAGGAATGGATTGAGAAGCACTGGCCTAGAGGGTGCCTGGTAAGATCTTATTCTATGAAGAAAAGTAGGCACCTACTTTCTTTATAGAATACTAGTATAACAGTACAAATTTGTGTGTAGAATGTAGGTGCAACCAATACACCAGCTGTAGAACTGTGCTTTGGTTTGTCACTCATACAAGTATGCTTGTGAGTCATTATTAAATCAGCACAGCTAAAACAATGTTCAACAACTGCACTGGCAGAAAGTGGATTGTTCAGTCTGAGCAAAAGGTTCCTTCAAATCAGACCAGGCTGCAATATTACTGATATTTTTTGACTGGGTCTGTAGATATTGATCAAGGGAATCTCTATCTGAAACGTTTGGCTTCCATAGAGCAAAATATACTGTAGGACAGGGGTGTCAAAGTCCCTCCTCGAGGGCCGGAATCCAGTCGGGTTTTCTGGATTTCCCCAATGAATATGCATTGAAAGCAGTGGATGCAAATAGATCTCATGCAGATTCATTGGGGAAATCCTGAAAACCCGACTGGATTCTGGCCCTCGAGGACCGACTTTGACACCTGTGCTGTAGGATCTACACTAGAAGCAATGTGGTCTAATTCATTACTCGCATCTTCATCTTCACTTTTGTTATCATCGTCATGCTGGCCAATTACACAGAATTCCACAAAGTTGGAATCATTGTCTGTTGCTGTTCTAACAATTTTTCATTTGATGGCAAACTGTTTGAATATCTTCGAGAATCGATGCAAGAATGTCAAATGTGTGGGAACCCTTAGATGCCAGAAAAGCAGGCTTCCTCTCTAAAGACTATTAATTCCCAGTTTAAAATTTTCCTTGGGATGACCAACAGTCTGTTGTGGTAGAGATATATGTTTGTTCACCAAGAACTGCTACCAGCTTCAACTTCAGCTCCACTTCAGAGTAACCCACTTCATCACTGCTCTCTGTTTGGCTGGAGACCAGTAACCAGCCAAACAAAACAGGCAACTCCACTGTCATTTTCTCAGTTACTGCTCCTACATTTTGGAATGCTCTTCCCCTTCACATTAAGCTAGAACTCTCCCTAGAAAAATTCCATTCCAAAATCAAAACTTTCCTCTTTAAAGATGCCTTCCATACCTGAGCTCCCCTTCTCTCCATTCAAGGACTTCCTATAGCACAGCTCAAGAAAACACTTCCTTAGAAGCCATCCCCTCCCTCTTCTACTACCCTACCCACTCGTCCCCTTTTACATTTATTTTTATCTCGATGTATTTTTTCATTCCCTAGTGTCCTTTCCCTCCTGTCTGGTTAGTTCTCCAGTGGCGTACCTAGGAGGGGGCGGGGGGGGCGGGCCGCCCCGGGTACCAGCCCTGAGGGGGTGTTCCCGGCCTTGCCGCTCAGTCCCCCCCCACGCCCGAAGGACCGCTCGCCCCACTGACCTTCCAGCACACCTATGAAGCAGCCCGCAGCAGGATCGCGACGTCAGCAATCCCTCAGCTGCTTGGGCGCTGCTTCCTGCGCCGCGGTCCCGTCCCTCCTCTGACGTCAGAGGAGGGGGCGGGACCGCGGCGCAGGAAGCAGCTCCTAAGCAGCGCAAAGATAGCTGACGTCGCGATCCTGCTGCGGCTGCTTCATAGGTAGTGCGGGGAGGCCAGGGGGGCGAATGGTCCTTCGGGGTGGGTCGGGGCATCAGGCCTTCAGGGTGGGGCGGGCGGGCGGGCAGGCAGACTTTCAAGGGGGAGGGGGGGTGACAGGCAGGCAGGCAGGCCTTCAAGGGGGGGGTGCAGGTCTTCGGGGGGGGTGCAGACCTTCAAGGGGGTGCAGGCCTTCAAGGGGGGGACAGGCAGGCAGGCCTTCAAGGGGGGGACAGGCCTACAAGGGGGGAGGGGACAGGCCTACAAGGGGGTGCAGGCCTACAAGGGGGGGGACAGGCCTTCAAGGGGGGACAGGCCTTCAGGGGGGTGCATGCCTTCAGGGGGGGTGCCGACCTTCAAGGGGGTGCAGGCCTTCAAGGGGGGGACAGGCAGGCAGGCCTTCAAGTGGGGGGACAGGCCTTCGGGGGGGTGCAGGCCTTCGGGGGGGGTGCAGACCTTCAAGGGGGTGCAGGCCTTCAAGGGGGGGACAGGCAGGCAGGCCTTCAAGGGGGGGACAGGCCTACAAGGGGGTGGGACAGGCCTTCAAGGGGGTGCAGGCCTTTGGGGGGGTGCCAACCTTCAAGGGGGGGTGCAGGCCTTCAAGGGGGGGGACAGGCCTTCAAGGGGGGACAAGCAGGCAGGCCTTCAAGGGGGGGACAGGCCTACAAGGGGGTGGGACAGGCCTTCAAGGGGGTGCAGGCCTTTGGGGGGGTGCCAACCTTCAAGGGGGGGGGACAGGCCTTCAAGGGGGGACAAGCAGGCAGGCCTTCAAGGGGGGGTCAGGCCTTCAAGGGGGGGACAGGCCTACAAGGGGGTGGGACAGGCAGACCTTTAAGGGGGGACAGGCCTACAAGGGGGTGGGACAGGCAGACCTTTAAGGGGGGATAGGCCTTCAAGGGGGGACAAGCAGGCAGGCCTTCAAGGGGGGGTCAGGCCTTCAAGGGGGGGGACAGGCCTTCGGGGGTGCAGGCCTTCGGGGTGGGTGCAGACCTTCGGGGTGGGTGCAGGCATTCGGGGTGGGTGCAGGCCTTCGGGGTGGGTGCAGGCCTTCGGGGTGGGTGCAGGCATTCGGGGTGGGTGAAGGCCTTCGGGATGGGTGCAGGCCTTCAGGGGGGGACAGACCTTCGGGTGGGGGGTACAATCCTTCGGGGAGGGTGCAGGCCTTCAGGGGTGGGGTTTAGGCCTTCAGAGGGGGACAGACCTTCGGGGGAGGGGGGTCCTGGTGTAAAAGTACACAGAGGGAGAGAGGGAAGGGGGGGTTCAAAGATACGTGCATATGCCAGACTTTGGGGGTTAGAAATAATGGGTCTAAAAACAGAGGAGTGGGAGAGAGATGGTGCATAATGGGATTTAGGGAGGGAAGGAACAGAAAGGGAGAGAACTTGGAAACAGGGGATGGTGAGGAGGGGGGATAGAGATACTGGATAGGAGGATAGTTGGGAACAGAAAGGGAGAGATGGTGGATCCTGGGGTGGTGGGGAGTTGAGAAAAGGTGAATCTGTGGATGGAGACAAAAAAAAGGAAAGATGCCAGATCTCCGGGAGAGGGAAGGGAAACGGAAGGGGAGAACAGAGATGGCAGACGGATGGTTAGCACGGAGAAAGGAGACCCTGGCAAGCAAGACAACAAGAGCCTGGGACCAACAAGATTTGAATATTGATCAGAGAACAAAAGGTAGAAAAAATAATTTTATTTTCTGTTTTGTGATTACAATATGTTAGATTTGAAAAGTGTACATGAGACAGCTTGAAATGGGAACTTTTCTATTTTTGTGAATGGCAAGGCTGAGTTCAGTTAAAATATATGCTTTATAAGAAAATATAATAATGTGTTTTATAAAGTTTATAAGCATTGCTGGCATACTCGGTGAGGTGTTCCTAGTGTTGGTGGTGGTGGTAGCATGTCAGTGTATTGAGAGGAAGAGGTAGTCTGGGAAATTCTGCTGAGCAAACTCTGGGCCCATTTCCACCCCCAGTTAGTCCACTCCACTCAACTGGTTCACACACTGAGTGGGTCTTTGGGTGTTATTTCTGGGTAGTTGTTTTAGAATCTCTTCCAGTGGTTTGTCAGTATCTCCTTCTGGTCCAAGGAAGGAAACTTTGTCAACCTTAGCATTGACCTTCAGAATATGTTTGTAACAGCGCTGCTTGTGTGGCATTAGGCTATGTAGTGATCGAAAGAAAAAAACAGACCTTTGCACATTTTTGCACTATATGGTGGGTGTATGAGGAGATTCATTTCCTGCACAGTTAAGTCCATGTGAAGTTACCTTGTGCTGTATTTGACATCTAGCAAGGTCTCTGTTTGGAAGGAAAGATCTAAGCTTAAAAATGAAGTGGCCAGAAGTTATGTTAAAAGTAGATAGCGTAGCTGGTTTTAAGAAAGGTTTGGACAAATTCCTGGAGGAAAAGTCCATTGTCTGTTATTAAGACATGGGGGAAGCGTCTGCTTGCCCTGGATTGGTGCACTCAGCAGCAACAAATACTAGTTTTGGCTGGCTCTTTCCCCGCATTTCTCCTCTCTTCCCCACGATTTAATATCCAGTTCAGGCAGTAAGTAAATGCATCGGCAGGGGGGGTCTGGTAAGTCTTGGGGGCTGGGGATGGAAGGTGAGAATCAGTTCTGTAGGCTATCAGAAATTTGCTTAATTATCTACTCACACAGAAAAGCAGTAAAGTCAATAGGTTCTCTGAGTGGGAACAACCTGTTTGATCTTGCACTCTTGTGATTGACCAATTGTTTATCACTGTTTAATTTATCACATTGATTAATTTGAGCACACCTGAGGTGTCCTATGATGGTGTGCACTGCAGGCAGAGGAGCCTTATTGTGTAAAGCACTGGAGAATTCTCTCCTCTCGCTTACCTCTCACGCTGAGTACACCCTGCTTCAGTATAATCATTTATATGATTTATCTTATAAACATTATTACGTGGTCTTTTCCTCAAGTGCTGAGACATCAGGTTGTTCCCACTTGGAGAACCTATTGACTTTTACTGCTTTTCTGTGTGGCTTTAACATTTTTGCTATTCAGTATACCTAAACTATTATTCAGTAGAAAAAATATGGTTTGTTCAATCAAATCCTGTGTGGACATTGGACTTCTATGAGTGAATGTTCTGCTTGATTGAACAAACTAAATTTTTTCTACTGAATAATAGTCTAGGTACAATGAAAGTAAATAGCAAAAATGTTTGAGTAGATAATTAAGGAAATCTTTTTCATATTGCTTGCTTATGGACTGGGAAAAAAGACTGTTCAAGCAAATGTCTCCAGAACTGCTTTAATGGAAAAATGTGATTTTTTTTTTTTAAGTACTTTGTGAAATTTATTGTTGTTGTGAAATTTATTGTTATACTTTGTTTAAACTTAAAAAGCGGTGTCATTAACAGTGAATCTAATCGAAAAATCGATTCAACAGGGTGAATCGAATCGAATGAAATATTTTTCTCTGAATCGGGCAGCACTATTGGCTACCATGAGAATGGGCTACTGGGCATGATGGACCATTGGTGTGACCCAGTTAGGCTATTCTTATGTTATGTTCTCATCTGTAGGGGCCTTTGTTTTCACTTCTTATTTTAATGTATTTTTTTCCTGGGAACTTATCAGTGTTTTTTTATAATGGGAACAAAAATGGAAGAGAATTAATGTGTGTGGAATGGGGGGGGGTAACTAATTTCTTCAGCTAAATAATTCAATCCACTTCAAACAGACATAGGAGAACTCACGCACCATTCACACACCCTCCAACCAAAAACGTCAAAAGAAAAAAACTGTTCGACAACCTCCTTGCCATTCGAGCTGCAACACTTGACCCCCAACTCTACAACCTATTGACCTCGACCACAAACTACAAAACCTTAAAAAAAAAAATAAAAACCCTTCTATTCAAAAAACACATAAAACCAAACTAACATAATCAGAACTGTCCCAAGCATCACCTGCAACTACTCCATATGTACTTCTGATGTCATGACAATTCAGACATAATTTATGTTATGTTATGTTTGGAATAATGGTTACATAAATGAGGTTCAATAAAAGAAAATTTTCACTGCCTGTTTCTATTCTGACCATTTATTCCATTTCATGGTTATGGCAAAAAAAAAAAAAAAAAAAAAAATTTCCATGAGGGGGGGGGGTGTCAAAAAATGATGGGCCCCGGGTGCCACATACCCTAGGTACGCCACTGGTTCTATCTATCTTGTAACTCCTTCCTTATAGCAAATTTTAATTGTCATAGTTTATGATAATTTTATTTTATACTATACACTTTTATACATTACGTATTGTAAACTGTTTAGCTAATTCTTGATAGACAGTATAGCAAATGTAAAATAAACTTGAAACTTACAGGCTATATTCACTGAACAGCGAAATTTAAGATGAAAAAATCCATTGTGTGTATGATGAGGTTTGCAATAGCAAACTCCTGTTCCTGAGGTTTGCAATAGCAAAATCCTGTTCCGGGTTTTGCTGTCTGATTTGGTTTACTGAGGAATGGCCACTTACATTTTGCTTCTGCTTTTACTTTTTACTTTAACTGCAAGGATCAGATGTAACTAGGTACAAATAGCAAAAATGGGTACAATTATTACTTCAGTAAAAGTAACAAATGTTATCCTGTACTTATTTATAAGTAACAAAATTTACAAGTACTTAAGTACAGTAATTAGTTACATTTACTTAAGGCTCCTTTTACAAAGGTGCGCTAGGACCTTAATGCTTGGAATAGCACGCGCTAAATTGCCCCCGTGCTAGCCATTACCGCCTCCTTTTGAGCAGGCAGTAGATTTTTGGCTAGTGCGCACTAATCCAGTGCGTGCGTTAATAACGCTAGCGCACCTTTGTAAAAGGAGCCCTTAGTTACAACACTGGTTATAACATACATGCATAGTTGTGCACCCATGTGAACACCCTTCTTGAAATCAGATGCTAAACAAAATACATGCATATAGAATACCTTTCAAGCAGCCCAAGAACATAAGAATTGCCATACTGGGACGGACTGAAGGTCCATCAAGCCCAGTATCCTGTTTCCAACAGTGGCCAACCCAGGTCCCAAATATCTAGCTAGATCCCAAGTACCCTGTTTCCCCGATGGTAAGACACTGTCTTATTTTTTTTGGAAGGCCAAAATATGCTCTAGGGCTTATTTTCGGGGGGATGCCTTATTTACTCATGAAGAAGACTACAGTACACAGTTATTGTTGAAAAAAAACAGAATTTTATTACGTTCGCGATAGGTACGTTCGCAATGCGTTCGTTGGAGGAAGAAAACGGTCGGCTGAAGAATCGGTCGGCCGAAAAATCGTACCGTGTATGGCCAGCTTTATCCATCATACCATATATTGTACCATTTAATGTCCCCAATGTACTCCATCAGGGAAACACAGTAAAGAGATTATTCTGTAGTGCAGCATCAGAGGGGACTTGACAATGTGAAACCATTGTTTATATACCGTATGCATTTTAAACAGGCTTTATATACAGTAAGTGGTATTGCTCACAGCAAAAGAAACCTGTCTGCGTGTCTCACTTTTGGATATTCTGGCCGTGAACAAACTCCTGCAGTCTCCGTTAGGGAGGGATGAGGGAAGCTGCCTGTGTTTCCTTGCGCGGAGTCACGTGTGCGCGCTGCAGTCCTGTCACTTCCTCCTCTTCACTTCATGACGAGGCGCGGCACGCAGCCATGGAGGCAAATACGGTAGACGGAGGGACCACACGGAGTCACCCACCGTACCACCCGATTCGGGTAAGCGCAGGTATCGGTGGGTGGCTTATTTGCGGGGGGGGGTGCCTTATTTTACATTTTTTTCTAAAAAGGGGGGGCTGTCTTATTGGATGGCCCTGCCTTATCATCGGGGAAACAGGGTAGTAAAACAGATTTTATGCTGCTTATCCTAGGAATAAGCATCTCAATAAGGGCCTATGAACTTCTCCTTTAAGAAATTAAACAAACTTTTTTTAAACCCTACTAAGCTAACTGATTGCACTGCATTCTCCGACAATGAATTCCAGAGTTTAATTACATGTTGTATGAAGAAATATTTTCTCCAGTTTGTTTTAAATCTACTAAGTAGCTTCATCACTTGCCCCCTAGTCCTAATAATTTTGGAAAGTGAACAAGCAATTAACATCTACCCTTTCCACTCCACTCAGTATTTTATAGACCTCTATCATATCACCCCTGAGCCATCTCTTGTCCAACCTGAAGAACCCAAGCCGCTTTAGTCTCTCCTCATTTTTGTTGCCCTTCTCTGTACCTTTTCTAATTCCGCTATATCAAATTGTCATTCAATAAAAATAATTTAGTCGTCTTCCTTTCTTGCCACAAATTATGAAAGCAAACTAACGGAAACCCATTCCATGTGTGCACAAAGTCAAAGCATAAAGGCAATGCCAACAGCCTTCAATCAATCACCCTCTCAGAATGGTTTTGTTGCTCTCAGTCTGACACAATGAAGACTTGGATGATCAGTTTCTAATAACTTGGGCAGATATAGAAGGTATGCAGCATACGTGAGCTCCTGCACACAGGAAGAGCAAACAAGGGCTTATACTGTATTTATGAAACTGCACAACCTGATAAGGAAACTCTATAGAGGGGATTTCTACAAACTATATTAATAAGCTGCCAACACGTTTCTTAATAGGACAGGCTTTTCTCCTCTGAAATAAGAGGCAAGAAGAAAGCTGCAAAGACGACCAAAATCTTTGCATATTGTGAGAGTCACAGCGATGCAGTCATCTAGAAAAGTGAGGCTTCTGCAAAGCATAAATGTAACTCCTAAACAGGGCTGGTTTAATCATTAGGCAGACAAGGCAATGACCTAGGGCAGCAGCTTCTTGGGGAATAAAAAAAAAAGCAGCTACACTCAAAGCTGAACAATAGGTCCTGATGCCACACTAATTCGAGAATCATTAGCCCACACTTTTATCATTGTATACATTTTTACCGGATCAGTTTAAGAGGATATCATGATTGTTAAATTTATTTGATAAAATCTCAGTGCGGGGAGAGGGGGTAAATAAAAATCAATAATTGGCTGCTAACAATCAATTACTGACATTAATCCTCTCACATGCAACCCAAAAGAGGCTTTCACCATGGGAGGGGCATGGAACATTCCGATGAATTATGTGCAAGCTATAGGTTTCGAGAGACGCATGCCAGGATTTACACCAGTGCCCTTTATAAAATAGGGCTGGGCACCGATTTCCCAGCACCTCTTTTTCAGTTCCATTTACTGAATTCCTCCCATACCATGCTCAAAAATGCAAGCACCTGATTTATACAATTGCATTTTTAGTGCTTATGATCGCAGACCTTAGTTTCCTCTGACTTATTTGTGTAACTTATTTGCATACCTGAAGATTTTAGGCTGTAAAGTTAAATCTTTTTTTAGACAGGATGCTTGCATTTCAAGCAAGTAAACAACAGTCCTGGTTTGGTAACTATATTAGCGGAGCTATGTTATTTTACAGCGCCTTCTGAAAAGAAATTAAGACCGTATTATTCGATAAATTTATTTCTTAATTCGATGTTTTTATTCTTAATATAATAATTTTACAGCTTTCACTTAAATTTTTATTGTCTTCTTAATTAATGTGCTGTAGTCTCATTTTAATATTGTACTTCGCTGATTGTACAATTTTTTCTCTTGTGTAAACTGCCTAGAATTCTTTTGATTGTGGCGGTATATAAAAATAAAGTTATGTTATGACAGAACACAGGTAGTTTCTGAAGCAACCACTAGAAAACGCCATGACAAAAATTTCTGAAATTCTGTAGCAATTATTACGTGACACATTACCTGATTCCCCTTAAATGTGTAGCCACTGTGGATTCCTGGTGGGGTGACCTGGGGTTACGTTCTTCATGGGAGACAGTGCTATGTGTCTATGTTTCTGTGGGTTACAGGGTTCTGTGACTGGGCCAGCAATGCTGGGAAGCCATTGACCCCGGGATCATTCTGCCACTGGTTTCCATTTCCAGCGCCATTGTCCCAACTAAGGACACAAACGAAGCTCACATCTGAACTTTGTCTCTCTACAGGTCAGAGGTTGTAAATTTAAAAGTCATTACCAACATCTTCTCGCACATCAAGCAGCACTATGGGGTAAAGACCTCGAACAATTGCTTGTGCCCACCACCTAAGTGGAATTCAGGAAACGCCTAAAAACACATCTGTTCCTGAAATACTTAGGAAACCAACCTATACAATCTCAATCCTCAACAAATGATCACTAGAACTATCAATAATTAAGTCTGTACTTTGTTTATTCCATTTAATCTGTAACATTTCAAATCTGTAACATTTCTAAAAATTGTAAACCGCATAGAACTTCACGGTCCTGCGGTATATAAACTGTTATTATTATTATTATTATTATTATTAAGGAGGCACCTTGTGGCGTCTACGGCCGCTGTAGGCGTGGTCAACACCAGAATTGGCCTTGGGCACTGTTAGGCGCTTCTGTTGATGCAATTCTCATGAAAGGTAGGCGCTGGAAATGTAGGCCTTTCAAGCCCTGGTCTATACTTCCAGTCCCTACCTTTCACATAGCCGCAATTCTCCAAACAGCGCCACTGTGTGATTGACACGTGATCGGTGCCACTTTTGTAGGTGGCCACCGATTACTTTGTGTCTTGGAGTGCTGTTGACTCTGCCGCAGATGCCTGCCAGTGATTTTCAAGCACATTTCATAAAATTTGGATGCACCGTTGCAGTCCTGAATTACCTCCACCCACTTCACCCCCATTGACTGTCATTTTAATACTTTTATATATTCTTTAGCAACACATGTAATATTATAATGCCAATAAAGTTAGTTGATTTTGAATCTGCCTGCACCTAGAACTGCAAGTCCTGCCAATGGCCCATAATATGAGTCATTCTGGCATGCTAACACTGTGCATTTCTTACCTCTTGACCTCTGGTATATAACATCTGTATGGTATGCACAGAAAGTGTAATTTAAGTTAATGATTAACATTCAGAAATTGACAATATTAATTCAAAAGCTATTTGCATTTCAAGGGAAAAAATGTTATCACGCCAATCTTACGCAAAAAAGCATAGCTGAACTTCAACCATCCATCATCCGGTCAAACATTAGTGAGAACTTCATTTGGATTCTGCCCGCAGTTATATCTGCCAGGAAGATGGTGAACGTATAAAGACCAAATGGAACTTCTTGCTTTTTGCAGCACCGCTTAAGCCTTTCAGTGCTATAGAAATGATAAATAGTAGTAGCAGCAGTCGCAGTAGTTACTTATCTTCTTCCCCCACTGTATTATGATCTCCTAATGCGTTTGTTTGAGAGACTGGCTCCAGACTTGCAGATACTACTAGAAGTTGATATATGCCAAAACTCTCTTCAGTCAAGCTATTTGAGAGTCTTTCCTTGTTACGTACCATTGTGGTACGAGATGATTGGTCATGTGTACGGTACTGTTGGTGACAAACTGCTTCCACTAATTCCAGTTTATTGGATAGAGACCATCCAAATACAAGTGCAAGTACCATCCAAATACGAGTAGCAAAGAAATTTTTAAGGTTTCCTGGTCATCAGTTGGATCTTATTACACTAACCCACTGTTTTACTAAGGTGCGCTATGTGTTTTAGTGCGCATTTAGCACACACTAACCACTAATGCGTCCATAGACTAACATGCATGTTTTAGCATTTAGTGCATGCTTAGCATACGCTACAATGCTTAGCGCACCTTTGAAAAAGGAGCCCTAAGTATGAAATTCTCTGCTTGCAGAGGTACTGTTTTCAAATGGTATAAATACATTCAACAGACGCTCAAAGCATTGAACATATATGGAACAAAGACTTGGCCTTAAACTATGACCTGATCTGAAATTTGAATGCAAGTCTTTAAATCTATAAAATCTACAGCCATGCTAGGGGGAGGGGGATGGAGCAGTGAAAAGTTCTCAGCCCTACCAACAAAGTTGAAGCAAGCTCTATTGCGAGCTATACATGTAGTCCAGTGATTTTCTACTTTTTTCATTCCGTTGAAAAAATATGGAACGAAAAAAGTGGAAAATCACTGGACTAAGTGTATAGCCCTCAATGGAGACTGCTCACCTCCATTGAATGGCAAGCCTTCCCCTTCCTGGTGTATCATGGAATGCACCGGGAGGGCCTTAGGCCCTGATTGGCCCAGGCACTTAAGGCCCTTCCCATAGGAGGGGCCTTAGGCACCTGGGCCATTCGGAATCTTAAGCCTCTCTTGCAGTGCATTCTGAAATGCATTGGGCGTAGCCTAACATTCCAATTGGTCAGATTCATTAGGCCACCCTCATGGGGGGGTTTGATGTCTCAGGAGGGGTAGGGGGATTCTGGCAGGAGGGACTGGGCATCCCTCCTGCCATGTGATGGCTTGGTGTGGTGGCAGCAGGAGGAATTGGGCACTCCTGCCATGGACATTTGGGGGTGGGGGTGGGGCGGCTTCGAGGGCTCCGGCAGTTGGGACTGGATATCCCTCCTTCCAGTAGTCTTCGCAGGGGGGGGGGATGGGTTCCCTGCTGCTAAACTGTTTGTGGCTAGGAGATTCACTTGCCACGAGCAGCTCAGCGGCAACCCAATTCTCTAACTGATGCCTCTGACATGGACACTGGTTAGACAATTGTGGTATTAGGCTGGCTTAGGTGTCTGTCCGTGAGAACAGATGCGATTCTATATAGAACGCCCATGTGCGATTCTCAAAAGCCACTTAGGCGGCTTCTGAGACCAGGTGTCTTAGACAGAATCTGGCCCATTGTGTCTTTAAAAAATGACAAATGTTTATCAATATAAAAAAGTAATCAACCCCCAAATCACATACTATACTACAGCTACCAGCAGTTTTCAGACCTTAGAACATGAAAAACATCAACGTAATGAAAACAATTACATAGTCCCAATAAATATTGTGAATGTTTGTTACTTGGAAACCGTTTAGAGCTTAAGCGGTATATACATTTTTAAAATAAATAGATAAATGTACTAACCCTACTGTACCCAAAACTTTCAAACATTATACTTGTCCCTCCAAACTTTTATAACCTTTATTTGTAACACCACTTTTGATAACTTTTTGCTCAGTGGCTCACACATATATAGAGATTTTGTTTGGTTTTGCCATTTTTCTCTCTGGATGCCTGTGTAGTTTTCAATCTACTACTTTTGCCCTCTGTTTATGCCTTGGTGGTTTGTTGCCACTCTTCTTGCTGTGTTGTTCTGTGATCAATGTCTTAGCAGGTTGATGCAGTCTTTTCCTGTTTTGAAATTTTCTTGGTTCCTACTGCCTAGAGTCCTTAGCTTCATTATTATTGAAATTTTAACTCTTTAATCTGGCCAGGTTGTTCCTCCAAACATTGCTACTAAGTTCCCTTATTTTTTGCAATATTGGTCTCCCTTGTCATTTAAAAGTGCCTTATCAACAAATACCAGGGTTGTTGTTTTTTTCCATGACAGAAGACCTCAGTGTCTTCAGATATCCTATTTGGATGGCAGAGCCTTCCAGTCTATCTTGCGTAGACTTTATATAGGTGTCCTGGGCACTCACAGGGAAATATAAGGGACTAGAGGTAGAGAAGTAAAGAGGGAATGACAACAGATATGGGTGCTTTACAAGTTGTCAGGGTAAGACATAAACACAGTTTTAAAAATGTGGGGGTTTAGCCTGGATTTGAACACCACAAGAGAAGGGGCCCTGACGTACTGAGTCAGACAGGATGTTCCAGGCATAAGGTGCAGCAAGGCAGAAGGGACAGAGTCAGGAGTTGGCAGTAGAGGAGAAGGGCATTGACAAGATAGACTCACCAGACGAATGGAGCTTCCAGCACACAGTTTAGCTGACCTCAGTCTACTCTCACTGTCTGGATCAAGGGTCCCCAAAGTCCCTCCTTGAGGGCCGAATCCAGTCGGGTTTTCAGGATTTCCCCAATGAATATGCATTGAAAGCAGTGCATGCACATAGATCTCATGCATATTCATTGGGGAAATCCTGAAAACCCGACTGGATTCGGGCCTCAAGGAGGGGCTTTGGGGACCCCTGGTCTGGATTCTCCTCTTTACTGCTGCTGCATTGGCTCTCTAAAAGTGTTTTAGAGCCTTGCAACCCATCTAGGTGCTGGGCTAGTCCTCTTTGGGTATTCTACTAACTTCTTTGGACTGACGTGCCAAATATCCCAGCTCCTAGAAAACCCAAACCTGGAGTGGTGGGAAGATATTACTGGTTTAATAACACTGACGACACTAAACTCTTTCTTCAAAATTCTTGCCAAATTTCCATTATTGCACTTGAGTATGAGTCTCCTGATAATATAAACTTCTCATTTTAGATCTTGCCCAGGTGCCTTGCTGCAGCATGGAGCCATCCTCCACTGTCCTGGCTTCTTACAGCCAGTGCTGTTGCCCCTTCCACTTTTAGGCCCTTGACCCCTTCACATCCTCCGATCCTTATTTAAATCCCTCAGAATCTCTTTCCAAGTAGAGAGCTGCACGGGAACGGGGATGACGGGAATCCCGCGTGACCCGCGGGGATCCCGTGGGTTCCCCCTTTGGGTCACGGGGATCCCATGGGGATGCCCCCTAGGGTCGCGGGGATCCCGTGGGGACGCCCCCTAGGGTCGCGGGGATCCCATGGGGACGCCTCCGAGGGTCGCGGGGTTCCTGCGGGGTTGGATCGCAGTGCACTCGAGCCGCGAGGGTAGTCTCCTTCTCCTTACCTGCCCTGTCGCAGCACACAGCCGAACGGAAATCTTCCCGATGTCAGCGCTGACGTCGGAGGGAGGGCTTAAGCAAAGCCCTCCCTTCCTCCGACGTCAGCACTGACATCAGGAAGACTTCAGGTCGGCTGTGTGCGGCAGGGCAGGTAGGGAGAAGGCAATGGCATACGAAAGAGGGGGGAGGGGGCGGTCCGCCCCGGAGAATGTGCACAGCCGGTCAGGTCCCCCGATCGACTGACAACAGGCCCAGCCGACAAATCTCCCTACCTGTAGCCGCGAATCTAAATTACCTCTTACAGCAGCTTCACTACTCCAGCTGCTGTAAGAAGGTAATTTAGATTCGCGGCTACAGGACAGGGAGATTTGTCCGACCGGGCCTGTTCTGTTGTCGGTCGGGTGCAAAAGCGCCACAAAGGTGGAGGCAGGGAGGGAGGAAAGGTGGAGTGGAGAAGAAAAGACGCTTAAGGGGGGAGAAGGCCGCTGAAAGCACTGGGGGAGACAAAGGGGTGGAAAAGAACGCTGAAAGGACGGGAGGAGGGGGGGAAGGACCCTGAAAGCACTGGGGAAGACAAAGGGGTGGAGAATGCCACTGAAAGGACATGGGGAAAACAGGGGTGGAGAAGGCCGCTGAAAGGACATGGGGAAGACAGAGGGGGGAGAAGGCCGCTGAAAGGACATGGGGAAGACAGAGGGGGGGAGAAGGACGCTGAAAGGACATGGGGAAGGCAGAGGGGGGAGAAGGATGCTGCCTGACAGGACATGGGGAAGATGGTGGGGGAGAAGGACACTGAAAGGAAATGGGGAAGAGGGAATGGGAAGAAGACGCTGGCAGGGAAGAAGACAGAGGTGCCAGACTATGGGGGGAGCGGAGGGAAAAAGATGGGTGCCAGACCAATTTGGGAGGGGGAGAAAGGGAAAGGCACAGTAACAGAGCAAATGGAAGACACAGAGAGAAGAGAGGCAGTGGATGGAAGGAATTGAATGAGAACATGAAGAAAGCAGAAACCAGGCAATAAAGGTAGGAAAAAAATTCTTTTTTTTTTTTGGCTTAAGGATAAAGTAGTATATTAGTTGTGTTGATAAAAATTTATAAACATTAGAGGCTCTGGTAGAAACCCGTTTACAAAGTATGTATTCTTCCCAATTAATATTTCCAAATTAATAAAGTCTTTTTGCTTATTTTTAAATGGGTTTCTACCAGAGCCTTTAATTCAGTAGCATAATTAAATGAAATAACTATTTCTGTAGTTTATAGGGACGGGCGGGGACGTAGGGAATTCCTCGCGGGGACGGAGGTGATTCCTCGCGGGGACGGAGGGGATTCCTCGCGGGGACGGGTGGGGACGGAGGGATTCCTCGCGGGGACGGGTGGGGACGGATGGGAGTCCTCACGGGGACGGGTGGGGACGGGTGGGACTTTGGCGGGGACGGGTGGGGACGGGTGGGATTTATGTCCCCGCGCAACTCTCTATTTCCAAGCAGGCTACGAAGATGTTTCCCAGTTCCGGAAATTCTTCATCACATTTTCCTATGCTTTGACAAAAGTTCCCCTACCTGGACTCTTCCAGCTGTCTTGACACAAGAGTATGTTGGCATTCTTTGGGCATTATGGGGCCTTCTATCCAATCATCAAGTTTCAAGTTTATTAATATTTTGATATACCGACCATCACAAGTATCTGGTCGGTTTTCAATGATAAAAAGTTAAAAAAAAAATTATTTAAAATATTAAAATTATGTATACAAAAAAAAAAAAGTCTAAATAAAAATAGGGGGATTGAGATCAAAACAAAGACTTGATTACAATGAGTATGGGACAGAAGGAAAGAAAGGGGAAGGGAAAGTTTTTTTTTAATACATTGTATAAATGAAAATAAAAGGAAGGGAAGGATAAAACAAGAGGAAAACTGGGGTATCGTGCTCTGTTGTTTCTCTTCAGATGTTTTAGGACCTTCCAGCCTGTCTTAGTTGTTTCTTTTCAGTGTTCCTTCCCATGCTTTCCAGACAATGTTTAATGCTTCTTTAACCCACTCACTCAGTCTTACAGTCAAAACTGGTGTTATTGTTTTACCCTCAGATGGTGCCCTGGAGTGGTTCCGCCAATTCTGTTGCTGTTTTACCTCTCTCAAGGATCCTTGTTGTTCTGCTGCCAATTTGGGGGTTGCTTTGCCCTCCTCCACACCCTTGGGGTGTTCATTCAGCTCTTTTTGCCCTCTTCTAATGTGGTATTTATGTTGCTTTTGTTAGCTTGTAGTGCTGGTGCCTCAGTTACAGATGCCTACCAGCCAGTGGTGTAGCGGCACCTGGGGCAATGGTGCCCCTCCCCCGCCACGCACACACGCTCCTTCCCCATAGCTTTTTAACGTCGGCGCGAATAGCCACCAACTTACTGCCCCCGTCGGCTTCGGCACTCTCTCTGACATAACTTCCTAGGCGCGGGTGCCGGAAGTGACATCAGAGAGAGAGCGCCGAAGTCGACACGGGCAGCAAGTTGGTGGCTGCTCATGCCAAAGTTAAAAAGGTATGGGGGAAGGGAAGGGGCGTGCATGCAGCAGGGGAAGGAGGAGAAAGGGGGGAGTAGAGAGGAGGAGGAGGGAGGTGCTTACTACACCACTGCTGCCAGCAAGTTTCAAGCAGGATTGTTTGAAATTAGGCTCATAGCAATCCCTACTTTTACACTGCAAAATAGCTTGTCCCATAGAGCTGAATGGGAATGAACGAGACAAATGCAGGAATGATTTAACATACAAATACTAATCAAATGGGTCCCAGAATGAATACTAACCAACATAAACATATTCAATATGCACATCTCTGCAAATGTTAGCAAGACTGGTTTACCTAGTTAAGGGGTATTTTTTTCTAAGCATCTACATTACCACACGTTAACTGGTGAGCGCATGGATAACGCGGGAGCCTTTACCGCCTACAGAATAGGTGGCAGTAAATGCTGCTGTGTTAATTAAATTAAAAAAAAAAAAAAAAAATGGCCACACACTAATGCCAACATTAGTGCAGACAAAGAAGATGCCCAAATATTCCACAGTCAAACATGGAAGTCCAAAACAAAAGAGGCAGAAGACTGTGTAATCCAATGATCTTGGCGAAATGTTTATTAAGATATAACAGAATCAGTGAAATCAAAACAATCTCCACTTCAATGAGTGACTGACTTGTGGTGGAATATGGACCTAACACGTTTCGTGTTTTGGCTGATTAAAGCCTTCCTCAGGGGTCCTAAATGGAATGAAAATAATTGTGTATGAATGAAGGAAAATAGATGCTATGTTGTGATGACTAAGTATAATTGTGAAATAGTGACTAGAGAATGACACGGGGAAAAAATCTGTCCCCGTCACTGCACCGTCCCCGGCCCACCATCCTTTGCACCGCCCCGTCACCACCGTTCCCTTCACTTCCCCGTCACCGTCATCCCTTTCACCACCTCGTCACCGCCACTGCCATCCCGTTCACCGCCCCGTCACCATCCCCGCAGCATCCATATAAGCCTCAGTACTGCGAAACACCATGAAGACAGAAGAGAGTCCTGCCACTACTACTACTGCACTGAGAATCTGTTTCAGTGCCTCTGCCCTGTAGTAAAAACAGAACATAAAATAAATCAATTAACTTGTCCTCCCTTGCAATGACGTGTCCCCCAAGTTCACCTATAGCTCGAATCAGGTCAGTTGTGCACACTAAAAATGCCCACCTGAGCACATAGTCATGCAGATGCTGCAGTACAATGAGCAACAGGAGGATCTGGAACGGAGCGCAGGCAGGCAATGATACAAAAATAGCAGTCACCCGACCGATTGCAGCGTTCCGCCATCTCCCTTCACCTTAGATGTAGACTGGCACACATTGCTAGGATTCTGCTCCCCTCCCCCATTTCCTTGAAATTCTGCCTATGAAATGTAGCCTTTACCCCTATCTCAGATTATCCATGCAGAAATTTGCCTGAATCAAGTGCCAAGAGAAAGTACAAAACTGGCCAGAATAAAACAGATTAGGACATGTAGTAGATAGGCCAGGTAGCAAGTTGCCTGACATGAGTGTAAGGATGATTTGGCTATGACCACCACCTAATGGCAAAAGGAGTAAGGATCAGCCTTCAGCTGCAGTGGTAACAGAAAACCAGGCAAAGGGTGGCCACGTAGTCTGCTGCTACCAACTGTTATAACAGAAAGGAAAACAAACGTCCTGGTCTCTCGAAAGATAATATGAAGGCTCATTTTCAAAGCACAGAAACCTATGCCTGGCCACATAAGGATTAGGCTAGTGAGTGGTAGGGAGGCATATTACCAAAAGACAGAGTGGGGGTCAAGTACACCACCTGCACAATAATGTTTAATTGAACCCGATATACCACACGATCCAAACCAGCTCAAGGTGGTTTGCAGAGCCAAAACAAATTGACAAGGCAACGCTTCCTGTCTGAAAGAAAAGCAGTTTTGTACAATATGAGCAGTCCGACTGCATTGCTAGATATGGACCATCCACACCTCCTCTGAAGAGAATGAGTTCCCAAAGGCTGTTCTGCACCGTAGGCCCAACTCACTTGTTACTCATCAGGAGCACCTCCAGCTCCCTGACATTGTGCACCAGAAACATGCAGAATCCCGAGGGCAACATGTGTTTGGTTTTTTTGTTGCTCCCATAACCAATGTTTGGCATCAGGATCTGGCCCTTGAACCTCCTGCGAACTCTATTATCAATACCTCTGGGTTTACGCCAATTTCGCTAGAAGGAAGGAAAGAAAGTTTAGAAGCTTTTGAATATGAGAGCTAAAGCCACACTAAGGACCCAATTCTGCAAATGTGCATGCGCGGCTGCTCAAGTTCAATCTTCTCCTCTGCTGCAACTTCCTGTTTCCTGTTGCGTCAGAGGAGAAGATTGAACTCGAGCAGCCATGGGGCGGTGAATGGCCTTGTCCCCGTCCCCGCAGCGACAGCTATTTTTCTTTCCCCATTTCGGCAGGTTACCCACAGCTAAACGCGGCTAGCCGCGGTTAACCGCCACCGTGTCATTCTCTAATAGTGACCACAAATATGTCCACGGATATGAACTAAGTGAAAAGTTGTACATTAGGGCAGGCCATTAATGAAATAAATGGGGGGTGGGGGGTTATGGCTGCAGTAAAAATGGCCTTAGCACATGGGAATAACCATGTAAGGCAAGCTAAGACCATTTGTTACCACAGCTTTGAAAAAAAGGACTCCTAAATTACTTTAGAGTGGAAGTTATCAATGTGAGCCACCGTTGAGACATATTATTTTGCTGTTAACCCCATTAATTAGTAACGAAGTCTCACTGTATAAAATAAGGCCTGTGTTAAAATAGCTCAAGTTGGTGATAAAATAGTCCACTTTGATAACTACACCTATTAGCTGAGTAAATATCTGTGGGGAAATAAATGCTCTTACCCATTCACTTATATCAGATGGATGAAAGAAAGTGTCACCTTGTTAGACAAGGAAGTATGTGCTTTCATTCTGTGTCAACCCAAAAGATGGTAATTAATTCCTTCAGATTCTTATGCAGTGCAAGAGTTCCTGGAAATGAAAGATGTGATGTGTATGTTAGAGCTTTACTCTGTGTTCTGAGTTAAGGACTGACGCCAAAGGGCGTAGCTCTTCGCAGGTAACCAAATCCCTGAGGGAAGCAGCCGCCTCTGAGACACGTCACTGTGCAGTACAGTCTATCCCCTTGAGGTATTCACCACCGTGTGAGAACAGAATTTTCCAGAGTTATCCTAAAGAGTAATAAAGCCCGCTAGTGGGTTCGGTTATAAAGACAGATACAGGTTTCTCTGGATCCGAAAGCTCCCCATTTCACTTGGTAAGTGGTGTCATATATAACTTTCTGTCACTCTTTATATACACACCCACGCACCCACACTCAGCACAATCAGATATCCAGATAGGTGTTACTGTTTACCAGAAGCATAGTCAGGTTTTGATGTCAGGGGGAGCAGGCTTTTCCTAAGACAGGCGTCAGTGTGAGGCTGAAGAGCTGAGCTACATAGGCGTTGCTTCATTCAAAATCCATTTGGGGAAGCAACCACTCCCCTGGCACCTCTGCTGTTTACATGTAATATGAAAACATGAAATGGATTATGGAGATATACAGTGGTGGAAAATTCATGTCTCAGAGGGAAGACATTTGGGGATAAATTCTATATATGGTGCCTAAAAATGGTTGCCAAAATAAAATCCTTTTGGGCTGCTATGGGATTTGGGTGCACATTGTTATATAATAGCCGCCTCATCCAATCTACCTCAACCAGACACAAAAAAGCACACACTCCATTCACTCACCCTCCAATCAAAGTTAAACGGAAAAAAGTATATATACGATGGCCTCCTGGCCACTCAAGCAGCAAAACTAGATAACCAAATCTCCAATCTACTGATAACAACCCCAGACTACAAGATGTTCAGAAAAGAAATAAAGACTATACTCTTCAAGAAATCCCTGAAAAAGTCTTAACACCACGAATACCTTCCTTGTCCCATCTTTTTCCCGACTCACCCAATCTACTCTCTACCGTCCTCCGCCCCACTCCGATACTATCTGATCTACTCTTTACCGTTTCTAGACATGACCAATGTTCTCCTTTTGTAATTCAACTTCTTTAACTCTTTTGTAATCCGCCTTGAACCGCAAGGTAATGGCGGAATAGAAATCTCTAATGTAATGTAATGTAATAGCAAGATGTGCATGCCAATTCAGATTGGAAAAGTTAGAGCTATAGCCTTTGCACCCTGAGGTTGTGGGTTCAAACTCTGGTGCTGACCCTGGGCAAGTCACTTAATCCTCCATTGGCCCAGGTACATTAGACAGATTGTGATCCCACCAGGACAGATAGCGAAATTGCTTGAAGTACCTGTATATAAGCCGCTTTGAGTGTGGTTGTAAAACTACAAAAAGGCGGTATATAAGTCCCAATCTTTTTCCTTATTGGTTCATTTAGGGCTAGATTCACTAACCTGCCCGATCCGTGTGCGATCCATGGCATGCCGGTGAATTCTCAACACGTCCTCATGCAAATGGGGCGATCGGAGACACACACCCCCCTCCCCCACCGACCTCACAGATTGCTGGAGAGCAATCCTGACGCATGCGTAAACCATCCTGACGCATGCGCAGAGTTGGAAACTTTTTTTAAAAAATACAGAGATGGGAACTTTCGCGGGCTCATGGTTATAACCCACGGGTTGAAAGCAGGGCTGCACCATGGGTTAAAACCACAGAGTTGGGGCAGAGAGCAGGGCGGCAAGAGCAGAAGAATCGGGGCAGAGAGCAGAGTTTTTGCACATGCGACTAGTCCTCAGCAGTTGCTTATTTTTGGATCGACCAGCCCAATCGGTGTTCCTGAAATGGTTTTGTGTTTGCAGTGCTTATCTGGTGAGTTTAGGTGCGATTTTGTGAATTAGACCATGTTTTACATGGTCTAAGTCACAACGTCCAAGTTCCGTCGATCCTGGGCTGTAAAACCTTCGGTAATACATGCTGTACGACTAAGTCTAAGCCAGCCCACGTCCCGCCCAACTCCCGCCCTTGACACGCCTCCCGAAACGTCCCGTTTAGCTTTGGAATTTGAGCGGCACTATGAAGGCCTAGGTCGTTTAGAAATACGTCCAAAACCCGTTTTTATTTTCGGAGCTTGGACATTTTTGAGAAATGTTCGTCCAAGTGCCGACTTAGGCCGGTTTTTAGATGTTTTTCTCTTTCGTTTATGAGCCCCATACTGTATATAGTTTTTATTGTATACTGCTCTATTCACCGGAAGGGTGGTATATCAAAATTTTAATAAACTAAACTAAAATGCTTTAATGTTTTTTTGTGATAAGCCTGTTTGCACTCACCGAGTGTGTTAAAGGTTTATTGCACTTTAGTAAAAGAGCCCCTTAGTGGCAGTATTCATTTAATTGATCTCGTGATGTAAATTGTCCAAAGCAGTACCTATGGTGTAGAGGGGCTGCTCTCTTATCTTCATATTCTACTCTTCACCTCTGCCTACTCTGGGGTCCTTTCTGACCTTCCAATATTGTGCTTGAGGGCCCTTAATTTGAACTTCTGCTACTGGCTTGGTCTGATTGGCAGTGTTGCCACCTAATCTTTAAGCCTGATAATTATCTCATCTCCCTTTCATTCTATCAGGTAATAATGTAAATTATTTAGTAGTTGGATTTGACATTAGACTGCAACCAATCCAACGCCATGTTGATAAATTGTATGTTTAATTTTATTGGCAGTCTTCAGTATTACTTGGAAATAACCTTTTCAACAATGCATCAGAAGGTTTAATAAATTAAAAAACCCAAACTAACAAAAAAACATAAAAAGACATTGTGGGACTCATGTCTGCTGCCTCAGTGGGGCTATTCAGTGACAGTAATAGGGCCATTTATATGCAGAGCAAGAATTAACTTCTGGCATGCTTGCAGTGGGATAATAAGCAAGAGCTTGAAGCAATGACCATAGGATCTGACTGGCCTGTTGCTCAAATGAAATACGTATCTCTGCAAAAATTATTCACTAACAGTATTTCAGTTAACAAAATTCTTAATTAAACCACCTGGCATTTTTTTCTCCTTGACCTGTTGCACTTCGGCTCAGTTAAAACCAGGACAGGTTTCATTCATAAGGGCTTGAGGATTCCCCCACCCCACCCCCAATTTTACATTTCCATTCCCAAGGTGTCTACTTTGAATAATGCAGTGACAGTTCTTGATCATGGGCTATGCACCAGGACTCCTTTTAGAATCTTGTAATCAAGGGATCTGAACCCAGCTAGTAAGTGTCACCTTTAAACAATGACTATGACAAACTCCTTCTCCTCCCTTCCTCCACCTCCTTTCCCAGATAACAGAAGGAATAGAAGACATGAGGAGCATTCTAATAGAACTAATTTTACTTCTCCCTCCATATTCACGAGGATTAGGGGCATAGCCAGCCCACAAATATGGAAAAATTGCAAATAACATATAGGGCCAACTCTGACCCATCCCCGCCACCCTCCTGCCTTCCATACCTTTCCACACCTTACCTGGTGGTCTAGCAGTGAAGCGGGGCAGGAGTGATCTTCCTACACTCCTGCCCCATGCAGAGCAATCAACAAAATTGACAGCCATGAGTTCCCGTAGTCTTATATGACTACAGCGGGAACTCACGGCAACCATTTTTGTTGAAGGCTCTGCATGGAGCAGGAGCATAGGAAGATCGCTCCTGCTCTGCTTCATCACTACACCACAAGGTACACTGTGGAGAGGTCCAGGAGATGGGGGTGGGTCAGGGTTTAGAAACTTGTGAATAACCGAAGTCATGAGTTCTAAACCCACAAATTTGGAGGGAGAAGTGTAATTTTTTTTTGCTTTAAGCAAAGTTATGGCTCATTATCCAGTTGGGGGGGAAATTAGTTACTAACTTGTATGATTTTGCCTCTTAAAGTGTTAAAATTGCAAATGTGTGCATTATTGTACTATAATACGTTAGTTTATCATTGTGGGTAACATAATGAGATGGAAAGTACCTCAATATTATGGACATTAAATAACATAACTTGCATTGGTTGCTGTTATTTTTCCTGCCCAGGAGCACTGGACCACTAACACGTAGTCCATTGCATTTGGGTGCCATTTTAAGGAGGCTGGAGCTATAATATCAAGTGTGAACTCGCCTCCTCCCCAGTAAAGCTCCCCGAACAGACCCCTCACTCCTTTGAAGATATTTTTTTTAAAACCCCACCATTCCAAGTCCTCCCCTCCCTCTTAAGCACCTCCTGGATTTACCTCAACCAATTGTTGTTATCAAGTAGAATGAGGCAGGAACAATCCTGTCACTCCTACCCTATGCAGCTCCAGCTTCAAAATGGTGCCTCTCAATCCCTAGTGGTAATCTCACTGTGCATACCACCTTCTAAGACCCACAGTTCCTCTTCCTTGTCTAATGTTTCATTTATTTTTCCAAGAAACTTTTGTTAGTATTATAACTCAATGCTACACAAAAATAGGAGTAACACAATAATTGAATAAAACTCCCAACAGTATCAAGCCAATGGAACACATTACAATAATCCTCACTCTCATACATCATTGAACTGAAAGGACCCTCCAGGAAGTTTCTAAACACTTTGTAGAATTTAGCTGTGAACCCATCTAATCCAGGGGCTTTATCCTGTTCCAAGGTATTGATTACTACCTAGATTTCCTCCTCCTGTATCTCTCTATCATGCTTGGAAGCCTCTTCCTCTAAGAGCACTGGAAAAGAAATTGAATTCAAACAGCTATTATGTTGTCTGAGGGAAATGCCATTAAAAAAAACCCCAGCTGCATTAAAAATCTTGACTTAGCATGCAGGAAAGTCTCACATTAAGCACAGATTTCAGTGCACTTTAATAACAAGGCACCTTAAAATGGGAAAAGCGCTGCTCTTCTCCTTGTGGCTCCAGGGGACAGTTGATTTACAGGCTGGCAACCCCTTCCTTTGTTCCTTTTCACTTGGTCCCTAGGGTGGGAAGCTAAGGCTCTAGTGGGCCCCTGAATGAGGATTCCCCACCAATATTCTATATTGCTCCTTGTTGGGCACCCTCGGGAGAGGAACTGACAAGTCTCCTCCCTTAGCTTCCTGCTTTATACATTCCTCCAAAAGCTCAAGCTCTAATGTTCAGAATAGATCTCCTTTGATTGCCACCTTCTCTGGAGCAGGAACTCAGAATATTCCATCTTCGACTACAATAGGAAGGATCCATTGGCATCCTACTGTACAAATAATCTATATATATAAAATCGGAGGTATGTATGTGTGTATGTGTGTGTGTGTGTATGTGCCACGATCACGCAAAAACGGCTTGACCGATTTGAACGAAACTTGGTATGCAGATCCCTCACGACCTGGGGTGATATGTTCTGGGGTCTCGTGGCCCACCTGCACACGTGGGCGGAGCTACAAACAGAAAATCAGATTTCACCCATTCATGTCAATGGAAAAAATGTAAAAAGCTGCCATTCTCACAGTAATTCAAAAACGGCTTGACCGATTTGAACGAAACTTGGTATGCAGATCCCTCACTACCTGGGGTGATATGTTCTGGGGGTCTCGCGGCCCACCTGCACACGTGGGCGGAGCTACAAACAGAAAATCAGATTTCACCCATTCATGTCAATGGAAAAAATGTAAAAAGCTGCCATTCTCACAGTAATTCAAAAACGGCTTGACCGATTTGAAAGAAACTTGGTATGCAGATCCCTCACGACCTGGGGTGATATGTTCTGGGGGTCTCGCGGCCCACCTGCACACGTGGGCGGAGCTACAAACAGAAAATCAGATTTCACCCATTCATGACAATGGAAAAAATGTAAAAAGCTGCCATTCTCACAGTAATTCAAAAACGGCTTGACCGATTTGCACGATACTTGGTATGCAGATCCCTCACTACCTGGGGTGATATGTTCTGGGGGTCTTGCGGCCCACAACTCTATGTTGCTTGCTCAAGGGGGGTTCACCCAAGAATTTATATGTTCTTGCTCCAGGAGGTGAAACTAAAATTGTTGTTTATAATCACGTTTTGCCTTAGTTGTATTGTATTCATTTTGTCAAATATTTCACATTATAATTTGAATATTGTACTTTTTATTAAGCTGTAAAAAAATAATTTCATTCACCACTATAAAGTATCTTTATTTGAATCCATTTACAGTGTTATTGCTATAATTAAATACCCGTGCAACGCCGGGGCATCAGCTAGTGGAAGTAATAACAATGAGAAAAAAAATATCAAAAGCAGAAAAAAAATTTAGTTTACAAGTAACAGCACTTAAACAGCTAGCATCTGCTAATTGTGGCAACCATCTTGCCCTCTGTAATCCGTTCCCCCCCCCCCCCCCCGCCCCCTCACTCTGAAGCTCCTCTTCTACTAAACTAATCCCTGTATATTTCCTGTCAGAGTCTCTCAAAGTCACCACAATCTTTTTGAGGTTTGCCTTTGAATGACTAAGGCTGGGACTTTAGCACATAAAAGTGGGAGGGATACGAAACTCAAATCAGGGCTCGCTTCCAGTTCCTTGTTCTTTGCTTCTTTTTTTGATTAGTCATACCTGAATGTTACTTTACAACAGCCCCACAAAGCCTATATTTACATGTCACTGTGTATATATGTGTGTGCGTACGTGAGCCTTGGCTCATTTGGGGACTGAAAGCCTATGTAACCTACTATTTTAAGCCTGAAACTTTGCCAAGACTTTTGTATCTGAAATGGCAGAGGGGAAGTCCTCATCTGTACCCATTTCATTATCCTGTGCTGCACGTGCCAGAGGCTTGCTTGCTGCAAAAATCAATGGAGGGCACAGACTGACTTTCCTTTAGCCTTATCCCTGCTTCAGAAGCTACTGGGAATGGAATGAGTAGATACTTCTGTAGTATGCTTAGCACAGAAATCAGGAAAACAGAAGAGAGATTTTGCTCAAGATTTCTGTGCAAATATAAAATGCAGACTTATCTACTAGCAGCAGCTCAGGACTCCTAAGATGATCCTGGCATTGGTTCTTAGAAACTTGGAGGTATGCCAAAAAATAGAATAACATGCAAAGGAGAGAAATGAACATATTCCAAGACAACCCAAATATCTCCTTTTACAGACAAAGGATATAGGCTGAAGGCTGCTTCTCTGTACATATTCCAATCTGCACACTTCAGGAGTTTTTGCTAGCTGAGGTCTTTATAAATGCAACAGTAAAATGCAGTTAGTGGATTATCAAAACCCTAATGAGCATGCCTCTAACAGATTTCTATATTCATTTTGTACCATGAATCAATGATATGCTGCCACTTTATCATAGGCCAGTGGTTCCCAACCCTGTCCTGGAGGAACACCAGGCCAATTGGATTTTCAGGCTAGCCCTAATGAATATGCATGAAGGAAATTTGCATGCCTATCACTTCCATCATATGCAAATCTCTCTCATGCATATTCATTAGGGCTAGCCTGAAAATCCAATTGGCCTGGTGTTCCTCCAGGACAGGGTTGGGAATCACTGTCATAGGCAACTATGGCTATTTCCCCTTTACCCCTCCATTCACAGAGTCAGTCTTAAAGATACATTATTTATTGTTTTTTGAGAGCTTCTATACTGCTACTAATGACTGGGGAGTCAATTCAGAGCGGTTTACATGAGCCTCTGCAAAGGCACTACAATTCATGAGCTTCAGTGAGGTGTTACATGGGCTCTATACTGAAATGCACAGAGCTCTGTGGTGGTGTTGCAATAGAGTTATTAATACCGACATGATTATGCCATAATCCATCATCCTACTTATGTTACTGGCACATTGATCATCCCACTGATATACACATGTTTATACCAAATCAATCGTCCTACATATATACACATGTATATACAGTACATGTGTAAGACTAGGTTTACTATTGCAGCTAAATACTCTATACACTATTTTTACACACCTCCTAAGAAGATTGGCCATTTCAGCTAAATATAATCTATTTACATGCATCCCTGAAAGTAAAAATACCACATATTTTTGATGCTATAAAATGTAAAACAATTTGATTTGATTTGTAAGTATGTAATTTGTTATAGTGTATCTCTGAAGTGTTTTGTACGATAAATGTAAATCTTTTATTTTGTATGCTAATATGTAACTCGCCCTGGATAAGGGTGGGTGAGAAATAAACAAACAATAAACAGGGCTATGCACACGTCACCATTTTCATTCCTTCCACTAATTTTCAGCCACATCTGGACACACGCACTGTATGTGGATGGTGGGGAGAGAGATGAAGGAAAAATCCTTCATCACTGACATGTAACCCCAAACAATGCATTTCAGCTCGGGCAACCGTACCACAAGCACAAGGCAGTCCTAAGTGTAGAGCTCCTAATATGACATTTTTGTGGCTTAAATATACAACAGGGCACTTTCTAAGTTTTGTTTGCTTAGATTTTTTGTTGTTGTTTCTGCATGGTTGAGGCTTGGCCACAGGCAGGGCAGGATTAATTCATCAAGGTTCTCCTAGGCACACAAGTACACTGGGCTCTCTGCTCCGCCCCACCCCACCATGCGCCCAGGCGGAAACAGGAAGCTGCATCAGAGGGAAGCTTTGGGCAAGCAGCACCACTTGCACAATTACAGTTCCCGTTGCCTTTCTTACCCGCGTTACTTGCTTGTCTTACTTTTTGTCGACTGGGGGGGCCGCGTTGCCGATCAGGGGGGCCCGCGTTGCCGATCGATGCTGGAGAGGCTCATCGCTGTTTGGAAAAAAAACAATGTTGATGCCCTCCTTCATCGGGCCCCCCTGACCATTTCGGGCCCTAGGCACGTGCCTACTTGGCCTATTGGTTAATCCTGCCCTGGCCACAGGTGTAACACAGCAGTGATAGCACTATACTTGTTGCTGCTGTGATAAAGGGGAAAGGGAAAGGGATTTGTTATATTGCTTTTATGTTGTTACAATCAAGTTCTTCTTTGTACCTGGGGCAATGGAGAATCCTGTAATGCTCTAAGTGAGGCTAACTGTATAGGGTTACCATATGACTCCAGAAAAAGGAGGATGGATTGAGATACCCGGGTTTTACTTTCACTGAAAGCAATGGAAGTAAAACATGGATGTCTTAATCCATCCTCCTTTTTCTGGAGCCCGAAAATGTTCACGAACTACAAAATCGCAAATAACTAAACGAGTCTATGGGAAAATAGAGGTTGGGATTCAGCAGAAAAATCCTACCAAAGCAATGCCTTCTTTTTGGTTGGCTGAAGAGCCTATAAATCAGAAAGCTCCGCCTTGGGGTGGGCAGAAGGGAATTAATACCAGAGACTTTCCTCAACAGCTGTTTGTCTCCTAATCTGATTTTATGCTCTGAAATGCAATCTAAAATACTGTTCTAGACTAAAACACTTTTTGTATGAAACCCTATCAGAGACTCTAAAGACTACACTATTGCCTAACTGATTTTGCTGAGCTACAGAAAGAGAGCTACAATGAAATAACCTACTGAAACCCAAGTTTGAATGCCAGCAGGCAAGATATTCCAATGGATGATTCTTCTCCTTAGCAGAGCAGATCCTCCCTCAGTACCTCTTCAGGTGTGAGGAAAGGGTGAGTTTCCAGATCTAGTGAGAGGGTTTGGAGGTTAGGTGTTTCTGGTTTGTGGAGATTGTTCTTGTTAAGATCAGCTGGGGAAAGATGAAGGGTAATTTAAGAGGAAGGTACAGAGAAGGATGATGAAAATGATAAAAGGTGCTTCAAGTTTTGGTTCTTGGGCCTGTTCTTTTTAACATTTTTGTAAGCGATATTGCTGAAGGGCTGTCAGGTTAGATTTGCCTCTTTAGGGATGATACCAAAATCTGCAGTAGAGTAGACACCCCTGATGGTGTGAATAACATAAAGAAGGATCCAGTGAAACTTCAAGAATGGTCTGAAATTTGGCAGCTAAGATTTAATGCTAAGAAATGCAAGGTCTTGTATTTGGGCAAAAACTCGAGGGAACAGTACAATTTAGAAGGTGAAGAACTTTTGTGCATGATAGAGGAGCGGGATTTGGGTGTAAAAGTAAGTGATGATCTTAAGGTGGCCACATAGGTTGGAAAGGCAACACTGAAAGCTAGAAGGATGCTAGAATGCATAGGGAGAGATATGACCAGTAGGAAAAAGGAGGTATTGATGCCCCTGTATAAGACTTTGGTGAGATCTCATTTAGAATATTGTGTACAATTCTGGACACCACATCTTAAAAAAATAAAAATAAACAGGATAGAGACGGTCCAGAGGAATGCTACTAAAATGGTCAATGGTCTTCATCATAAGGTGTATGGGGACAGACTTAGGGCTCCTTTTACTAAGATGACCTAATCGTTTTAGTGCACGCTAACCACGCACTAAACGCTAACACGTGCATGTTAGTCTATGGACGCATTAGTGGTTAGCGTGTGCATATATTTAGCACATGCTAAAACACATAGCACACCTTAGTAAAACAGGGGGTTAAAGATCTCATAATGTATACTTTGGAGGAAAGGCAGGAGAGGGGAGATATGATAAAGATGTTTAAATACCTACATGACATAAATGCATATGAGGCGAGTTTCTTTCATCAGATGGGCAGACTGGATGGGCCATTTGGCCTTTATCTGCCATCATGTTTTCTTTGTTTCTATATGTTATAAGTAGAGAATGACACGGTGACAAAATTCATCACCATTCCCGTCTCCGCGGATAACTGCGGGAAACCATCTTCATGTCATTCTTTAAGCAGAGAGGGAAGAATCAGAGTATAAATGGCCACAACCACTGACCCGCAAGCTTTGCTTTGAAGAATGCTGGTGTAGAAGGACCGAGGTTGAAATAGACACTAGAAAATGACATGGGATTATTTCCCGCGGTTATCCGCGGGGACAGGAACGGTGATGAATTTTGTCACCGTATCATTCTCTAGTTATAAGACCATGCTAAGTTATCTTTTTAGTCAGAATATTCTTCTTGCAGTTCTGTTCAGCCATGGGTTGTACTTTATAAAGCAGGAAGAAGTCTTTTGTTAATAACTACCAGTTACCGGAATATTGTGTAAATGGGTTTGCCAGCCAAAAACATTAGTGCATAAACTCAGTATCTACAACTTTCCAGGGATCAAACAAGCCAACCATTCTGCTCTATACACTGAGTCACAATGGACTGTGGTGCTGTTTTTTCCTAGGAATAATCAATCAGACTTGTTTTCTATTTGCTAAGATGAACTGACATTTTAATCAGATCTAGAGCATTAGTCAGAGTTGCCAGTGCTCCCTTCCGTTTGTTTTAAAAGCATAAAAATATGTTTGTTTTCTGCTGTCTCTGACCTAGGGTGTTTCAGTCAGTGCTAAGATAGATGGATTAGCTTATAGATCACCAGAAATTTTATTAAGTTCCTACATTGGACCTTTTCCAGCATTTTGTTATCAAAACTTAAAATTGATGAGGACAGTATTTTTTAAAAAAATGTATTCATAGTTTCATAAAAATTTGAATAAACGCTTAACATAACATTCCAAGCGTTGTACATTTAAAAAAGTTAAAGTATAAAAAGGGGGAACAAACAACAAGTAGTAGACAAAATCTTCATACATTTAGACATACTTGATTAGGGACGGGCGTTTGTAAACAAGAAGAAAAGAGGGGAGAAATACAATTTTTAAGTAAAGTAAACATAAAAGGCTAACAAAGTGGGATAACAGTTTCTGCTAGTCAGATTGGAAGATTAGGTTCTTACCTCAATAATTTTCTTTCTAGTAGAAAGGCATGTTATTCACCTCTGCTCGCATAAGAATTGTCATACTGGGACAGACCGAAGGTTCTTCAAGCCAGTTGCCAACACAGGTCCCAAGTACCTACCAAGATCCCAAGTAGAAAAACAGATTTTATACTGCTTATCCTAAGAAAAAGCACTAGATTTCTCTAAACCATTTCAATAATGGCCTATAGACTAGAGAGTAGCACGGGGACAGAAATCCCACCCGTCCCCGTCAAAGTCTCACCCGGCCCCATGAGGAATCCCACCCGTCCCCACCCGTCCCCGTGAGGAATCCCTCCATCCCCACCCGTCCCCACGAGGAATCCCCTCCGTCCCCACCCATCCCCGCAAGGAATCCCCTCCGTCCCCGCCCATCCCTATAAACATCAGAAATAGTTATTTCATTTAATTATGTTACTGAATTAAAGGCTCTGGTAGAAACCCATTTACAAATAAGCAAAGAGGTTTTATTAATTTGGAAATATTAATTGGGAAGAATACATACTTTGTAAACAGGTTTCTACCAGAGCCTCTAATGTTTTATAAATTTTTATCAACACAACTAATATACTACTTTATCCTGAAGCAAAAAAAAAAAAGAAATAGAATTTTTTTCCTACCTTCGTTGCCTGGTTTCTGCTTTCCTCATATTCTCATTCAATTCCTTCCATCCACTATCTCTCTTCTCTCTGCGTCTTCCATTTGCTCTGTTACTGTGCCTTTCCCTTTCTCTCCCCTTCCAAATTGGTCTGGCACCCATCTTCTTCCTTCCGCTCCCCCCATAGTCTGGCATCTCTGTCTTCTTCCCTGCCAGTGTCTTCGCCCCACTCTCTCTTCCCCATTTCCTTTCAGCGTCCTTCTCCCCCCCATCTTCCCCATGTCCTGTCAGCGTCCTTCTCCACCCATTTGTCTTCCCCAGTGCTTTCAGCGTCCTTCTCCCCCCTCTGTCTTCCCCAGTGCTTTCAGCGTCCTTCTCCCCTCTCAGTTTTACCCATTTCCCTTAAGTGTCTTTTCCTCTCCACTCCACCTTTCCTCCCTTTCTCCCTCCCTGCCCCTTACCTTCCTGGCGCTTCCCTGCCCGACCGACAACAGAACAGGCTCGGTCCGACAAACCTCCCTGCCCTGAATCCAGCTGCTGTAAGAAGGTAATTTAGATTCGCAGCTACAGGGCAGGGAGGTTTGTCGGACCGGGCCTGTTGTCGGTCGGTCTAGGGGAAGCGCCACGAAAGAAGGGTATCTGGCCGGCTCTGCACCCCCCCCCTAAGGCTGCCCCGGGGAAGACCACCCCTCCCCCTTGGTACGCCACTGCCTTGAATTTTTCCTACCTGCCCTGCCACAGCACACAGTCGACCGGAAGTCTTCCTGATGTCAGCGCTGACATCGGAGGGAGGGAAGGCTTTGCTTAAGCCCTCCCTCCGATGTCAGCGCTGACATCGTGGAAGACTTCCAGTTGGCTGTGTGCTGTGGCAGGACAGGTAGGGAAAAGAAGACGAGCCTCGCAGCTCAAGTACATCGGAACCCCGCAGGAATCCCGCGACCCTAGGCAGTTTACAATGAAAGGAGCTGGACAAACAGCGAAGTGGTCACAATATAGTCATCGAATACAACAAGATGTACTGGCCAATCAGTGAAGATTTTATACTATATTGTTATCAAATATAAGCCATGATGATTCGAGGCAGTTTACAACGAAAAGAGCTGAACAAACAGTGAAGTGGTCACAATACAAAGACATCGCATACAAGCTTACAGAAAGGAAGAAAAGGAAAGTTTATAAAAATTATTAAGTTACAATTCGATTAAACAGATTCGTTTTTACAGATTTTCTAAAATTGAGGTAGGATGAGGAATGCATGATAATTTTACCCAGCCAATCGCTCCATTTGCCTGCCTGGAAAGCGAGTGTTCTGTTTAGGAATCTTTTGTAGTGGCAGGCCTTTATTGTCGGATAGGTGAACAGATGAATTCTACATGTGAGCCTAATAGAACTATCCAGATTAAATTGGAAAACCAGGTACGTTGGGGCCAGACCAAATATTGATTTGTAACAAAGACAGAAAAATTTAAACAGAACTCTTGCTTCCAGGGGCAGCCAATGAAGTTTTTGATAATAGGGACTAATGTGTTCCCATTTCTTCAACCCAAAAATCAATCGAACTGCTGAATTCTGAATAACTCTGAGTCTTAGAATGGTTTTTTTGAAGGATCCTAAGTAAATGATGTTGCAATAGTCGAGCATGCTCAAGATGGAAGATTGAACCAATAGGCGGAATGATGCTGCATCAAAGTATTTTCTGACGGTTCTGAGTTTCCATAGTATCGAGAAGCATTTTCTAACCAGTAAATCTGTGTGAGCGTTTAGAGTGAGATGGTGGTCCAGAGGTCACTCCCAGAATTTTTATGGAATAGTCAATAGGGAAGACCTGACCATTCAAGAAGATTGATGTGTCTTTAATTTTATCGTTTGGGCTTGCCAGAAAAAATTTGGTTTTGTCTGAATTGAGTTTCAATTTGAATTCTGTCATCCATAATTTTATTTGCTTTAGAATGGATGATAGTTGATTCATTGTCTCAGAAGTCAGGGTAGTAAGGGGAATAACTATCGTGATATCGTCTGCATAGGTAAATGTTGAACAATGTAGGGGATAGAGGAGAGCCCTGTGGGACTTTGCAAGAGTTTATCCAGCTGCAGGAATGTTTGTTGTCAATATAGACTTGATATAATCTTTTACTCAAAAAATTCTGGAACCATTTCAGCACATTGCCTGAAAGACAATTGACTCCAGACAGTCAATCAGAATAGCATAATCAACCAAATCGAAGGTACTACTTAAGTCTAATTGCAGAACTAGTGCATTTGTGCCTTGACTGAATAAGGTATGAAGGAAATCTAGCAGTGATGCAATGACCATTTCAGTGCTAAACCCAGATCGAAAACCTGACTGATTGTCTTGTAGTATGCTAAATTTGTCCAAATACGTTACTAATTCTTGGTTGACCAGGCCTTCCATCAGCTTGACGAATAAGGGGGTACTCACAATAGGTCTGTAATTTGATGTTAGCTTGATAGATTCCTTAGGACTTTTTACAATCGGTGTGATCAGAATCTGGCTCAGATCCTCAGGGAATGTACCGGTTAGTAATAGGGAGGAAAGCCAATTGTATAGGTTGGCTTTGAAGGTGACTGGGGCGCCTTTCATAATGTTTGGTGGGCAGCAGTCTAATCTGCAATAGGAATCCACATATTTCATATAGAGTTTACAGAACTGTTGCTAGGATGGAGTGGTAAAATTGTTCCAGGACATATCTACCCTAGGTTCATCTTTGTATTGGGCAACTGGGTAGTTCGAAATGTTGGTTTCGGAGCCCGTTAGTTTGGATCTCAAATTATTGATTTTGTTGTTGAAGAATTCAGCCAGAGCATCTGCAGATGATGGGGAATCTAGGGTCGAACAGTTCGTAGATCACCTCTCAAATTCTTTAAAAAAAATTGGCGTTGTAGCCATCCTCCAGTCTTCTGCTGGATTTTAGAGAAAAATTACTAACAATAGATCTGCAAGTTCATTTTTCAATTCTATCAGCATTCTGAGATGTATGCCATCTGGTCCAGGTGATTTGCTACTGTTCAGTTTTTCATATTGACCATTACATCTAACATCTTCCAGTGTTACAGAGATTTGAATTTCTCTGGTTCATCAGGATTGAATACCATTTCTGGCACTGGCAAATCCCCCACATCTTCCTCGGTGAAGACCAAAGCAAAGAATTCATTTAATCTCTGCTTTGGCCTTGTCTTCACTGAGAGCCCTTTTACCCCTCGGTTGTTTAGTGGTCCAACTGTGTGTATTTGCTTCCAGTGCAGTCTTCTTTTCAATGTCTCCTTTTGCCTTCTTTATTAGTACAGTACTTTGAATTTGACTTGACATTCCTTGTGCTGTTTACAATTATTTTCAGTCGGATCCTTCTTCCACTTTCTAAAGGATTCTCTTTTAGCTCTAATATCTTCCTTCAATTCACTCATTAACCAAACTGGCTGCTGTTTGGTCTTCCTTTCTCCTTTTTTAATACATAGGATATATCTAGTCTAGGCTTCCAGGATGGTATTTTTGAATAACATCCATGCCTGGTGTAAATTTTTGACCTTTGCAGCTGCGCCTCTAAGTTTCTTTTTTACCATTCTCCTCATGTTATTATAGTCTCCTTTTTTAAAAAGGTAAATGCTGTTGTATTGAATTTCCTGTGTGTGAACCTGTTCCAGGGATTATATCAAATCTGATCATGCTATGATTACTATTATCAAGAGGTCCCAGCACCATTACTTCTTGCACCAATTCATGCACTCCACTAAGAACTAGGTCTAGAATTGTTTCGCCTCTTGCTGGTTCCTAAACCAGCTGTTCCATAAAACAATCCTTGATTTCATAAAGGAATTTTAGCTCCTTAGCATGCCCTGATATTACATTTACCCTGTCAATATTGGGGCAGTTGAAATCACCCTTTATTATTGTGTTACCCAGTTTGTTAGCCTCTCTAATTTCTGATAACATCTCAGCATCTGTCCAGTTATTCTGGTCAGGTAGATGGTAGTACACTTCTATCAATTTCCTTTTCCCCTTTACATATGGAATTTCTACCCAAAGAGATTCCAAGGTATGTTTCAGCTCCTATAGAATTTTCAGTCCATTCCATTCAAGGCCCTCCTTAACATATGTATAACACTAAGCCTCCACCAATTCAATCTACCCTATCACTGCAATATAGTTTGTACCCCGGTATGACAGTGTCCCATTGGTTATCTTCCTATTATATCTATCTTTTCATTTAGTGCAATATATTGTGACAGGGAAGCCCCTGCCACTAGTACAAAATCTGCTTTAAACCCTATTCCTAAGCCAAGGAAGCTACCCATTAACTCTGTTCCCAATGCTAAGATCAGACAGGCAGGGCAGAACAGAGAAGGGATGGCAGAGAAGAACAGAATACCTGTTCCAAGCCACTATAATCCCTTTTATAAACCATCTGTTCATTTTCCGGTAAAACCTCTGGTCAGGCAATCTGACACAGCAAGGGTTAAGGAAAGGGGTGGAGCTGACAGGCAGAACCTGGTTAGAGCACCAGTAAAAGTTCCACAGGAGGATAAATCAAGGCCAGCTGAGAACACTTACAGGCAATCAGGAATCTGGAGGGAAGAATTTTCTTCACAGAACAGGGAACTGAAGGCTCAGAGCCCTGTCTTACTGCCGTCTGCTATGAAACCTCCTGTCCCACAGCACTGCCATGCTGACCAAACTTTGCCTTCTAAGCAAAGGCTAATTGGAAGGGAAAAGCTCCATGAGCAGGGCTGGCCAAACACTGCTCCAGAGGATAGCTTATATCCAGCTTCAGAGAGTGAGGAATCTCTTATGGAAATAGAGGGGTATATTTCTGAGGGGAATGAAATGGACTGCAGCTCAGAAACCCTAGACCAGGGGTGCCCAAAAGGTCGTTCGCGATCAACCAGGAGATCGAGAAGGCAACGCGAGTCAATTGCGGAGCCCATCCCGTTCTACCTGCATCCCGATGCCGTAAACAGGATGAAGAAGCTCCGGGCCGACCAGCCTTCCTCTCCCCCCCCCCCCCCCGACATCAGTTCTGATATCGGAGAGGAAGTTCGGGCCAGCCAATCTACCTAGACGAAACTTGACCGTTGTGACTTAGGCAATGTAAAAACAGGTCCAAGTGCCCAGAAGGTATCCAAAGTGACCAGATAACCACTGCAAACACAAAGTACAGACCCTCAAACACTGCTCCAGTGATCACTGACACCCCCACAACACCATAAAAATCAGAATAAAAACATACATACCTGCCTCCAGAACATCAGCACCTGGCATAGGAAAGCCTAGTAGATCAGCACAGAGGTGGCTTAAGTAGTCTGGGGCTATTGGGGTTGTAGACAGGTAGGTCTAGTAGGTTTTGGTGGTGTTTGGGGGGCTCACCATGACCTATAAGGGAGTTGTGAGATGTTTATGTGGCACCCTTTTTGTGAAGTTTGCAGCAATGCCCTGTAAGGTGCCCCACTACTGTGTTGCCATGTCTGGGTGTCCAGTCCCTCACTTTGCTGGCCCCTCCCAGGTCTTGTTCTAGGCATTTTTGACTTGGACGATTTTTTGGATGAGAATGGGGTATAAAGATAGACGACTTAGCGGTCTAGACGATCAAATGGCTGGATGTAGAATTAGACGATTCTTGAAAACCAAAATATTTTGGACATATTTTTTGAGAATGGACTTTAAGCACTGCTGACTTTGGGCGACTAGCGACATAGGCCCAATATGGACTTATTCGTATCTTTTGATTATGCCCCTCCAGGTCTGTTACATGTGCAATGGCAAATTAGTGTCAATTAATGTTTGTTAATGCCAATTATTGGTAGCTATCACCAATTTAGTGCCAGCTAGTTAATTATGTTGCACATATAACTTGCCCTATTCTATAACTGTGCGACCTATTATGACCCTAACTTTGGGTGTCATTTATACAATTGGGGGAATTTTGTCTCATAGTATTCAAACAGGTGCAGATCAGCCATGAAGATCGATGATATTCTCCAAAAACAGAAAAATCAACAATCAAATTTGTCAGTTTAATTACTCCCAATAGATATTAACAGGATGCATAGCTTTGGCAATGCTGCAACACATATTTACATTGGAATCTAACTTCTTTATACTTAGAAAAACTACCTTGTAGGCTTGGTTCATGGGATTTGCTGCTATTGGGGTGCTGCCTAGAACAGGAAATCATTGCTCTTATAAATGTTAATAGTTTCCTTCACCAGAAACAACACTCTTCTCTTGGCTTCAGTACCCGAACACCAATAGGGAAAGGTTGTTTTCCGTATACCATATTTCAACTTTCATTTCTTTGACAACCACTATAGCTGAACCACATTCCTTATCTGAATGGTCTGAGAAGCTTATGATTTGTGTTTTCCCACCGTTGGAATCAGGGTTGGGTTTCCTCATGTAGACTATAAGTGGACGAGCTCCTCTCTTATCTTTGATAGAGAGCTAAGAACTTTAGGACCCATCCTTCAGTTAAGATAATCGAGTCAGATTCCTCTTTAGCCCCGCTGTCTGCTGTTCACTGATAAGTGATTTTCACTTCATTCTACTGTATTTGTTACTGTCCACCGGTGGGGGTTGAGGGCTATAAACTGTTGTTCTTCCTTAATGTGTTTCCTGGTATAATAATATTTTGGTTATACTCCTCACTATTAAACCTTCTTTCCATATTGCAAACCCAGAATTGAACAGAATTCTTCCTTTTCTTTGGTTGAAATATTACATTTTGTTCTTGGGCAGTTCAAGCCAAGTTACTGAGATTTTGTTGTAGTTTAACCAATACTCGCGTACTGAAGGTACTGGATTTGCATGTTTGCTTCAAATTTCCCTGGTTCAATCAATTCATAAAGCAGGGATGGATGAAACTGAAGGTTTTGGATTTTGATCCAATGTCACACTAGTCATTATTACAGCATGACACCTAAGGACAGACCATCCCAGGGCTTCACTCATCTCACCACCCATTTCCAGTAGCCTTATGCATAATGTAGGTAATTCTGTAAAGGTAAACCACAGTTTTGAGCACTAAGTCCCGGATTCTCAAAACAGTACCATTCTGGTGCAGATGGGTGTCCCAATGGCACATAAGTTAAGTGTTTTTTAATTGACCTTTAATGGTGTGATATTGACCATGCTGTCAAAAACCAATTAAAAACTAAGAAAAAAAAACAAAAAGCATGCGCCATGAGGTGCTTAAAATAAAAGGCGCAGATGCTTACCGGCGCCAAATGTCAAAAGAGGTGTGGTTATGGGCGGGGTTGATGTTTGACATTGCTAAGTGTGATTCTACATTGAAGACAGGCGCTTGAAATGTAGACCTGTAAAATCCTGGCCTACATTTCCAGCACCTATCTTTGACACAGGCCGTGATTCTCATAATGGCACTGTGGTTTGAGTGACATGCGACTGGCGCCATTTTTTCAGATGCCAGCCAATTCCAGCACCGTTTTGAGAACCTGGACCTAATCATCATTATAGACTATTAGTGTAAGTCTGTAGTTACATTATAACATCTAGGCATGACCATTTACACACATCAACGACTGGTGTAAATGCTGGAACTTACACATGTAACTGATAGTGTTCTAAAACAGTGGTTCTTAAACCTGTCCTGGGGGACCCCCAGCCAGCTGGGTTTTCAGGATATCCCTAATGAATATACATGAGGCAGATTTCCATATATTAGAGGTCACAGGCATGCAAATCTGCCTCAAGCATATGCATTAGGGATATCTTGAAAACCTGACTGGCTGGGGGTGGGTCCCTCAGGACAAGTTTAAAAACCACTGTTCTAATAAGATTGCATGTGCATCATTGCTGGACATGCCCAAGGCATGCCCCTCCCACATCTACATCCCCTTTGTAGTTATGCTCCAGAGCAGTGTTCTTCAACCTTTTTACACCTATGGACCAGCAGAAATAAAATAATTATTTTCATTTGTTTTGGACAGGAAATATGGTCAGGGGCAAGGTCTGGAAAACTCCCTGCGGATCAGGAAGACTGGGCATCCTTTTGGCTTTGCAATAGCAAAGGAGCAAACACACATTCGAAGTGTGCAAACAAAAGGTTAAAAACAGGTTTTTATACCCTATCAGCTCATCTGATCAGAGATCAAGAGAAAAGGGAATGAATCAGCCTCCTGTGCACTGAGCCAGCCAAATCTCTTTATTGGCTTTGGACTTTATCCAAAAAGAACTTTTTCTTAATCTATAAGAGGCATAAAAAATCTGTATTGAATAAGGCCCTTTGTATTTCTGTGACTTCTTTGCACAGATATCCAGTCCTGACTCTTAGTGCACTGTACTTTCATTTATATCACAAACCACCATTGCCCATTAAAAACTTAACTGGTTAAGTCAATATTCAGTGGCTGATTGGTTACATTGTCAGCTAGCTCTGACCAAGTGATGTAATCAGTCTATGGTCGGCTAAATTGCTTTGACTATCAGCTGGAATATCTAGAGCAGGGGTCTCAAAGTCCCACCTTGAGGGCCGCAATCCAGTCGGGTTTTCAGGATTTCCTCAATGAATATGTATTGAAAGCAATGCATGCACATAGATCTCATGCATATTCATTGGGGAAATCCTGAAAACCTGACTGGATTGCGGCCTTCAAGGAGGGACTTTGAGTCTGAGACCCCTGCTCTAGAGTGATTTTTTTTTTTGTTATTGCTGAATGGAGACAAACTTTTCAATGCATGGCTTTTGAACATAAGAACATTCTTATGTTCAAAAGCCATGCATTGAAAAGTTTAAAATTTGTCACCTTCCTGTATTTATTTAAGTGTTCTTCATCCTCTTATGATGTCCATGCGGTTTTCTATCTGGTGCTTTCATTGTGGCAGGATGGTATCACCTTACCAATTTTCATACATCAGAGTAGTACAGCAAGTCCTCTGCTCACTAAACAGCCAACATGTCTGAGAAAATACACAGTCAATTTCCCAAACAAAATTTAAATGAGGTAAATCCAACTACTCTGAATCTCAATACATTCTCTAGAGCAGAGGTTCTCAACACGCGGGACTAGCACCTCAGGGGGCACGTGCACCATTGTCAGGGGGCACGTGGTGCGATGCTGTAAGTCTCCCGCCTTCCTTCTGCCATTGCATATGTTATCACCATCGTCTTCTCTCTTAGCCCTCCCAGATGAGCAGTGGCAGCTCACTGTGCCCTTAACTTGCCCATACAACTGCCGCTAGTGTTACTTTAGCAATTGTATCAGGCAGCCTTGAGGCCTTTGATAGGTCAACCTACCTCCGATGATGCAACTTCCTCTTTCCTCTGAGGCAGCTGGCCTTGCAAGCAAAAAAGAGTGGGCGTTGTGAGCACTGAGGTGCCGATTTCAAAACTCTACTCTCTCTTTCCCTGAAGCAGCCACGAGGCGAAACGCTTGGTCATCGTCAGATGGGCCGGAAGCCTGTGCCTGAACACGCCGAAGATAAGTCCATTGTTTACACTACTAACGGCTTGTAATTGCTACTAACTGTAGGACTATTGAAAATGTTTTCAAATAATTGCTTTAACAACAGCTTGCATTACAAGGAGGTTTTTGTGCCGATCTACCCTCTCTAATTAGAGACGGGTTCTTTCCCTAATGGGGTTCTGAGGTGTTTCCTCCTATAAATTATTTTGATGAATGTTGTCTGCATTATTTTCACAGTGGTTCATAGCTTTTTGGTTTTTGCATTATGGATTAAGTGACTTTCCCAGGGTCACAAGGAGCAGCATGGGATTTGAACCCACAACCTTAACGTGCTGAGGCTGTAGCTCTAACCATTGCACCACACACTCCCCATACTTCCACATTCCCTTACTCCATTCACCACCGGATTCTATATATGACTCTCAAAATTAGGCACTGACCCCCAGTTGGGCACCCAATTAAATGGCTAAGAAACCAATTAGTGCCGCCCCTCCTCTGATATCACGTCCTGTTTTGGTTTGGGATGGACCATGGCAGAGGAAACGTGCAGAGGCCAAAGGAAGCCTGCAAGAATTACTACATCACCGGGGATCTTCTGCAAGCTGTAATTAATTTTGAAAGCACTTCTCGACCAACACCCCCTCCCCCTCCCCATGAGCTCTGACATTGGTCCTCCTAAAGCAGGAGCAGCAGCAGCAGTAGACAGCCAGCACGAGGCAGTGCATAGGATAGACTTTTCGCTGCCAGAACGACGCTGCTCCTGCTTTAAGAGACCTGAAGGTATGCGGAGAGGAGGGTTGGTCAGTGAATCGGAAAGCCCGATTTTTTTTAAGAAAACAAATCGATTCGAATTGATACACCGATGTGAATCGGTGAATCAGGCAGCACTAATCTGCACTCAACACTATTCTATAATGGGCACTCATCTTTCGAGTGCCCAGTATAGATATAGTGTTGAGCAACCATTTTTTTCAGCACTGATTTTTGAGCATAATATACTGCATCTAGCCCTCAGAGCACTTTTTCTGCAACTTGGACATGCCATGTACCAGGTCTAAATATAGACATCCATCTTTTAGAAACATGGACATCCCTTACCCTTCTACAATCAGAGTTCCACATCCATCATGTGCTCCTCCCGCTCTCCCATACTCCCACCCAACAAATACCCAGACCACACACCCTTGTAATATGGACATACATCAGTTTTAGACATCCATATCTTGGCCTTATAAAATCGGGATTTGGACATCCAATATGGACATCTAAATGTCGGTTTTCAAACATCCAAAACACAAATTGATCTTCTAAAATAAACACTGAAAAAACTAACACATATGAGAAAATATGCCTCAGTACTACTCTGCATCTTTTCAAGAGGGACATAAACAATGGCAAATTGTACTGTTACACATGCATACCGTACCATGTTATGAACACCTTGAAGATGATATCTCTTTTTCTGTTAATGTTATTTTCGTAAAATTCAATAAAAAATTTTTGAACTAAAAAAAAAAAAAAACCCCCACAAAAACAAAACAATGGCAAAGTGTTGGTGGGGCTCATCCATAGGTGCACAATTTATTGAATATTATCAGTTATGTACATATCCCCAACATTTAGGAGCGAGCATTTACACAGCTTTAAGGCTCGTATAAGTGGTCGCATCTAAATACTAGGCATAAATATATTCAGTTAAGCACCAAATTTCCTTCATAGAATAGGCTTCTACTGCTCCCTTTATAAAATTACCGTGTTTTTGTACATTTTTCCCCAGCTTTTGCCTAAAATTATTTGAATTTTGCATTTCTTTGGTTACTGCATCATTTTCTCTTCTCCTTTTTTTAGTGAAACAGCCCAATTAGAAACTCCTGTCGTTCTAGCGCAGGGGTGGGCAACTCCAGTCCTCGAGGGCCGGAATCCAGTGGGGTTTTCAGGATTTCCCCAATGAATATGCATTGAAGGCAGTGCATGCGAATAGATCTCATGCATATTCATTGGGGAAATCCTGAAAACCCGACTGGAATATGGCTCTCGAGGACCGGAGTTCCCTAACCCTGCCCTAGCGCAATGGGATGTTTTCCTGGTTTGTAGTTTCCATGTATAAATCCAGTACAACTAGCACAGGGAACCAGGAACAACAGTGCAGCTTTTTGATTGATTGTGGAGACAATCATTAATAGTCTAGGAAGTATTCTGACACAATAAACAATAGGATTGTCATGGAAACTCATTTTTTATTTTCAATCTAAAATAACAAGTATCACCCAGAGTCAATGAACCTGAGGTGGAGTCAGTTCTTGAACCCTTCCCAGGTCACCAAGCGAATAGGGGATGCCTGCTGCATTAGATATTATTGTTTAGCTGAAAGATACAAATACAGATGTATATTTTGCAATAATGCGTCACAGCACCAGAATTAACATGTTCCACTGTCCAGGGAAAATAAACAGAAGTGGAAGAAGCTGGCTGACCTCAGAAAAGGAGGCAGATTTATAGTATGTGATAGGTCAGCTCGCAGCTACAATAACAATAGTATACAATAATAGTAATCCATGTGGCTCCCACCCAGTATCTATTCCAGCTTAGTTTAGTTTAGTTGAAATGTCTGATATACCACATTTCACTGAAAAAAAAAGCATTCTACAATAAATTTTAAAAAAAAGTCTTGTTTCTAAAAATAAAATTTAAAAAAGGATGTCTGCTCTGCAGTAAAAACAGATAAAAAGAAAATAAATTAATTATACAAGAAAATAATATTTAGAGTCAGGGTTCTCGTACTTTCCTGATGTCCTGAAAAGAACAACAAACTGATAAGGTCCCTTCAAAAGACTGAGCAAAAGGCCAAGATTTAATTCCCTTCAATTTTGCAGGGACGGTACTTTGTCCGTGGGGGGGACCTCACATCATAGATGATGACTTTGGTCATCCTTCTCATTGCCTACACATACAGGAACTCTGGCTCTGATACGAGTAGATATGAACCACAACAGCACTTTATCGGGGGGGGGGGGGGGAACTTCATACTGAGGAAGATGACTCTGGTAGTCCTTCTTACTTCTTGCACATACAGGAACTGTGGCTCTGGTGGATACCGTCCCTGCCTTTTATACTCCCTAGCAGCTGCTTTCTTAGCTCCACCTCTTCCATGTCACTTCCCCTTTGGGAAGGGCTATGGAAATTAAAGTGTCTCTGACACTGTTAGAGAGTATCCAGCAGAGGGGATGGTAGCATCTTATAGACTCCATCACATACTCTCTCCCTCAGCTCAACTTTACTCGGTTGAGCACCTGCCATGACAGAGTCCACCACCCAAGACAAAAAATATCAGCATTTGCATGCTCTCAGCATGCCTGATGTCACACCTCAAAACTAAAAGATTAGAGGCTAAGGAACCACCTCATGATGCATGCATTTGATTCCTTGTGGCGAGCCATCCACTGGAGAGTTTCATGGTATGTGACCAGCAGAAAATGTCATCCCAATGAATGTTTCCAAGGTCCATTTGATAGCTAGGGCTTCCTTTTTAATGCCTACATAGTTTCCCTAGAGAACAGCTTGCAGCTATTATAGGCCACAGTATGTTCTTCTCCATTCACTTCTTGGGCTAGGACAGCCCCAAGCCCAATTTCTGATGCATTTGTCTGTATCATGAAGAACCAGCTGAAGTCCATACTGACCAGCACCAGCTCTGAGCAGATGTCCATCTTCAAGGCCTGTAATGCAGTGTCTAGTTCCAATATCCATGGAACCTTCTCTGGGGCTTTCTTCTTCAGAAGGAGGGTTAGTAGTTCTGCCTTCTCAGCAAACCCCAGGATAAATTTCTGGAAATATCCAACAAGCCCTAGGAAGACTCACACTTGTCTCTTGGTCTGGGGTACCAGTATCTGGGTGATTGCTTCTACCTTCTTGAACTGGGGTTTCACTTGGTCTGGGGTTCCGTTATCTTGGTGATTGCATCTACCTTCTTGATCTAGGGTTTCACTTGACCTTTCCCAACTGAATACCCCAGGTATTGGACCACTCAGGAAGCACTTTTTAGGGTTTGCTGTCAGTCTTGTGGACCGCAGACTTTCCAAAACTGCTTCTACCTGAATAAAATAGGCTCTCTAATCCTTACTATAGATGACAATTTAATCTAAGTAGGCAGCCACGTAGTCACCATGTGGTTTCAGAAGGCAGTCAACAAGGTATCGGAAGGTAGCTGGAGCTCCATGAAGGCCAAAAGGTTAATACCATAAACTGGAACATACCTTGGCATGTGGTAAAGACTGTCTTCTTCATGACAGTCAAAGTAAGGGGTGCCTGCCAATATCCTGGGGTTCAGTGGCTGCCAGGCCCAGGAGATGAAGGACTGAGAGTATCCTGGATGCCGAAGCAGCTAAGTTGTTGTTTTTTTCTTGCTGTGTTCCACGCTAATATCCTGGACTGCATTGCTATAGTGCTTATTTACCTACACTATCACGACTGTGGGTTGTGTGTCCTGGTGTGCTATGTAACATCACTCTGCAGGCTAACATAGTGCTTTTTTCTATTTTTTCTATATTTTGGAGTGCAGGGCCTGTCTGAAAGGTGGAGTTTTTTGCCAGATGAAGCAGAACTGAGGCTTTTTCTCCACCTTCTTTTTTTCCTGCCACTACATGCTGTGTGATTGGCTTGGGTGTGTGTGATTAAGGCCTGGTAGTGTTGCAGAGGGGGTGTTTGTGTCCTTATGGGGTTCTGATTTAGAGTAATTACTGGAGTTTAACTGACCCTTTCCTGAGTGTATTTATATTAGTGTCCTGACCTTCCCAACCCTTGTTCTTCACCTGCAGCCCCTAAGTTCAGAGGATAGTACAGTTTTTCTAACCACTGCTGTTGGTAGGATTTAGGCAGCTTCAGGGTTCTCCAAAGAGAACATTTCATAAAAAGACTCTTCCTCCTTCTTCTTTGGGCCAGCAGTTAGCTGAGCCCAGATAGTTCTAATTTTTGGGAAGTCCCAACCCAAGACAACTGAGTAGGGAAGTCTTGGCAAAACCACCACCTTCAGCTGGGCTTGCCTGATGGGGATCTTGAGTGATGCCTGACTGGTAGGATACTGTCTTTGGTTTCCATGCACACATGATAATATCATAGTCCTATCATAGTTTACTTGTAGTCGGGTAATCATTTCCCTCCAAATGAGGGTCTTGACACTTCCAGAGTCTATCAGTGCCTGGTAGGGGTTCCAATTCAGCTCAACCTCTATTACATAGTTCCTGTTGTCAGGATGAGAAGTCTCCACAAAATTACAAGAATGTGGAGTGACCATATTCATGTCCATGGTCTCTTTATCAAGCTCTTGACAGTATGTGGCCTCTTCTTCCACATCTGAAACAAGTAAGTGAGGGTGGTTCCTACCATCAGGTTAGTAACACTGATCCTTTTCTCTGAAATGTCAGGCTAGAAAGTGGTCTCTGGTCCTTCATATTCTTGGCTCTTTCTCTTTTCTTCTCGGGACTCCCACCTCGCTTGCTTTCTTTGGAGGTTTCAGGTTCCATTTACGCTTAGTAAAAACCTTGAACCACTTCTACTACGTTCTCCAAAGTTGACTTAGGGTGTCACCTCACCCATTGTTTCATGTACTGGGGTAGGCCCTCAAGGACCTGCTCAAGTAGAATAGTTATTGCTGTCTCTAGGCCAGTCTTACCCTCTGATTGGAGCCATCCCTAGGCCACTTCTTTGAGTCTGCAAAAGAAGCTCCAGGAATTCTCTTTTACTTGCAGAAATTCCTTCTGGAATCTTTGTCTGTAGACTTCTGGTGTGTAGCCTGCCCACTCCAGAATGGCTTTCATTTCTGCATAAGTGGACATTCTCATGGAGTTAACATCCTGAAAGGCAGTCTGGTTGTTACCAATTAGGTTTCCTAAGTATACAGACCATGAGGCTTCTAGCCAACCCGCAAAAAGAGTTGTCCTCTCAAAGTCTGTTAGGAAATAGCCTGGGTCATCTTCCAGCATCCTTTTCTTTAACATGAGAACCAGAGCATGCCCTGTTGTAGCTCTATCAACTTCTGCAACATTTGCTGCCTCAGCTGCTGCTGTTATTGTTGGCACTGTTGCTCAAAGGGAGCTTGCATAATTGCTATTGCTGTTCCTGCTGCTGGTGCCTTTCCAACAGAACCTGGATCAGAAGTAAAAATAAAAATCTGCTTGTCCAGCTCTTACTACTCTTTCAAGGGTTCTTTTTCTGGAGACAGAGCTAACCTCCTTAGCCTCAAATATGTAATGTTATTAGTCATAAGCCTAGAGCCCATGGAGACTGTGGGGTCCATCTTCTTTCACCAGGTTGAGCATTAATCCTATCACTGCCACAATATGTGGGACCATGAGCGAGAGTGAGCCTTCAATGACACAGCTGGACAAGGATGCAAAAGGTTAGATTAGTCACTTTATTTACTCAAAAATCTAAGGTCTCATACCTCACAGGTGTCAGCCCTGCATTTGCTGTGTGCCTAACCAATATCAGCAAAGACCTATGGGAGATTATATCAATCATATCTGATCTTCGGGGAATGCCTAAATTACATCCAAATCAATGCTTAAAAGTAGCAAAGAACCTTGGCACCACCCTGAGGTTCAACAGATATGCTAAGGTCCGGTGCTTAGTGAAGAGAATGGCCCCAGCTGCATGTTCTATAGTTAATGTCCTTCAGAAGCCATTGTCAGAGTGTTACTGAAAATTAACAGTAACTCCAGTCTATGAGGGACAGTTTCTCTCTCTCTCTTGGAATTTATGAACATTAAGTAAAAGATTAAGGGGAAGATTCTCAAAACTTTAATGCCGTCGCTAAATTGTTTACTGACAGTTTAGCCTGTATGCATTTTAGCAGCATATTATCAAAATGGATTATCTCTGTCAATAGTGAACTTTCTAGCAGTCTCTGACAATGACATGCAAATGGGTTCTTCATTATTGAAATGAGCCCTCCGGTGGATTCTTTAAAAAGCAGCATCAGCTTTTTGTGACAAAAATAAGCAACTGGTCCAAGGGTGCCAGCCAGTGTCAGAGACTGCTAGAAAGCCTGTGTTGTGATGCAGCGGGAGAGATGCCCATTCTCTCTCCCACTGCATCACAACACCTCTCCCCTGCAGCAACAGCAAATGCCCCCCCTGTAGCATGAGAGATGCCTACTCTTCCACTGCCAAGACACCTGCTCCCGCTCAGCCGTGTGCACCACCCACAGAGGGAGAGATGCCCATTCTCATGGGAGGGGCCTTATACAACTTGGGCCAATCAGAGCCTCAGGCCCCTCCCAGTCACTTAGCAGCAGGGAGAGTGGCAGCAGGGACTTGGCAGTGGGAAGAGTAGACATCTCTCCCGCTGTGGGCGGTGCACGCAGCTCAGTGGCAGCAGCTGTCTTGGAAGCAGGGAGAGTGGGCATCTCTCCTGCTGCGGGCAGTTTCTTGGCAACGGGGAGAGTGGGCATCTCTCCTGCTGCGGGTGGTGTATGCAGATGAGCGGTGGCAGGTGTCTTGGTAGCAGGGAGAGTGGGCATCCCACTGTTGTGTTTTAGAGGGATTAAATGCATTTTTTCTGTGCATGTGCCCATCACAAAGGCACATGTAAATTTAGCAAATCTTCGCTGCTGTCCGCCGACTTCATCTGCATGTGCAATTTTTTGAAAATGTCTAGCTTTTTTCAATTTGCTATGGAAATGGCTGCGTTGGCAGTCCATTACTTTTTAACACAGCTTTTTGAGAATCCTGGCTGAAGTCCTTTAAATGGAATGTGCAAACAAATAAGATCAAGAAGTTTAAGAGGGACGAGGAGAATTAAGCTAAACAGAAGGTTTATCCTTGGTTACATAATCCCCCTAAACAGGGACATAAAGGGTTTGATTCTTCTGATCCTTCTGAGGGTGGTTCCATGTCAAACTCTGAGGATGATTTTTTAGACAGGGACAGTTCCGGAGGGTCTGGACAGAACAATAAAGGGGGAAAATCAAGAGGATGAAATCAAAAGCGCTCCACAACTCGATCACCAGGAGGCAAGTCCAATACAACCAACAATCAAACAAAGAACAAGTAGTATTTAATTTGTCTTCATACCCATTAAGTGAAATTGAGATTTCTGTTCTGTCTCGGGGGCCTGACATTTGTCCCTGTACAACAGTTAAAAACTTTTAGATTGGTTGATTCCATGGCCATTTACTCATTCTGGTCCCACACAAATTAATTGTTCTTTTTGATCACATTGGGCTAGATTAAGTAAACGGCACCCAAATCTGATGCTATAAAAATTAGCTGTTCTTTCATTAAATAGGCTCAGTTGCCCAGTTATAGAATCACCAACTTTACCTGAGCAGCAGGTATAGATTCACCCTTTTTGTCCTGACTGTCTCTTCCATGCTAACGTACAACGCTGTGTGCGCCTGGTAGCATTATAGAAAAGATACGAAACAGTAATAGTAGTTAGTAAAGAATAGCAGCCATCCGTACCCTAGCTAGGCTTAAACTAGCAGCACTCTGCAATAAGAGAGAAAGGAGACTAGAGGAGGTCTGCGGAGAAGATGAAGATCAGCAAAGGAGTCAGTGTACCAAGGGAGAGGCATCTATCTTGAAATACCATTCAGTAGTGTGGAGACAGAGTTTTACGAGTCCAACTCAATCAACACCATGAGAAAAAGATTTCCCCTCTGCTCATGATCATACCATATCCTGTGCATCCCTTCATTATGACAGCACAGGAGGGGGGTTACACAAAAATACATGAAAATAGTTCATTTCTTGTCACACAAAAGACCTCCATATTTAGAAAAGCTGTTTTCTACTCCGCCAGTTTGCTCTCCTAACATGGAAGAAAAGTTTGGCAAATAAAGAAACACATTTCCCTACAATTCCTTAGTTTCTTCGGAAAGTATTTCTATGTTTATTGTCCTGTGATGCTGGAAACGCTGAGCATTAAAACACCCCACAGGTGCAGAACTTGGAGCCTTTCACAAGTGTATTTCTGGCTTTGAAATATAAACAGGCGAGCTTTGTAAAGGAAATGCTTGCAGTGGTGTGGAGCTACATGGCCTCTCACTAGCTCTTCCTCTGCCAAAGATGCATGCGAGTCTGATGAGTCTCTTCACAGCCTCACCACAGTAGAAGTGGACTTGGACCAGATTTACCACCAGATCGACAAACTTAAGAGTGATAAATCTCCTGGATCGGACGGAATTCATCCGAGAGTCCTAAAAGAACTAAAATTTGAAATTGGAGAATTATTGCAAAAACTTGCCAACCTGTCAATGAAAACAGGACAGATACCGGATGACTGGAAGATAGCGAACCTCACGCCAATATTTAAAAAAAGATCGAGAGGAGCGCCAGGCAACTACAGACCTGTGAGTCTCACGTCTGTCCCTGGAAAGATGGTTGAGGCGCTGGTCAAAGATAGCATAGTCCGGCACCTAAACACACACAACCTGATGAGAGCCAGTCAACATGGGTTCAGGAAAGGGAAATCATGTTTGACGAACCTACTCCAATTTTTTGAGACAGTGAATAGACAAATTGATAGTGGAGAACCGGTGGATATTGTATACTTGGACTTTCAGAAAGCGTTCGACAAGGTTCCACATGTAAGACTTATCAGGAAACTACAAGGACATGGAATAGAGGGAGATATACTAAGATGGATAGGCAAATGGCTAGAGAACAGAAAACAGAGAGTGGGCATATTTGGGAAGTTCTCAGAATGGGAACAAGTGACTAGCGGTGTACCCCAGGGCTCGGTACTTGGACCCATCTTATTTAATATTTTCATAAATGACCTAGAAGAAGGAACATCCAGTGAAATCATCAAGTTTGCAGACGACACAAAGCTATGCCGGGCAATCAGATCGCAGAAGGACAGCGAGGAACTCCAGATCGACTTGAATCAATTGGAGAGGTGGGCAGATAAATGGCAGATGAAGTTTAATGTGGAAAAATGCAAAGTGATGCATTTAGGCATAAAAAATAAAGAACACAAATATAGCATGTCAGGTGTAACTCTGGGATAGACCGAACAGGAAAAGGACCTGGGTGTACTGATAGATAGGACCCTGAAGCCGTTGGCGCAATGTGTGGCGGCGGCAGTGAAGAAAGCAAATAGAATGCTAGGCATGATAAAGAAGGGAATTATGAGTAGATCAGAGAAAGTTATAATACCACTCTACAGAGCCATGATCAGACCGCACCTGGAATACTACGTCCAGCATCAGTCTCCATACCTTCAGAAGGATATAAAACTGCTAGAGAGGGTGCAGAGATGAGCAATGAAGCTAGTGAAAGGTATGGAGAACCTGGACTATGAGGAGACTTAGGAGACTGGGGTTGTTCTCCCTTGAGAAGAGGAGACTGCGAGGAGACCTGATCGAGACTTTCAAAATACTGAAAGGATTTGACAAAATAGATCAGGGGAAGCAGTTATTTACAATGTACGATGTGAAACGGACAAGAGGACATAAACTGAAGCTGAGGGGGGACAGGTCCAGGACGAATATCAGGAAGTTCTGTTTCACACAGCGAGTGGTGGACACCTGGAATGCTCTCCCAGAGGAAGTAATTGCAGAATCCACCGTTCTAGGATTTAAGGGTAAACTAGATGCACATCTCCTTAAGAGTGGCATAGAGTGATACGGGTAAGGTTAAATTAGATGCACATCTCCTTTGAGAAGCATACGGTGCTATGGGGACTAAAACTAGGCCAGGGTACACCTGGTGGGGCCTCCACATGTGCGGATCACCGGACTTGATGGACCCAGGGTCTGATCTGGAGATAGCAATTCTTATGTTCTTATGTACTTTTGCAAGCACAGCTAGGAGAGCACTGTTTTGTCAAATGCACCTTCATAATTACACCAAGGAGCAACACACAACAGAGATTCCTAATAGCTCCTCTCACTTTAGAAGGGAGTAAAGATCCATAACTGTTCCACTATTGTCAGAATTCTAGGAGGCCAATAAAAGAAATATAGAGGAACAATAAAGAAACAAATAAAATATATAGGCTTTAACACTGAATACACTACCGCTTTTTTCTCTTACATGTTAGTTATAACGTAAGCAATTTTCTTCAAGTCTAGAAAGGCCCTTAATTGCTCTGGGGCAAAAAAGATGTATTTTGGCATCTAGATATTTGACTACACATTTACATGGGTAAGCTAATAAAAAAGTAGCCCCCAAGTTTCTTGTTTCTTGTCTCATTGAAAGGAATATTCTTCTTCTCTCCTGGGTAGATCTAGTCACATCTTGGTATATCCAGATCCGTTTGCTATAAAATAAGTATTTAGTATGTCGAAAATACTAGTTTCATTATGACGTTTAGATCCTGAAAAAGTAATTTAATCCTCCGTTGTCCCTGATACAAAAACAGATAGTGAGCCCAGTAAAGGACAGAAAGTACCTGTATAAAATATGCAAACCACTTTGGTTGTACCACAGAAAGGCAGTATATCGAGTTTGATGCAGTTTTCTGGGTCTTACCGCGTCTGGTCATGTAGAACCGACATTTCAGCTATCATGCTGAAGTTTTCTTCAGGGTATGCTGAAAAGTCTGCAATTTGTTTTTAGGTATAGTGGGTCCTCAAACCCGATTGGTTGGAATTTGAAATGAATGAGGCATGAAATTCCGTTGGTCACCAATTTGAATTTTGAGGACCCACTATACCTAAAGGCCAATTGCAGACCTCTAGGCATGATGGCTGAAACATCGGCTCTATATGACTAGATGCGGCGAGACCCGGAAAAACTGCAATAAACACAATACCAGACGCAGAAGTCTAAGAGAGCAGTATATCAGGTTCATGACCCCTTTTAAAAAATGTTTGTTTTGGCCAGAACTTCCCATCAGGGATTATAAAAGTAATTCTCCATAATCCCCTGTTTATTTCCAGCTCCAAGATGATGAAAAATAAAAATTGTTGCCTCACTAATTAATTATCAGCAGTTACATGTCTAGGTTTGTAAAACTGGACATAATTTAAAGAGTACTCCATGTTGGCAGCAGAGTCTTTGTAAAATACCGCAGACCTGAGTACATCCTGAATTAGAATATCTAGATCGAAATTGAAATTACACAACAAGCAGATCAATCATAACAGGGATCTCAAAGTCCCTCCTTGAGGGCCACAATCCAGTCGGGTTTTCAGGATTTCCCCAATGAATATGCATTAAAAGCAGTGCATGCACATAGATCTCATGCATATTCTTTTTTTTTTTTTATTAATTTTCAAATTTACAATATGTGTAACAATATATCCAAACAAATTAACAATAAATATAACACTTAATAATCATCAATGGTACAAATAATATGCTTTTATCTCCCACCCTTCCCACCCTTTCTTATCATATAATCAATACCTTATACAATATGTAACAATAAATTTACCTTCCCCTCCCCCCTCACAATCAAACTTGTAAATTTAAGGGGAAAAAATAAAAATAAAATGTCATCTCATGCATATTCATTGGGGAAATCCTGAAAACCCGACTGGATTGCAGCCCTCAAAGAGGGACTTTGAGACCCCTGAGTCACAACCAAGAAAAGTATGGTCTATTAATATCATAGGTCATGGTAATCACCTTAACGCCATAAAGACACTAATAAATCAGTCAATCACACAAATAGTGAAAGGCTTCAAAGTGAATGCTCAGACCCACAACCGGAACTCTAGTGAAAAATATCGGAGCCAGTTATTTCAGAGACCATCAAAGCATGTTTACTGTCTCCGCCATCTTGGAACCAGATTTAGATTTAGTTCCAACTTTAAACAAGATGCTATTTGCCACTTCAAAGAGTAAAATCTTTTACTTATCTGACATGCAGGCTGGCGATACTGCTGCTCTATAACTACTCCGGGTACATGCTTATGTTACTACTAATCCACGGCTGCTGTCATACTTTCCCGGCCCCCCAACCCGGGATTCACAGTTGGCTTCTTCAGGAGAGGACAACTATGAAAAAAACATAACACATATAACTACCTCACCACAGTGAAAAAGGGGGCCAAAATGTTCTAGAAGACAAACATACCTGTATATACTACAATTCTATCTCTCAAACTCAAATTAAGTACTTCTAATTTTCTCATCATAGCTTACCGGGATGCAGAACTCTTCCACCCTGCTAACAGACAGCTTTGGCGCCGCACAACCGTAGAGCAGGCCAAGACCTTTAAAAATGCCTCCCCCACACCAACGTCATAACGTTCAGGAAAAATAGTGTAAGGATCAAGTCAGTTAGAATGTTGAAAGGATTTGCTCAATTTCAATAGTTTATAGTATTTCTTTGCTTTAGTTTCCTTTCCCTGGAGGATTAGTATTTTTGCCCCCCCAGTCAGTTTGAGGACTGGGAGGCAAAGATTTTCCTTTTTCTATTATAGAATCTCAATACCCAATGGGGAACTTGGGAATATTCTATTCTGTTTTTTCTTAAAGTTTATGCTTTGTAGGCCGCTAGTGCTGTTGTGCACTGCTCCACCGGGACCGGCAGTCCCGCAGCCAACCGCCCCAGCCAGCTGAGAGGATCCTTGCCGGCCTCTTGAAATCTTCAGAAGGCCTTAGTACGCAGCCCGCGGTCACGAGCCTCGGGTCACAAGCCAAAGAGGTGTGGCTAAAGGGGCATAATCTGCCCCTTTGAGCCCCTTCAGAGCCCAAGAGGAACAGCAAGCAGCTATATTGAATCCTTCTACGATGGGCAAGAGGAAGGCTAAAATAATTCCTTCTACTTCGACGGGTCCGATGGATCGTCATCTTGTGACTCCTGTTTTGCCACAAATGGAAGAGCAGGTAACTTTAGATATTCAAGCTGCTTCAATATCCTCTGGGGAACCTTCACCACCTCCTCAACCATTACTTTCTGTTGGTACAGTAGACTCTCCCCTTCAGTCTGAGGGAGTAGTCTCGCCCCTACAGTAACCTACAGTAACTGGACTGAAGGTTCTAGGTCAATCTTTGGGGGGGAACTAAAGGGTTGATCCCTGTACAGATGTATATGGGGATGGATCTTGATGTCCAACCTAAAGATAAAGTGATCACTCTAAACAATGTATGGATAGTTGTCAATAGAATAGAGTCATCCTTACAAAAAACTGTGTCAAATCTATGTCAATTTTCATCGGATGTTACTGTTAAAATTAATGAATATGAAGTTAAATCTGAAGAAACAGCAAAAAAAATTGGAAAAATTTGATTAAGTGGTTAATACTTTACAAGTTAATGCTGCTTCCAATATCAAAGATGGTATGATAATACTTGCTAAATTAGAGAAACTGGAGAACTCTATTAGGGCTAAAAACCTGTCTTTTAAATTTTCCTATTACACATTATCTTTCTCCCATAGAACTCTTGAAAATGTACTTGAGGGAAATATTACATTATACTAATGTGGATACTTTTGAAGTTGATAACCTCTATTACATTCCAAGAGCTTCTAAGGAAACCATAGAAGGTGGTATGGACCAATTAGTTTCACCTGACAGTTTGAATGTATCACAGTTTCTCGAATCCTCTAAGGAAATAATTAGTAAACGCGCTACTTTGCTGGTGGCCTTCAAGATGGAACTTGAAAAACAGGCTATTCTGAAATTATACTTTTGTAAAAAACAAGATCTGTTCTGTGGCCGAGTGACAATTTTTCCGGATGTCTCAAGACATACTCAGTTTAAAAGAAAGCAATTTCTTCAGCTAAAGCCTAAAGCTTTGGCTGTGGGAGCTACTTTCTTTCTAAAATTTCCATGCAAATGCCTTATATCGTATGGAAGTGATAAATATGTGTTTTTTGACCCAATCCAGCTAGAAGATTTTATTAAGTAGAAACCTTTATTAAAAGTTTAATTTCTGTTATCGCTAATTTTATTTGGAAGGATGATGAATCTATATATATAAAATCGGAGGTATGTATGTGTGTATGTATGTGTGTATGTGCCGCGATCACGCAAAAACGGCTTGACCGATTTGAATGAAACTTGGTATGCAGATCCCTCACTACCTGGGATGATATGTTCTGGGGGTCTCGCGGCCCACCTGCACACATGGGCGGAGCTACAAACATAAAATCAGATTTCACCCATTCATGTCAATGGAAAAAATGTAAAAAGCTGCCATTCTCACAGTAATTCAAAAACGGCTTGACCGATTTGAACGAAACTTGGTATGCAGATCCCTCACTACCTGGGGTGATATGTTCTGGGGGTCTCGCGGCCCACCTGCACACGTGGGCGGAGCTACAAACATAAAATCAGATTTCACCCATTCATGTCAATGGAAAAAATGTAAAAAGCTGCCATTCTCACTGTAATTCAAAAACATCTTGACCGATTTGAACGAACCTTGGTATGCAGATCCCTCACTACCTGGGGTGATATGTTCTGGGGGTCTCGCGGCCCACCTGCACACGTGGGTGGAGCTACAAACAGAAAATCTGATTTCACCCATTCATGTCAATGGAAAAAATGTAAAAAGCTGCCATTCTCACAGTACTTCCAACTACCTGGGGTGATATGTTCTGGGGGTCTCGCGGCCCACCTGCACACATGGGCGGAGCTACAAACAGAACATCTGATTTCACCCATTCATGTCAATGGAAAAAATGTAAAAAGCTGCCATTCTCACTGTAATTCAAAAACGGCTTGACCGATTTGAACGAAACTTGGTATGCAGATCCCTCACTACCTGGGGTGATATGTTCTGGGGGTCTCGCGGCCCACCTGCACACATGGGCGGCGCTACAAACATAAAATCAGATTTCACCCATTCATGTCAATGGAAAAAATGTAAAAAGCTGCCATTCTCACAGTAATTCCAGCTACCTGGGGTGATATGTTCTGGGGGTCTCGCGGCCCACCTGTACACATGGGCGGAGCTACAAACAGAAAATCAGATTTCACCTATTCATATCAATGGAAAAAATGTAAAAAGCTGCCATTCTCACAGTAATTCAAAAACGGCTTGACCGATTTGAACGAAACTTGGTATGCAGATCCCTCACTACCTGGGGTGATATTTTCTGGGGGTCTCGCGGCCCACCTGCACACGTGGGCTGAGCTACAAACAGAAAATCTTATTTCACCCATTCATGTCAATGGAAAGGATGTAAAAAGCTGCCATTCTCACAGTAATTCCAACTATAAAACACTTTCTATGACACTATAACCACTAGGGACATCTTTTCTATTCTACCACGGACACCATACATATAGAGTTTGTATGTTCTAACTGTGTTTGTAACTGTTTCCTTCATGCACCCCAGTTCATAATGTTATTACATTACATGAGTACTCACATATGCTGAACTAGGCACACAGGTTCCATTCTGAACCGGGAAAAAACTGCATGGAGTTTCTTTTCAACCTGAGTTTCCACATATTGAGTTGTTTAAATCAATACTGAAACTTTTGGATGCCACTTATTCCAACAGATCTTCCTTTTCAGTTTAAGAGATTGCTAATTCCAGTGAGACTTGCATTCATTCACCACTATAAAGTATCTTTATTTGAATCCATTTACAGTGTTATTGCTATAATTAAATACCCGTGCAACGCCGGGGCATCAGCTAGTTATTAATATAATAAGAATGCATTGCATTGCAGAGGAGCAACCAGGGAATGAATTACTTGATATTATAGCTATTTAGTTTAAAATAATATATAAGGCTCTGAATGTATATATAGAGTTATAAATATTTACTTTTAAATTTTATGATACAATGAAATTTATTGAGATTGAAACTATATTGTTCATACTAATTGAATATATGGAGGATTAATTTTGGGAAAATTTAAGAGGGTGCATGGGGAGGTTGGTAATCACCTGATCTGTAGGTTTACATACAAGCTGTCGTGTTATCTGATGTCAATTTTTTTTTTTTTTAATCAAGGCTTTCTATTAGGAAAAGATAGAAATGTATATTTCCATTAGTTTGTTATTGCTAGTATCACAATTTCTAGTTATAATACATGTATAGTAATTTCTTTTTCTTCTCCCTGGCATGATATCACTACATACTGATGAATACATGACATTGTGTTTGTTCCTTCAAGTCCCAGAGGAGGGTGAGCTACCTATTTATATTCCCCAAGCGGATACACTGACACACACTTGTAATGAAATTAATATGTACTTAATGTTTAAATTGCAGTGTGTTGCTCTGAAGACCTTTAAATCCACCCAGGCATTAACCCTGTGGTCCTTTGTAGGCAGTCTGGAGACTTAATAATTGGCTTGACAAGTCTTTTAGCAACCAAGGAACCTGACCATTACTGTGTCTCATACAGTCCTGAGTTCCTGTAGCTTGGTCATTTATCTGTCATCCTTGGAAAATCCTTAATCAGAGATAATGGCCTCTCTGCACTGCCTTTTTCCTTTTTCCTTGAGATTCCCTTATAATGAAGAAAGACATTTGCTTCCATAGAATGTTAGTAGTGTTGAGACATCCCACAACTAATTTTTTAAATTATTTTTAATTGCTTTAATTTTTTAAATTATTTTTAATTGCTTTTTCACTTATAATGATGTTTTTCACTTATAATGATGTTCCTGGAGGATAAGGGGATAGAGGGGGTACAGATAGAACTTGAGGTAGGTTGTAGAGGTGTTCAGAAACCACTTTACAGGTCGTGGACCTGATGGGCCGCCGCGGGTGCGGACCGCTGGGCGAGATGGACCTCTGGTCTGACCCAGTGGAGGCAACTTCTTATGTTCTTATGTTCTTATGCTTTCTTATGTTATTATATTGTTTTTATACATTTTTAATAAAATATTCTATGAAAATAATCACCAGTTAATATATTTGTCAGATTTTTTTCATGTGTGCACAAACTAACATGCTACATAAAAACTCAAGTAAACATGAAACAAAACAGGAAAAGGAAGAAAGAAAAAACTGCAAAAAGATAATTTCCAGAATCCTATTAGAGCCAAATAGGCAGTTAGGGTAGGATGTGAGTAGAGGAAAGAAGGAGAGTGGAGAAGAGAAAAAAAAAAGGGATCGACCAGCCTTTAGGGTGTAATTTTTTAAAATAGCTATATATCTTGAATCTGATTTTGGAAACGTTGCCTGCCATGATAGACGCCTGCAAAATGGGCACCTACTGCTGTATCCAGAATCTGAATCCAGAAAATGTAGGCCAGTGTTTTACAGGCCTACATTTAAGGCATCTGACTTGCGCCTACAGAATCGCCTAGGCATGCCAGTGGATGCCTAAGACCACTTCTGGCATAAGGCACATCTATACTAGCCTTAGGTGACTGTAGGCATGCCTATGTGCTTTCACATGCGTGAGTCAAATGCTTACATTGTAGGTGTCATTCGCTGTATCGATTTTTTTTTTTTTTAATGTATGTCCCGATTGGTCTAAACTATAAAAAAAAAAAAAAAAGAAAAGTGCTAATTGAACTGGGTCAAAAATACATATTTAAGGAATTTATCATACATTATTCCTTAAAATATTGTTAAATTTTTTCATTTCATTTCATATTCAGATCAGTAGTGTGGAATATGTAAATTTCATGGCTCTATATCATTCTCTTCTTGGTTGGGCTGAGAACTTTTCAGCGGCCCTTCATACAGGTACTTATTTTGTACCTGGAGTTGTAGGCTATTTAGACTATTGTAAACATAAGAAACTGGAAATCCAATGTTCCTGATGCTTCTTTTATTCAGTAAAATCCTTCAGAATACAATGTTCACATTTGTCATTGGAGGACCCAACACAGGCACGTTTCGGCAAAACACGCCTTGCTCAGGGATCCAAGATATTATATATACAGCCTTTTGCAAATGTGGAATAACATAAATGACTTGGCAAACCCAAATGAAGCCCGCCAAAGAGGCGCAGAACCTGAGCGCAGGAGAAACAGTGTATCAGCAGATAGAGGAAGTCTTCGCTCTATTCCAGAGGCATGAATATGGCTTTATTTCATACGAATAAGATTCTGCTTTGTTTAGTTTGAAAGTGAAGTGTAATTGAATTAGGTCAATTTTTTCCAAAACTAAAAACACACTGGAATAAGAAAATGATGAAGAACCCCAGCAAAAAAACCATGAGGATGTGTATTTTAAGAGTCCCCTAGATGGCGCAATAAACTAAGGTGCGAAAGGGAAGCTTTCAGTAAGCAAAGTTTGTAAGTTCAGGTGATGCTGGAGCAGGGCAGTGTGATAGTGCGGTGGTAATAATGTTGTGATAGAGATGCGCTACGTGGTCATTAGATGAAGGAGTTTTTGGAGACACAACCCGTGAACTGAAACATACAACAACCAGACAACAGTTTCCAAATTATTTCAGGCATTCTCCCACATAGGTGATGCCAAAAACAGGAGAAAAGGATATAACTGAAGATATCAAAGAATCAATATAAGTTACAATATATAAACATAAAAGTCACACCAGAATAAAATGCAACCTTTAAAATTTGCTGCACTGAATCTTTTTTTTATTTTTTATTTGAATTTAGTACATTTACAATATCAAAAGATATCAAGGAAATAAAGGTTTCCATACAAAATTTCAATGCAACAAAGAATACAAAAAACAATCCTTTACAAGCCCACAAAATGGGGAAACATATTTGCTTATTTACTAACTTAGTTTTAAAGGAAAACAAAGAAATGGGTTGAATTCCAATGAACCCAAATCATTCCCTACTGTATTAGGACACGGACATTCCTAACCTAATTTCTCATCAAAGAATGAAAAAAAAGAAAAGAAAAGAAACCTCACTTCTGTTCACGAGCTAATAAAAATTGTTGCAGTTGAATGGGATCCCAAAAGACAAATTCAGTATCTTGTATCTTAACCAGACATTTACAAGGAAACTTTAAATACTCTAGTTCTCAATTTCAAAAATTATTTTCTTCTGAACTGGGTAGCTCTTGAGACATCAGGAAATATACTAACCAAATCCCCACAGAATTTGGTCAGTCTATTTTTAAAATAAAGTTTCATTAACAACATTTTTTCTGTCTCACTCATACATGTTAGTATCATTGTGGACCGAGTCTGGATAACATCTTGAGAATCTTCTAGAAACTCTGTCAAATTAACTTCATCTGTTACCAGATGGCACTGAATCTTTTAAAGAAACCAACAGTAATACAGGTATAAGTGCTACAATTTAAAAATAACACTGAATCCTACCGGCCAGTTTTCTACATACTAATTTACTATAACTTTACAATCAGTTAAAATATTTTCACTTAAAACGGTAACTTATGTAACTTTTCTCTTATACTAGATACTATCAACTTGCAAGTTTTATGGTTTTCTCTGTCTGTCTGTGTCAGGGCATAGGTAAAAACTCTGGTGGTTGCTTTTCTTTGCAGACTCAAACCTTTTTATTTATTTATAATTTTCAAATTAAATCAAAACTGCATCAAGCAAAAAGTAAACAAACAAAAAAAGCAGGGCTCTAGGGTTGGGGATTCACCCAACGCTCTGAAGGCCCTGACAGTACTGATCTGAATTTGATTGGTTGAGCAACTTCTGTTTCCTGCCTGCTCAACCAATCAAAACTGCATCAAGCTAAAAGTAAACAAACAAAAAAAAGCAGGGCTCTAGGGTTGGGGATTCACCCAACGCTCTGAAGGCCCTGACAGTACTGATCTGAATTTGATTGGTTGAACAACTTCTGTTTCCTGCCTGCTCAACCAATCAAAACTGCATCAAGCTAAAAGTAAACAAACAAAAAAAAGCGCAGGGCTCTAGGGTTGGGGATTCACCCAACTGCTCTGAAGGCCCTGACAGTACTGACCTAAATTTGATTGGTTGAGCAACTTCTGTTTCCTGCCTGCTCAACCAATCAAAACTGCATCAAGCTAAAAGTAAACAAACAAAAAAAAGCGCAGGGCTCTAGGGTTGGGGATTCACCCAATGCTCTGAAGGCCCTGACAGTACTGACCTAAATTTGATTGGTTGAGCAACTTCTGTTTCCTGCCTGCTCAACCAATCAAAACTGCATCAAGCTAAAAGTAAACAAACAAAAAAAAGCAGGGCTCTAGGGTTGGGGATTCACCCAACGCTCTGAAGGCCCTGACAGTACTGATCTGAATTTGATTGGTTGAGCAACTTCTGTTTCCTGCCTGCTCAACCAATCAAAACTGCATCAAGCTAAAAGTAAACAAACAAACAAAAAAAGCGCAGGGCTCTAGGGTTGGGGATTCACCCAATGCTCTGAAGGCCCTGACAGTACTGATCTGAATTTGATTGGTTGAGCAACTTCTGTTTCCTGCCTGCTCAACCAATCAAAACTGCATCAAGCTAAAAGTAAACAAACAAAAAAAAGCGCAGGGCTCTAGGGTTGGGGATTCACCCAATGCTCTGAAGGCCCTGGCAGTACTGATCCTAATTTGATTGGTTGAGCAACTTCTGTTTCCTGCCTGCTCAACCAATCAAAACTGCATCAAGCTAAAAGTAAACAAAAAAGAAAAAAAGCGCAGGGCTCTAGGGTTGGGGATTCACCCAATGCTCTGAAGGCCCTGACAGTACTGACCTAAATTTGATTGGTTGAGCAACTTCTGTTTCCTGCCTGCTCAACCAATCAAAACTGCATCAAGCTAAAAGTAAACAAACAAAAAAAAGGCAGGGCTCTAGGGTTGGGGATTCACCCAATGCTCTGAAGGCCCTGACAGTACTGATCTGAATTTGATTGGTTGAGCAACTTCTGTTTCCTGCCTGCTCAACCAATCAAAACTGCATCAAGCTAAAAGTAAACAAACAAAAAAAAGCGCAGGGCTCTAGGGTTGGGGATTCACCCAACGCTCTGAAGGCCCTGACAGTACTGATCTGAATTTGATTGGTTGAGCAACTTCTGTTTCCTGCCTGCTCAACCAATCAAAACTGCATCAAGCTAAAAGTAAACAAACAAAAAAAAGCGCAGGGCTCTAGGGTTGGGGATTCACCCAATGCTCTGAAGGCCCTGACAGTACTGATCCTAATTTGATTGGTTGAGCAACTTCTGTTTCCTGCCTGCTCAACCAATCAAAACTGCATCAAGCTAAAAGTAAACAAACAAAAAAAGCGCAGGGCTCTAGGGTTGGGGATTCACCCAATGCTCTGAAGGCCCTGACAGTACTGATCTGAATTTGATTGGTTGAGCAACTTCTGTTTCCTGCCTGCTCAACCAATCAAAACTGCATCAAGCTAAAAGTAAACAAACAAAAAAAGCGCAGGGCTCTAGGGTTGGGGATTCACCCAATGCTCTGAAGGCCCTGACAGTACTGATCTGAATTTGATTGGTTGAGCAACTTCTGTTTCCTGCCTGCTCAACCAATCAAAACTGCATCAAGCTAAAAGTAAACAAAAAAGAAAAAAGCGCAGGGCTCTAGGGTTGGGGATTCACCCAATGCTCTGAAGGCCCTGACAGTACTGACCTAAATTTGATTGGTTGAGCAACTTCTGTTTCCTGCCTGCTCAACCAATCAAAACTGCATCAAGCTAAAAGTAAACAAACAAAAAAAGCAGGGCTCTAGGGTTGGGGATTCACCCAACGCTCTGAAGGCCCTGACAGTACTGATCTGAATTTGATTGGTTGAGCAACTTCTGTTTCCTGCCTGCTCAACCAATCAAAACTGCATCAAGCTAAAAGTAAACAAACAAAAAAAGCGCAGGGCTCTAGGGTTGGGGATTCACCCAACGCTCTGAAGGCCCTGACAGTACTGATCTGAATTTGATTGGTTGAGCAACTTCTGTTTCCTGCCTGCTCAACCAATCAAAACTGCATCAAGCTAAAAGTAAACAAACAAACAAAAAAGCGCAGGGCTCTAGGGTTGGGGATTCACCCAATGCTCTGAAGGCCCTGACAGTACTGATCTGAATTTGATTGGTTGAGCAACTTCTGTTTCCTGCCTGCTCAACCAATCAAAACTGCATCAAGCTAAAAGTAAACAAACAAAAAAAAGCGCAGGGCTCTAGGGTTGGGGATTCACCCAATGCTCTGAAGGCCCTGACAGTACTGACCTAAATTTGATTGGTTGAGCAACTTCTGTTTCCTGCCTGCTCAACCAATCAAAACTGCATCAAGCTAAAAGTAAACAAACAAAAAAAAGCGCAGGGCTCTAGGGTTGGGGATTCACCCAACGCTCTGAAGGCCCTGACAGTACTGATCTGAATTTGATTGGTTGAGCAACTTCTGTTTCCTGCCTGCTCAACCAATCAAAACTGCATCAAGCTAAAAGTAAACAAACAAAAAAAAGCGCAGGGCTCTAGGGTTGGGGATTCACCCAATGCTCTGAAGGCCCTGACAGTACTGATCTGAATTTGATTGGTTGAGCAACTTCTGTTTCCTGCCTGCTCAACCAATCAAAACTGCATCAAGCTAAAAGTAAACAAACAAAAAAAAGGCAGGGCTCTAGGGTTGGGGATTCACCCAACTGCTCTGAAGGCCCTGACAGTACTGATCTGAATTTGATTGGTTGAGCAACTTCTGTTTCCTGCCTGCTCAACCAATCAAAACTGCATCAAGCTAAAAGTAAACAAACAAAAAAAAGCGCAGGGCTCTAGGGTTGGGGATTCACCCAATGCTCTGAAGGCCCTGACAGTACTGATCTGAAATTTGATTGGTTGAGCAACTTCTGTTTCCTGCCTGCTCAACCAATCAAAACTGCATCAAGCTAAAAGTAAACAAACAAAAAAAGGCAGGGCTCTAGGGTTGGGGATTCACCCAACTGCTCTGAAGGCCCTGACAGTACTGATCTGAATTTGATTGGTTGAGCAACTTCTGTTTCCTGCCTGCTCAACCAATCAAAACTGCATCAAGCTAAAAGTAAACAAACAAAAAAGCGCAGGGCTCTAGGGTTGGGGATTCACCCAATGCTCTGAAGGCCCTGACAGTACTGACCTAAATTTGATTGGTTGAGCAACTTCTGTTTCCTGCCTGCTCAACCAATCAAAACTGCATCAAGCTAAAAGTAAACAAACAAAAAAAGGCAGGGCTCTAGGGTTGGGGATTCACCCAACGCTCTGAAGGCCCTGACAGTACTGATCTGAATTTGATTGGTTGAGCAACTTCTGTTTCCTGCCTGCTCAACCAATCAAAACTGCATCAAGCTAAAAGTAAACAAACAAAAAAAAGCGCAGGGCTCTAGGGTTGGGGATTCACCCAATGCTCTGAAGGCCCTGACAGTACTGATCTGAATTTGATTGGTTGAGCAACTTCTGTTTCCTGCCTGCTCAACCAATCAAAACTGCATCAAGCTAAAAGTAAACAAACAAAAAAAGCGCAGAGCTCTAGGGTTGGGGATTCACCCAATGCTCTGAAGGCCCTGACAGTACTGATCTGAACTTGATTGGTTGAGCAACTTCTGTTTCCTGCCTGCTCAACCAATCAAAACTGCATCAAGCTAAAAAGTAAACAAAAAAGAAAAAAAGTGCAGGGCTCTAGGGTTGGGGATTCACCCAATGCTCTGAAGGCCCTGACAGTACTGACCTAAATTTGATTGGTTGACCAACTTCTGTTTCCTGCCTGCTCAACCAATCAAAACTGCATCAAGCTAAAAGTAAACAAACAAAAAAAGCAGGGCTCTAGGGTTGGGGATTCACCCAACGCTCTGAAGGCCCTGACAGTACTGATCTGAATTTGATTGGTTGAGCAACTTCTGTTTCCTGCCTGCTCAACCAATCAAAACTGCATCAAGCTAAAAGTAAACAAACAAAAAAAAGCAGGGCTCTAGGGTTGGGGATTCACCCAACGCTCTGAAGGCCCTGACAGTACTGATCTGAATTTGATTGGTTGAGCAACTTCTGTTTCCTGCCTGCTCAACCAATCAAAACTGCATCAAGCTAAAAGTAAACAAACAAAAAAAAAGCGCAGGGCTCTAGGGTTGGGGATTCACCCAATGCTCTGAAGGCCCTGACAGTACTGACCTAAATTTGATTGGTTGAGCAACTTCTGTTTCCTGCCTGCTCAACCAATCAAAACTGCATCAAGCTAAAAGTAAACAAACAAAAAAAAGCAGGGCTCTAGGGTTGGGGATTCACCCAATGCTCTGAAGGCCCTGACAGTACTGATCTGAATTTGATTGGTTGAGCAACTTCTGTTTCCTGCCTGCTCAACCAATCAAAACTGCATCAAGCTAAAAGTAAACAAAAAAAAAAAAAGCGCAGGGCTCTAGGGTTGGGGATTCACCCAATGCTCTGAAGGCCCTGACAGTACTGACCTAAATTTGATTGGTTGAGCAACTTCTGTTTCCTGCCTGCTCAACCAATCAAAACTGCATCAAGCTAAAAGTAAACAAACAAAAAAAAGCGCAGAGCTCTAGGGTTGGGGATTCACCCAACTGCTCTGAAGGCCCTGACAGTACTGATCTGAATTTGATTGGTTGAGCAACTTCTGTTTCCTGCCTGCTCAACCAATCAAAACTGCATCAAGCTAAAAGTAAACAAACAAAAAAAAGCGCAGGGCTCTAGGGTTGGGGATTCACCCAATGCTCTGAAGGCCCTGACAGTACTGACCTAAATTTGATTGGTTGAGCAACTTCTGTTTCCTGCCTGCTCAACCAATCAAAACTGCATCAAGCTAAAAGTAAACAAACAAGAAAAAAGGCAGGGCTCTAGGGTTGGGGATTCACCCAATGCTCTGAAGGCCCTGACAGTACTGACCTAAATTTGATTGGTTGACCAACTTCTGTTTCCTGCCTGCTCAACCAATCAAAACTGCATCAAGCTAAAAGTAAACAAACAAAAAAAGGCAGGGCTCTAGGGTTGGGGATTCACCCAACGCTCTGAAGGCCCTGACAGTACTGATCTGAATTTGATTGGTTGAGCAACTTCTGTTTCCTGCCTGCTCAACCAATCAAAACTGCATCAAGCTAAAAGTAAACAAACAAAAAAAAAGCGCAGGGCTCTAGGGTTGGGGATTCACCCAACGCTCTGAAGGCCCTGACAGTACTGACCTAAATTTGATTGGTTGAGCAACTTCTGTTTCCTGCCTGCTCAACCAATCAAAACTGCATCAAGCTAAAAGTAAACAAACAAAAAAAAGCGCAGCGCTCTAGGGTTGGGGATTCACCCAATGCTCTGAAGGCCCTGACAGTACTGATCTGAATTTGATTGGTTGAGCAACTTCTGTTTCCTGCCTGCTCAACCAATCAAAACTGCATCAAGCTAAAAGTAAACAAACAAAAAAAAAGCGCAGGGCTCTAGGGTTGGGGATTCACCCAACTGCTCTGAAGGCCCTGACAGTACTGATCCTAAATTTGATTGGTTGAGCAACTTCTGTTTCCTGCCTGCTCAACCAATCAAAACTGCATCAAGCTAAAAGTAAACAAACAAGAAAAAAAGCACAGCTCTCTAGGGTTGGGGATTCACCCAATGCTCTGAAGGCCCTGACAGTACTGATCTGAAATTTGATTGGTTGAGCAACTTCTGTTTCCTGCCTGCTCAACCAATCAAAACTGCATCAAGCTAAAAGTAAACAAAAAAGAAAAAAAGCGCAGGGCTCTAGGGTTGGGGATTCACCCAATGCTCTGAAGGCCCTGACAGTACTGACCTAAATTTGATTGGTTGAGCAACTTCTGTTTCCTGCCTGCTCAACCAATCAAAACTGCATCAAGCAAAAAAGTAAACAAACAAAAAAAAGCAGGGCTCTAGGGTTGGGGATTCACCCAACGCTCTGAAGGCCCTGACAGTACTGATCTGAATTTGATTGGTTGAGCAACTTCTGTTTCCTGCCTGCTCAACCAATCAAAACTGCATCAAGCTAAAAGTAAACAAACAAAAAAAAAGCGCAGAGCTCTAGGGTTGGGGATTCACCCAATGCTCTGAAGGCCCTGACAGTACTGATCCTAAATTTGATTGGTTGAGCAACTTCTGTTTCCTGCCTGCTCAACCAATCAAAACTGCATCAAGCTAAAAGTAAACAAACAAAAAAAGCGCAGGGCTCTAGGGTTGGGGATTCACCCAATGCTCTGAAGGCCCTGACAGTACTGATCTGAATTTGATTGGTTGAGCAACTTCTGTTTCCTGCCTGCTCAACCAATCAAAACTGCATCAAGCTAAAAGTAAACAAACAAAAAAAAGCGCAGGGCTCTAGGGTTGGGGATTCACCCAATGCTCTGAAGGCCCTGACAGTACTGATCCTAAATTTGATTGGTTGAGCAACTTCTGTTTCCTGCCTGCTCAACCAATCAAAACTGCATCAAGCTAAAAGTAAACAAACAAAAAAAGCAGGGCTCTAGGGTTGGGGATTCACCCAACGCTCTGAAGGCCCTGACAGTACTGATCTGAATTTGATTGGTTGAGCAACTTCTGTTTCCTGCCTGCTCAACCAATCAAAACTGCATCAAGCTAAAAGTAAACAAACAAAAAAAAAGCGCAGGGCTCTAGGGTTGGGGATTCACCCAATGCTCTGAAGGCCCTGACAGTACTGATCCTGAAATTTGATTGGTTGAGCAACTTCTGTTTCCTGCCTGCTCAACCAATCAAAACTGCATCAAGCTAAAAGTAAACAAAAAAGAAAAAAGCGCAGGGCTCTAGGGTTGGGGATTCACCCAATGCTCTGAAGGCCCTGACAGTACTGACCTAAATTTGATTGGTTGAGCAACTTCTGTTTCCTGCCTGCTCAACCAATCAAAACTGCATCAAGCTAAAAGTAAACAAACAAAAAAAAAGCGCAGGGCTCTAGGGTTGGGGATTCACCCAACTGCTCTGAAGGCCCTGACAGTACTGATCTGAATTTGATTGGTTGAGCAACTTCTGTTTCCTGCCTGCTCAACCAATCAAAACTGCATCAAGCTAAAAGTAAACAAACAAAAAAAGCAGGGCTCTAGGGTTGGGGATTCACCCAACGCTCTGAAGGCCCTGACAGTACTGATCTGAATTTGATTGGTTGAGCAACTTCTGTTTCCTGCCTGCTCAACCAATCAAAACTGCATCAAGCTAAAAGTAAACAAACAAAAAAAAAGCGCAGGGCTCTAGGGTTGGGGATTCACCCAATGCTCTGAAGGCCCTGACAGTACTGATCCTGAAATTTGATTGGTTGAGCAACTTCTGTTTCCTGCCTGCTCAACCAATCAAAACTGCATCAAGCTAAAAGTAAACAAACAAAAAAAAGCGCAGGGCTCTAGGGTTGGGGATTCACCCAATGCTCTGAAGGCCCTGACAGTACTGATCCTGAATTTGATTGGTTGAGCAACTTCTGTTTCCTGCCTGCTCAACCAATCAAAACTGCATCAAGCTAAAAGTAAACAAAAAGAAAAAAAGCGCAGGGCTCTAGGGTTGGGGATTCACCCAATGCTCTGAAGGCCTTGACAGTACTGACCTAAATTTGATTGGTTGAGCAACTTCTGTTTCCTGCCTGCTCAACCAATCAAAACTGCATCAAGCTAAAAGTAAACAAACAAAAAAAAAGGCAGGGCTCTAGGGTTGGGGATTCACCCAACGCTCTGAAGGCCCTGACAGTACTGATCTGAATTTGATTGGTTGAGCAACTTCTGTTTCCTGCCTGCTCAACCAATCAAAACTGCATCAAGCTAAAAGTAAACAAACAAAAAAAAGGCAGGGCTCTAGGGTTGGGGATTCACCCAACTGCTCTGAAGGCCCTGACAGTACTGATCTGAATTTGATTGGTTGAGCAACTTCTGTTTCCTGCCTGCTCAACCAATCAAAACTGCATCAAGCTAAAAGTAAACAAACAAAAAAAAAGCGCAGAGCTCTAGGGTTGGGGATTCACCCAATGCTCTGAAGGCCCTGACAGTACTGACCTAAATTTGATTGGTTGAGCAACTTCTGTTTCCTGCCTGCTCAACCAATCAAAACTGCATCAAGCTAAAAGTAAACAAACAAAAAAAAGGCAGGGCTCTAGGGTTGGGGATTCACCCAACTGCTCTGAAGGCCCTGACAGTACTGATCTGAATTTGATTGGTTGAGCAACTTCTGTTTCCTGCCTGCTCAACCAATCAAAACTGCATCAAGCTAAAAGTAAACAAAAAAGAAAAAAAGCGCAGGGCTCTAGGGTTGGGGATTCACCCAATGCTCTGAAGGCCCTGACAGTACTGACCTAAATTTGATTGGTTGAGCAACTTCTGTTTCCTGCCTGCTCAACCAATCAAAACTGCATCAAGCAAAAAGTAAACAAACAAAAAAAAGCAGGGCTCTAGGGTTGGGGATTCACCCAACGCTCTGAAGGCCCTGACAGTACTGATCTGAATTTGATTGGTTGAACAACTTCTGTTTCCTGCCTGCTCAACCAATCAAAACTGCATCAAGCTAAAAGTAAACAAACAAAAAAAAGCGCAGGGCTCTAGGGTTGGGGATTCACCCAACGCTCTGAAGGCCCTGACAGTACTGATCCTGAATTTGATTGGTTGAGCAACTTCTGTTTCCTGCCTGCTCAACCAATCAAAACTGCATCAAGCTAAAAGTAAACAAACAAAAAAAAAGCGCAGGGCTCTAGGGTTGGGGATTCACCCAACTGCTCTGAAGGCCCTGACAGTACTGATCCTGAAATTTGATTGGTTGAGCAACTTCTGTTTCCTGCCTGCTCAACCAATCAAAACTGCATCAAGCTAAAAGTAAACAAACAAAAAAAAGCGCAGGGCTCTAGGGTTGGGGATTCACCCAACGCTCTGAAGGCCCTGACAGTACTGATCTGAATTTGATTGGTTGAGCAACTTCTGTTTCCTGCCTGCTCAACCAATCAAAACTGCATCAAGCTAAAAGTAAACAAACAAACAAACAAAAAGCGCAGGGCTCTAGGGTTGGGGATTCACCCAATGCTCTGAAGGCCCTGACAGTACTGATCTGAATTTGATTGGTTGAGCAACTTCTGTTTCCTGCCTGCTCAACCAATCAAAACTGCATCAAGCTAAAAGTAAACAAACAAAAAAAAGCGCAGGGCTCTAGGGTTGGGGATTCACCCAATGCTCTGAAGGCCCTGACAGTACTGACCTAAATTTGATTGGTTGAGCAACTTCTGTTTCCTGCCTGCTCAACCAATCAAAACTGCATCAAGCTAAAAGTAAACAAACAAAAAAAAAGCGCAGGGCTCTAGGGTTGGGGATTCACCCAATGCTCTGAAGGCCCTGACAGTACTGATCTGAATTTGATTGGTTGAGCAACTTCTGTTTCCTGCCTGCTCAACCAATCAAAACTGCATCAAGCTAAAAGTAAACAAACAAAAAAAAAGCGCAGGGCTCTAGGGTTGGGGATTCACCCAACTGCTCTGAAGGCCCTGACAGTACTGATCTGAAATTTGATTGGTTGAGCAACTTCTGTTTCCTGCCTGCTCAACCAATCAAAACTGCATCAAGCTAAAAGTAAACAAACAAAGAAAAAAGCGCAGGGCTCTAGGGTTGGGGATTCACCCAATGCTCTGAAGGCCCTGACAGTACTGACCTAAATTTGATTGGTTGAGCAACTTCTGTTTCCTGCCTGCTCAACCAATCAAAACTGCATCAAGCTAAAAGTAAACAAACAAAAAAAAAGGCAGGGCTCTAGGGTTGGGGATTCACCCAACTGCTCTGAAGGCCCTGACAGTACTGATCTGAATTTGATTGGTTGAGCAACTTCTGTTTCCTGCCTGCTCAACCAATCAAAACTGCATCAAGCTAAAAGTAAACAAACAAAAAAAAGCGCAGGGCTCTAGGGTTGGGGATTCACCCAATGCTCTGAAGGCCCTGACAGTACTGATCTGAAATTTGATTGGTTGAGCAACTTCTGTTTCCTGCCTGCTCAACCAATCAAAACTGCATCAAGCTAAAAGTAAACAAAAAAGAAAAAAAGGCAGGGCTCTAGGGTTGGGGATTCACCCAATGCTCTGAAGGCCCTGACAGTACTGACCTAAATTTGATTGGTTGAGCAACTTCTGTTTCCTGCCTGCTCAACCAATCAAAACTGCATCAAGCTAAAAGTAAACAAACAAAAAAAAGCGCAGGGCTCTAGGGTTGGGGATTCACCCAATGCTCTGAAGGCCCTGACAGTACTGATCTGAACTTGATTGGTTGAGCAACTTCTGTTTCCTGCCTGCTCAACCAATCAAAACTGCATCAAGCTAAAAGTAAACAAACAAAAAAAAAGCGCAGGGCTCTAGGGTTGGGGATTCACCCAACGCTCTGAAGGCCCTGACAGTACTGATCTGAATTTGATTGGTTGAAGCAACTTCTGTTTCCTGCCTGCTCAACCAATCAAAACTGCATCAAGCTAAAAGTAAACAAACAAAAAAAAAGCGCAGGGCTCTAGGGTTGGGGATTCACCCAATGCTCTGAAGGCCCTGACAGTACTGACCTAAATTTGATTGGTTGAGCAACTTCTGTTTCCTGCCTGCTCAACCAATCAAAACTGCATCAAGCTAAAAGTAAACAAACAAAAAAAAAGCAGGGCTCTAGGGTTGGGGATTCACCCAAATGCTCTGAAGGCCCTGACAGTACTGATCTGAATTTGATTGGTTGAGCAACTTCTGTTTCCTGCCTGCTCAACCAATCAAAACTGCATCAAGCTAAAAGTAAACAAACAAAAAAAGCAGGGCTCTAGGGTTGGGGATTCACCCAACGCTCTGAAGGCCCTGACAGTACTGATCTGAATTTGATTGGTTGAGCAACTTCTGTTTCCTGCCTGCTCAACCAATCAAAACTGCATCAAGCTAAAAGTAAACAAACAAAAAAAAAGCGCAGGGCTCTAGGGTTGGGGATTCACCCAATGCTCTGAAGGCCCTGACAGTACTGATCTGAAATTTGATTGGTTGAGCAACTTCTGTTTCCTGCCTGCTCAACCAATCAAAACTGCATCAAGCTAAAAGTAAACAAACAAAAAAAAGGCAGGGCTCTAGGGTTGGGGATTCACCCAATGCTCTGAAGGCCCTGACAGTACTGACCTAAATTTGATTGGTTGACCAACTTCTGTTTCCTGCCTGCTCAACCAATCAAAACTGCATCAAGCTAAAAGTAAACAAACAAAAAAAAGCAGGGCTCTAGGGTTGGGGATTCACCCAACTGCTCTGAAGGCCCTGACAGTACTGATCTGAATTTGATTGGTTGAGCAACTTCTGTTTCCTGCCTGCTCAACCAATCAAAACTGCATCAAGCTAAAAGTAAACAAACAAAAAAAAAGCGCAGGGCTCTAGGGTTGGGGATTCACCCAATGCTCTGATGGCCCTGACAGTACTGATCTGAATTTGATTGGTTGAGCAACTTCTGTTTCCTGCCTGCTCAACCAATCAAAACTGCATCAAGCTAAAAGTAAACAAACAAAAAAAAGGCGCAGGGCTCTAGGGTTGGGGATTCACCCAATGCTCTGAAGGCCCTGACAGTACTGACCTAAATTTGATTGGTTGAGCAACTTCTGTTTCCTGCCTGCTCAACCAATCAAAACTGCATCAAGCTAAAAGTAAACAAACAAAAAAAAAGCGCAGGGCTCTAGGGTTGGGGATTCACCCAATGCTCTGAAGGCCCTGACAGTACTGATCTGAATTTGATTGGTTGAGCAACTTCTGTTTCCTGCCTGCTCAACCAATCAAAACTGCATCAAGCTAAAAGTAAACAAACAAAAAAAAGCGCAGGGCTCTAGGGTTGGGGATTCACCCAATGCTCTGAAGGCCCTGACAGTACTGATCTGAACTTGATTGGTTGAGCAACTTCTGTTTCCTGCCTGCTCAACCAATCAAAACTGCATCAAGCTAAAAGTAAACAAAAAAGAAAAAAAGCGCAGGGCTCTAGGGTTGGGGATTCACCCAATGCTCTGAAGGCCCTGACAGTACTGACCTAAATTTGATTGGTTGAGCAACTTCTGTTTCCTGCCTGCTCAACCAATCAAAACTGCATCAAGCTAAAAGTAAACAAACAAAAAAAAGGCAGGGCTCTAGGGTTGGGGATTCACCCAATGCTCTGAAGGCCCTGACAGTACTGATCTGAAATTTGATTGGTTGAGCAACTTCTGTTTCCTGCCTGCTCAACCAATCAAAACTGCATCAAGCTAAAAGTAAACAAACAAAAAAAAGCGCAGGGCTCTAGGGTTGGGGATTCACCCAACGCTCTGAAGGCCCTGACAGTACTGATCTAAATTTGATTGGTTGAGCAACTTCTGTTTCCTGCCTGCTCAACCAATCAAAACTGCATCAAGCTAAAAGTAAACAAACAAAAAAAAGCGCAGGGCTCTAGGGTTGGGGATTCACCCAATGCTCTGAAGGCCCTGACAGTACTGATCTGAACTTGATTGGTTGAGCAACTTCTGTTTCCTGCCTGCTCAACCAATCAAAACTGCATCAAGCTAAAAGTAAACAAACAAAAAAAAAGCGCAGGGCTCTAGGGTTGGGGATTCACCCAATGCTCTGAAGGCCCTGACAGTACTGACCTAAATTTGATTGGTTGAGCAACTTCTGTTTCCTGCCTGCTCAACCAATCAAAACTGCATCAAGCTAAAAGTAAACAAACAAAAAAAAGCAGGGCTCTAGGGTTGGGGATTCACCCAACGCTCTGAAGGCCCTGACAGTACTGATCTGAACTTGATTGGTTGAGCAACTTCTGTTTCCTGCCTGCTCAACCAATCAAAACTGCATCAAGCTAAAAGTAAACAAACAAAAAAAAAGCGCAGGGCTCTAGGGTTGGGGATTCACCCTATGCTCTGAAGGCCCTGACAGTACTGATCTGAAATTTGATTGGTTGAGCAACTTCTGTTTCCTGCCTGCTCAACCAATCAAAACTGCATCAAGCTAAAAGTAAACAAACAAAAAAAAGCGCAGGGCTCTAGGGTTGGGGATTCACCCAATGCTCTGAAGGCCCTGACAGTACTGATCTAATTTGATTGGTTGAGCAACTTCTGTTTCCTGCCTGCTCAACCAATCAAAACTGCATCAAGCTAAAAGTAAACAAACAAAAAAAAGCGCAGGGCTCTAGGGTTGGGGATTCACCCAACGCTCTGAAGGCCCTGACAGTACTGACCTAAATTTGATTGGTTGAGCAACTTCTGTTTCCTGCCTGCTCAACCAATCAAAACTGCATCAAGCTAAAAGTAAACAAAAAAGAAAAAAAGCGCAGGGCTCTAGGGTTGGGGATTCACCCAATGCTCTGAAGGCCCTGGCATGTACTGACCTAAATTTGATTGGTTGAGCAACTTCTGTTTCCTGCCTGCTCAACCAATCAAAACTGCATCAAGCTAAAAGTAAACAAACAAAAAAAAGCAGGGCTCTAGGGTTGGGGATTCACCCAACGCTCTGAAGGCCCTGACAGTACTGATCTGAACTTGATTGGTTGAACAACTTCTGTTTCCTGCCTGCTCAACCAATCAAAACTGCATCAAGCTAAAAGTAAACAAACAAAAAAAGCGCAGAGGCTCTAGGGTTGGGGATTCACCCAATGCTCTGAAGGCCCTGACAGTACTGATCTGAATTTGATTGGTTGAGCAACTTCTGTTTCCTGCCTGCTCAACCAATCAAAACTGCATCAAGCTAAAAGTAAACAAAAAAGAAAAAAAGCGCAGGGCTCTAGGGTTGGGGATTCACCCAATGCTCTGAAGGCCCTGACAGTACTGACCTAAATTTGATTGGTTGAGCAACTTCTGTTTCCTGCCTGCTCAACCAATCAAAACTGCATCAAGCTAAAAGTAAACAAACAAAAAAAGCAGGGCTCTAGGGTTGGGGATTCACCCAACGCTCTGAAGGCCCTGACAGTACTGATCTGAATTTGATTGGTTGAGCAACTTCTGTTTCCTGCCTGCTCAACCAATCAAAACTGCATCAAGCTAAAAGTAAACAAACAAAAAAAAAGCGCAGGGCTCTAGGGTTGGGGATTCACCCAACGCTCTGAAGGCCCTGACAGTACTGACCTAAATTTGATTGGTTGAACAACTTCTGTTTCCTGCCTGCTCAACCAATCAAAACTGCATCAAGCTAAAAGTAAACAAAAAAGAAAAAAAGCGCAGGGCTCTAGGGTTGGGGATTCACCCAATGCTCTGAAGGCCCTGGCATTACTGACCTAAATTTGATTGGTTGAGCAACTTCTGTTTCCTGCCTGCTCAACCAATCAAAACTGCATCAAGCTAAAAGTAAACAAACAAAAAAAAGCGCAGAGCTCTAGGGTTGGGGATTCACCCAATGCTCTGAAGGCCCTGACAGTACTGATCTGAATTTGATTGGTTGAGCAACTTCTGTTTCCTGCCTGCTCAACCAATCAAAACTGCATCAAGCTAAAAGTAAACAAACAAAAAAAAAGCGCAGGGCTCTAGGGTTGGGGATTCACCCAATGCTCTGAAGGCCCTGACAGTACTGATCTGAATTTGATTGGTTGAGCAACTTCTGTTTCCTGCCTGCTCAACCAATCAAAACTGCATCAAGCTAAAAGTAAACAAACAAAAAAAAGGCAGGGCTCTAGGGTTGGGGATTCACCCAATGCTCTGAAGGCCCTGACAGTACTGACCTAAATTTGATTGGTTGAGCAACTTCTGTTTCCTGCCTGCTCAACCAATCAAAACTGCATCAAGCTAAAAGTAAACAAACAAAAAAAAGCAGGGCTCTATGGTTGGGGATTCACCCAACGCTCTGAAGGCCCTGACAGTACTGATCTGAATTTGATTGGTTGAGCAACTTCTGTTTCCTGCCTGCTCAACCAATCAAAACTGCATCAAGCTAAAAGTAAACAAACAAAAAAAAAGCGCAGAGCTCTAGGGTTGGGGATTCACCCAATGCTCTGAAGGCCCTGACAGTACTGATCTGAAATTTGATTGGTTGAGCAACTTCTGTTTCCTGCCTGCTCAACCAATCAAAACTGCATCAAGCTAAAAGTAAACAAACAAAAAAAAGGCAGGGCTCTAGGGTTGGGG